>NW_026562404.1:1457500-2057500 GCF_027474105.1 Poeciliopsis prolifica
CTTTCCAAACCAACCTGGGCAGACCATTAAACTGCACTACACCAAGCTTCAGAGCAGACACATTGTCCAGATCAATACCATAAAATAAAATAATGGGGCAGATCAATGAGTGGAATACGTATATACATATGTCAGACTTCAAGTGAGGTTAGGAGAGACCAAAGCCTTTACTGTTCTGTATGGCGTGTCCTCTTTATCCACCTTATTCGTAGCTCCCATGAGGCTCTGTGTTATTTATGGGCGCAACTTCTGCCGCAAACCGGAACCACCATCTGTTTACACGTGTGGTCAAAATCACATTTAGCTGAACTAAATAATTCCAGATATTTTATTTTGTCTTACAAATACATTTTGATGGCCCAATCATAATGATAAAGACTCAGATCATAAACTTTATTATTATTATTTTTTTTAATTCAAACAAAAAAATAAAAGTCACATCACATCAAACTAATATTGTGTAGTTCTGGTGTTGATACAGTCAGCACAAACCTGTATCTCAAATGAGCGAATACTGATAAGTGCAGCCCAGCAACCCTTAGTGAAGATTAGATTATGACAAAAACTTATTCTGTAATTGTTTAAATTTTGATGAAATAAAAGATTTTTGAAAGTCTGAATTTGAAGGTCTCGCACAATATACAGAACAGATTTAATTTAATAAGTATTTTGTTTTTTCATTTGATCCATTATTTACTTTTTGAGTTTTACTTCCTTTTCATTTCATTTCATTTTCATCTACTTGATATCACAACTTTATTATCCTCACTGAGACTTAATGTTTTTTTTTACATATAAAATAAACTGGTTTTATGGTATGTGCAGTTTACAAAATAATATAAATCACTCTACTACATACATTTGTTGCAAAAGCCTCACATAATGGGAAGATAATAAAAATGAAAAATTAACAACCTTCATACACAGATTTATTTTAAAATGTAAAATATTACACTGCATTTGTGGTAGAATACAGATTATAATGCAGGTCATGTAACTAAAAAACATCACTTCAGTCAGTCTGAATTAATAGCACAAACTCTACCGATGAGATAAATTAGCGAGAGGAATTCTTTGGTGTGAAACAGCCAACATGTATCATATCTTGCATACAGCTGGAACGGCACGCCGTTCTCCAAGACTTTATTACATCTGTAACTTAAATTGTGTAAATATTTGTACAGCAGAATTTCCTGTTCTTTAGAGTGATGCCAGGCCTGTGATGAAACACACATCTGCTCTCCATTCCTCTGCTGGTGTCAGCCTCACTCTGGCACTGCCACTGCCCCTCCTTTCATCTGTAAACTTTATCCAATTTGTCAGTGGTGGCATAAACACGGTTCACAATCCTGCCTTCTCTTTTCCACCACACACAGCCCCCTCGCACCTTCCCCCAGCCCTGACGAGGTCCGTCTGTGCCCCTAGGCATAGCGATACCTGATGGTGGGGCCCACCTGCCACCACTGTGTCATGAGCAGCTCCCCGGTCTGCCTCTCCAGCCCGGCAGGCACCAGCTGGCTGGGCAGTCTGCACGCTCATATATGGATGATGGGAGGCAGGACGATCATTCTTATTAACAATCACTAGATTTGACGAACTAACCAAGACAAGTAGAGGCACAGAATGCATCTGAATAGACTTTTGACATGATTATTACAACAACAAAAAAAACATGGAACAAAAAAATTAAAGAGGGCATTGTGATTATGCCTGACTTAGTATAGATTTGCAAATGCATTTGCATTTGTAGACCTCTGGTTCTCCAAGACAAGCATACTGGAAGGACCAAAGCTTAAACTGTTAATTCAGATCAAATAAAAGATTACAACAGTGTTCAAGACAACAATAGTTCAAGCGAATGCTATTTTATGGACAGCATGACTTTTTCATACTTACATGAGCCGAAAACACTTCAGTGTATATGTCTCAAATTAGCATAGTATTATTTTGGATCATGATCTACAAAAACCTTCTGAGTAAATGTAAGCAAGAGGCTAAAATGCTTCAAATGACCAATTACATGAACTACTGACACTGAGAACTGTTTTAACATGTCAAAGGTCAGAGAGTTGCATAGTACCATATTTACAGGTTATACCATTTTTAGCAAAACCTTACTTTCGAGAAGTCTGAAAAAATGAAATTGTCTCTTTAAGAAAAGTCAGATTCCATATTGGCATCAGCACAATGTTTAGTTTACCTTAACAATAAGCTCCTATAAACACCAGATGTATTTATATATATTGGGGAAATTACGTAAGCACTCAGAAGCACGGTACCAAGTACAAAGTAAGAGGTGAATGGGAGCGCTTAATATCCAGATAAGTATTTCAGTACCAGCTTTGCATGTGAACATCTTCACTCCCACTTATGCTTGTCTGTGAACATTGGATGTCATTTGCTTTGGGACAGGAACATAGAAATCTAAGCCCTTTTCCCTGAGCAATGTAGTAATTTCAAAGCAGAATCTCCCCAACACTTGGAAACAAATGCACATCTCCCTGGAAAGGTCCATCTGAGCTGGTGGAGGCAGTTTGACACATGAGTAGAGGCTTTACAGAATCACTGATCCGAGATTCCACTCTATTTGTCAGCTTCTAATCGGCTGCAGTGGGACGTGCGCAAGAAGATATCTGACCCAAGACCAGCCCGTATGTCTGAAAATGCTCATGGGAAGGACAACGACTGAACAAAGAGGGGAAGTAATTCTCATCTGACCTACCTAGACCCAAAATAATCTCATCCTATTGTGATGAGAATGCTGTTGCATTTTCAGACTCAAAAGCACAGAAGTAATGACAGACTTGGTCAGAAGGGCTCTTAAAAAGGACAACACTGGCCTGCATTAAAATGTCTAACAAGCAACATCGACATTTATTTCAGTCTTTGACAGTAGTGTATTCATCTCTCAGTCTTTGACGGTATATCCTTAAAAATGAGAATGTTTGACAGTGAATTGCTATTACTCCAATAATGTCCACATATTACTCAGCTACATGGGGTATGCCTCACACCCTCTCTATCAACTTTTTGAACTGCTGCCATCAAGACAACAGGACTGCAACAATTAACGCAGAATCTCCAGACTGTCTCAGACTAATACCCCGATGAAACTACTGCATATCTGCCTTTTATTTAATTGGATTTGGAAGACATGTCCAATTAAATAAATGTTTTCCCTCTTGGAAGACATGATGGCGTGAGAAAATATTTCTCCGGTGTCTCTGCATCTTTGAACATGAGCTGCTTGCTCTTAGACAAAGTTCCACTCAGATGAGGTGATAATTTATGAATTGTTTACTCAGAAGAAAAAGACAAATTTTCTCACCAAGCATTTTTTACTCCCTTGAGATACATGAAGGATACCTTTACCAAACAGGATAATCTTCCCATATTTCTTAACATACATCATGGTTGTTTTTCTTCTTCTGCTCCTCATGACCAATGGTTTGCTATGTATTTGCTGCCACCCTTAGTATGGACATGTTGGTGTCGTTGCGACTCGTTTCATCACAAAAATCTGAGTCCCTCATTGGTTGACACAGATGGTAAAATTTACATTGATTTATGTTACAGTTCTTGTGGTGGAGCGGGCAGCAGAGGGGAAACATTAATTGGCCCCTTCTGTGCTTTGGACATAATCACATGCAAAATCTGATCAAATAAATCAGGTTGCCATGGCAAACCCAGCTACACTACATGATTGGGGCGCCGTGTTACACAATCAACCACCATTGAGATATTCCCCAAATGACCCAATAATTACAATACATAATGTCTACTTTGTTGTTTCCATATAGAGATTTACTCACTAGTTGTGCTGAATGCTGGATCTGATGGCTTGCTTTGTTTTTGAATTAATTATCTGACAAATTGGAAGCTCTAGTAAAGTACTGAAATGTAATTCACAGTCAGCTGTATTAAAGCAACAGAACCACTGTGGATTCTACACCCTTATTCCCACACAGCTACTATTCAGAACAGGAGGGCATCAGAGGCGACACACACACTTCAAAGACAGGACAGCGCTTTGAGTTTCACAAAATCTCATTTAATTCTTTGTGTTCTGATCCAAGTCACAAGATACTTGTAATATGCCAGAAGAAATGGCAAGATAGGAAACAGAGTGACAGTGCCTTTGAAGTGCTGAACTGCGGATTAGATATAGCACTTTATATTAGTACACTTTTTATTTTTATGTGTTTATCTTTTGTGTTTGTGTTACACCAATTAAATTTTTTCAGATGACTCTATTAAAAATTATGAAAAAATATCAAATTGTATTTGTTGCGCAATAACATAATCAATTGATAAAGCTCCCAATTCTTGCATAGACTTAGTTTTTTTACAATGATCATGCATACACACACACACACACAAACACACACACACATACACACACAGATAAAAAAAAAGGCAGTAATAATGCAGGTAAATTTTGCCTCGTACCTCTCACCTCACCACTGCTACAACAGGCTACAACGTTACAGCATAATGAATGATTGGAGATTGAATTTTAGATATACCCACAGCATTTCCCCAATACAACCACCCACCTGGTTGTCACATCGCATCATTCCAAACCCACTGTGGGGGCTTTATGTCTGACAGGCTTACAGTTTCTTCATATTCTACAATATGGGTTGTATTTCAGGACTACAACACAAACCTATGAGCTAAAAGTGGAGATTCGCCAACGGGGTCACTTTCTTTGCATTTCATCCCAAAATACATTCAACTACCTACAGCTCCCATGATCAGATCCCAGTATTTGTGGCAGCAACACATTTTTATGTGTTGCCACCTATTTTGCCACCTATTTTGTATGGAAGAACATGTCCATGCAAACATGTCTAATCTGGACACTGTGGTGTATAAATAAACCAAGTACTTGATTATATTGTCTACACAACTCTACATGTAGCAATGGATGCAGTGAAAACATAATGACCTTCACCAACTACCATCACCCACAACTGCACCGTTCTATCAAATAATTAACATTTTAATTAGCTGTTTCTGAATTCTTAGTCCACAGATGCAAGGATCTTGCAAACTGTGAAAAAAATGACATTTCTTTTACACTTTGTCTCTCCACACCCTCTGCCCAGAGTTTTGTAAAACACAGCTCAGCATTTGCACTTCATGGCATTTGAATACAAGCAATGTCACCTACAACTGAGGACACATGGTACAGCCATCTGCTGCTGTGTGCTGGTGCTAGCTTTACTTTACAGGATGAGAGGACTAAAGGATGAAGGCCAATCTAAATTTACATAACCTGAAAACCCCTCAAACTTATGGTACTCAAATCATCAATTATACACCAGAAACCAGATATCTAAGAACACTGTTGAACATTCAAATTCAGTATGTTAAATGTTTTAAGTCAGACAAAACTACCAAACTTATTTGTTTTTGCTAGATGTCAGAGATATAAGAATCAATATGGGGAAATTTTTACTTTATTTTATTTAGAAACTAAATCAAATTCCCTTAAATGTTTTTGGGTATCCTTTCAAAAGCATATCAGAACAATTTGTTGGGATTTTTGGCCCATTCATCGTTGATTGAAGTTTGTAGGCCAACTTGCCCACAAGTACCTTTGTAGCTCTGCCCACAAATTTTCTATTGGACAAAGATAAGGAATTCCTGTTGACCAGTTGAAAACATTGACTTGTTGTCCTCAATTCATGCTATAAGAAAAACTAAGGTAAAGCTTGTTGCCAAGTTTAACGTCCAGCATGTTGTTTTGAGATACTGCTTCAATAGTTCAGCACAATGTTATTTCCTCCAAATACCATTTTTCATGAAGTCCACCAGGCTTCCAAATACCACCAAGACATGATACTGACATGTCTTTATAAAAAAAAATAAAAAAATTACAACCTCCAGCAACATGCTCAGGTTTCAGGAGTAATAATCTTAATGACTTGTATCATTCCCTTTGATATAAAACCTCAGTTGGGTGTAAAAGTCTTTTTGAGTCAATTCAGAAAGTCACAGCACTTGATTCAAGAAGATGACCAAAATTATGCTTGCCAAAGGCAGTTGCGGCAAGTCCAATGTTTGTTGCACTTTTGGGCACTACTTTGATGAGTAACCATCTGTTGGGTGACTCTGTAAAATAAATGACAATAAAATGTATCATAAACATAAAACCTGAGGAGCACTATCATTTTTTCCTCACACAAGTCATTAAGTTTCTCATCTCCATGCAGCAGACAAATAGGGAGCCATTTCCAGTGACAAAAACATTAATGGGATTTGATGCCACTTTCACGGTTTTGGGGTAATTCACCACAGGCTGTTATGACTGTTACACATTCCACTTTTTTGTTTCTTTGTTTTTAGTCACACAGCAGGCGTTTTTTTTTTTTTTTTTTTTTGTCTTAATGCATTAACAGAAAAGGGCAGAAAAGAAAAAAAAAGCAGAAAGAAAGACAGCACTACTAAGGGAGATAAAGGTAATGCAGAGCCAAACCTACACCTGGTAGAGGAGACAAGTGACAAGGGGAGATAAAATTCATCAAAAAAGCTCTAAACTGTGCTTGGAGAATCTTCTACACTTGAGTGAACCTACAGAGACTCTGACAGGATTCCAACTTGACCATAAATGAAAACAACATTTCTGCCTGAGGCTTTGGTGGAGTCGAGCCAGTCATCAAAACTTCATTGTTTGAGCATCCAACTGAAAACCATTTTCAACAAATAAACTGGGAGAAAGTTAAAGGAATGAATAACTTGGTTAAATAGATGTTGTCATGTTTTTGTTCCATATAGGTGCCATGTCTGACTTCAATTATACTTATTTTTCAATGCTATTGATCCATATACAGAACAAAGTGTCCAAGGACTCGTATAGCCTCTGATTGTTTACACTGAAGGCAATTTCTGGTAAACTTCATAGCGTCGAACTGAAGCATTGCAAACACATACAAACATTAGTGATCAAATAAAATTTAAAACTTCATAGTTGTTTTAATCGTGTAAACCACTATAAAATGCCTCGCTTCTAGAAATGTGTCACACAAATAAAATGTCCTTGCCTATTCAAAAGATTTCTAAGTCTTCTACCCTCAGGCACAACATCTACACTGATTTACGTTGATGTCAGTGTGACCTGTTAAGGGTTTACACATGGCAGGGACACTGATAGAGAAGATGTTTCAGATCTTTGGTTTTCTATTAGTTCATCACCATTTAGTTCAATGGGTTGATTTCTAAGTGCAACTCCAGTACATTGCCATAAAATAGAGGTTTCTCCCAAAAGTTGACCACCAGAAGTTTGCAAGTGAGAGTTTAAACAAGCCTGCTACATTTTGAAACAAATAAAGGAATGATTGAAGCAAAGTTCACATTTTAATGTAAACTGATTTTCTCTTCTTAAGGTTGCAAATAGAGCGTTTCATTTCTCGTGGACACAACATAGTTAAGGTCCAATTAGAGTGAGACTCACCATGAACTGAAATACTAATAGCAGACTGGAGCTCACTCCAGACATTATGTTTTTGTAAAACTAACAAAAATTTGTTAATCGGAGTATAAATGGAACAAAAATGAATGTCAAAAAAATGAAAATTGTGTTACAACTACGTATGTTTTGAGAATATTGTATTTTTGTTACATGATCTACTTTAAAAGATTACAAATCCAAAACCATTTTCTCTTTGATGGTAGCATTGTCAATGTTAACTCTGAGCTTTTCTGATTTTTAAAAACATCTTAACTCAAAAATGAAAGTGTAACAAGAGGCCACAGTCATATCACTGAGATGCCATATCACTTTAGACTTCAGAAAGTCAGTGTAAAATTCAAGACACTCCATGGATTTCTGTTTCTCGGCAAGAATACTTTAAAAGAGATAGTACATTTATGCACCTCATATTTAGAATGGCTTGGTTCTCACAGAAGGAGGCAAGGATTCATTGTCCCACTCCCACTGTGAAGTGCCAATAGATTTTGCCACACACCAGGTGGAGAACAACTTCACCGCATAAAGTCTCGTTCCGACTGATGGGTGGTCATAAAACCGCTTTTTCAAGATAGATGCTTCCGGTTGGAACATGTTGAAACAAGAGATGGTGCATCCACTTATTTCAAAGGTTCAGGGTGTTTTCACATAATACTTCGTATTTGCTTATTTAAATAAAGATAAACACCAGCGAAAGACATAGTTTGGGCTAGGCGACTTATTAATGTGCAATGCAATGTTTTACAAATGGTAAACAAAGCAGAACAGCTCAAACGCTTCACACTGACAGTGAAGCGTGGTGGCAAACCTGATTAATATTGATTGGGTTAATATTTGTGCAGCCACAGAACCTGAAGAAATAGAAATTGAAGTCATTGAGGCAGCACCGAATTCCCCTCAACCTCTTCTGTGTACATGTATTATATTTATTATTGGCCTAAGAATAGGTATAATACACATGTATGTGAATCTTCCTGTACGAAAGCTATAGCATGGTCATAATTAAATGAAATAAGGATCCTATGAGAGCTGCACATTAAAGTCAGAAAGGTAAACCCCCGCATGTAAAACAAGGATTTGTTATATAAAACAAAGGTAATAATAAGTTCATCATTAATATAATACATAAAAATTGTATTTTGTTGTTGTTTTTTTGATAGGCATGTCCCAAAGCATGCCTGTGCTCATCAGAGCAATAACGATGGTCAGAAACAGAACAGAAATGACTTTTATCTTCAGTCTTCAAACAGACATTTGCCACCATGGTGAGTTACCCAGTGGGCTTGTAAAATCTTCGACTGTCCATTTGTTAGATGTCCAAACTACTGCCCTCACGTAGCATTTCTCCTGATTTCCTGCTCATGCTAGATAAATGAAAATGCAACAGCTCACTTTCCTAATTTTGGTCATGAAAATGAACATGACCATTGGCCAGTTGCAAGTTTCAAACCCAAGTGACATGGAAAATGTGTAAAAGGGAGCCCTGGGAAAGTAAAAAAAATATAATAATAGGTGCACATTAGCTGTTATTTACCAAAGGCTCATATTTATCAAAATACTTTGTACTGAAAGGAACATGTCCTGATGTGAAATGTTGTCAAATTGAAAGTATTGTTATATAAAATAAAGGTAATAATAAGTTCCTTTTTATTACCTTTATAAAAGGTAATAATTCATAATCTTATTTAGATAATGAATAAGATTATCTGCACACCATCAAAAGCACATTCCTGAATAAGTCCCTTTCTGCCAAACACTGAGACGAATGTAACATGCAAATGGAAACCCCATAGGCAGTAAGAATGCAATTAAGGTCAGCTGATTTGCTGGAAATGTTAGTGCTGCGTATAAGGAAGGGACAGAGTTCGCCCCCAACCCACCTTCTCTTGGGATTTTCGGTTTTACCGGCTGTGCAATGAACCATCGACCCTAACCACACACCTCCTTTTCCAACACAGCCACTTGTGATAAATTACCTTATACTCCTATCCCCAGTTGTTTACGCTATACACCCAAAGCTTTACGGAGCTGCTGGAAGAGAATGGGGGTTGAGAGCAAATTGCAAGAAGTGGGTGTGAAGTAGAACAAATAAAGGAGTTATTGACTAGGGACAACAGAAGATATTCAGGACAAAGAGGTCAAACAAAGGCAAGAACCAACAAATAACAACTCTATGAATTAGAAACGTGAATGTTCATAAATACTCTCATAGATCACATCATAATATTCTCATCTCAAGCATCATTTCAGTTGAGCCAGCGAGCAGAAACAATAGACGGTGACATCAGTGATCAAACCCTCCCAGAGGAATTCTTATCATCCCTTGCATTGACACACACGCGCGCACACGCATGCACACTGCTATGGAAACAGCAGGAATGTGGATGTGCATCAGTGTTCAAGGGATGATACACAGCACACAAAGCAGAGACAAAGGCACTGAAAACAGAGCTGACACCACTCAAAACTGCCTCCGAATCAGCTGAGTAAGATGACCAGCGTTCACAATTTCCCTAATTTAAAAAAAAACAAACCAGGGGTCACCAGAGGACTGAGAAACTCACTGACAGCAAAAACGGAAAGTTAACCAACTGTGTTCACATGTAGGGAAGGAAATACCCCAGGTCTGTTAAGAGAGCTTGATCTCGGAAGTGTCGGAGGGAGATGTTATTTCACAGCAGAGCCAAGGCGGACGGACCATATCCGATCCCTGGGTTCACTGTACCAGCTGACTGCTATGGAAACAGCAGGAGTTGCGTATGTGTGTGTGTGTGTGTGTGTGTGGTGGTAGAAGTTTAAAGGAGCTGTAAAACCCATTTCCCCACATGCTGTGGGGACGAAAGCAATCACGCATCAATGAAGAAACTCTTACTAACATCTGTTACCCATATAGATGTCAGAGTAAGTATATAAATTAAAAAACGGGACAAAGCAGCTGCAGCCTGCACACATATGAAGAGGACGGACTGGGCAGCCATTCAAGCGGCTTGGTAACAGTAACCCACAGCAACCCCAAATCCAGCCCTCTTTCCTTTTCTCAAAAGACGCAGATCATCTGTCCAGCCAAGGGAGAAGTAGCACACAGAGTAGAAAGAGGTTGTAACTTTACCCACTCTGCCTAGACACAAGTGCGCCACACACACCCCAACCTCTATCCACCTTCAAAAGTTCAAGGGGTTAATTATACAACACCAGAATGGATTTTGGGAGACCTGAGAGCGGACACGAGTCAAACAGAAGCCTCTCTCCCAATCTT
This sequence comes from Poeciliopsis prolifica, assembly GCF_027474105.1. Classification (NCBI taxonomy): domain Eukaryota; kingdom Metazoa; phylum Chordata; class Actinopteri; order Cyprinodontiformes; family Poeciliidae; genus Poeciliopsis; species Poeciliopsis prolifica. Next base: position 1,468,231 of record NW_026562404.1, read on the forward strand.
GCTCAAACCAGCCGCTCTCTGATTCTAAAAGAAGCACTTTCCTCACGAGTGGTGACACTTTGCAAGCTGGGTCTGGAGGGCACTCACTCTTCTCCACATTCTTGCCATCTCTCAGCACACGACTCAGGCACGCTGCGCGCCCAGAGTGGCTCTCTTACCGTTGTGGTTGTGCTGCACGGTCTCCAGCATGCTGGCGGAGGAGTCCGTCGCCCCGAGCTCAGCAAGTCTGCGGCTGGTGGCGCTCAGCTCGGACCGCAGGTTGGTCACCTCCTGGCTGGCCGACTGAATGGCCCCATCGATGCGCTGGGCCAGCTGCTTGTTGTCATCCATCATTTTCAGGATTTTTGCCTGGGGGACAGAGGGGAATCCAAACACGGTGTCATGCCGACAAGTTGACCATTTCCTGACAGGGCATAAAATCCTTCTCTCAGTCCTCTCACTCTTTTCTGCTCATGAAAACACAAACTTATATCCTCTGAGCTGTGTGTCCTTTCCAGTTTAAGAGACGCATCTGGTTCAGGGGAAATGTGTGTTTGCAGGAGGGAGTATACGTTTCAGCGGAGATGGTGTGTGTGTCAGAGTGAAAGCATGCCTGCGTGCGTGTGCGCGTTTCTGAGAGCTCCGTAGCAGCGTGTGCGCTTGCGTGTGTGTGTGTGTGCCAGAGAGCCGAGAGCCAGCACTGCCCCAGTGAAATGTGCACCCCGCAGCTGACTGTTGAAAGGACACAGAGCATTGAAAGATGACAAGAACGTTTTTTAAATGGACTGTACCATTTGGAGAGAAAGTTAGAGGGGGAGTGTCGCCTATTCCATGGAAATGCACGGAAGTCAGGGCTCCTCAGCGCAGCTGGTTTTAGGAGATAGTGATAAAGGTTTGTGTTTTGCACTAAAACGATTCACGGTGAGGTTCTATAATCCAATCTGCAATAAAGTACCGCAGCTTTCCTCTTTGTCTGAGTATACAGCATGGACCTCCTGCGGTGGCCTCATAAACAAAAGGAAGGAAATTATTAGTTTTGACAAAGAAGCAGTTGTGACGAGAAAAAAAAACAATAAAAGTTGAAGGTTGTATCGCAATGTCACAAATACATTTTTAATGTTCTGCTGAAACTAAGGAATATTTAACTCAGCATAAGACATTGTATTTTTAAATGCATGTGTGTACAGGTTTCTCTCAAAGCTGTTTTATGAGGCTTTATTGTTGGTAATAAAATGAAGTGTATTTACATTACAAAGTCAAAGTATGTGCTCGTTTCATGAGGACCTATCCAGTTATCACGTAGCTTTGTTGAAATAAGTCAACGCAAATATTATGAGATCCAGATATACAAGTAAATGCTTTAGTTTTGACATTCTACATTTATTTTTTGAGAGAGTTATAAAAAGAAGTAGTTTCAAAACTGGTTCACTGCTGTGCAGATGGTGTCAGTTTTTTTTTTTTTTTTTTTTTTTTTTTTTTTTGCTGCATTTCACTTGAAAAGAGAAACACACGAGACAGACTTTGGACACTTTAAAGCTGCAGTATGTGACATTTATAAAAATATATATTTTACACATATTTGCTATAACTGTCGCTATGTCATGCTATGGGAGATTATCTGTGAAGCTCCTCAACCTGTTCCCAGTGATGCATTTGCCCCCTGCAGAAATATGCAACTCTTGGTCAAAAAAACAAGCAATTGGAGGTAGGTGGAAGGTCAAGGTTTTGAGTATGTGTTGCTTAATAGTGGCTGAAAAACAACTTACAGTTTATCCGCCACCATCGGATCGTCAGACCTATACCTCTAAAATGTCTCACACTGTCTCATTTTTTTTTTCAGTTCATCCAAAGACTCACCATCTAGGGTGTATGTTTGCACAGATCCCAAAGCAAAAATTATATTATGTTTGTCTTCAACTGTATGTATATTTTAAGAACACCATTATATTTAAACTAACTCACCAGAATGTGGGATCAGGTTTTCCATCATGAACGAAGGAGCCAAATGCTTCTTTCCACCTCAGGATATTTTTTCCACTTAAGCCTCAAAATGTTGTTTTACACCGACAGACCCACTGACAGTTTATTAGCTCTAGCCAACACACAAGCTGATAAACATATCAGAGCTAAAATGTTACTCCAAGTGATCCATCTGCAGGCCTCAGGGGAAAAATTACCAAGTGACAACCCAAGTCAGTATTAAGCTTTAATCTGACATTAAGTTGCCAAAACATGCACAATCACTCAGCGGTGCAGCTGGGTAACCCGTCCTGCCATGTGGTGAGTGGAGGTTAGCCACCATGCTGCTTAAGCTGGAAGAGCGGGTGACTGCTGCGTGCTCCCAGAAATTATTACTGTAGCCTGAGGCGCTCTGTGAATGTGACTGTGCGCCTGAAGGTCAGAGACTGCACTCCACACAATTGAATTGTCTCATATAAAAGTTAATGGGCCACCAAGAGCAGTAAGTAAGCAAAGAAGATGGGAACAACACAAACATGCTCGCAACACTTCATCCATCTGCCTAGACATCCCCCACCCATTTCACTCTGTAAGTGAACATCACGTTATTTATAGAGGACCCCGGTGCTGTGTGTGATACACCGGTCACACGGGATGACGGACACATCCATGCAGACAGGAGGGGGGGGGCAACATACCTTACATTTTCTTACATTAAAGGACTAATAATGTTCATGAGGTAAACTTTTTGTAAACACAACCATTTGAAGTACCTAGTCTGCATAACTCGATCCTCATAATGAGCTTTTCTAACACATTAATTACGTCCCTTAAGAGGGTGGTTATCTTTATTGGGTTTTATTTAAAGGTAACAGAATAAAGGGAGTATATACATATAAATTTCATTTTTTTAACTATCAAAACTTGAAATGTAAAGCATCTTTCCTTTTAGTTTCTGCTCCACTGCATAAGTAAGCACTTTTTGTGTTTGACGCTCATGTAAAATTCCTCTGAATTACATTGAAGTTGTTTGTATAATCTACCAATACGTTGCTTGTCTTCTTTATTCATCATAGAAATATGTCACTGTGTCACAAGGTTTTGTCCAAAATGTTGCGTATGAAAGAATTGGATTTTGGTTCACTTTTGAAAAAAAATGCTTCGCAAACTTTTCAAACCAGACAAGTGGACTTTAAGTCTAAATGAAGCTGAACCCTGAACCATACTTTATCTTGTATATGAACACCCCTTCAACTAATTATGATAAATACTGTATCTCCTATCATTTCCACGCAAAGTAAAAGATGATTAAAAACTTATTTGATTTGACTCAGGTGGAGAGCTGCGCCTCATTCCTGTGGATGTGTGTTGAAATCTGTTTCTTTGTGTTTAGCATATAAGTGGACCTTTGAAGAAAGGTTCCTTTTCTGAGGTCTTGAATGTGTCTGCTGATCAATGAAGTGAATCAGGACATGAAGGATAAGTAATTAGGGGGTGTGCTGGGGGCTTTCGATTAGCATATGAATGGTGAAAGTCGGGAGTGGAATCAGCGTGCAACCATTCTTCATTGTCGTGCAGCCGAGGGGGCATATGGCATGTCTTTTCCAGCAAAGTTCCCTGATTTAACTAAAAGTCGCTAAAGAAAGTTATTGTACTTAAGTCTGTGTGCAACACTTTTTCTGCATGGCTGATCTCAATTGTGCACTTACAGCTGTGGGATTATGTTGCTAAGGAATAAACCACCAAGAACACTTTACACTGGCTTTGTGTTTGTTGCCTGGATCTGAAATACAATGATTTCAGTTCCTGGAGCAAAGCAGCAACATATAAACAGAGCATCTGTTGCCATTCAGCCTATTTTAACCAAATGCAAATGCAAAAGTAAAATTCCTTTGTTTTTTTAACCCAAAACAAGGTTTTCAAAAAACATTCAAGCCTAAATTGGTTTGGGATAATAAAACTTAAACTCTCAATACTTAAAGGAAGCACCAAAAAAAGAGGGTACTTTAAAATTCGAATGTAAATGGTTTTAAAACAACCACTGACCTGGATTTTAAAAAAAAGGCTTTCTCACTTTCATTTATAAAACATGAGAAAGTGTTCACGCTTTATCATCTCAGATCAATATGACAGCTTCAGTTGCCACTTTGAGAGGCTTAATTAATTACAACCACCATATATGTGTAAATGAAGAGCAAGTAGAGAGGAACTGCTAACTTGCTCTTTCCAAAACCGTTCAACAATATTAATCTGGCTGTAAGAAGCAGTCAAAACCGTTCACTTGGGATCTAAGAAAGGACAACTCTGTTTTCGTGCACTTCACATTTCTTCAAGAAATAAGTCTAGATTGCAGCAGTTATGTTTGCTTACAAAAATAAAACCCATCACCATTAGATGGTGATGGTCTAAAGACTCCTGGACTGGCAGACTTCTACAATCAGCAAATGCCTTACATACTAATTATATAACAGCCAATCAAAAAACACCATGTAATAAGCTTAAACAACATAAAATTTCAGGTGCTTATATTCTTCAAATATTATAGCAACTATAACTCACAGAAAAAATTCAAGTTAAAAAAAAATTTTTCATTATGTTTCAGATATCTAAAAGTCTCCTTCAGTGTGCAGTGAGTTCAGATTCTAGGTCTCAGTGTTGGGGGATGTTTATATCGAGCTTAATGATACCTACACAACAATTTGTGTTAAGTCATTCAGACTGCCTCTGCATTGCAGAGTTCACGGTCTGCACCAAAATCACCTGCTCACTGAGAGCATCTGCTGAGGCCAGCCAGCAAGGTGGGAAAGATGTTATAATGCAGAGCCCTGCGAATGTGAACACTTTGTATTTTTGACCCTTAGAAGTAAGAGTAAAAAGTTTAATGGGGGGAAAAAAAGGAGTTTGAGTTTTTATTGCTGAGCTCTGTGTTGAATTTCTACCAAGGCAATCTTGACAGATTGTCTCATTCAGATGAAACCACGCACCAAAAATAATACACACATAAACATGGAAATCAGAGGGAAATGCTGTAGTAATTTGTTGTAATAAAAAAAAGAAAATGTAGAAAAATATTTTCCAAACCGAGTTCACGTATTCAAAGACTTTTTGCTTTCGCAACAATGTTGTGCAAGTCCTTGGGTAAAAGGGTACATCCTGTTTCCTCCAGGAACAGATAAGAATTTATAAGAACAGCCAAAAAATGTGAAAGGAAACCCTCTGTGTTGTCACTGGGAATTCTTACAAACCTATTTAAAGAACTTTAAAAGGAAGTTATTTTTTGAATTAAACTAAAGTTTGTTTTTCTAACTGGTTTTATTTAAGTAGAGATATGCATTTAACTGATATCAAAAATATTTAATGCCATCTATGTAGCTATAAGAAGAAATTCCAGACTAGACAATTAAATGCTTTAATTGTGCATTTATGAACCTTTTTTAGTCCCACTTTTCAAACTTCTTTTGTCTTCACTTGTTATACTTAATATTGTTTGTATTGGTCTAATTTAATATTCCAGTTTTAGGTATCCTGGCTTGCAGAAAAAGGACTTAAAACCCCAGTGAAAGCTATGATCTTCAAATTGATAAACCACTGAATAGTGGTGAACCTTCCCAGGAATAATCAACCCTGATGTTTACTAAACTCTACCATGCCTTAAAAGGCTCCCATTTGGGATTAGTTGGAACATTTTTGCAGAAGCGTTGCCTAATAAATAATAATTTCACAAATACTTTTCCCATTTACTTTCAAATGTGTTTGAGCTGAAATAGAAGTAAGTAAATAGTCACGTAAAATTAGAAGAACTTTGAAAGGATGCAAGGATTTTTAACAATATTATCTATGTTTGGATCATAGCTGAGAGAAAGGCTCAGCCGTCCTGGTTCCTGTTACTGAGTTTTAAATTCCACAAGTAAAATCCAAACAGAGATCTACATGCTGACAATATAGAAGTCAAAACAAAATTTATAAACAATTTGTTGCACGGTGCATATTTTTCCATAGAAAGACTTTAGCACAATCCAGTGCCAGTTTTCTAGCAAAAGAAAATGGCTTAAAAAATAAAATGAAAAAAAAAAACATGTCTGCTGGTTAGTAATTCTCTGATTTTGGGGCACATTGTTGCCGCCAAGCCTCAACACATCTACCAGGTGATCTCTAGTTGTACTTCCAATAGGAAGAAAGAACTTTTCATACTCAAAAATATCCCACATTAGAAGCAAGAAGCATGTTGGAAGTGAGACAAAACAAAGAAAGTGAAAGGTTGAGAACAGCTTGTAGAGACTGTTTATCCATTTCTGATATGATGAACAGAGAGGAAAACAAAACAGCCATCCTGATTAATATTTTAAGTCATACTACCAGAAAACATGGTTTTATTTTCCAACTATTTCATCACTTTTAGCCCTGGAACAAATGTCAGAAAATGAAAAAATATCATAAAAGCAAAAAATACCATCCGGGATGACACTGTTGCAAGTTTTAATGATTACACTTTAAAATCAAATTAAGCGAAAGAATGTAACTTCAAAAAAATATATGTTTACATATTTTTTTAAATTGCCATTGGCAGAAGTGGTTCTTCAACTATCTGCAAAAATGCAGAGACAAGCAATCAGAGCCATGAGGAGTGTCTCAGCGCTGTCAATCACATTTGTGTAAATGCTGCAGCTGAGATAATGGAGAAATAACTTAATGTCAAAGATGGTCATGCTAACTAGCCTGGGCATTTACGACAACCTCAATGAAACGGTTTGTCTGCTAAAGTTTTTACCAACTCATCAGATTTCTTAAACTGTCATCTGCCAAGAGTCTTTTTATACTTGAACGGACAATCAGAAACAATGACTGTAGTGAAGCAAGTCAGTAAGTTTCTTTTTTCCCCCTCCTAACAGTACAACAAATGAAGTTATAAGATTCATTAATTACTAAATGTTGCATGTAAAAACACCAAGAAGGATTATAACTCTTAATAGAATACGTAATAAAAGTATTAACACTGCTGCTACCACTAATTGATTTTGATAAGACATTTATGTTATTGTTCAGGAAGGCCTTTTTGTGCTATAACTTAAATTAGTAAAACTACTTTTATTTGAACACATTTTTTAAAAAATTAACATGAATGAGTGATTGAGCAATCAATATTCATTCAGATGTCCTCACTGTTACTCTGTGCACAAACAGAGTTCAACATATTCACAACACGTAACTTGGTTTGAGAAGGAAAACAATCAGAGTCAGACAACTGCAAAGAATGTTTTCAGTCAGACGGAAAATAATCACATGTTGCTCTGTTCTGTTTTCTTATTAAATGCATGGACACAAACAATAATTCTTCAATAGAAGAGGAAACAAATGATCTCGGTCTTACAGCACACAATTATATTTCTGCGTCGAGGGAGAAAAAGCACGTTTCTGTATGACACAAAAAGACTCATAGGTTCTCTCTAAAGAGAAGGCCAATAAACAGACAGGAGTCTTATAAAATGTGCAGAATTATATTTATACTGTAATGATATATTGATTTTCAGGTGAAAATATCTGAAGTGAATGATAGAAACCGGCTTGGGAGAAGGACAGAGACCATTCTGGGAGCAGTTTAAATCCTAGAGGATTAAATTATATTATATAATGTTCTGTATGTTCATAAGAAAAGATTCTACATGAGAAATTATGTGAAAAACACACAGTGATTATTACTAACAGAAATAGAATAAGTAGCTCTACAAGCTCGTGGTTTGTTTCTTACATCCAATGACAGAGAAAAAGATGAAAAACATTTTTGTTTAAATGAACATAACCTCACACATAAGTCTATATGGTAAGGCTCTTATTACACAATTAATCTACCGAAAATGATCTCCATGCAAACTGATCATTTTGGCTGCCAAAGTATTTGAGGCAGAAAAAAAAAAAATGTTGCTGATTTCTAATTGAGCAGGGCAGTGAGCCCAGGCACATTCCTAGGTAGTAATGAAGGGATTATTGATCTTTTTTCTGCATTCCACATTTAATTGGGTTCTTATGAGGATGAGAAATTACCTCCAGGACATCGAATAAAATTTGCACATAAAAAAAAAAGATCTCGAAAACTGCTACATCAGACTAATTGATGATTCTTGACCCAAAACAATAAAGTGACATTTGATCCAGAATTCTAATTCAAATTGTGCTTTGTATTAATAATGCTGATGTACATTTGCTTGTTATTTTGTCCATGGACAGAATTTTAGATGCAAACTCAAATCCTATGACTTTCAGTAAGAAATTTGCAAACAGTCCTTAGCATGAATTTTATATTCACTTGGGGCTCACTTGGCATGGAGGGACAGAAATAAAGGAAAAGAAAGATGGAAAAAAATAAAGAGTAACACAGAGGGAAGTAAGATAAGAAGGTATAAAGAACAGAAAGGGTGGGGAGGAAAGAGGGAAGAGAGGAAGGAAGAAAATACTCAAGAAAAGAACAAAATAAATTAAAAAGAAAAGGTACAAAGGGGAAGAAGTAGGGACTAAGGAAGGCCGACCACAAGGTATTCAGGAAGAATGAAAACTGTGACAATGTAGACAAAGGAGAAAAGGAACAAAAGAAGAAGTAATATAATACAGGATATTTACGACTTAATTCTGGAAATGGACATGTTTTTTTCTTTGTTTTTGTTTTTGTCATAATTATCTGGAGCTTCAAAATACTGGAATCAAATTCTGGACTTCTCCAAGCTGAGTGTGTGCTAATATTTGAAAGAATGCCTCAAAGCAAACTGCAGAGAAACATAGACCAGTAAATCCTTTCTCAATCCAGTGTAAATTATTGTAACGCTTTTGTTTTTGCCTTTCTGAGCAAGTTCAAGCCCAGTATCTGCAATTACAATCAGTTCATTAAGATGAGCAGCATGTTTCGGGTGACAAACAAGCTCCTGGAGAATGGATACTGATGTGTTTGCTGTTCTTGGCACCAGCAGCACTGCGTGTACTCTCAGGTGAGAAATAAGATACATGGATATACGCGGGTAAAGCCAATGAGTTTCCACATACTGATATGGTCTCTCATGCTGTCTGACAAGAGGGCGAGGTTTGCTGTAGGAAACTGTGCAAGTAGAATAACTTTTATCCTTATCCTGTCCTCACCAATTTTCTGTAATCTCTAGTTCCATTCACACTAAGCTCCTGTGCCCATTCTGCTGCCTTCATGTGGCCATTGAAGGTGTGAGGATGATGCTGATGGAAGGGGAAAAAAGGACATTTCTGGGGTCTCACCATAAAACCAAGTGTAAGTCTTCTGCCATGCGAAAGCACAGGTCTAATCTTGGACACAAAACTGATTTGCAGGCTAAGAATCTGGATTCTTTGAAATAGAATCAAGGAGGCTACGCAAAACTCATAGGTCTGTGCTATAGAAAAAAATAATTAAAAATAAGTTTGAATCTGTTTGTGTTATTTCACAACGCACTTTCTTTTCTGAAAATGATAACTTGAAGGCTTGTGTTTTCAGAAGGAATGTTAAAAGCGGATTTTTGGCCTCAGCAGACAAAACCTTCAAACAGAAACAACACCTTCAAAAACAATCAAACCGAATACCCCAAAGGTAATTTATACTTGGAGATTCTGAAATAAATCTCGTTTTATTCCAATTAATCCTGCAAGATGGTAAGAAACATTCAGACTGGTTCAAAAACTAAGGCCTGCGTCTCAAATTATAATCCAGGACAAACAATTAGCAGACCAAATTAATCTTATTCACTATGTCTTTGTAAATATTTTGCAAAAATGAATGCTCAGAAGTTGACGTTAGCTGCTTCACTACTAAATAAAATTATTAGAAAGCCAAACATGTAAAACTTCTTTGGAAGGCAAAATGCGAGCAGGATAGAGTCCATATTTTATCAATCCATTATTCAGGAGCAGAATAAATGTCTCTTAGGGCTCACATTTAGAAGAATATGTATAAAAAATAAGATGGCTTATCTGATTGAAAAGGGATGACTTCGTTTTTTGTTTGTTTTGTTTTTCCTTTCAGGTTGAGAGACAGCTCCTGTCTCTTCTGTTCAGTATGCAACAGCCATCAGCTTGTGTGACGAGGACAGAGAGACGCTATGTTTACCTGCTACATGGTGGGGGAGACGGTGGAGGGAGTCTAGTTGTGTTGATGCATCCCTTCAAAACCATTTTGCCTCAAAGGCAAACAGCCTGAATGATAAGCTTTTCTACACTCTGAAACAAACATATATAAATAAAATAAGACAAGTACAAAAGCGCGCTGTTTCTTTCTTCATTGTGAAAGCCTTTGAAGGAGCTTGGAGTCAAGTTGACATTAAAACGCTGAACTAAAGCTTATATCAGTTTACTATTGTTGCTGTTACTACTGTTTTTGACATGCAAAAAAAAAGAAAAATCTATTTGCTAATTTAGTTTTTGCAGCACAAAAGAAAATATTTGTTTTGCATCTTTCTGAGAAAAACAAACTGACAACAGCTGCACACAGAACAATAGAAACCAGTTATCATTTCAATGCAACAGCAATAAGCGTTAAAGTTTCAACTTTTAAAATTGTCAGCACAACACATGAAATGCGTAACTGCAGAATGCAGTTAGATAATTGACAAAAACATGCATCTTGCGTTCAAGATTAACATTTATATTTTGTTTCATTTTTATTGTGTTATGTTGTTTGTTTTAGTCTTGTTTGATTTTGAAGTTTGCATATAGAACGATTCACTTGTTTTTGCTATATCTGTCCTTTTTAGTTCTTGCTAGCTGGTTTTGAGTGCATGAAGTAATTTTTTTTATATTTTCTCTTCAAAATATTCACAATTTCATCAATATCTTCAGAAAAAAATGCTAAATTTTTGTTTCTCTCCTACTAAGTGAGTTGATCTTTTCAACAAAAGAAAACTTCTTTTTAGCCTGAATGAATTCAGTTAAATTAGTTGACCGTTGATTCATTTGAAGTAGCATTAGATTGGTTCCCACAGTCACTGTGACCCTGGAGAAGAAATCGGAATCAATTATACAAATCGTGAGAGAAGCCTCAAAGAACACCATCGGGAATCAGCTTCTCATCACTCCTGCCACCACACATCAGACTTCTCCCCAACATATGCAAATTTCTGAAAACGAATCATTACTTCAGGTAATAAATTAGCATTGAGTGCTTGTTGACTGTCTGTGTGTATAGTAAAACAATAAAACTGGAACACATCTGTGTGCTAACCGCCTGAGTCTGGGCACAGCCATTTTGCATAAATTTATATATTATGGAGGAGGGAAATGTGATGTGAATATTCACTGCTTGCCAAAAAAAGGGGAGAAAAAAGTCTTGTGACTTTTCCTGTCTGACTGAACGCTGGACATGAGGCATATTATGGCAATGTTACAAGCATTTGGTGAGTGAAATGTTTGTAACATTAAGGCCAAATTTTTTTTACAACTACAAAATTTCTTCCTCAGAGCACATGGGAACATTTTCGCTGGCCTTAAACAAGCCACTAATGCTCCAATGCAAGTTAAAACACATCTGCAAAGAAACTTCTTCACAGCACTGTAAAAGACCCAGTAGTTATAAATGCTTCATTGCAATTTTTTTCTGTGAAAGTAAAACATTTAAGGGAATGAAATACTTAAATATTCATATTTGTACACAATTAAAAAGCAAAAGTGTCAAAATAACTTATTTTCAAGTTGTCTTTTAGTGAAATGACTACACTTTTTGCATGGTACCTACAAAGTAGGCTTATATAATGTAACAGCTCAACTGATGACATTCCTCATCCATTGCTCCTTTTGTGCACAATTCTCTCAATTCCACTTAATTTACAACCGGGGAACCAGAATCACAGGTGCACCTCAAAGGCTCACAAGTGATCAATCTGAGCAAGAGGTCTGCTGGAAGAATTACCATGATTTATGGCCTTCAACACTGTTATTTACAATTGTGTCAAAGCGGCCCGGCAGGAGGTAACTCAAGGGAGCGTCCCGATGTCGGCAAAGGAAATCAGAGATAGCTAAAGTGTAATTATCTGAATGACAGATAAGGAGGCAAAAAGCGAGGAAAACCTCTACTATTACTGAAAGATGAGTTCACAGCCAAACGAATATTCTCAAAATCAAAATTCAAAAAGGGGATAGTGAGAAAGGACATCGATGAAAAACAATATTAAAATGCAAAATTTACTCCCATATTGACAATTGGTGCCAAAATAAAAAAAATTAAATAAACATATAAGATTATTTCTTATTTATTTATAGTTAAAAACAAAGACACAAAGAGGTCTGCAGCACAGTATAAGCCAAGCAAATGATCAAATTGCAGCAACATGTCTCTGTGTTGACTCATTCATCATAAAAACTATTTGGTTGAATGATCTGCTACTGAAGACTCCCAACTATTCTGACATTTTTCTCAGCATGCATTCTCACAAGGTATGAAAAATTAATGATAATGACATTACCAATATACTGCACTTTAAAAATCCCACCTACCATGCTGAGCCCTCTTATTGTATGCTTTCTCTGTGGAAGTTTCAAACATGGTGGCCAGTAAAATCTCTCTTTTTTATAATAGATAAAAATAAATCAGCTATTTTTGGGGGGGCAGGGATTCAGGTCTGATTTAGTGAACTAATATGTTGGATTACAGTCACTGGACCTTTTGCCATGTCCATTATCTGTGTGGATCTTGGTTCATAATTTCAAGTACATGTCCTGCCTTGTACCCAGTTTAACAGATGTAGATCATTTTTACAAGATAGAGGGGGCAAATATTACCAAGTCGATATGTGGAATATTGAAAAGAAAAAGACTATAAAAAAAGAAAGAAAAAAACCCTGACATTTAAGGCTCTTTATTAATCAAAGGGAGCTTTAGAAAAATATTGAACTTGCTGTCTGTGTGCATGTGTGTACTCGTTTGGAAGCTACATTTACATTTGGAAGCACCTTTTTTGTTCCAATGAAAATCTTAGTTTGATGTTTGCCATGAACTCACTTTTCAAGCTGTAAACTGTTTTAGCAACAAAAAAACATTGCGCCAGCGACCATACAGCCCTTCACTTCATTCAAGACATCACAGCAATGAAGGTTCTTACATTATGTTCACGGTTTGTGTTTATCTGACCTTTTCAAATGGTGCTACAACTCTGGTAATGGAGAAGGGAATTCAGACAAACTCTGACCTTTTCTTAATTTAGCCGTTCAATAATGACAGTAAAGCTATCAGATGTTTCCCTCAAATATAATATAAATGGACACGAGTCAAACATGAAAGTGTGTTCCCTCATTCCCCAGGTTGTAGTTTAGCAATCAGCCTGAACAGATTGTAAAAGGAAAAAAAAAAAGATTTTGCTTATTCTTGCTGGTCATTTCCATTTATTGCAAATAATTAAAACACTATACATGCTCAATGAATCTTGCAGGGTTAATTTAAAAATGTCAATCATCTTGTAGAAATGTTCCCAATTTGCATGCGACTAATTCCCTAATGTATGCCTGGCACAAAAAATAAATTACTGACAATTATTAATACTTGTAGCATCAGCAGACTGTATCATCACCTTTATTTGATGTAAAAGGACTTTTTTTCACATTGAATATGCTTAAAAAAAGAACCTGATCTTAAATGAAATCCAGTCTCACAAAGGACAACTTCACATAAATGCAAAGTATTTTCCAAACACAAATGCTCACAAATGAAAATTTTCCACATCGGTTCTAAGAAACCCCCATCGGTGCTCCATATCACCAAAGTTTATTGAGCTGAAAGATTTTGTACTCTGAGGTATTCTACTGCCACAATATATAAACTTTTATCAATAAATTATGTAATGTGAATGCTTAAAAAAAGAACCTGACATTAAATGAAAGAAAGTTCAGTAGTTTTCTAAAGCCCCACTAAACAATATCTTATATTTCTGATATTTAGGAAATAGAAGTAATTTTTTGTCATTTTTACTGACCTAAGACAAGCAAACAAAGTTAAGACTAATGAGAAAATCAGGTTATGATCCCCTTATACAATAAACCTTTGGTATTTGCAGGAGTTGACTACTAATCACCTGGAAATAGCTAAAATCTGCAAGTATTTTAGACCAGCTCCATGAAAACACTTAATCAATATTTTGTTAGTAATTTGTTGTTACAGTCCACAGAAATATATTTCTCCTTGTTTGGGTTCCATCATAATTTATTCAGCATTCACAGACTGTTCAACAAAAGTAAGTTCACATTTAAACGCACATTATCTTAAGTATCCTCGTTTTTTCAAGACGAGTTTCATGTCTCTTTTTAAAACAGGCATCTTTCCCACACACAAATACATGCCAGCCGAGACTGTCAATATCACAAAGATTGATCTGGTTATTGTGACGGAGCAAAATGGCTTCAAGACATAACTTTGCTCCTGAGCCTCCTCCTCCTCCTGCTTCAGCGGAACAGGAGCAGCTCTCAGCGTGGCAGCATACTCCAATCTGACAAATCGTCTCATAACTCAAATAGTTACACACAACATAATATTACCTTCATCTAAACGTGCTTCCCAGGAGCGACGTTTATTTAAACCAACCTGGCCAACCATTCACATCATGTCATACTAATAACGTTACACACTTAAACAGGCTTACAGGATTACCTCCCTCTCTGGAACCCTACAATCTGTGCTAAAAACAAACATGAAAAGAAGATTATGTCAGCGTATATGAGATGTTACGTAAAGGCAAATGCACCCCAGCCAACCGCGTTTAGGTTTTAATTTTGTAGATGTGCAGACCAAAATTCTGCCCTTCAAAATGCGGTAGCTGCAAGAAGAAGGAGATCTGAGTAATGTCCAGTCCTTCAGGAGAAGCAGCTGGTTCCTATCGATAAAGCAGGACGAATTCATCTAGCACTAGGAACATGCTGGCATGTGTTAAATGCCAGCATGTTCTAATTTTTTTTTTCTTTTTCTAATTGGAGAAAGAAGCCGTGCTTGTTTAGCCAGCACTAAACGCCTCGGGGGAAGAGGACACAACTGCCTGCTGAGAAAGAGAAAGTCATTTGTTCTAATTTTACATTATCCATTGGAGGAGGCCGAGTTATCAGAAGGAGCTAAATTGAAATACGCCCAAGCGTGCCCAGACACAGTCAGCAAAAACAATACAGAAAAATATCAGCTTTGAAGACTCTTAAATAAAAACAGAAGTACTATCACAGGAAGACATATGCATCCAATATGCTTACAGGGAGAGGACACACAGAGGATGATACAAGACAAGAAACATTTGACTAGAGAGAAATGAATATTGCGTCTTATCTAAAGTGCCAGGTAGTGTTTTCTTTTCTCTTTGTTTGGTATTGTTGTGTTTTCTCAGGAAGCAGCATCTTTGACTTGGTCTGAAATCCTGTTGAAATTCACCTTCTAACAAATCATGTGAAACAATCCAGATTGAAGAAAGCATTCTGTATAACTCCAATATACAATTTAAATGTTCGTCTTTGCAGAATCACAGAGCATGTTAGAGACCTGAGATCTTTGAGTGAATGAGGAAACTATTATGAAGAATTCTCCACTTCTTTTTAAACCGTTCCCTTTTTGGAAAAGACAATTAATGATAATTTCACAACACAATATGACTTCAAAACATCCAAACTATCTCTTTCAGAGTGTTTTGCAACAGTTATGCACATCTGCTCAACGATTTGAAAAATCCAGTTCATGTATGACTTAAATAATAAAAACCTTTGAATTCTGTAGTATCAGTATTTCACTGCAAGTAATGGTTCAGATAGGTGCTTTGGATTTGTTCACTTTTCTAACTCACAAAGAGATGACCCACGACTGCTATTAGTAAGGGAGCCATTATTACAGTCTCACAACCTCCAAAATATTTCCCTTTTCAAAGCTTAGTTGAAACTCACCTTTAGCTTTACAACAGATCGTGCCCATAAAAAAACAAAAACGTGTTTTTCCACAAAAAAGTATTGGCTAATAAATGCAGGTTTTATAGAAGTTCAATAAGTAATTTAAAGTAGCGCCTTAACATTAACAAAAAACCATAATGGAGAAGAAAAGAGAATTTTATCTCATCCTATTAGATTCAACAGAGACATACTTTTTGCTTTCAATAAATTGGTTCAACTGATTACTTTCAGTTATGGACAACATAAGAGATGTTTTTTATTCTTTAAAATCATACAGGGTTAAAACACCAGTGCTGCTACATCAATTTCTGCACATGCTCAAGAGTCAGTCGTGAATTCCTCAATAAAAAAAGAACTAGTATTACTGATCAACACAAGTTATTCCTTAATCTTACTAAGAGAATTTGTAACATATTTATTACTGGAGTCATTGTTCTTCACAATAAGTGTTTTATTAAATTTTAGATACCCTGTTTCAATAAAATAAAAGGTGTTCCAAGTAGGTCAGACTCCAATCTATCTTTATTGGAATGTTCCAAATTAATGCAAAACGGTTTAATGATTAGCCAGACAAAGTCAGAAGGATATGTTGAGGGGTCTGACTTCAATTTAATGCAATCAAAGTTACCAAAAATCCCTTAAATACCCTTTTATCTGTTCCCAAACATGCAGTTTATCACTTTAAAGGCAATACTATCTGATTTATAAATGCACATACAGTAGCAGTGTGTGCATTTATAAATTTGTTGCATTGGGAAAAGAACATTATCCACTGTGTTCACCTTGAATAGGTCAGCTTTGAAGTTTAACTCAGACCAAAATAATCCCATTTGGGCTGCAGTTTAATCATAAGAGGATCCATCTTTTATCCTGTAACTGCTGGTAATTACTGCTGCAGATCAAAGAAATGCAAATGTCTATAACCAATAGAATAACCAATGTCTTGGTCTGTAACTATTGTTGTCAAATTTACAGTGATTCAATGATGCACATATTCATGTAAAAGCATTTAAAATCGTTAGATGCACATACATCTGCAACAATGAATATTAATCATCTTTAATGATATGTCACTTAGAAAAAAATCAGAGTTTGCACAATTCTCATTTGTAGGCGTTCATAATTTTATGCATTATATGTAACAATAACACTACCATAGAGTGCAATTTCAAACAAGAAGCTTCCGAATAATGTTTTTAAAAAGAGAGTGGAGACATCTGAAACAAGAGGAAAAGTGACCATGTTTTAAACATCAAGAGGTCAAAAACAGGAGCAGGTTTCAGACATGAAGATGAATGCATTTCCTTGATCTCAGGGAATATGAATGAATATCTCAATATAGCTTGATACTAACAACTCGTCTGTGTAGCGCTTTCATCTTCGTCTAACGGACAACAGAATAAATATCGAGAACAACTACGCAAAGTTATTTGCAGCTTGGTTTCAGCAGAGGACGGTGTGGTGAAATGACATTTTTCAATACTTTATTGTCAGTTGAATGCATAAATGACAAGTTTTAAAAAAAAAAATCTAAATAGACACAGCATTATTATATTATTTGTGGCTTCCAAAAAATAAAATTTTAATTAAGAAAGTCTCAGATTTAGAGTCAGTCCAGATACAACTGTTGAACCAGAACCAGATCGTCAAACATGATGATTTTCTGTTGTCAGAGCAGCAATTAGTAAAACTCAAGCTGCAGCTTTTATATTAAGAAACCACTGGATAGACTGAAGTCAAGGTTTGAGAAAATAAAATAAAAAAAATAGCAATACATGCTGCTGAGTAGATTGTTGTACAATGTGTAGGTACGTTGCACATCAAAAGATAAGACTGATTCATACATACCTGTTTTTAAGTCAAACTGTATGTGAACTTGGTGAAATGGAGCAAATGGTGAAATTAAGGTGAATGACTTGGAGACTTTAGTAAGGAAAGATTGGGTCTTAGGAGCAAAAAGACAGAAGATGTATCTGATGGTCTGCTTCCATAGTAACATATTGCACCTTATACACATGTATACACACAAACACAAATAAACACCTCTCAGAGGGGAGGACAATCGATGGTGGTTTCCACTCAGGCCCAATCAATAGATGAGCAAGTTAGATTAGCAGAGCATTGGACCTAAACTCATTGGGAAAAGGAGTTTTCCAAGTGAGGGGAAAGATTAGTTTTCTACCAGCAGCATGTTATAGACTCAACTATCTGAAAGTTACATCTTTTGTTGGGGCAGAAAACATATATGGTCCAATATTGCATCATATCCAAAGTCCAATATTCCTCAACCAAAAAAGGACAAGAGTATATTTCCATTTTTCTCTGTGCAAATTATAAAAAAGTGGTTCAAAGACATGAAAGATTGAATTTTTAAAAAGCAGAGATTGAAGTTTGAGCTTTTCTAAACAGAGTATCCAGAATGGGGGGAAGGGACATTAGGTGCTAAAGCAGGAAGTGGCCTCCTCTACGTCCCTGAAATATTTTCCAGATGAAAAGCAGATGCATGTTAGTGAAATATTGACTTACCTATGCATAGAATCACTACAGAATGGGACATGTGATTATGTTCAATGAATCATGATTCAAGATACGTTTGAGAAGGGGAGTGCTCTTTTTAATGGCATTAGTTTTTCTTATAGTGGTAATTAAAAGCCAAGGAGAGTCGGTGGACCTCATCAAAGACATAAGTCCAACTTTGCTTCATATTTCCATGAGAACAACATAATCAAATGCTAAATAAGGAGGAATTACTAAATCCATTTTCAAAAAAAAAGTCAAACAAGCATATTGTTTTAAAAGTCTTTACCTTCTGAAATGTTGCTTTGTGAGCACATATTTGCATGACAGTTTAACATAATCTGATCTCGGCATTCCTGTAACTTTAATGAAATAATTTTTTACCACCAGATGTCTGAGAAGAACATGAGGGACAGTACATCATGGCTCCAAATGATTTTAGACTCTAAAAATCTCTTCACTAACACATCTTGGATCAATGATGAAGTTGATTCGTCATTCTCCCAGCATGTTGATGTCAGTGTCAGAGCCGGGTCTTGACCTCTCATGAGAAAGTTCAAGCAGGTCTTAGACGAAGGTCGGTGAGAGATGGACAGAGAGCGGGTTGTTAAATGCTTTCAATCTTTCAGCTCTCTGCCTACTTACGTTAATGGCCCTGCAGAATCAATAACTAATGATTCCAGACAGATGCCTGCAACAAGACTCAAACTGTTCATTTTTCTGTTATTTTACAATTTAGAAACTTAAATTGTAATACTGTTTGGATGTTGCAGAAATGCATTTTAACTGAAGGTTGTGTCATTTATCTTGATCACACATCAAAACACTTAACTGCCAACAAATTAATCTGACATGCAGTGACTAATGGAAGCAGGTTAGGACAAGATGACAATAGTTATTATTTAACTATTGCCAGATTAAGAGCTGAGATTTTCAGCTTGCCTCTCTGAATTCATGTGTCGTCAAACATGATGACACATGAATTCACAGAAATCTTCATCATAGTCTTGTTTTGCATTTCCTGCATTTGGAAAATCCACTTATTATTCAAGACTACAAAAAATAAAAAAATAAAAAATAAAAAATAAGCTTAATTAAATACAAATTTACTCTAACATTGCTTCTACATGTAAAGACTTGCGCAAATTTGTCGAGATTTGTTGCGAAACAGCATAAACTACAACTACTTATTTAATTTAGTTAAATCAGAACATTTGTGAAGAATATTAGAGATAAACTGCTTTGTGACAGTGATTCCTAACAAAACTAATTATGGCAAATTTGGTCATGAAGGGGATTTAAAATACTTAAGAGTTGATTAAAGTGCTGCACAAAACAACGATGATGACAAACGAATGAAATTTAGCATTAAATGTCTCCCATCCAGACATATTTCACCAGTCCAGACACTGATAATAGCATAATAAAATGCAAATTGTCATGCAAATCTGTAAAAACAACAATTCTGTGCAATTAAAACAAGCCCATTATGAGAGAAAACCCTCACTGAAAATCTCCTTAAAAAGAAATAAATGAGCGCTGCCTAGAGCTACTGCTGCCAGTCAGCAATGATCATTATTTTATAGCTGCTTGATCTTTACAATATTTGCTTAGCAGAGCACTTTCCTGCAAAAGAAACTTGCAGGAAAGGATGAGAACTTAGATTGAGGAAAGTTCTGACTTAAGTTCATACTTACAGATTCCTCCTTTGAATTCATGAGTGGTTTCATGCTAGGGAAAAAAAACATTTTAAAATACAGATTAAGCTTTTTAGAGGAATACTATTTTAAGTATCAGAATAGTATAAATCTTTCTTGCGAGATGTTCAAACATAAATCTAATTGACTTACTGTTATTTTTACCACAGTTTACTGTAAACTAGATTTGTGTAGCTTTCTTCCCATCATAAAGATCCACATAAAGTAACATTATAAATGTTTAACGGGATGAAAACCAATATATTTATCACTTTCTGCTCTTATGAAACTTCCTACTGATGCATTTTGGGAAAACGTTAAATACTTCTACATTTTACAGGACAGAGTTCCTGACATTTCATTACCCAGCGCCGTTTAATCACATTGGAGTGTCGTTGAATAGCACTGCCCTTTGTCCTCTGCCCCCAGCAAAACCCTCGAGCAACTTGCTCACATATGACAGCTGTGTTCACTTGCAGTCGAACATCTATATTTGTTTGTTTTGAAACACTAGTTCGGAGGGTGTATGGGTTTGACACTCCACATTACTGTTAAATGTGTTATTTTAATGCTCTGTTTCATACCAATGAGTTGACTAATATTAAAGAATCAAAAGTCCTAACACCATTTTCCAATAGAGACAGATGTGTCACACTTATTTTCTACAATTCCAGAAGAAAGTTGGCCACACAATTTATAAAAATTATAAAATAACTCATAAGGCTTGTGAGTTTCCTTTTGTGTAATGATTACAGAGTGACTGCTTTCCTCAGCAGTTGGGTTAATGTGGTGCTTTTTTCTTGTACAAAGAGGCTCAAAACAGAGTTGTTTATTTATTTTTTTCTTTCTGGATCAGTATGATATGTAATCATATCATACTGGATATGGGCACTGGTGACATGAAGGAGGTCCACTAATAGGCTGAGTTTGACTTTGTATTGTTGGACACACACAGTCTCCAATAGGAACGACTGTTTCCGATCCCTGCAATCAGTTTGGGTTAGTGCATTTAGTGGGGATTATTACATAATACATCTATTTTTTCTTCATCCATCATCTGTGTGAAAGACTTGTGTTTGTCATCCTTAATTTTCAGTGTTCAGTGAATCCAGTTAGGCAGCATGCTGTGTCCAAATATTGGCGCCAACTGCAAAATGACAGAATGTATCCATGTAATTTCACTGATACATAATTAAATGTCTTTTTAGAAGATTTATTGTGTATAATAAATAACTTTAATCACCATTATAACTCCGGTATTATTAACATTACTCTTCTCTCCTCAGGCAAGATTCAGAAACATGCATCTGTAATGAAATGCCTTCAATTTTTGCCTTACAAGATTAACTGTCATTTTTAATCTACTCAACACAGAAGTCCACCATTTACAGGCGCACCATCATGCATCCTACGACAATTCAATTCTACTGGTACCTGCTCCGTCTAAAACGAAAGAACAGAATGGTTAAAACATGACACTGTGAACTCATTCTCGATATGTTGTCAGTGCAGGAGACGTCTGTAGAAATTGCTTGAGTGAGGCATCTTGGACGACAGCAGCATTAAGAATGACAAGGGTCTGACCTTGTCTATGTAAATATTCCCATGATGAATAATATTCTCTGAAATCTGACAATTATGACTTTGAGAAAAGTGTAACAGAAGCAGAAATCAGGAGCTATTTCCAATAAAGATTTAAACAACTTCCTTAGTAAAGCCTCTGTTTAGAAATATTTTGAAACACCAAAAAATGTTTTGCACTTTGATATTGTTTGAGATAATTGTAGGATCTCAAAACTGTTGGCTGCTTAGGACAGTGAAACATAAACTTTGACTCCTTTCAGTTGTAGATGAAAGAGAGAAGAAAAGCTCCTTTTCAACCAAATTACCAAATTTCACCCTCATTTGTCACACTTCAGGATTGAACCAAGTGACAATGATGGTACATGTTTGCTTCTATGGCTTGCCAGTGATTGGACGAGAGGCTATTAATACAGGTCTACGAAGTCAGAGGACAGGCTGAGAGGGCAGATGGAACCTGGGTGATGTATTATGCATGGGTAAAAGAAACGTGCTCTGATGGGCCATCTGAGGCCACAGGAGGAGAGAGAGCCAGACTGACCCAGCCAGACCCGTCACACATTTTCTACCCCCCACCTTCGCCCCCTACACCCAGTGAGTCTGCTGTCTCCTCTTTGTGCTCCGCCTCGACCCACGTCACAAATCCAGAACAATTTGCTAACAAACGAGTAAGTCGGCCTTTGGTGTTGAAATATTTAGTCTCATCGCTTATCTCATTTACTGAATTTTATAAGCCTTTAACTTTTTCAATTTGTCAAACTGTAACCAAAATCCTCAACAAATTTTATTGGGATTTTATGTGACGAACAGAAAACCAGGACATAACTGAAGTGGAAGTTTTATGGGTTATGTTTCTACCAGCGCTGCATATCTAAAGAAAGTATGTAAACATCAGTTTTAAAAGTCCTGAACCAGATTTTCAATTGGATTTTGTTTGGTTTATGGAGTTTTGGTCTAATGTTCTATACAGATATTGGCAGAGGAATATAACTGTAACGATGTCACTAAGAAATCTTACTTTAACATGTCACAGCATTCTGATATTGATCCTCTAAGAATGGTCAAGCTAAGAAAATCAATTTCTCTACATTCAATATATATATATTTTTAAAATGCCATCACAGCAAACTTATTTTTTTTTCTTCCTTGGAAAATTTCCTTCCACGTAGTATTGATCATCCCTGCAATTGTTTTCAAGGCTAACATTTTTGGTAAATGAATATCTGCCAGACTCAAAGACGTGTCTTATTTGTTTTACTGTCTTTTGCTTTGTTTGTTTTTTTCCCTCTGAGCTTGACAGGCGTGTCTGCAGTGCTCCACTGATGATTAAAGTGAAGTGGAGGTTGCAGGGGGTCAGACAGATCTTATTTATCTCCGTCTCTTCTTAGTCACTCTCAAAGTCACCTTTAAATGGCCTCCTAACTGCGTTTGCACACCCCCTATGCCCAAACCATACCCTTCTCCCCTCCTCAGAGGAACCCCGTTCTCCCCGCCCGTGATGACTGACAGCTCAACTAATGCAGTCGCAGCTGAGTACAGCATGGAGAAGAGAATTAGAGGGAGGGTCGGTAGAAAATGCTCAGCAGCCCATCTCGTCCCAGCTTGACTGCAGGATACATACCAGATGGGCCTTTGGTGTGGATGGAGGATCCACGTGAAGCAGCTCTGCAGTGAGCCCTGACCAGACGGACAATAGCAGTAAATAAACTCCAGTGGTATGTCAGGAGGCTTCAGTTTGAGATGGAGGGATTTTATTTAAGACATTAAATGCGTTTTAATTAAGCAGTTTGGTCAGCGGGGTACCTTCTGATTCTGGACCTCAATCAGAGGGAGCAGGGGAGTTAGGAACGACACTGACGAAAACTATTAACAAACATAAAAGATAGAGACCTAAATGGCTTTATTATACCAGATATTTAATGCGACATTCCTGGATCAGAAAAAAAGAAGGAAAATCTAACCTGTGTACATAATTGTCTCATCACGGCTCGTCCATGAACTTGTGCTTCATGCTAAGATTACCGTAAAGCTTGTAAATGGCCAGCTATATGAAGGAGAGCTAAATTCATAATATTTATGAATTGTCTGTCCATCGTCAATACGCACTTATCCATACAAAGTGTCTGGGGCTGGTAGACACATATAGAGGTCATTGAGCAGGTCATTAGTCCATCACAGGGAAACACAGAGACCCACAGAACACACAGCCATTCACACACACACTCTCTCTCTCACCTAAAGGCAATTTTAAAAACCAATTAACCTAATATGATTCATTATAAATCATTTAGTTCTACCTTAGTCTTGTTACTATTATTAGTGTTTTTTTTTTTTTTACACTACAGCCTCCGTAGAAGAGGCTGGGCATTACGAACGGCACAGGTTTTTAATTGTTTCCTCATTGAGACATCAGCTACTTAATATTCCATGAAGCCGTTTGATTTGAGGAAACCAAAAGGGCATGAATGCCAATTGATACTGGCTGATGACACATTACCTGCACGAGAAGAATGATGTTCAGAGGAGAAAGATTGCAGGCAGAATACCTGAGAGAGTAAATTAACAGCCACCATGGCTACCTGTCTTTTGGAGGAAGAATGAAAGAGCGACACCGATAAGGTGAAAATAGGAAGGAGCATTCAGGGTCACCACCAGTCACTCAGTAGTCTCTGCATGTCTTGTCTTCAGGCCTGCAGTTGATTTTCAATTGACTTTGAGACCAAAACTGTTTTGTAACATTCAAAGATAACAAGTAGAGAAGTTAGTTTGTTTTTGAGGGAGCATTTTATTTTATTTTTTTAAATAGCAGGTTAACACAGTTTACATGACTTCCAAAGTCGTCGTTCCTGCATTTGATTTACTATCAAAATCCTTTTGAAAAGGTTCGACACTGCAAGACAAAGAAAACAAATTCATGCAAATTAAAAGGAAACAACTGAATCACACGTTGCCACTTACATTTGATGAATCCTCCCTCCACTAATTTAATCTCTCAGGAATCTGGAGTTTCATGTCCTCCTTTTTAGCCGCCCTTTCTAACAAAGGTTATATGAACTAATCAGCCATAACAAGCACGAAACATGAGGAAAAAGCTGAGGAAAAGACAATAGCATCACCCCATTTTATTCTTTCACATTGTAATTGCGATTCAGCTAATTGACTTATCAGCAGAAAGCAGCCACACCAAATTGCAGAAACACTTTCTGCTCCCCTTCAGCTTCTCACCTGGGCAATTAATCCATCTGAAAATTAATTTTTCTGAGCTGACGGGACGTGACAGGAGTTTCAATTAAAAGTTGCCATCCGTGGTGGTTGGGAGATCACAACAAAATTGACAGTTGCAGGAGCTGCTAAAAGAGTGGTGCATGTAGCAGACCTGTCACTGCCAAATATAATAAATTGGCAGACTGGAGGAAGTGTAAGTTTGTAGTTTCATCTCATTACAGTCAACATTTTCATTTAATTTGACACTCTGATATAAAGGCTTTATAAACATAATTGCTTACCCTCAGAAAGAATTTGCACTGATGCAAAATGAGGCATGTGATGTGCTCATACAAAACAAAATTTGCAATTTAACACAATAAAAAAAAATTTCTCCATAATTTTACACATATGAACATCCTGTTGACTTTTGTTCTTTAAAAGCAACGCTAGCCAACTAGTTTTAACAGGAAACTGGCTGAAGTTGAAAGGCAAACCTGCATGAAAACCAGTCAGAGACTTATTACCTTTCCAGAATTACAACAGCTCTAAATATACGACCAACTAAAAGAATAGATCATATCAAAGCACAGCCCTGAAACCAATTGATAATCCATTGCATGACCTGAAAATTATAGCCTCCTCCTACTGACCGAATTGAAATAATTTCAATAAGTGTTGGTATAGACTTAAATGCATGCCACACTTTTGTGATTTTTATTTGCAAAATAAATCTAGATCTATGTATCATTTTCCCCTTTGCAGCAATGCACTATTTTGTATCAGCCATAACAAGCATGGCTGATAATATTCCCTTTAAGATGGAAGACTAAATATCTCCCATCTCTTATCCCAATCACTTACACTTAAGCTTGAGGTTACAAAATGACAAAATGCAAAAAAGGGAGATTTTTTTGCATAGATTTGGATTTTAGAGTCAAAAAGTCTGCAAATTACTTTAACCACCTGCCTTCTTTTTTAATTCTAGAAAGAAAAAATAATAATTTGTACCTGGGCGTCAACAAGGAGGTGCCGCATCAGGTTCATGGACTTCTGCAGGGTCTCCTTCTCCGGAGGAGAGTAGGCCTGCTCCTGCTGCTCCAGGGATTTGGGTCTGGTCACCATAAAGCTTGCAATCTGGTCGTTCAGATTGTTCAGCGACTGCACAGCTACAGGGCGACACAGACATAAAATCATATAAACTGATTCTATATTTGTTTCTTCTTTAGTACAGCTTTTGTTTCTAATACAGGGAGATTTACGAGCACCACACTGTGAAAAAAACATAACTGTCTTTCTTACTTGTATTCTGTAAATATATTGTGAATATGTTATAGCACACAAATAACAGCGACCACAAACTAGTTTTCTGCTGTCACCAACTTTCTCCGGCGACATGATCTCTGGTTCAGAATGTTCCACTTCAGCTTGAGAGCCATCCTGTTTTTGTTTTCCTGTTCTCTCCCCTGTGTGTCCCTGGCAAGCCTCTCCTTCCAGGTTTCCTCTCCTTCATTAAAAACTCACCACCCTTACTGTACTTCCTGCCCCTCTCTCTCTCATACACACTTCCTAATCACACTTCCCATTTACGACTGAGTGACCTCTAGTCTGCGAAGGGTCACGGCAAATATTTCTGGTGGAAATTCAGGATAGATGAAGGCGTGGAGGAACGGGTGATTTCCATATCTTTGTGGGGGTTTAGCAAACATCTTTTGAATTTTACATGAGTTGCTACGCTAACCCCTGAAGTGTCATTATCCATCATCCCTCTTCTTTCCAGAATTTAAATTATTCTAAAGTTATAGCCATGTCAGTCAGAAATGAGGTTTAAGGATTGGCCATCTGTCCAGA
Organism: Poeciliopsis prolifica; assembly: GCF_027474105.1. Classification (NCBI taxonomy): domain Eukaryota; kingdom Metazoa; phylum Chordata; class Actinopteri; order Cyprinodontiformes; family Poeciliidae; genus Poeciliopsis; species Poeciliopsis prolifica. Next base: position 1,494,902 of record NW_026562404.1, read on the forward strand.
GGTGATTTTATGCAAACTTTGAGCCATTAAATCTATTATGTCTAGCTAAAAATCCTCTGCTGGCACATTTCTGCCAAATAACGAAATGCGACCTGCCTAATCCCAGTGAGTAGGATGATTTGAGGCCAAGCAGCTGGATAAGGTATTTTCAGGATGCAAATGTAAAGCCTCTTTCAGACACAAACGCCCATGCATAGAGAAAGAAAGAGAGAGATAGACAGAGAGCGAGAGAGAGAGAGAGAGGGGAGACAGCGAGAGAGGCTAGATTAATGTGTTGCGCAACAACAAAATTCTATCACCACGACTGCTGACATTTCCAAGCAAACAAGCTCCGAGGAGAAAATTTGACAAGTTGGGATTGAAGGCGGCACAGATAAGAAGGAAACGAAGGACCCGAAGAGGAAGCCCATGTCCCTCCCCGAGGTGAGAGTCAGGCAGAAGTCAGAGTAATGAATATGTGAACAGGGGCATTTGTCGTCTGAATTTCAAGACACTTTAGTCAGTCTGAGTGTCTGATAAATCTCTTCAGTCATAAAAGATGGACAACAGAACGTGCATAAATGGGAGTTTCGGCCTCAATTTCATTTCATTTTTATTTAATTTGTGGTGATTAAAAGACAAAATGCCACATATTCACTTTTTTATGGAATATCAGCATTAATTCACTAATTCATAACATCAGAAAGTGTGTGGATCCGGTTTCGGTCGGGATTTGTGGGGTGCAATTCTTACTGCACAATCACAGTGCCCTCTACTTGGCAAGACTAGAAATCAAAGAATATCTCACTGGCGGTGGAATGTTGAATGGAAAAAATAAATAAATAAAAATGACATCAAGAGCCCACAACATTTCAACCACTTGATCGCAAAGAAAAACAAAACGGTCCAATGTGGTAATCAGTTCCCCCCCTTGGTGACAGTAGGCTGGAAAATGCTGCATGTTAGGTTCACCTACACAGTCCACTTCATCTTTAAACTAATCCCTACACCGTCTATCACTGCACCGACTAGTTCACAGCATGTACACACAAAAAAACTTACAAAAGAAAAAGATAAATGGCAACGTGAGAACATATAAACGAGAGGCTTAAAAGGATTATATGGCAGTCATTACATTTTACAGCTTGTATTTTAGTTTATCCAAATATAAACCATGTTATATATCCTGTTGAAACCAATTAGCCAAGAAAATGTCTCTTGGTTGGCCTCAACCTTATTTCCTTTTCATTTAATGACAGGTTAAAAAGCATTAATAAAAGAGCTAACTTTAGCCGTAAGTAGTTAAATGGGCAAACATAAATCAACATTTCTTCACTCATGTTCTGTATTTATTTACAGCACTTTGGAAATCTGTATTTTTACCAGTCTGTGAAAATATCACATCAATCAAATTGTTGAAATGTGATTCTGAAAATCAGATTTTCCTCATTCAGTTCACTGCGAATAACATGAAAACAATTTCAACAGGATATATAACATTAAGACAAAGCACATAATATTGATCCAATTAAAATCTATTGTCATTGATCACAAAAGCTACGTTATGTGCCAAAATCAATACCACTATTTTGTTTAAATGAACCATAACCCCTGAAATGCTGACCTTTATCCTACATATTGATTATCCAATACTGATTACCTTTCTGGTAATCATCAAGTCTCTGAAGCAACAAGTTACAACTGTTTAATCTAAAAGTATAAGTTAAATGACAATGACTGAACCACCCTCATTATAAGGTGTACAAATGTGCTAATGGACATCGACATTTCTTGTAATCCAATTTAAATATTTTTTAAAAATTAAGTAATCAGCACTGCACCTAAGCTACTTTTTAAATGAGAACAGATAAATTATTAGGCAACTCTGGCAACACTGGTAACTAGAGATCCAAAAGATGTCACTGCCTTCAGCAAGATTGAAAAATACAACAAACTATAGTGAGAGTCATTTTGCGTCTTCATGTAAAGCCTAAAATAGATTTCACCTGCAGCTTGCCTTCAGCAAATATGAAACTAATGACAGAGAGCCACAGGTATAGACTGGCTCTGTACAAAAAAATTATATTTACAAAGTTGAAATTTGACCTTCATGTCATTTATTTTACTTGAATATTTTGAACACAAATGTGAATGCACCCAATTACAACCAAGAACGGAGGACCAAGTGCTTCAGGGTGTCACGTTCTCATTTCATTACAACCTAATTGAAAAAGGTGCACAACCAATAAGAATTAAGCGATAAAACAAAAAACTTGTAGAAATTATTAAATTTTTTGCAGATGATGTCATTGTTTATATCGGTTCAGGTGTGCTCTACCAAAACCCTGTTTGTTCGGTCAACAAAACTGAATACGCAGCTGCAAAATGTTTAATTTCTGAAAGGTTATTTGCCATTTTCTACTAAAAATATTTTAAAGTAAAACAGCTTTAATAGTCTTTATAGACTTTGTTTTACATCATTGTATTCAACAGTCACTTCTACTGTGAAAGTTAATACCTTTCACAATGGTTTTACTTTTTTTCCACCATACATAAGCTCAAATCTCTCCAACGTAAGTTGCAAAATTAAAACAACAGGATCTGCAGAATAATATCTACAGAAGAAACACATAATAAACATTGCAAAAAAATACATTTCAAGAGGTCAAGAAAAAAAATGACAGACTTTGAAAGATTATATTTTGTGGCAATCATAACATTTTAAAGTTTAATGTTTTAGTCTATTGACTCCAAACAGTTCCTCAGAGGACAAGCTATTACCAGCGCTATCCAATACTGCCCCCTATTGGCAAAAGTCAAGATAAAACATTGAATAACAGGCTCTTACATCATTTTGTCGCACCACAAGATGAATGAAAAATTTGAAAAAAGAAAATCTTTTATCATAAAATAATGTTTTGGCTCCTGACAATTTATATGAAACATTGCAATAAATTGTATAATATATATATATATATATATATATATATATATATATATATATATATATATATATATATATATATATATATATATAATATATATATATTATATATATATATATATATATATATACTACAGATTTGTACTTCACATTTGTAAAACAGGAAATTTCTTGATAGATGACATACATAATACAATGTGAAACCTCTAAAAACACAATCAGTGAAATAAAATCGACTACGTATTTTTGAATGTTTGTGTGTAATATAACATTCAGAAATGTGGTCTTCTTTTTAAAAGCACTTCATTGTGATTGTAATCATTACTAAGGACGACAGCTGACATAATAATTACAGTTATATTTTCCATGTAAATCATTTTTAATAAAGTGACAAAAAAACTTACATCTTTGTTTTTGAAGGAATGCTAATTATTCCTTCATGACAAATTGATAAGGCACAATATGTCACAGGAGAGATTTTAGCTTTCACAGTTAAATAACATGTTATCTTTATGCAGCGGATACATGCTGACACATTATGCAGCCACAAATCCACACAACTCCACCCTGCCTCCGATACCCACACGAAATTTTCATGGTGGGGGATGAGGACAGAGAGATGGTGCAGGCAGAGAGACAGCACACATCACTGGCTTGGTGGAACTGAACCCCCTGGGGGCCCGGCAGCTGTGAATCGGCGAGCAGAACCCTCATCTCCACAGAGCTCATTAAAGCCCACTAATCGTATCTGTTACTGCTGTACGGGGTGGAATAAAAGCAAAGCAGCAGATATGGGATGTGCTTTTCCTGGAGGTGTAGGGCTGTGCACTTCAAAACACTAGGTGGGTGCGCACGCATGTGTTTACATGTGGGTGTATTTATGTGTGCGAGTATAAGTTTGACAGAGAAATCTGGCAGTGGATCACTTTTTTTTTCCCCCTCCCCAACCATTTTTTTCCCCTACAGCACAAAACGCATCCCCCTCGATTCGAAGTCTCCGCTCAGACTTCCATGAGGTTTCTTCATCTTTCTGTCCTCGTTCTCGTGCTTTTTGTGCTCTGCTTGAAAAGACGTTCTCAGCTGGTTGAATGGATTACACTGCCTCCATTTCAATCTCCATTTCAGCAAGAGAGATAATAGAGCAGAATAATCAGAAACATAAACTGATTCAAAAGGCATAGACAAAATAAAATCACCAAACAAATGATGTCTTTTTTGGTGTTCATCGTGTCAGGTCATCTTCTGGTAATCTGGCCTCGTAAACAAACATAAGGCTCTGTCGAGTTGAAAGGAAAAAAAATCATCATGTCTGCTGCTTTGAAGGCTCTGACTGTTTTTGATTTTGGTCGCAGCCAACACAAAGCTTTACTTGCTGAAACAGGAAGACTTGAGTACACACATCCCAACGCAGAACCTAACAATGAATAAACTGAGTTATGTGAACTGGATGTATTTGAAAAGCTTCTTCATAGAGAGAGTGGGTGGTCTGAGCGTGTGCCTCTTCAAAACCCATCACTGAAGTAAAAAAAAAAAAATGCTTTTGCTGCTTCTTTTCACTGTCAAAGTTTGGATCTGGGACAGGCATCTAGAGGCATATCTTTGCCTGTGCTCATTTCAAAAAGAGACGTTCATTTGTTTGTTATTGTTAATCCCTAGGTATGGATCCATAAGTTAAACATTGGAAACACCATGACAGTTTTACTCAGAGGCGCAGCCTTGCTTTTATTCAAAAAGGTGTTTTGTTTTCCTCGATCTTATTTCTAAAGTAGAATACAAATTGAACTGCAAGCATCATCACATTGTAGAAGATTTTTAAAAACGTGAAACAAATGAAATGCTATCTTTTTCATTGTTTTTTAAAGCCAATAAGTAATTTAAAAAAAAACCCCTCTGAAACAGGAAGCACTTCCATATATGGAAGATGGTAGTGTCCACAACGCACCCTCCTGAACCTCTCACAGTGCAGACAGAATAAATTGTTCGACAAATAAAACATCTTATTAAAAATAATCTCTTCAATACATGTGCTTGCCTTCTTTGCAACAAAATTAAGGATGGATTTCTGCTACAAAACTCATCATTCCAGGAAACATGACTGAGCTTCGTGAAAGTATAATCTCTTTACCTACAAAACAAATCGTCTCCATTGGAAGCAAGATTATACTCTAGAAATGTTAGATCTGAGGAAAGAAATCGCTTAAAAATCAAGCAAAAAGGATAACACAACTTATGCTAGGCGGTATTCATTTGTGGAAGGCTTAAAATTAGTTCAGTTTTAGTAAACAGAAAATGGAAGCTGTCTTGAGTGGCAGTCGGTTCAGCCAATCCAAGAAGAGGCCTCCTTATTTAAAATGCTTCCTTCCAAACAGCTGTGTTTGTGAGCAGTTGTTATCAAAGCACCCATCTTTGATGACAAGATGGGTGAGGAAAGAAACCGCTTTCCTATCAAAGCACCTGTTGGGTGCTTTGATAACTTTTGACTTGGCTGCTGTATTTTCAATCTTTATTTGAGCTAACAGCTTTTGCTTGCTGCCTGGCCAGTTTGAAATGACCTGTGTTTTAGTTCAAGTTTCTTGTTTCACTTTTGTTTGAACTCTATTTTCAAGAGCTGGTGCTTGGTTTGTAACCTGGTTGATATGGTGGGTAACAATGACCTTACATATGAAACACTAACTGCAGGACAAAATGTGCACCGGTGACTGCAGTAGCTCTGACTCCACTAAATGCATGGCAGCATTTAGTCATTCAGACATCGTGAAGACAATCTAATGAAGTTCCAAGCATTAAAATAGAAAAAATGGGGATTCAGTTCATTGTTAAGTAATGGTTGCTATTGGTTGTTCTGAATGTTTCAGAGACTATGAGTGTGTTGATACTTCCCCATCATTTGAGTTTACAAAGAAAGCTCCCAACAAAAGTTGTATGGACAAAAGAATCCTGACGTCAAAAGTCAGGACAATCGCCATGCTCATACCAGATGATGAAAAGGGGACAGAAGCTCAAACAACCACTTGTTACATCCGAGGTATGCAGAACAGTCAGCATGCGAAAATGGATCACACCAAGCACAGACTGGTGTGATCAGTGGCAAATTTCACTTTGAGAATTTAAAAGGAAAACTAAGTTATACTTGTTGAAGAAAGAACCATAAAGATTTACATGAATTTCCCCTGCAGGTAATATTCACAAAAAATTATTAGATTTTAGATATGTGTTGCAGTTATAAGGGGACATCAGGACAAACATAAAAATGCAAATAGTCCTCTTCAGAACTCTAATACATTTTGAAACATAAACAGTGGTAGAAACCGTTTAAACTTAAGCATGTGATGTAGTGACTGAATATTTCCCACAAAAAAGGAAATTAAAGTGACGACATCCTATCTTGGCACGTATTACTATGAATTATACTTTTCTAAATCAAAATTACAAGATCTAAAGATTTCAATTTGCAACCTAGGTAGTCAAATAATTAGCAAAAATAAACAGAAAGTAAGTCATTCTGTCAGTTTCACTTTCATTTGAATTCATCTGAAAGCATTTCTTCATTAGCATAGACAGCATTTGCGGAGTGATGCATGAGATTAAGTTGTATTTTTAATAGGCAATTGTTGTAGTGTTTCAGTAGCAGTTGTTGCTGTAGCAGCACAAAGCCAATAAACTAATAATCAGTTATAATTAGTGAAGTGTAGCATGATAAAGCAATTTTGCAAAAATGGGTCTTCATACAGAAGAAGCAATTAATACTCAAGGTATAATAACTTACAGTCTATTAAACTTCAAAAAGTCCAGTACAATTCTGTCAAAGATGATATTCAATATTTTCCAATAAACTAACTATGACTGACAGCTCTGAAACTGTAATGTGGCCAGAGAACCTTTTGCTAGTTTAGCGTTCACATAAGGGTTGCAAAACAGTCACACATAAGCTGCCCACCACTGGGAAAACATTACATATAGTTATGAAGGATGCAATCAATGGCTGGAAAAAGACTAATTTTTGAGATAGAAATTTCTGTGCTCTAAGCAACAAAAGGGAAATGGAATTAATTTCCATTAAACCTCACTGACATCAGCAAAGGAAACAAAACATTGCAGCATTTCTATGACAAGACAATGCACTAGCTTATTTTTGTTTGTGTAGTTAAATAGCTAAATGTATACCGAGCAAACTTGAATTACCTAAAGGGACAAATAAATTAAGATGACATATTATCATTTAAAATACTGTCCTCAGCCTTAGAGATGAATCTTACTGATCGGGTTCATGAACAGCTTTATTGCTTTATGCAAGGCTTCAGTCATCTTTGTGTGACTTTTCAGCCTGCTGTGCTGTGCCAACATAACACCTCAGCTAGAGTGCGATAACTCCCTAAGGCAGTGAGACCTCTAAGATAATTACAGCAGAAGATGTTGAGCTTCTACACAAGAACAAAAGACATTCCACTAATCTTAGCTTTATGACAGCATTTGCTGGAAGATTCCTACTGACATGATATAATAATTAATGCATGTTTAATACATTATTTCAGATGTAATGTTATGTATTCACAAGAATAATGGCTGAAAGACCTGAGCAATTTTCTCAATAAATCAAATAATCTGTGGGGATTTGTAGGATTTTGGTGCCACTGTGGAAATTAAAAGTTATGGATATGTCAGGAATATCTAAAAAAAAAAAAAAAAAAAAAAAAACTTGTCAGCTTTTCATTGTAGGAAATATTTTCAGCTAATTCTGCAGGTGAAGTACAAAGTTCTTCATCTCATGTTCCACATACCACTGTTCGGGTGATCGCTTTACTTCAAACTCTTTATACTTTGCTTTGTAATCTTGTATGTGTACAGATTTGAAGACTAAGACTTTATCATTCATTGTTGATCACTTATCTCACAGAGGGAAGCTCAGCAGAGCTGGATCATCTGGATGTCGAGCAGAGGCGCCTGAAGTGAGGATTTGAAGGAAAGGATGAGGAGTAACGTGATTGGCAGGGGAATTGTGAAACTGCTGTAGTTGTATCATCCACTTGCTACCGAAGATTAATGGAGCTAAACAAGAAACCCTCGCAATTTAACGACAGAAACTGATGAAACACCATGAAGGCCAGTGGTGATGCTCGACTCTGAATTACTAATCAGACAGACTGAAGGTTTCACGTTCTTTTTAATACAAAGTAAGGCGTAAAGCTCTCTGTTTCACCCCTTACTTTTGGACTACAACTCCTAGTCCTGGCAGTTTGTGGTCTGCTTCTGTGCAACACCACATGCTGACAGAATAATCAGAAGAAACCAACAGAAAGCCAACAAGTATTGCACGAGTCGGCCACTGATGTTTTGATGAAAAGAACTTCTTTTTTTCCAGCAGGAACACGGATCACGACGCTGGAAGTTTTCCGAGCGTCATTATCTGTATTTAAAACACTAATTTGTTGAATTTAAAGCAGTTCTCACTATAAATACAGTGACATGATTTCCTTCCAACAAAACTAACAATGCAATCAATATTTCATAAGCACTTCCCAAGAAATCTGTGAAGGTTTCCTTCTACAGACTTTTGGGTAAGTCACTGTAATAGTGTAATAAACATTAAAGTGTAGAGAACATCTAATATTCAGCTTCCCCTCTGTATCCTCATCCCTGCAGGGCTGGCTTTTAAAAGTAGGATGGACTTCAAAAACAAAATGGAACCTCTCTTCTGAGGCCTAAATGAAATTTAAACTGTGATTCAAACATCAAAAAAGTTGAAATATGTGAATTGAATTGGATATAAGTCATTTCAAAGCTACATTGACACTAACGAGTCTCATGAAATGACATTGGTCAGTTTTATATTTCACACAGATTAGCAATCTCAAAATGTACACTCATTAGCTTTTCTGGAAGAGGGACGTCACTGAGCCATACAGTTGTTTGCTTAGGTCAAAGAATGAATCCAACATAAATATCAGGGGAAATAACATTTACGTAATTTTGGAGTGATTCTTTGACAACTTTTCCCCTCATTACCAACTTTAATTAAACATTATAATATCATTACATGATTCTCATTGCAAGACATTCCCAGCCTATTACTTTGTGTTTGTTATCCTGTCTTTGTCTTTTCTAATCCATTTATCTCCAGCTTAAACTTTTCTGTGATAATTACTATGCTGTGAAATATAACGGGATTTAGATTGCACTCTAACACCAAATGGTTTTCCTTTCTGCTGTCGTGTCGTGCAGTGCACAAATAATCACTTTGTAAACAATGTTCTTGACAAAAGAGCACAGACAAAAGAGGAAGAATGAGATGGGTAGGTCAATCAAACACATTGTTTTGAATAATGCAATTTCTTTGCCACATCATGCGACCAGGCAGTCGGGGTCCGACATGATGACAATAACCTCACTGCAGAGACAGGGGCTAGTGGCGAAGTAGGCAGCGCGTCAGTCTCATAATCTGAAGGTCGTGAGTTCAACCCTCACACGGGAACATGTTTTGAATTATGAAAATGTTTTCCACATCCTGAGTCCAGGCAGTCGAGGTCCGACACGATGACAAGAACCTCATAGTAAAGAAACGGGCTAGTGGCGCAATGGATAATGCGTCTGCTACGGATAACAAGATTGTAGACTCGACTGATGGCTAGCTCAAGCAGCCTTTTTGTCGTCCACAATAGCCACTTTCCCTTTCAACGTACTTGGCATAATCTCTGTCCTCAGGAGAGGATCATGTTTAAGATGCCAGGGCCTCGTTGGCGCAGCAGGCAGCGCGTCAGTCTCATAATCTGAAGGTCGTGAGTTCAACCCTCACACAGGGCACATGTTTTGAATGATGCAAATGTTTTCCTCATCCTGCGACCAGGCAGTTGAGGTCCGACACGATGACAACAATCTCATTGTAAAGAAACGGGCTAGAGGCGCAATGGATAACGCGTCTAACTACGGATGAGAAGATTCTAGGTTCGACTCCTGGCTAGCTCAAGCAAACTGTTCTTCTGTTGTCCACAATAAACACTTTCCCATTCAACGTACTTGGCACAATCTCTATCCTCCTGAGAGGATCGCTTTGAAAATCTCAAAACCTCATTGGCGCAGCATGTCAGTCTCATAATCTGAAGGTCGTGAGTTCCCTCACACAGGACATATATTTTGAATGATGCAAATGTTTTCCACATCCTGCAACCATGCATTCCAGGTCCGAAACGATGACAAGTACCTCTTTGTAAAGAAACAGGCTAGTGGCGGACTGTATAACCTGTCTGACTACGAATCAGAAGAGTCTGAGTTCAACTCCTGGCTACCTCAAGCACACATTTCTTCTGTCGTCAACAATAGCCACTTTCCCTTTCAACGTACTTGGCATAATCTCTGTCCTCAGGAGAGGATCATGTTGAAACTGCTAGTGCCTCGTTGGCGCAGCAGGCAGCGCGTCAGTCTCATAATCTGAAGGTCGTGAGTTCAACCCTCACACGGGGCACATGTTTTGAATGATGCAAATGTTTTCCACATCCTGCGACCAGGCAGTTGAGGTCCGACACGATGACAAGAATCTCACTGTAAAGAAACGGGCTAGTGGCGCAATGAATAACGCGTCTGACTACGGATCAGAAGATTCTAGGTTCGACTCCTGGCTAGCTCAATTAAACTTTTCTTCTGTGGTCCACAATAACCACTTTTCCTTTCAACGACCTCAGCATAATCTCTGTCCTGCTGAGAGGATCACTTTGAAATTCTCAAAACCTTGTTGGCGCAGCGGTCAGCGTGTCAGTCTCACAATCTGTAGGTCGTGAGTTCAACCCTCACACAGGGCACATGTTTTGAATGATGCAAATGTTTTCCACATCCTGCGACCAGGCATTTGAGGTCCGACACGATGACAACAATCTCATTGTAAAGAAATGGGCTAGTGGCGCAGTGGATAACGCGTCCGACTACGGATCAGAAGATTCTAGGTTCGACTCCTGGCTAGCTCAATCAAACTTTTCTTCTGTTGTCAACAATAACCACTTTCCCATTCAACGTACTCGGCATAATCTCTGTCCTCCAGAGAGGATCACGTTTAAGATGCCAGGGCCTCGTTGGCGCAGCTGGTAGCGCGTCAGTCTCATAATCTGAAGGTCGTGAGTTCAACCCTCACACGGGGCACATGTTTTGAATGATGCAAATGTTTCAGGCAGTTGAGGTCCGACACGATGAGAACAATCTCATTGTAAAGAAACGGGCTAGTGGCGCAATGGATAACGCGTCTGACTACGGATCAGAAGATTCTAGGTTCGAATCCTGGCTAGCTCAATCAGACTTTCTTGTCGTCCACAATATGTGTTTCCCTTCAACGACCTCGGCATAATCTCTGTCCTCCTGAGAGGATCACTTTGAAAATATCAAAACCTTGTTGGCGCAGTGCACAGCTTGTCAGTCTCATAATCTGTAGGTCGTGAGTTCAATCCTCACACGGGGCACATGTTTTGAATGATGCAAATGTTTTCCACATACTGCGACCAGGCAGTTGAGGTCCGACACGATTACAGGAACCTCATTATAAAGAATTGGGCTAGTGGCGCAATGGATAAGGCGTCTGACTACGGATCAGAAGATTCTAGGTTCGACTCCTGGCTAGCTCAATCAAACTTTTCTTATGTCGTCAACAATAACCACTTTCCCATTCAACGTACTCGGCATAATCTCTGTCCTCCAGAGAGGATCACATTTAAGATGCCAGGGCCTCGTTGGCGCAGCAGGCAGAGCGTCAGTCTCATAATCTGAAGGTCGTGAGTTCAACCCTCACACGGGGCACATGTTTTGAATGATGCAAATGATTTCCACATTCTGCAATCAGGCAGTTGAGGTCTGACACAATGACAACAATCTCATTGCTAAGAAATGGGCTAGTGGCGCAATGGATAACGCGTCTGAATACGGATCAGAAGATTCTAGGTTTGACTCCTGGCTAGCTCAAGCAAACTTTTCTTCTGTCGTCCACAATTGCCACTTTCCCTTTCAACGTACTCGGCATAATCTGTCCTCCGGAGAGGATCACATTGAAAATTCCAGGGCCTCGTTGGCGCAGCAGTCAGCGCGTCAGTCTCATAATCTGAAGGTCGTGAGTTCAACCCTCACACGGGGCACATGTTTTGAATGATGCAAATGTTTTCCACATCCTGCGACCAGGCAGTTGAGGTCCGACACGATGACAACAATCTCATTGTAAAGAAACGGGCTAGTGGTGCAATGGATAACGCGTCTGACTACGGATCAGAAGATTCTAGGTTCGACTCCTGGCTAGCTCAATCAAACTTTTCTTATGTCGTCAACAATAACCACTTTCCCTTTCAACGACCTCAGCATAATCTCTGTCCTCCTGAGAGGATCACTTTGAAAATCTCAAAACCTTGTTGGCGCAGCGGTCAACGTGTCAGTCTCACAATCTGTAGGTCGTTAGTTCAATTCTCACACGGGGCACATTTTTGAATGATGCAAATGTTTTCCACATCCTGCGACCAGGCATTTGAGGTCCGACACGATGACAACTATCTCATTGTAAAGAAATGGGCTATTGGCGCAGTGGATAACGGTCTGACTATGGATCAGAAGATTCTAGGTTCGACTCCTGGCTAGCTCAATCAAACTTTTCTTATGTCGTCAACAATAACCACTTTCCCATTCAACGTACTCGGCATAATCTCTGTCCTCCAGAGAGGATCACGTTAAGATCCCATGGCCTCGTTGACGCAGCAGGCAGCGCGTCAGTCTCATAATCTGAAGGTCGTGAGTTCAATCCTCACACGGGGCACATGTTTTGAATGATGCAAATGTTTCAGGCAGTTGAGGTCCGACACGATGAGAACAATCTCATTGTAAAGAAAACGGGCTAGTGGCGCAATGGATAACGCGTCTGACTACGGATCAGAAGATTCTAGGTTCGAATCCTGGCTAGCTCAATCAGACTTTCTTGTCGTCCACAATATGTGTTTCCCCTTCAACGACCTCGGCATAATCTCTGTCCTCCTGAGAGGATCACTTTGAAAATATCAAAACCTTGTTGGCGCAGTGCACAGCTTGTCAGTCTCATAATCTGTAGGTCGTGAGTTCAATCCTCACACGGGGCACATGTTTTGAATGATGCAAATGTTTTCCACATACTGCGACCAGGCAGTTGAGGTCCGACACGATTACAAGAACCTCATTATAAAGAATTGGGCTAGTGGCGCAATGGATAAGACGTCTGACTACGGATCAGAAGATACTAGGTTCGACTCCTGGCTAGCTCAAGCAAACTTTTCTTCTGTCGTCCACAATAACCACTTTCCCTTTCAACGTACTCGGCATAATCTCTGTCCTCCAGAGAGGATCACGTTTAAGATGCCAGGGCCTCGTTGGCGCAGCAGGCAGCGCGTCAGTCTCATAATCTGAAGGTCTTGAGTTCAACCCTCACACGGGGCACATGTTTTGAATGATGCAAATGTTTTCCACATTCTGCAATCAGGCAGTTGAGGTCTGACACAATGACAACAATCTCATTGCTAAGAAACGGGCTAGTGGTGCAATGCATAACGCGTCTGAATACGGATCAGAAGATTCTAGGTTTGACTCCTGGCTAGCTCAAGCAAACTTTTCTTCTGTGGTCCACAATTTCCACTATCCCTTTCAACGTACTCGGCATAATCTGTCCTCCGGAGAGGATCACATTGAAAATTCCAGGGCCTCGTTGGCGCAGCAGTCAGCGCGTCAGTCTCATAATCTGAAGGTCGTGAGTTCAACCCTCACACGGGGCACATGTTTTGAATGATGCAAATGTTTTCCACATCCTGCAATCAGGCAGTTGAGGTCTGACACGATGACAAGAATCTCACTGTAAAGAAACGGGCTAGTGGCGCAATGGATAACGCGTCTGACTACGGATCAGAAGATTCTAGGTTCGACTCCTGGCTAGCTCAAGCAAACTTTTCTTCTGTCGTCCACTATAGCCACTTTTCCATTCAACAACCTCAGCATAATCTCTGTCCTCCTGAGAGGATCACTTTGAAATTCTCAAAACCTTGTTGGCGCAGCGGTCAGCGTGTCAGTCTCACAATCTGTAGGTCGTGAGTTCACCCCTAACACAGGGCACATGTTTTGAATGATGCAAATGTTTTCCACATCCTGCGACCAGGCAGTTGAGGTCCGACACGATGACAACAATCACATTGTAAAGAAACGGGCTAGTGGCGCAATGGATAATGCGTCTAACTACGGATGAGAATATTCTAGGTTTGACTCCTGGCTACCTCAAGCAAACTGTTCTTCTGTTGTCCACAATAAACACTTTCCCATTCAACGTACTTGGCACAATCTCTATCCTCCAGAGAGGATCACGTTTAAGATGCCAGGGCCTCGTTGGCGCAGCAGGCAGCGCGTCAGTCTCATAATCTGAAGGTCGTGAGTTCAACCCTCACACAGGGCACATGTTTTGAATGATGCAAATGTTTCAGGCAGTTGAGGTCCGACACGATGAGAAGAATCTCATTGTAAAGAAACGGGCTAGTGGCGCAATGGATAACGCGTCTGACTACGGATCAGAAGATTCTAGGTTCGAATCCTGGCTAGCTCAATCAGACTTTCTTGTCGTCCACAATATGTGTTTCCCCTTCAACGACCTCGGCATAATCTCTGTCCTCCTGAGAGGATCACTTTGAAAATACCAAAAGCTTGTTGGCGCAGTGCACAGCGTGTCAGTCTCATAATCTGTAGGTCGTGAGTTCAATCCTCACACGGGGCACATGTTTTGAATGATGCAAATGTTTTCCACATCCTGCGACCAGGCAGTTGAGGTCCGACACGATTACAAGAACCTCGTTATAAAGAAATGGGCTAGTGGTGCAATGGATAAAGTGTCTGAATACGGATCAGAAGATTCTAGGTTCGACTCCTGGCTAGCTCAAGCAAACTTTTCTTCTGTCGTCCACAATAACCACTTTCCCTTTCAACGTACTCGGCATAATCTCTGTCCTCCAGAGAGGATCACGTTTAAGATGCCAGGGCCTTGTTGTCGCAGCAGGCAGCGCATCAGTCTCATAATCTGAAGGTCGTGAGTTCAACCCTCACACGGGGCACATGTTTTGAATGATGCAAATGTTTTCCACATCCTGCAATCAGGCAGTTGAGGTCTGACACGATGACAAGAATCTCACTGTAAAGAAACGGGCTAGTGGCGCAATGGATAACGCGTCTGACTACGGATCAGAATATTCTGGGTTCGAATCCTGGCTAGCTCAATCATACTTTCTTGTCGTCCACAATATGTGTTTCCCCTTCAACGACCTCGGCATAATCTCTGTCCTCCTTAGAGGATCACTTTGAAAATATCAAAACCTTGTTGGAACTGTGTGCAGAGTGTCAGTCTCATAATCTGTAGGTCGTAAGTTCAAGCCTAACACGGGGCACATGTTTTGAATGATGAAAATGTTTTCCACATCCTGCGACCAGGCAGTTGAGGTCCGACATGATGACAAGAATCATCATAATCTATGTCCTCCGGAGAGGATCACGTTTAAAATGCCAGGGCCTCGTTGGCGTAGCAGGCAGGGCATCAGTCTCATAATCTGAAGGACTTGAGTTCAGCCCTCACACAAGGCACATGTTTTGATTTATACAATTATTTGCGACCAGGCATTCATGCAATAAAGTTTTCTTCTGTCGTCCGCAGCAAAGGCAAAACCTCTGGTTGCAGACTGAGGCACCCTGAATGGCCTGCACTGAAACAACTTTTGTTTTTTACAGTGAAAATATAGTCAGATTCTTGTTCCTTACGTCAAAAGTGGGTCCTCGAGGGCTGGCATCCTGCATGTTTTAGTTCTCTCCCTCGTGGTAGTAAACTTCTCAGCATGTCAGTATTCTCCTAAGGCTTCTAATGAGCCATTATTTGATTCAGGTACGTTAAACCTGGAAGAGAACTAAAACACGCAGAATGCCGGTCCTTGAGGACCGACTTTGGATACCCCTGCCTTAAATAATTCTAAAGTACACACCACTAACAGATATAAATTTCAGTACAAACGTAGCATTGTCCAGTTATCTTTCACTACAGGCCAAACACTTATATGCATCTTCACATTTTAGTTGACTTTAATGTCTTACTTGGGAATCAGTAAGAGTTCTCCAGACATTAATATACATTAACTGAATCATCAGACCTTGCTTTCAATATTTTGTTCCAGTTCCTCAGTTTAACTTTGATTACATATTCATATAGCCAAGTGACTGCTGAATAATTGTCAAGGAAAAAAAAAAAAAAAAAAAAAACAACTAGTGCATTGATTTAGATTTTAGTGGATATGCAGGAGCTTAAACCTCAGTGTAAGTACTAAATCAAATTATCTGACATATTGCAAATATGTTGCACTGATATCAAGGCTACCAGAACTAAAGAAATAAAAAGATCAAAATCCAGGCTATAAAAAAATAATTACAGCATAAAGCAATTCTGATAACTGACAACATAACTTTTGAAATTTGATGTTATTGAAAGCTATAGGAACTGCATTTATTTGTAGTTTAGCTACAGTAATCATAATGCACAAATTCTGACTAGTTCTGGATGTAGAATGAAAAAAAAGCCAAGATAAGATTTTGCTGTTAAATACTGATGCAGACATTATTGACGTTTGAAATGGCTGCACATTGAAAAACTACAGATGATCGAATGAAAAGTTATATATCTGTATAGCAAGGTATGCTAAGCTGTAATTATAGCAAAGCAATTTCTACACCTTCAACATCACATCTCCATACTGTCAAACATCTCTTTTATGGCCTCCGTCGTCGCGAAGATAAACTCTGTAAGCTTATTTCCTGCCTCACTGAACCCAGTCTCCCGCCAATGCTCCCTCCTGAGAGGAGGCATAGAGACAGAAATCTCCATAACAATTTTAAACACATGTAATTTGTATTCAGAATGACCCCCGAGTGTGGAAGGCTGAGCAAACATCAAAACCTTATATTAGTAAAACATCTCGGTGGAAGATAGAAACGGGATGAGGCGCAAGAGGGGCTGCCTGCTGACTCCTCAGTCGGGTTCCTTTCGCAGTTTGCTCATTCATTTGAAGGTTAATAGAAACTCCACTTGTCCAATTCTAAGATCTAAAGGGAAAAGGTGACGTAAAATTTTTAGACCATCCCAGGTGCACCAAGGAAATGATTTCAGTGACTTTTCTTTTTTCTGTCAGAAGATGACAGAAAAAAAATATTCTTGCAAACAACCTGATAAAAACGTTTTTGCAAGACTTCAAGATTTTTAACTATGGCTGGTAGGACACAATGGGCAGCTTTCTAATTCGTTGGATTTTGATTGGATTAAATTTCTAATGCAAGTGCAATGTTTTTTTTTACCTCATGTGAAGATAACTCAGCCAACTGGTGCAGATGGATGATCTGCATTCATCCTTGTCTAACTGCTTTTCAATCAACAAAGTTGACTCCATACATGGAGAAAAAGTTATTTTTAATGACTGCTAGCTAATTTCTGTAAATTAGCTGTAATTATAGGAACTTATTAGGAAGCAGCTGAACTCCATATAAAGAATTCACTAAAACAAAAAAAGCCTGCTTACTGATACTCATCAGCAAGACATGCAGCAAAAGCAGCAAGTTCTATGAAATGACTTCATGCATTTTATGATTCTCAAATTGTGCAACATGTTTTACAAATAAAAATTGTTTCACCAAGTCAAAAGTCTCCTAATTATGAAAGTCATTTTTCAATCAAGAATTATAATCTCAAAGTCAAAGATACTTAGTAGTGTGAATTATTGTTTTCTCACAAAGCTTAATTTGTCTAAATAATATGCAAAATGTGAGCTTAATGCAAGTCAGTATTTAAGTCAGATGTGTGAGAAAAAATATCCTGTTACAGAACAGACAACCAGTTATCATAATCAACTGGTTCCATTCACAAACCATTGAAAACTTACCCCTGGGGAAAAGAAAAAAGAAAAAAGAAAAAAAACTAAAAATGGGAATCTCATAAATAGCAAATGAGATACCGGGAACCAGACTGAGTATGCAGTTCAACTACACAAGCAAAGTTCCTGCAACGTGACTTCTTCCACATGATTAGCAACACCAGCAGCGTGAAGCTAATCTCTAACTGCAGGAAAGCCCACCGGGTAAGGAGGTGTGAGGAATCTGAGCTGGAACCATAATATAAGTGGCAGGAATTAATCACTTCAAAGAAGACCAAAATATGTCCAACACCTGCAGTGGTCATGCATTAAAACTTCAAATCTTGCTCACCCCTCCTGAGCGCCAGTTCACCAGCAGCTTGCTGAGGTATTGAGAGGACATTTGAGGAAACAGAGTTTATCTGTCTTTTAAAGAAAACTTGTATGATTAGTTCCTCGGATTTTTGAATCTGAGAATGTGTACGAGAGAATGCACCAATTTTAAATGCCTTCATCAAAGAAGTTTGGTATGAGAAGCTTCTTGCACGGTTCAACATAATCATCCAGTCTCCCCAATTAAGAAAGCTTTCTTCAGGTGAGATCATTTTTTTTCAGATGGATGATGCCAAACAATTGTTGATGATATTGGGTGCTTTTGGGTTTCTGTTATGTTGAAATGTAAAAAGATTTTGGGCAAAAATTTACTGATATTTATCATTTTATGTATCTTAACAAAAATATCTAAAAAACACAATTTCACTATGGAAATAAACTTTTTGATTCGACTGTGGTGTCAAAGAAATAGTCATTTTTCAGGAACCAAAACTTTTTCAACAACATAAATAGTTGAGAACTCAGAAGCAGTTCAGCTGCTTCTGAGTCTTTTGTGCCAAAGCACTATGACAGAGTTATTTTAGAATAATGGAAAGACAAAAATAATTGAAAGCAATTTACGTAATTGTTTCCACCAGCTTCACACGACCAAAACGCAAAGATACAGAAAGGGAAAAGCACAGCCAGGGAAAGATAATTAGCGTCTGACATTAATCGTATTACATGCTGATTTATTTTCTAACTAAAAGAGGTTAATGCCTAAAATTTGGGCCAACAGATTAAGTAAGCCATAAAAAAACAAAACAAAAAAAAAACTGGAAGGTGGTTTGAAAATGTCACAGCCAGGCGATAAGAGATTATTTTCAATTGCAAAAACAGGGTTCCTCTTTAATTAGCTTTTAAAATTACATGTTGACAGTTTCTTAGAAGGCTGAATTTTTGTTATTTCTATTACATTATGACAAATTTACACCAAGGCATTGCTGTAAGAAAACATTCTTCCCCATGTACTGAGTTTACTTCACAAAAATACACAGGCAGCGTTGGGAAATTAACTTTAATTGAGCTCTTCAACTACTTTGGAGCCAACAAAGGTAATGCTCTTCCAACACCCAGGAGCTGCTGAGGGATTTTTGATAGCGCATCACAACGCCAAATGTGGAATAAATCACACCACCGGTGGGGATTTGGAGAATTGAAGCCGGATTATGCACCTGGCTTTGCCACGTGAATAAAGTTTTATGAGAAAGGAAAAATTTAGTCAAGAGTTTGTTCTGCCAGGAGACCACCAGAAGGATGTTAATATTCAGGTCTTCAGGCATATGCAACACTCGTTAAATGAATTTTCTCCCCGCGGCTGAAGCAGGACTTTGCATCTGGGTGAGGGACTTCAGATTCAATCATGGGTGACAGCCAAAGCTATCTAGAAAAAAAAAAAAAAGACTCCCTCTAATAATTACTTTTCTAACTTTTAATGTTGTGGCTCAGCACTGTTGTGGATTAGTCTCTTAACAACTGTGTAACACCATAAAAAGCTGCTAAAAATAGAATAAAACATCCATCTCTTATTCAAACACTTTGCAGCTCGCTCACTTTTTTTTTGCCTCTCTTCTCACTGCTCTCCTTCCTCTTCCCTCCCCGTTTCACACATCCCAAAAAAAATAAAAAATCGCAGCCATGCCGCAGAAGCTTCAAAGAGCATAGATAAGTTGGGGTAGTGCAGGAGCGACTGTAATTCAGCACCACACATACAATGGTAATGCCAGTTTCATGAAGCAGAGAGTGGCGTTTCAGTTTAAATCCTCCTCACTTAGACTCGCAGAGAAGATGCTCCAGAGCATGAATGTTTAAGTCTCTGCAAACTTTGGGTGTCATATTTGAAAGCAACATGAGGAGCACGCCGCATTCTTACATTTCACAGAACTCCATTAAATTCTGTGAAAATAAATGCTTTTCAAAAATTGTGCACATGGCTTTTTGTACTTGATGCAAAACCAATAAGTTAGTTTTGCCTCGTAATGTATCTTTTACTTTAAGTGATCAAGCAAAACAGAAACAGTAAAGCAAAGATCAACGGCTGATGTTCAATTTTCTTTTCCATTTACGGTGGTGTGAAAGGCCAAATGAAGGCCTTCGTTTTCCTGCAACCTAAACATTAGCCTGAAAGAAGGCCTTTAAATATTGATGAGAGCGTTAAGAAAAAGCAGCATGGATTTAGCTCATTTTGACACCGTCTGATAAATAAATTGTAAAGGTGTTTCGATAGGACTAAGAAAAGGGAAAACATTTTCGCACCGCAGTAGATGAACTTGCTGAGTAGGCAAGGTTGTAATCACTTAAATCTGCAGCAAACCTCCAAGAACCACAATATTACTTGGCATTAAATCAACCAGGGGTACATTTTAGTGTAGTAAAGTGGTCCCAGGAAACCTTTTTCCAACTTAAAATATAAAGAATGATCGAGTCAATTCCTAAAAGCATACAGAGATGGAAGAATATACTCATTACCTGATAAGTTCAAAGTTTCAATAGAGTATCTCATAATGCCAAGCATATAAAGTAAAAATTATAGCATGTTTATGTGCTAAGTACATGTATAAACAGCCCACATTGCCCTGTACTTGCTATCTTCCCTAATACCTGTTGGTGGCACCACTATGATGTTGAGATGGGTGCGTTTCTTCAACAGAGACATGAAACTGGCATCAAACCACAGTCCATGGGAAGCTGGAAGAAGCTAAAATTATGAAAACGCTGGGAGAAACCTTGTTAGAGCAAGTTGAAGACTTATGCTGGAAAACAAATGTCAACAGCAACCAGGACTAGTCAAACTGTAAATCCAATCAGGAATTTGTACTAAGAACCGAAAAACCCGCTGTTCACGGCCACGCAATCTGACAGAGAAAAGCTGGTATCCCAAAAGACTTAATTACACCAAAAGGGAGTTCTTAATTAAGGGGGACTGAATACAAAGAAAAGCAACACTTCTAAAATTTGAAATTGTACATCTTTTCCTTCACATAGAGAGAGAGAGACATGTGCCACTTTGTGCTCCATCATACTAAACGTTGATGTGGCTTGTGGTTGTAATGTGAAAGAGATTAAAAGCTGTGAACGCTTTTGCATGGGAATAATTTTTAGTCCTACTGCATCTTAATCTTAAGATCTATCAACTACAATAACACTTCAAACCCCCCTTCCAATAAATTAGATACCTCCCAAACTATGAACATTAAGAACACTGATGATACATTTAGCTGGATTACTCCACACAGGTGTATTATTGCACTCCACTATTTAATGTCCTGTGTGATGTTTTTTTCCCCCGTTTGCTTTTATGTCAGACCTGTGGCTTGTGCAGCCAGGCTGAGATCAAAGGATCTCAGTCAGAGAGAAAGCGAGCACACCATCCGCCAGCGCACACATGTTCACACCTGACATCTCTCTCACAGCCTATCAGCGCTAACACATCAACGTGTCACTCTGCGTTACTCTGAAACTGAAGCAGAAAATATGAAACCCGAGCGTGCGAGGAAACCACGGCTGAAGTGGAACTGCGTTCTTTATGATGACAAGATTAAACAACGTTGGGAGTACTGAGCGATGAATCCATCAAAAGCTTCTAAAAAAAAAAATGAAGGAAAAAGAAGAAAAGATGCTTCTCGGAGAAAGTGGGACAGATTTAACTGTTGCCTCCCTAAATACCTCCATTGCATAACATTTCCACTTGGTATAATCTACCTTGAACAATAATTAATTAGAAGTGATGCCCAGATCACCTATAAGCCTATTTAGACCATGCACGCAGCAAATCTCAAACAAACAAAATGCACAAGATGTTTGGAAATGTTCAGTGTGTATGAACACTTACTGGCTTGCATCAGCTGACCCTGGCGTCCAAACACCTGAGAGAAAGGACTTCGACTGCAGGTGAGCGTCTCCTCCATGGTCGATCCTCCTTCTTTGGAGTGCACCGAAGGTCAGCTTTCCACACCGGAGAAGTCTTTCTTTTTTTTTTTTTTGCCCCCTCTCTCTTTCTCAGCCGATTTGCCTCCAAAGTCTCTTCACGACCTCTTCCTACGCCTCGCACAGAGAGGATGTTTGGCTTCTTCAGTTGCCTCTAAGCTGACTGCAGATCAGCAGATCGTCTCGTCGCCTCCGATGCCGTTGAGAGTTGTGCGCTCTTCTCTGGCTGACAGGAGATCTGTGTGTTGCGCTTGCTCTCTCAGACTGCTCATTAAAGCTCCAGTGTGGTGCTGCTTCAGATGGAGAGCACAGCGTGAACAAAGCAAGAGAGAGGGATAGAGCAATGAGAAGGAGATGCCTGCTGCAGTGAGAAGACAGACTCTTACCCCTCTGATGAAAGTGAGAGCAGTGATGACTGTGTGTGTAGATATATGGAAATGTGTGTGTGCGCGCAGCTACCAATGTTAGACCCTTTTGGTGCCAGTTTTCTCTTTTTCTAAAACTACTGGATTCTTAAAAAAGAAAAAGAAAAAAGTGGTTGCCCCCTTATTGATATCGTCTTTAGATTTCATTTGTAATGGAGCAAAAAGTAGTTTCCAAATGATGATTTCAGTTTCTAGGGAGGGAAGAAAAGCTGGCCCGACCAACCTGGCTCTGTGTGAAAAAGTAATTTCCTCCTAAACCAGTAATCGTGCCACCCTTGGTTTTTTTATGTCACTGTGGAGAAATTTTGGCACTCTTGTCTTCACAGAATTGGTTTGGTTTGTCCACATTGCAGGGCTTTTTCGCATAAATATCCTACAAACTAGTTTCAGTTGTTTTGAAGGTACAGATATGCGCAGCCTTACTGCATAACCACAGTCCTGATGGTTTGATGTTCTCTTTAAAGACTTCCCATTAGAGAACAGATTTTGAGTTTCCATCAGACACATGCTTGACAAATTATCTTTGCATGAAATTCAAATTTGTTGGGTGATCTAAAACATTTGAATGTGATAAAGAATAACTGGAAGTCGATTGTTTTTACACCATCTTTTAAAGCCATTCCTTTAAGTTGAAATGCAGATGAGAACAAGCATGATTAAGAACATTGAAACAGGTTCATAAACTTTGTAAGCCTGTCTTAATGGTTTACAACATTGTTTTAAAATGCACCTAAGACAACCGGAGCGTTCTCTCAGTTTGAACTGAGGCACACATCCAGAATCGTTTTCCGAGAGCTGAATCTCTGCAAATTTGCTTCAGGACAGTAAAGCTCTATTCTATTCTTTCCCCAATTTCTTCCAATGCAACCCAACGTGAGGATTATCTTCCAAAAATAGAGAAGACAATGGATCTCATTGTTTCTTTCAGATATTCTCATCTGCATTAAGGTTTAATATAGCATTTTGCTAAAGCAGGAAAAAAATATGCTTTTGCAAATACCTCAACAAAAAAACAAAAAAACAAGTGCTTTGCACAAACGAACTGAACCATGGACACAAAAATCTGTTTCAAAGTAAAGGGGCCAGTGGATCATTAAAAATGGATCTGCATCTTTTATTAATGTTCTTGTTACCACATCTATTCTGCTCCCACATTAACGGCACTGCAGAGGACAAAAAGCAGTAGATCCAATAAAGTAAATTTCCCTGTGGTTTACCAGCTTGGTTTCATCGTTTTCACTCAGTGAAAACTGCTTGGAGGGTTAGTCATCAAAAATCAAGCTAAATAGCTAAAGGTATTGTGGAAAGGCAATAAAACGAAGGCAACTTTTCAAAGAGAGAATGCAAGCAAGTCCAATAGTGATCTTTTACGAAACAACTACCAAAGGCCGTTCTGCTCATGTTTATGTCAAAAAGAAAAGTTGAGGGTTTTCTTTCATCGTTCTGTTGCACAAACTCTGACAGAGTATTGTTTTTGATGGAAGAACTGCTATGGTAGTGTTAGTCAGTCACTAATATTTAAGAAACATGCTTTGGTTTTCTACAGAGACAAATAATTCATCCACCTGACTGGTGCACAACTCAAGCCCTCATTGGGTGAGAGGCAGGTTAACAACCTAGCCTGGTGAAAACCAGCTCCTTCTGCTACACTGCGCCTACCGACGGTCTGGGCTCTCAGCTGTTGAGAGATGATTGCTTACTGGAGGCGTGGATTGTGCTAAGGTTTTAAATTTTGCCCATTAGGTAACATTTGCATGTGATGCATGTGATGCATATAATGCCCCAGTTCGACACCTGGGATGTAAACAACCAATCCTCCACAACGAAGAAGGAGGATGAATGGCTTTGTTCACTTCCTCCATTGCCATTGCTAAAACTACAGGCAGATTATAATTCTAAAACAGCGCAAAAAATCAACATTATCGTTCATAACTTCTCCTTCTGTTTGCCAATTGGCCTGCTAAAAACTCTACTGGATGCAGTCCGAGTCAAGGAGATAAAGACCAGAATGTTATGGAAGCAAGAACTTTTTTAGAAGACACTGTACAAGAAGACACTGGCCAGGCTAGGTATACCCAGGACAGAATAGGAGGCAATTAACCTAACAGTCGGGGGTTTTGAGTTGTTGTTTTTTTTAAGCGCCAAGTGCTCAAAACAATACACCCATACATGCCTGGGTAAATATGCAAGCTTCACACAGAGAAGCTCAGCCCAGAATTTTGACCAAGATAATGAAAACTGCACCTGTGCACTCTGCAACTTAGAAATAATTTACAAAAGATCACGTTTTAAAATGCCACTTTTTCCAAACTCCTTTGACAGTGGTTGCGTAATCGCTAATAATTACTGTATTTTGTTGCCTTTATTTCTGCACTCTTCTATAACGAGATCACATAAACGTGACATTGTCACACCATGATTATATCTCACTGCATTTCTGTTTGTAATTCAGCCCTAAAATTGTTTAAGCATGATGAAATTAACAAGTTGGAGATCAAAGGTTTCTCGCCAGACTTGGGGGGATAGATGGTTCTGTTTTGTTGCAGATCATCACTGATCTCGTGTCCTCACTTCCTTTCATAATTTCCTGGGAGAGTTCAACATCGCCACAGGCTAAAAATCCTACGCTGTTTTTGGCTTTTGTTTTTTTAGCATGCAAATGCAGCATCGCGGTTTGAAGTTCCAGCTCAGCTTGTGAGCTCTGGGAGATCCTCTATCTCCTGGCTCTGGATTGTCACTGTAGGAGCATCGGCACAGCTCAGATTCATGTGTCAGAAATGAGACAGCAACTCCCTCCTGCCCAAACACTTCTGAATTGCACCGCTGAAATGCCACCTGGTGAGCACAATGCCTTCTTAAAGCACAGTCACAACAAAACCTTCAAAACTCAGCATTTACCAGTCTCTACTTTTCCTCACTTCAAATAACAAAGCAGACCTCTTAAGTTATTTGGATATAACAGAAAAAAAAACTACAAAAAAAAAAGAAAGAAATAAAGTCCAAACCCCCTTGTAATAATTTTTTGTGAAAGGACTAACCGCATACGAAGAGTAGATAGTCTGAGCTCCACCAGAGGGGAGAACAAATCCAGAAGCCTTTCGACAGATCACAGAGTAAATTAAAGCAGCTACATTTGCTGCTGCTGAGTTCGGTGCATCTGCATTTTATCACAGCTACTGCTGTGACACAAGGGAATGGGGCAATTAAGGCAATATGTCAGCACCTCTGACACTTGGTGCTCCCTTCTCTGAGTAATAAAGAATCGTGAAAAAAAAGATATTTTATTTAAACCCCAGAAGTTTGTCTGTAGTAATAGCTGATTTGCATTACTGCCTGGTTTCCAATTAGCCACATTCTCACAGTGCTGCATGTTGCTGAACAATTACAATTAAGCAGAAATTACCTTCTCTGCTAATGATTTAACTGCGTGTGCAAATAGAGAACGCACAAACCAATGGACAAACAGTCAGCAACAGCAGTCTGCTTTCGAAGGAATTAGCCTTATGCTATTGTGAAAGTGCCATTTATGACTCAATCACAACAATTTCAAAATCAACATTAATTTAAAAAAAAATTACTTTAGGCACTTAATGCATGCAGAACCTTTTGTGACGTTGAGTATGAGTTGAACTTAATCTCTAAACTTAATGAAAACTAAGGTGCATTTATTCCGAAATAAGCAATGAAGTCAGACAGGCTTAAAAACTTGAGTCACGGTTATAACTAACTTTGCTAAATGTGCACCACACTGAAAGCACTGATGTTCCTTTCATGTCATTGTGAATTTAATGCTTATGTTGGACGTTCTGCTTTGTTCTATCATGTCAGCTAAGGGCATTTTGAAGCTAGCTATCTACGTGAAGGCATGGTGTGGGAGTTTTAAAGTCTTTACTCTTCAGAGTTATTTTACGTGCTGCTCTCTATTTAGATCCATTCGAAATGTACATGATTTTTCTGTAAGACGTTCTGGCAACTACATGTCATTGCAAACAAATTGCATTTGAACCGTTATGTAATGCTTGGGTTTTGAAAAGGTCAGAACACTCTTGAAGAAAGTTTTTATATCTCAAGAGTCTTTTTATGATTAGATTGAACAATATCTTTACGGAATGATGAAATGTGGTACAACACCTTGCAAAACACTTCATCATTCTAATCTTATCCATCAATTTGTTTCAATTGAATTATCTATTAGACTGGCAGAAAAAACAACACAAATATTTTTTTTTTTTTTTTTTTTAATGAGACTACCCTGTATTCAGTTAAATCCATCTGCCAATAAACTGACCAGCCTTCCTGTTCCTGCTAAAAACAAGAATCCTTGCAGGATGATGCTGCTTCGCCCATGTTTTCCATGGTTATCGATGTTCAGGGTAATATGCGAAGGAATAATTGCCTCATTGCAAAGTTTTTCCATGTAAGGAAGAATGTTCATTTTTATCATCTGAATAGAGAACTGTAAAACTTAGGACATTATTTTAGGAAGGTGACGGCATGGCATGTCTGTTGTGTAAAGCTGGACAGAGGAAAGTCCAAATTCAGTCATTAATAAATCCAGCACAAAACATAAAAATGAAACCTAGCAAACTACTGAGAATTCAAAATGTTCTAAAAAACAAATAGTTCTTTGAGGAAAAGTCATGTCAAAGTGAGTGAAAAACATACCTATATCTGATCCAAATGTGACAACTCTGGGTTCTCTCTCCGTTTTTCTCACAGGTTCTCTGTAACCAAATCTATACTATGCCAGTCAGATAAGGCCACATTGCAATATTTACTCATGTGGGTTTGAACAAAGTCAAGCGTGTGTGGCGGGTGGAATTGTAAACATATGCAGAGGCTAGAAAGGCCAGCAAGTGGGCATTAGCAGTCCAGTATTTTAGAAAAGCATCCCATTCACTAACATTGGATTTTATTTACTGGATGCTGCATCTAAAAGAGCAGTATACATTATGCTACATTAAACATGTTGCGGTAAAAAACAAATCTGTTTCTTGCAAACTATATTTGAGAAACCTGAGACTCCTCTTACTCAAAATGAGACACCCAGTTTTAAAAAGGGTTTTTTGTTTGTGCGTTTTCACAAATATTTTTTTTCTCATACAGCAAGAAATTCATTTTTGATTATGAGAAAAGGTGCATGATGCATAAGTTAGTTGCACAACAATTTAGGTTTCTCTCCAATGAAGCAAAATCCCGAGTCTTCTGTAAGGAAAAAAAAAGTGCTGCTTTCCATTTCATGCTGCTATTTGGGATTTTGGTTTGCTCTTTCACCACATGCAACATGTCTCTTTATTTAAACAGAACCTCAACCTCTGTCCCAGAGTATGCCAGCCAAAGAAAAAAATATATTAAGCAACTAAATCTTGGTAAATAAATCTTTGTGGACAGTCAAAGGTCAGGGGCTGCGATTCAGGCATCAAAAGGAAATATGTGCACACAAATTTTTCAAACAGTCTCCGGGCAACAAATTTGACATTTTACAGAATTTACGCAGTCCTCACACAAATTTACATTACCCAATGTTTCTTGCATAACCAGTTCCCTCTTTAAAATGGTCCTTTTATGTTTAACTCTTTGGAAACAAGAGACATGTTTTAAAAAGCCACTGTGTTGCAGGATTCTTAATTGCTTTGCAAGAGAGCGAGTGACAGAGTTAAACTGTTGTTGCGCCTGTGTTAAGCTGAAGTGGCCTCCCTTCCATTGTTTTGTCTTTTATCAAACACCAGCATTAAGTGAAGAAGCAGTGGTACCTTACCATATCGTCTTTCTATTTATCACTGGAAAAAGAGTGTAAGGAAACAGTGCCCCCACCTGGCCTTTATGTACTTTGTTGAAATATACCGCTAACAATAGTTATCTTTCTAAAGAGTGAGTATGATTCAAAACATTGTTTTATTTTTCAGTATATGAAAATGCAATGAGGACACAGGAAATTCTAACCTTAAGCAAAACATTAAACATTCACATTATCTGTAATTACTACATGGGAAGAATGGCTGTTCATTTTTCAAAAGGTTTGTTTCAAACATTCAACTCAAATGTTTTGGGGGTATTTTTTCTAAATGTTAAACTTTGTTGGCCATCACTTCCCAATAATTTGGCTTCATGAAAGTGTCTTCAGTCCGTGTTCACCGACCCTGTTCCCCAAGGCACAATGTCTTGCATGTGGATGTTTTCCCAATTTTGACACACCTCATTGCAGTTCAGCAAAAACCTGATAAGTGAAATCAATTGAAATCCTAATACCTGGACGTCCAAAGTCCTCAAGGGTCAGTTTTCTGCATGTTTTAGTTCTCTCTTTGGTAGTCATGCTGTGTTCCAGTTACCTCGGAAGTCAGATTACCCGAGGTAACGGTGTTTCAATTAAGATTTAATTTCAACATGGCGGCGCCCGTAGACATTGTTTATTGTACATGATACAAAGATCATTTTAAGCTTTATTTTCCACAAGCAGACACCATTTCTGGTTTGTTCAGTGCAGAGTTGTAGGCGCTACATGCAATGCGTGTCTTGTAAAATAAAAAATGTTTCCACTAAATGCTAGGCAAAATTGAAACACAAAGTGGACATTTAGTCTTAACCGGGGGTAGCCAGGGTTGCTCCCAGTGGGAAATCTGAGTTCAGAAAGAGTTCCAGTTGATTTTTCCTACTGGGAAGTTGGCAATTGGGAAGCAGCATAACCACCAACTCAGCATGCCAATGTCTTGCTCAGGCCTGCTAATGAACCATGATTTGATTCAGCTGTGTTAAAATGGGAAGATAATCACAACATGCAGGATGCACTTTTTTTTTAAATCTCCTGTTTTCTTCCACATCATTCTCTTTTGCTTCTTATTTTAGAGCTTTTGAAATTTATATTTGTACATCTTCGATTAGGTTCACCACTCCAACAAATGTTCATTTTTCTTCTAAATATTGTTAGTAACTACCCATTTTACTCTCAAATTACAGACAGATGGACTATATTCTTTTGAGTCTTTGTCTTTAAATAATGTATTTTTTTCCACCATCAATGATTTCTACGGCTAAATAATATAATTTTGAACACAATAATTTCAATGAAAGATTTAATCAGAATCAGTAGCTTGTACATTTTGACTTTTGGTTATATGTCACACTATTTTGAACCCAGCTGAATTAGATGGTAATCCACATAAAAAAAAAAAACTTTTTCTAAACAGAGAATCACATCAACTCATATTCAGTTGACGCTCAATTTATTTTTAACACTTGCTTGGAAAAAAAAAAAAAAACCTTTAGTGCAAATCAAACAGGAATTATTCAAGAACATGATTTTAAGTTATTAATAAATATACATGAGTCAATTTACATTTTTAAAATGCTACAAGCACTTTTCACAGTTCAGCATCTGTCTCCCAATCTATTCTGTACATCCAAAAGGTTTCAGTCAAAACTAGCTTCGGCTGGAAAGGCCAAGAAAAAAGAAAAAAAAAAACATTAATAGATACAGAGACTTTATCAAGTTTCAGATTACAAATTAATATTTAAATCACAAACAAAATGATTACCCTGTATAGCAGTTATTTTTCCAAACTTTTAGTTGATATAAGAAACAAAATCTTACATAAAACAAATACTATTTGATTTAGGACACTGTGCAACAAATCTTTTTATATCCCACAAGAATATCATCTCCTAGCCAAAAACAATTTTTGAAAGTACGAACAAAAGCGAAGTGCTTGTGTGTTCCAGATGAAAAACAAACAATATTACATTTTTCAATCACTGTAGGGATAATAAAACACCACAAAACAAATGTTTGATAAGTATTTGTGGGAAGATGTGCAAAACAAAGCATAAAGAAGAGATAAGTCAGATGAAAATGCACAGATGCCAAATATTGGGATTGGTTCAGTCAAAGAACTTCACTAACTTCACATAATAGAAACAGTTCTTCTATTTGGGTTTGCGGTCCAAATGCATCAACTGGCAAGATTTCTCAGTTGTAGACAATGTGTTTCCATCAAACTGTAAATACATGAGAAAATATGCATTATCGCACTTAACTTAAATGATGTTGATACCCTCTGAAAAAGACTGACACGTAGCTCAGATGTGAAAGTAAATTTCAATAAGACAACAGTTCATAATTTACTAAAGCAGTTAAATAAATTCTTCATCTGAGAAACACTGAAAGATGATACGCTTTCACTGGTGTCATGCTGTATTTTACTATTTGAAATAAATTTCATGGCACACAAGAGCATTCTACTCAAACTCATTTAGTAGCAGCTGGGTGTCAAAAAAATGCCTTTAGCATTAATTTCAGTAAATATTACATTCACAGCAATTATGGAAAACCCACTATACCAACTGTCATTCTAAAAATTAATGATTACAAAACATAGGACTTAAGATATGAGGTTCAGGCCAAGATTACATTATATTGTGCTACTGTTTAAAATTCAGGTTTTTTGTAACTTCAGAAAAAAAAATCTCCAAATGTACAATTTCTGAACAGTAGACATGCCTTCTCTTTACTCAGATTGCTGACCTTTGCCCTTAGAGAAAAGCTTCATGATCAGATTCAGTATTGAACATAATCCATCTTAAATCTGTGTAGCGAGAGCAGAAGCTCACAGACAGCATGCAGTAAGAATTGAAACCAAAAGGCAACCGAGTACCAAGAAGAAAAAGTGCAAATGCATGCCAGAAATGATTGCCACCTGCCATGCTCTCTAAAACGCCCATCAAAAAGGAAATGCGAGGAGCTCAGTTCATCCTACTTCCTTTTCCAATTTGTAGCATGAAGCAGCTAGATTAACTTCAAGTGCAACTCCAAGCTATCGACACAACAAGCTTATGCAATGAAGAATTCTGTTTTCCTCAAAATCTCAAGCTACTAAAATAGCATTCACACATTCTGTCAAGTTCATATTACGGGCCTGTTTTATTCGTTCTGTAATCGGTCATTTATTGTACAGTATAATGCAGTCTACAAGTCTACTGGGTTTCCAGTGTGATTACCAGTACTTCTCCCTGCAGGATAACGGAGAGTGTTTCATACAGTGGAGTCCTGAAACAACAACAGAATACAGAATTAAAGTTATGAATGGAAAACATAACAAATCATCAGGCTTTATGTACATTGCTCTTCACATAGCTTTACCCCTGAGAAAAATACAGTAAAAAAATGCAGCCAAAGACACATAGAGAATGGTAAATGCCAAAAAAAATAAATAAATAAAAGACAGAAATTCCACAGCCAGAAAACACCAGCAAAGAGAAACATCTTGTCTACAAGATTACAACTACTGGTTCCTCTGTGCTTATTTGGGAGTCAGACCAGAAAAAGGCCTTGTTTGTTCTACCATCACAAATGTAACCACGTGGAATTAGCTAAAAGCAAACATTATCTCAAAATTTTGAGAAAACTGATTAACAGAAATGGATCACCAGACCCAAAATCAACCCTACACTTTTCTATATCAATAATACTATTGGTACAAATGTATTTACCTGCATATCCTAGAGGATTACTCATGTTCTCGAGCTGAGGTTTTCTGCACGGTGCAGCATTTAATGGCTCCAGATGCAACTTCTTCAGTCTGAGCAGCAGCAGATTCATCTGTCAGCGGGACACTCTGCGGAGGCTTTACAATAGTGATTTTAATGGGAATCCCTTTGATGCTGTGCTGCACTCTGCTGTATTGCCGCAGAGACGGGTTGAAAGTACGAATGGGAACTTCTGCCAGCGTGGGCGTCTCTTGTTTGGGCTGTATGCTCTCCTTAATGATGATTTTACTTCGTTTGCTTGAGAAGACGGTTTGCACTGGGAGAATGGCAGGTCTCTTTGTAGAGCCAGATGTCTGGAGTCTTGTGTTATGCCGAGGCGGGGATTGCAGTTTCTCTTTTAAATGGGAAACTCCTCGATGCGAGTGTTCGTTGTTCTCTTTTGTGAGAGAAATTCCTCCCTCTTTCCTTTTTTTCATCTCTTTGGGCTTTTTGGGGCAGACGGCCATGTGTTTGGTTCTGCTGCGGCGCATTGTGAACTCTCTGTTGCAGTGAGGGCAGACAAAGATTTCTACCTGTGCAGGTGACAGTTTGTTTGCTGAAGAAATTGACTTGTTTCTATGTGGCATAATCCTCTGGACAAACTTCTTCTTCCTTTTATTAAGTATTTTGATCTTGACTGGTGGCTCTTGATTTGGTTTGGATCGGTTTCCCTGACTGACTCTGACTGAAGTATTTAGTCCATTAGCAGAGTTTGTCGTAGACAAAACTCCATTCTGGGTTTTTGCAAAGTGGCGTAAGGGGACAGGATTTTTTCTAGGCGTGTATCGCTTCTTATCGCTTGCATTTGCACATGCCAAGATGTGCTTGTGCAGCTCTGGCATGTTGTCAAAGCTTTTCCCACATTTGGTGCACCGAATAGCTGTACTAAAGGTTTGTGGGATGTTATGGGTGGTGAAGTTTGTAGCTGAAGCAAGTGACCCTGCAGGGGATCTGTTATGGTAAGGAAAGGGAGGCGGCTTAAAGCTGGGATAATGCTGGTTTATGCCAAGACGAACATCAGGCCCTTTGATCTTATCTCCATCTGAAGTCATGATCTTAATTGTTGTAAAGAGCTCATCAGCAGTCATGTCAACATCACCTTCTTCCTTTTTGACAGATTTTTTTGATTCCTCTGGTGACTTTGTGACTGAAGGATCTGTATTGATTTTATTTGTGTTGTTGTAGTTCTGAGGTCTCAGTTTACCCTTTTCTTCTTCAGTGTATGAGCACTGCTGGCCTGGATGCAGTTCATTTTGATGCTGCTTCAGATTGCAAAGGTAGACAAATTCTTTTGTACATGCGCTGCAAACGTAGGTCTTTCCGACGCCGTGAAGACTCGTTCGATGGTCGAGTAGAGCGGATGGCTTCCCAAACAGCAGCACGCAGAACTCACATTTGTAGGGCCATTCATCTGCATGGTCAGACACATGATGGCCAAGTTCTTTCATTGAGTGAAAGAGCCTTTCACACACATTGCAGATGAAATTCTTGGTGAAAGTCTGCTCCTCTGCATCAACTGCTGTCTCATTTGAGGGTTCTTCCTCAGTTTTGTCGGGAGGAGGGGCAGGAGACGTGGTTTCAGACATAGAAACAGACCCCTCAGATACTTCCTCAACTTTTTTTGTGGAAAGCTCCACACTAACAAGTCCTAGATGAGGTTTTGAGTCTCCCACAGGAGGAGAATCAGACATCACTGGGGTGTTAGATGACAGGGTTACAGATTCTGGGATGGCAGACACCAGAACAGGAGGGTCCACAGGTTGAGGGTCAGGTAAAGATGTGATCTGTTGTTCTAATTGATTGATGACCATCTGAGTGGGTGCTAGAGGCTCAGCTGTATCTTGTAAAGTTACTGCAGCTGGTACAATACTTCCTGGAGCTTCAAGAGCTATGGTACACTCTATCAAGACGGTGTTGCTGGCTAATTTGAGCAGGGAATCATTTAAGGTTACAGTAGGTGGGAACGACACTTCTGACACAGGAGCAGGTTCAACCATTGGTGAGTTGAGTGCAATCTGATCAGTGAGAAAGACGTGGCTAGGTAGATTCAGGGTTGGGTCAAGTGGCTGGGAGAAAGTGACAATGTTTGCAGAGTTGGCGGAGGCAAATGCAGTAGTTAAATCACACTGTGACGAATTTAATGAATTCTCTGTGCAAATCACTAAGGGTTCTGGAGATATGTTTGGGGCAAGTACCTGGATTGGTTGGTTTGAGGGGTTGGAAAGAGACGCCGGTGGAGCCAAAACTGTGATCAACGAGGGAGCAGCAGGGAGTACAGTGTGAGTGACTGGAGAAGCAAATGCTATGGCGCACTGGGGAGATGTTTCCAAGGCAAGAGGAGTAAGCGACGCAGGTGATCGAGTCAGAGAATTTGGGGTTAAGGTTAGTCCATAAACAAGTCCCTCAGCAACATGCTCCAGTGGGTTCACAACATCTGACCCTGTTACAAGTGTCAAGTCTGTAACTACAGGTGTTTCAGGATTCACATGGCTAATCATTTGCTCCTCACTACTTATTAAGATCCTTTCCGCCACATTTGAATTTGAACCCTTAAACATAGGGTCAGATTCACCAGGGCTCTTTCTTTGTAAACTCAAATCTAGCGCAGCATCAGCTGATGCTTCATCTTCATTTCTTTTGACTGTATTAGAAAGATCCAGGGGTTGCTGGTTACATGGATTACCACCAGTCGCTGGGGCCCAACTCTCAGACAAAACAGGACTCCCTTCTGGCACAGCTACAGATTGAATTGCATCATTATTGTCATTTCCTGTTTGTTGGACAGGTGAGTTACTCTGAGCATCAATCTGTCTTTTACTTCCGTCACCCAAATCTAACGGATCTGGCTCTCCCGTTTCTTCATTTGCCGCAAGATTTTGCTGTGAAGACCCAGTGGGAGAGCCAGTTCTTCTCCTAAACTTTCCAGTCCCAGAAGGTAGGACAGTGAGTGAGACAGGTGATGAAGACTTCTGTCCATCAGTGATGAGGGCAACTGTAGGTTTAAAACCCTCCTGTTTCTCAAGAAGCTGCTTAAGTTTTGGAGACAGGAACACAGTGCGTTCCTCCTGAACAATCTCTGATTCTGTATTCTGAGGGAACAGATTCTCAATCAATGACGACAGAAGAGATGATGAGGATGAAGACATGATCACCTCAGACTGCAGTTCAGTTTTAATCTGTGGTAAGAGAGGTGGTGTGGCAGTTCTTCTTTTGGATTGTTGTTGACCAGGTGCTTCTGTATCAGTGTTTAAAACTTGGCTAATCTGGGCGGGGCCCAAAATTAGGGTGTCCATTCCAACTAAAGTTGAGGACCCAGAGCAGATTTCCATTTCACAGTTATTTATTGTACTTGTTGATAGTATCTTTCCATCAATGTAAAAGCTAAGATTCTCGGAAATATTACTAGACACATCTAGCATATATTGCTCTCCTTGTTCTCCATTATTTTCCAAAACAGGAGTGGAAATACTTTTCATAGCCTGTGTCTGTTGTTGAAATGATTCACTTAGTAGAGCTTGAGGTATTTCTTCTGGTGTCAGCTTAGCATTTTCCTTCACTGTAGGATCCAGTTGGTTATCAGGGATCCTGCCCTGCTGATGCTGTCTGTTCATATTTGTGGATATCTGCTCTGGAGATTTGCAAGGATGATGAACATGCATGTGTCGTTCCAAGCCTTGTTTGCAGGTAAAACATCTGTTACAGTGCTGGCACACAAAAGCTTTTTTATCTGTATCTTTGACGGGGAGCTTGTGAGAGTATAAGTGCTCCCAGCTGATATCTAGTTGTTCTTGTGTGTCCTCCCGGTCTCCATGTTCAGAGATGTATAAGTGGGAAGAGTCTTCCATCCTCACTTAGCATATGTATATTGATGTCTGATGGATGTTTTTCCACACAGGATAGTGGCAGCAGTCATACCTATTAAGATGATAAAAAAAATACTAGAATTCAGAAGTGTGATACAGATCATTGAAGGGTTGTATTAAATCAACTTTAGCAAAATAGAAAAGAGAGAAAACTACGAGAAGTATTAGCAGTAGGAAATATTAGCTGGCCAGTGTCATTTGTGAATCTAATCATCATCGACCTTTTCACAAGATCAATCCTAAAAAGCTGAATGGACCCTTTAGTAACACAACCAATCATAAGTGCAACATGGTTAACAAGAAAACAGCCTTGCACTAAACATAAACCAGATTTAAGCAATATGCATCATATGTATTAATTCCAATGGGAAAATTAATATATAGAGGGAATAAAAAGCTGATTGAGATAAACATAAACAAGACATGGGAGACCTAATAATATACTTCAACTGTTAACACTTGCTGTAATAGAAAAATTGTTTTAAATGCATGCAAAAAAAACAAAAAAACAAGTGTTAAGTTACAACACAAATGCATCATACAATTCTGGGAAAATATAAAAATGTTAATCCAAAACAAAATGTGTCTAAACTGATACAGTATTGGATAAAAAATGCTGTGGAAAAACTATGCCCCCCTTAAAACTTTCCTTTGTAAATATCACATCACAAAAACAAATTAAATACTCAAAAAGCTAACTAAATCAACCAAGATTAGGTAAAAAAAAAATAAAATAAAATAAAATACAAAACAAAGCTACAAGTAGCAACAACTGTCATCAACATGTTCTTCAGTTTTGTATTAACAGTATTTACATTGTGTATTAAAATTAGTTTAATATCTTTAACATTTAAATGTAATGGAACAGCAATACCTTTTACAGAACTACATTTCTTATTTACAGATGTTTCTTTGAAAGTTGGTCATGTTAATTTAAATATCTAGACTGGCTTACCATTTTAACAGCAAGTTTAAAATGGGTGTTTGTGGAGGTTTATGCAGATTTTTTGCTGAGGTTTTTCTGTTGGGAGAAAAACAGAAAGAAATTGATCATTACTGTTTGCAAAAACAAAAAGAAGCACAATGTAATAATAATTATCAATGGGGTGAAAGCAAACGATACAAGTAGTAGTTCATCCTAACAGACAGGAACAGAAAAAATAAAACACATTATAGGATAACAGAACAGAAAATCCCCTTCAGAATACCACTTAGATATTCTTAAACATTATTCAAATGTCTTTTACTTCAATAGTTATAAAATGCTAGCAAAATATACAGTTAACAATAGGGCGGTGGATTTTGACATAAACCTTATGTTCTACGACAAAATGGCAGGCCCGTCATGTCTTATTTGTTCTCCCATGAATCTAGTTTGGAAAACAAATGTCAACTTAAATACGTAAAAAGCATAAATGTAACCGTGTCACTAAATGGAAACACGCATTTCCAAAAACATACGTCTTAAAATGTGCATTTCGCATAATTATGCACACAATGCAGCGTTAAAGTACAAAAAGACGCATAACGACATGTAAACAAAGACTTTTTTTAAAAAAAATAGATGTACATTCCCGTTATATTTACAGCACAATAATCCGGTGAAATCTTGCACAAGTATTAAATATATTAGCAGAATCTATATCATTCAAGGGCCTACAGTAATGAATTAGTGGAAGCTATTTTAAAATATTCGGTTTCTATTTTGATTACTGTAGGCTACAACTATTTTATTTTTTATTTTTTACCACTGTTGCGCACACGCCGATAAATAACAGCAGTTGTATTTTTATAAGTTAAAGGCAGACGGGCGACGAGGTGCGCCTCCCCTGGTTCGGTGACGCTCCCCCGTCCTTGCTCCATTGCTAACAGCTCACATAACACGTCGTCACATTTGCTCTGGCTAGCTCCTCTTAATTTAAGGTCAACTGGATTCACGAACGCAAGCTTTTAACTACTTACCGAGCAGAATGCGGACACTACGAAATTGCTAAACTGGCGTCTTCGAACAAAGCCTCATACACCATTTAAAAAAAAGGGAGTTGTTATCGACCGCTGTGCACGCATCTACCGATAGCTACAATGCTACTGCTAGCTTGTTAGCATTTGCCAGGAATTAAAACCAAATGTTAACCGCGGCTGCCTCTAGTACAGCTTGGTGAATAAGATTTGGAAAGAAAAAGAAGGCATTT
The DNA here is from genome assembly GCF_027474105.1 of Poeciliopsis prolifica. Lineage (NCBI taxonomy): Eukaryota > Metazoa > Chordata > Actinopteri > Cyprinodontiformes > Poeciliidae > Poeciliopsis > Poeciliopsis prolifica. The sequence continues at coordinate 1,533,017 of NW_026562404.1, forward strand.
AAACATACACGTTGCTTCCAAAGTTCCAGAAAGGTTTGAAACAATCCTGTTGTGCACCTTGTAGACAGCTGTTTTTCCACTTTCCTCTATCAACAATATTCCGGCGTTCTGATTGGACAGAGAATTAGGATGTCAAAATGTAACCAATCAGCGAGAGGCTTCTTAAGGTTGAGTTTTTAAAAGGACAAAAAGACTGTTCTTGCAAATAAATATAAATACACCTAAGCTGAACTAAACTATTATTGTGGTGTGTGAATATAATCATTTTATTATTACAGAATTAAAATCAGTAATACCAACACAGAATGTTTTTGAATATGGAAACCTGGATCGGCAAGCAAATTTGAATACTTGTGTAAAGATGAGATCTTTCTTTATTAACTTTTTACGAGTTCTAAAACTATAAATGCTCATTTTACAGTTGAAAAATATTCATACAATTTGTTTGGATTACACGGTGAAAGTAAGAGATATTTTGTCTAAAAATCCGGGAAAAAAAGTGTCACAATAAAAAGTTAAACTCAACGATTAAATTAGGATTTTTTGTGATTTGACATTATTTCATTAGATTTTTTTATGCCGTCTGAATATTAGAATTATTATTCAGGACTTGACAAAGCTGGATAATGGGTTAAAGAAATGACCATAAAACATTTCACTATACTCCTTGCCATTGCAGTGTGTTATCTTGACCAGGAGAGGGGGCGAAATTAAAAGACTTTGTTTCAATACAGGATTAAACTAGAGCACACCTCAGAGTGTGAATGTTTGTAACATTTACAAATTTCCACATTAAGGATTATTTTTGAATGCGCAGTAATTTGTTGGTTTCTCACAGTAATACGTATGTGCGCATTATATACAGTGATTACATTGGAAGTGTAATCAATGCATATTCAGGTAGAGAGGTTACAAAATATCTGTGCACGAACACACAGTTTGATTCATTTATTTGTATTAAATTGAACTATGCTTTATTTATGACCATTTCAAGCGATTACATGTCAAAGTGAGAGGGATTAAGCTGCAGACTGTAAACAAAAGAAATATTCATCAACTTATATAGCTCGTTTTCAAACAAAATAAAAATAAAAATCTGTGAAAAACAAAATAGTTTAAAAACCATATAAAAAGATGTATACAAACCCATTCAGTGAGTTGAGAAGCAATTTAGTATAAGTGAAATTAATCACACAGATAGTGTTTCAATTGAAAAAAAAAAAAAAAAACATTGTTTTTCTTTAAACTTTTGGTTAAATATTCAAATGTTTATATCACTGTTGGATAAGAGCCACATTCCTATCTATCAATCATCTCTGTCATTTCTGTCTCACAGCTGTTCAGAAAACAGAAGACACATTGTGTGATGGGCTGAAGATTAATAACGGGCACTAGTATGTGGTCTCCTCTCTGTTTTTCTTAACAATTGTCAATTGAATCCCCACAACTGGATTCATATCAACCTCACACCTACACTGACACAAAGCTAAGTATTTGGCTTCCCATGGCATTATTTCCAACCTGTAGGAGTTCTTTGTACATCTGTGACATTGTGGTGCACATGGGTGGTGTTCTTATGGCACATGCATGGCATGTCTCTCTTGTTACGTTGCATGTGGGTTGAGTGGTGTTTCACTGTGACACCACATGCCAGGCCTCTGCAGGCCATAATGAAAGATCATAAATAACAGGCTTAACCCACCCTGCTAAGCCTTACTTTTTCCTTCTCTGTATTTTAGAATCAGCATTCTGAACCCTGCAGCTAACTTGCTGAAACAGCACAACGTGAAGAAAAAGTAATTGAATAAGCGTTCGATATATATTTTTTTTTTCCAATGGAAGTTTGGTTACGATTGTGTTTATTTATAACATGCTCTAAGTTGTTGTGGACTTGCCAAAAGTTCTGGTGTGTCTTTCACAGCTGATGGCAACTGCAGCTGGGAAACTTTAGTCAGCAGATTGAAACTGGTTCTCTGTGTTGTGCAAAAATCAAATCATTCTTCAACCAGGTGCTGAAGCATCAAAGTTGAAGGAAATACAAGCAATTAGGTAAATGAAGCAAACAGAATGATCAAGGGAAAAAAAAATGCACTCTATAACAAAGAGGACAAGTTGAAGTTTACATATGAAGAAAATCATAAAGTGGAAAAAGCTAATATTTTGAGCTGTAGAGTTAGCTGGTGTAAATAGAGATCATACATTTTTAAATTTGCCATATCATATCTCGGTGACCCCTGGCAAGTCAAACCAAGCAGAAACATGATCTGTTTAGCTACTGCAGCATATGATCATGTGTGTGGACATGATCTCGGAAACATGACCCTTTAGCCTAAACATGTAAAAGCTAAGTGAGACATTTTAAGTCTTAGCAGATACCTGGGGAGCTGAATTATTGCTCTCAACAGTAAATCAGAGCTACATACTATGTGCAGCATTAATGCCGTATATTACCTTTTGATTTGTTTGCGTTATCCCCAACTATATCCGAACAGAATGTCTAACGATACCATGTCATGATGTTTTCATATCCACATGTGAGTGTTTCCATGTGGATATGATTTCTGCAGGTAAGTTCTGAATGTATGTACACCCTGTTATATTTAGTTCCCTAGGCCACTGTTTTCAACATCAAAACAAAACAGAAAATAATGTCCAATATAAATGTAAATTGGGTTTTATTTTAAGAGGCTTTTTTGTTGATCTCAAAAATCCTTTAGAACATAAAATGGATAGCTTAGAGTTTTTTTAACTGGGGTTCTGTTGAACTGCTGTAAGCGGTCGGTGCCTCACCTGCAGTAGATAACTCTTTTGACTTCTTCATTTGTGCTGCGTTACCTCAGACGTTGGAATTTGGTGCTCGGCTTGAGGTCAGACAAACCCAGCAGTAACAGTGTTTTAGTTAGGAAGTCAGAATTTCAACATGGTGACGACCGTAGTCATTGTCTGCAGTAGCTCTCACAAACATTATTTTGGCCGTGAGCAAGTGCCACTTTTAATTTGTTCAGTTTATTGTTGCAGGTGCTAAATATAACATTGATTTACAACGTTACACTTAACATTGTAAATCAATGTTAAATGTGTCTTATTTTATAAAATACATCTGTATTTTGTAAAATAAACATGATTCCATTACATTTTACAACTGTTGATGTGAGAAAGGGCCATGTTGAAACAGAAAGTCAGCTTTGCAAGTTGTAACTGGGAAATCTAACTGCAGAGGGTTTCCAAATAATTTTTTTTTTTAAACTGGGAAGTTAGAATTTATAAATCCAGATTACTTAATCTGGTAGGCTGAACCTAAAAAGTTGTCCAAAACTGGACCGAGACTAAAACTTTATTTTACTTTTGTAAAATAAATACAGTCTAACAAAATAACATGTTTACGCAAGAAACCTTAACAGGAAATGACAGCAAAAGATGATGAGTCACCAATGATCTTCCTACATGAAACACAAACTTAAAACAACAAAAAGGTCATTTCATGCACTTTACAAACAAGATGACATCACAAGAAAATAACGTTGGGTTGTATTATTGAATATTGAAGAAATTTAAGCTTCAGCATACCACCAAACAAGTTACTTAGTCAGGTGGCTAGAGTAAAACATAGTCAGTGTTTTTGAGTGCCCATAGCAAAGCCCCTGAAAGGTTTGTGCAAGAAATGCTACCTTAAAACCCTCACTTAGTTACAGCTATTCAGTAAAGAGGGATGGGCAAAAATGAACACAAAGTGTGATTTATATAAACTTCTGACTTTAAAGAAAGTATCTAAAAATCTTGGAGAAAAAAAAAGCTCTATATTTTTGGCATTTAGCAAACAGAAATTATTTTGGTAATTCTAACTGGCCTGAAGCAGCAGAAGTTTAGTGTGATTTAATATCAAACAGCGAGAAAGAAGGATACGTGTTTTGTAGGTAAATATCTGGTTTCAACAGCAGAAAAATAAGCATACGTTTAAGTGAGCTAATGGTAAAAAAAAAAAAAATAAACAAGAAGGATAACATACTCAGTGTGTCTTCTCAAAGTGTTTTTGACATTTTAACAGGAAACAGTCAAAAAAAAAAACTGAAGTATCCCTTTAAACCAGACAAGAAGCTTGGGGATTGTGCTATAACATGTGCCAGATGCTAGTTAGCATATCCTGTGGCGATGGGCACCAGTTTGTGCCAATGATTCTCCACACAATGTAACATTCAACATCAACATGAAGATGTAAGACAAGAGAGACAAAGAGAGAAAGCCAGCGAAGTGGACCCCAACATGTCCATATATCAGAAAGATCACTGAGTAAGACTTTGGCATTAAACAATGAGGGTCTCTGACGGAAGATATGTGCCACACCAGCAAAGACAAAGACATGACTGTCATCTGACAAGATGTTATGTCACTGGCATCAAAATGAAATTTATTGCTTTCGTCTCAAGTGCCAGATGTGCAGACAAGAACATGTAAATGCGAGCATGCAAATACAAGTCGACACTGTGCGGTGGTGGGGAGAAACACAGCACAAAAACGCACAGATTCATCAACATTCAGAGAACACACTGAGAAAACATGCTAATTTAGTCATTGCTTTCTGCAACGCTGCCTTTCTGTAGCTAACACCAGTAGGTAACCCTGCAAACATTTACCACACATCAACAACACCCAGTCCCTGCATGCCACTCAACCTTGTTCCCATTTGCCAGGTTCCCAGACCTCCACTTCCCAAGTCTACTCTCAGTCTCAGCTGTTTGTGACACTCAAAGGTGCTAGCAACACTTTTTGTCATTATGACCCAAAGTCCTGCATCTTATGCAGGCTGGTGAACGTGGACTACGACTGCAGAGCTCGAGTCAACCCACAACAGTTTTGCTGCCAATTCTGTGGGATGAGCTTCAGCAGCAGATTGAGAACAAGTTACTGGTAAACAGTCTGTCAAAACTTCTGCTTGTGAACAGTGTCAAGTCTTGTTGCATTCTCCTGGCAACCGAAATAAATATTGATTTTATTTTTTGACAGGGGAACTGAATTGTGGGCGTGTTCTCAAGCTGCTCCTGATAAGATTAGCTGTAGAGTGAATGACCCATTGCCGTTTGGAACACATCCCTGGTGCAGCAGTTCAGTGAGGCTCTTCCATATTCTTTTTGTATTTTCCTTGTCCTTTCTTCACTCTCCCCAGCTTCTTCCCACAGGTGGAAACATCCAGTGGCAGCTCTTTATTGCTACTGTCACTCATGACATGTCTGACCTTGTGCTTGACATGGAAAAGTCTAAGTGAGACATTACCCATTCAAGCTTCGGCAGATTAGGTTTGTAAACAAATGCCTGCTTATCATCTACGCTATTTTCCTATTGTTTCACAATCTGTGCTTCGATTATACAGTTGGAATTAATTGTAGCTGAATGGGCATCAACTGAATTTTTCTGATAATTAGAAAAGCTTACTTTGGTCTGAGTGTAATCCAGTACACAAACTGAAACAATCTTCTGATAAATCTTCCAAAGCCAGTTTAAGAAAAATATTCTCACATATCTTTATTCATCTGTGTGCATGACCTTGGGTGGGGTTCATCTTATCTCTCTGAGTGTGTTTTAGTCACCTTTTGTGACTCAGAATGTGTCTCTGACTAATGTCACGTCACAAGTAGGCTCGTTTTTAGAGGTAATCAAAGATGATTTAGAATAATTGTCCATGTGGCTTGAATTTTTGTAAATTCCTCCGTTTGCGTGTTGTAATAGCTGCTTTCAGGTCTTTCTCTGACGAATGACTTAAAGTTTTAGTGGGTCTTTTCCATCAGCAAAGCTTATAATTTAAATCTTTATTAGAACATGTTGTATGATGTGTGTGTGGATGTGAAAATACATGATGGAAGAAAGGCCCACCCAGGAAGTGACTCCACCCTGCAAGGAGGCACAGAAGCTCCCCCCCCCCCCCCCCCCCCCCCCCCCCCACACACACTACCTCTGCCTTGCTGAAGTGAGGAGAGAGGGAGCCTCGGCTCATATAGCCTCTCCGTTTGCCCCCTCTCAAAAGCCTCCATTGTTCCCGGCAGTCAGCGCCCAGAGAGTGAGCTAAAGGGAGTTATGAAGCTCGCCAACGGGGCAGAGGCTGGGGCGGGGTGGGAGGTGTTGGGTTGGTGCCTAAAACCACACGGAGGACAGGGAGCCAGACATAGAGCATCCCTGTGCAACTCGCAGCCTACTGCTGGAGGTTTGCCTTAGCTTAACAGCACTGTATGAAAAACTCCACAACATGACGCAAAAAACACATCTAACTGTCAGAGGCACCAACCGACCCGACGATCCCAAGTTGTAGGGCTCTCCATATTTGGTGCTGCTTGTTTGCCAGCTTGAAAAGGGTTTTGTTTTCTCTCCCTCTCGTTCATTTGAAGCGCTGCTTGAATTGGCCAATAAGAGAGAAGGCAGCTGGACGGAGCCCTGGGCAACTTGTTCACATTTGTAATAGAAAATAAGTGTCATGGGACTATAACGGTCACAAGTATATAAGAGGGGAAGTACAGTGCTGGCCAACAATGAGCTCAGTTGTGTCCGTTTTTATGGCGGGTTTCTAATATAAATAGAGGGAGATGAGCAAGTTTGTGAAATGTTTCTCGTTTTATTGAAACTGCATGAACAAAAACACTGCAATTAAATAAGAGGTTTGCATGAAAAACATGGCACAAATGGACGACATCATGGCAAAGCAAAAGAAATGGATCATTGCAAACATTTGCAGTGTCTAAAGTCTAAATCATTAAACATTACTCGTCTCGTTCAGTGCACATATTAAACAAGTTTTAAAAGCAGGCAAGGTAAGATAAGAGTATTTATACACCCAGTTAGCACAGTTACAGTTGGAACACAATATTTAAAAAAATGCCTGCTTAACATTAAGCACTAAAACTAAGTGCAGCTAAGAAATGTTATCCTGTGTGCAATATGCAGTTAACAACTGGACGGCTGTTCTGGTAACATAAACAGAAGAATATACTGTTAAGCCTATACTTATATCACATCTAGCAACCTGCGACAGCAGAAAGACCCGAAGTAGAGCAGGGACCAGTTGAAGAAGTCCATTCAAGACACAGTCGTAGCACACTTCAAAACTTTGAAATCCTCTGCGCTAGCGAGAGAATACCAGAAACAGTGGCACAAACCCTTCTGCTAAATTTCACAGATATGTATTAGGTTTTAATGTGTCAGTGTTAAAGTGGGCAGAATGTCACGGTGCTCCTGCAAACGAGGGCTGCGGTTTCTGCTGCGCTCATCCTCAAAGAGGACGTCCATGGCCAGGACAAGGTCTGCACGCTGTGCTTCATGCAATTGGACGAGGTGTCGGGTATTTTGGCCGCACAGGAAACTATTCTAACGGGTGTTCACGACTTCACTACAGTGAAAAAGTATTTGCCCCATTACAGGTTTCTTCTGTTCTTGCTGTTTTTGCTACATTCAAATGTTTTCAAAAAGAAATATAGCAGACTGTCATAAAGGGAGTGATTACAAAAATCAATTCCCTGATATATATGTTTTGTATTTATTGAGGGGAAATTAACTATCCAAACCAACTCAGTCAGGGTTGGTGACCAAAAATACAAAAACATGGTCACTAACCCTGGTAAATTGCGACTTATCTGTGTTTTTTCGAAAACTGAGTTTAATTTTCCAAGTCACATCCAGGCCTAAATAGAATCAATAAACTGTTCAGATAAAATCTGCCTGTCAACATAGAGGAGGCTAAAAAATGAGAAACATGGCACAGTGGTGAACCTCTCCAGGAGGGGCTAAAAATTACAAAAAATACTCCAAGAGGGCATTTAAAATTACATCTAAAGCTCTGCAGACCTCACTTGCATCAGTTAAGGTCAGAGTTCATAATTCAGCAATAGTGAAGGAAGTGGGAAAAAGTGTCTTTAATAGCAAAAACCACTGCTGAGCAAAAAAGACGGGAAGAGGTTGTTTGAAATTCCCCAAAATGACTGATGACTGGCCGTGACTGAACTTAAGCAGCTTGGTTTATGCAAGCATTTGAGCAATTCTACAGTCCAATGCCTAAAAAAATAAAAAGTCCAGATTTTAGTAAAATTGGTGTGCAGTGGAATGACCTTAAACAGCTTGCTTATGCTAAAGCAACTCTCCAACAGGGCTAAACTAAAACAAGTCTGGAACAATTTTTTTTTCTAGCAGCAACTAACTGCCATTTATTGCAACATTTAAGTGCAAAAAAAGCAAAAGCAAAAAAACAAAAAGAAAAAAAAACTATAATGGGGCATAATGCTTTTTGAGGCACTGTACAACACCATCCTATGATTGCCTGTTCATACTGTACACTGAATATTGTCAAATTCTAGCCTATGCAACTGTAAGAAAATGAGAAAGTTGCTCGCTCTATCCTATGTAGCGCCAATGAATTCAATATATATACATACATCCTATGGGTTTGCAACAGTATTTTCTACTTCCTACCCTCTCATCCCCCTTTTGTATTTGATACATTTCTCCATTCGTTGATTTCTCAAAGTTCAACAGTAATTTTGCTTACCGACTTCCCTTTCATGGAGAACAATGCCTTCTTCCTGATGTCAGATATTTGTTTACTCATTCAACAAAATATATTCAAAAAGCACAACAAAATAATTTGCTGTCCCCTTGCTTTTTTTTTTTTTTTTTTTTCTTTTTTTTGTTCACTTCAGGAACATGAGGGAAGAGAGAGCTTTTTTGGGGGAGGTAAGCAGGGGAAAACGAAGATTTTGACTTTTTGCACCCCCTCTTGTCTCACACACGTTACAGTACACACTGTATACACACACAACAAAACACTCGACCCTCACTGCACCCATTGGTTTGGCATCATTTCAAGTCCAGGTTAGATTAGTTTAGTTCTGGCATTGTGCTCGTTTTAATTATCAAACTCAAAGTCACAGTTCAGTAGTTTAGAATTTCCAGAACTTTCCACGCTCCTGCTGCTTGGTTGACTTTTTCTTCAAGGGCTGCAGAGGACAGAAGGAAAGAAAAAAAAATTAGTAAGGGCTTTTAATGGAACATTATCCTGCTGAATTCAGAGTATTTAAGCTTTCTGTTATTGTGACATTAATTCACTGCTGGTGGTAATTTGGTTTCTTTTATTAGGAACAGGTTGATATAAACATAGATAGAAAAAAGTAACTTTGCTGTAGATTTTAAAAACAGATTGAAAGGGGTTACATAAGATTTTAGTTTGTTTACTCCCTTTTAGTATATCTTACCATCAAGTTTTTGGAATGACAGTGAGCAATCAGACAAAACTGAACCATTAGTTGCTGAAATAACAAACAAAAATGGCTGATTCTAACTCCCAGCCCCAGACCCAGCAAACACAAATCTTCTGTTCCTAGGGATTAAATCAAGCTGCCATTATGAAACCTGCCCTCCTGATGACCACTGCTCATGTACACTGACACTGAGTCAATAAACAGAGTAATTTAGAGGCAAGAGAGAGTCACTTGTCACTATGAATGCCTAATTTTTACGTCTTGAAGCCATGGCACTGTGTGTCAGTGAAAGGACCAGCTTTCACCAGGGTGTCAGGAGTGTTTTAATGGAGAGAAAATGTTTGTTACAATGAGAGTAAGAAGGGAAGGTGGAGGGTTCAAATCATTAGGAGACAGAATTAAGTTGGAGAACTTTACAGAGACAACAACGCTGTCTTTTTTTGCAGGTTTTCTGCTCTTGGTAGACCTGTGAAACACATACACACACACACACACACACACACACAAAAAAGACACTTACTGCGATCCAATATCATCATATTCTTATAATGGAAGGCATGTTCTGTGGGAACACTGTCATTTGGAAGAGATTTTACTTATTTCTCAGAGGGAAGTAAGGTTTTCAAAATAGGTTCGACACCTTTAGACCATTTATGGTTGTAAAGCTGCAGTGCTGGGAATCCAGTGTCAACTTATCACCACAGACCAATAAGCCCCATTACATCATTGTAAATGATGTAATGGGACAGTGTAATTAATGACTAAAGGTTTGGCTCAACTTTTAGAGAAAGCAAGAAGTGATGACTCTGAGCACAACTTTGTTTTCACAGTATGGTCAAGAATTTAGGCCCTCAGATCTGTACATGGCTTACAGTGAAAGTAGGTTACGAAGATTTGAGCACATGTTGTCGAGTTCAAATTACAAGCATTAAACTTTTTGTGGCTTCATATGAAACAACACAATGAATATCATAATCACCTAATTAGGTCATAATGCATTTAACTTAATTTCTCTACAAATGTTTATTGCGAAACACCGCCATGGCAACATTGTGCTTCTCTTTATTAATATCTGTTGCAAGATGCGAAATTGATGTCTAGATGTTCTCCATCTAACATGACAACACTTGAAAAATGAAAAAGATAACACTTTCAGTCTCTAGATTTCAAAATCTGGAAGAGACAGACTCTTAACGACTAATAAGTCTGTCTCTTATTGCCCTGAGACAGAGCCTAAAAGACTTGCAGCTGTGAAGTATGAACTCAATGGGGCTCCTTAAAAACGCATCCAATATTTTTTAGATATTTATTTTGAAGGGACTTTGAAAACTGTGCACCATTTCCTTTCTACTACGCCTTTATGTACTTCCTCCTGCGTTGAAGTTTGCCATTCTAACAGAACAAAAAATAAATAAGTAAGAAATGTTTGACATGCAAAATTTAGCAAGAGAGGTGATGTGCAGAAGGAGATAGACTTACGAGTATTTGCCCATCCTCCTCAACACTGCGATCACAACAGCGATGACAATTACCACGGCCACCATGGCACCAAACACAATTCCCACGATTTGTCCGGTGCTCAGGCCCTCTGAAAGACAATGGTTATTAGGGTGTTTTTCATCTACAAATCATTATTTTTACTATTATTGCTCTGAAAAATTGCAGACTATTGGACTGAGTCTTAAGTCACCTTGCGTTTCCACCGTTACACCTGCGTTGTCATTGTCGGTCCCCGTAGTTGCACCTGGACTCATGGTGGGATCAATCGGTGCTTCGGTCCCGTCAATGAAGGGGCTACTGGTCTCTTCTGAGCCAGTGGTTTCGAAAATGGGAGCAGCGGTGGTCTCGGGAGGAGGTGAAGCCGTCTCAGCGGAGGTTGAAGTGTGCACGGTGGGAGCTCTGGTTACTTCCACAGAGGTTGTACCAAGGATCAGATTTGATTCTGTAGTAGAGACATCGGTGTTGGCCTCAGTTGCAGCAGTACTGAACTCTACATCTTGAGGTGCAACTTGTGGGTCGGTGGGAGGAGGGCCGGTGATTATTGTTTCTTCTGCTTTTTTTGTTACCGAAGAGGAGTACGAGGTAACTGTCGTGGGACCTGAGGGGAGCAATTATAAAAAATAAGTTTTCTCATTTATGCTGATTTTCATACAAACATCCAATGATCTACATTTTCTCTGCCATATGAATCAAATCCACTTTATGAAGGAAGGGTTTTCTCTCCCAAATAAGCTTTCTGCTTTTTTTCCCCCTATTATCTTGCATTAGATAAACTAGTAGAAATTTGTGTTTTTATCCTGAAGCTTCACTCCGAGCTGTGTTGAAAGTCACTTATCAGTTTTGTTACTGAAGTAAATGTGTTCTCAGTGAAGCACTTGTTTGACATTACAATCTTGTAAAGAAAGGAAACTGTGCACTTTATTGCAATATCTGGTTGCGGAAACCTCATGACATCACAAAGAGACAGTGATTCAGAATTTCAAAGGATTGAAAAACCCCACAAAAGCAAGCAGATACATTGTCCTCTCCCTTTTTGGACAGGTCCCACGGAGTGAGATTGTTAAATCAAACTGACACTCGACACAGAGGTTCTCCCGTTTGTTCAGAAGGGTGCCACAAAAGACGTATGCGGCATTTCTCATTACTATTGTCCCATCATTAGTGCACAGTTACTAAAGCCAGTGAGTCTGCCACACCCAGTGACCTCATAAAACGTACATCCTCCCCCAGTTCCTCCACCCCTCCATCCTGCCTTCAGATTTTGCGTCTTTTCTCTGTGTAGGAGAATGCCACATCCTCCGCCTCATTTCCTGTGGAAGGAGCCGCAGTGTCAGGACGGCACGGGAAGGCTTGTTAACCCTGAGCTGCAAGCCCAAATCAGACCTGATGGAACATCTAAGAGTGTGGGAACTTCTAATTTGGTTTTTCAAGTCCTAAGGTGTACATTTTGGGCAGTCATCAAAATGTGAGGATACATTTTGATAGCTGCTTTCATAAATGAGAAAGCCCAAATTTGTCAGTCATGTCAAGGAAATGTCACTTTTCATCCTCTCTTGAACAATTGACATCTAAAATGAAATATTTTAGAGCCTACACGTCTGTCTGTGCTGCTGATTATCTTGTAAATATTTAAAAAAATAAACATGTATTTATCCTCACACTGACTGTGAGCCAGCCTAATTTCAATGCAATCATTCCTCACCAGTAGCGCTTGCTTCATCTCCCCAAGGTCTATATCCTTCCAGCCACAACTGAAAGTTTAGCCTGAACAGCACCACTTGAAAATTAAGGAGCCAGCCTTCAGCGGGGCACCAAAATTATAGCCTGCAATCAACTTTCCACTGACAAAACGTTGGCTTACAAACTACTCCTTCTCTTCTGGAAAAGTGAAATCTGCTGTTTAGAAATCTACTTGTGCCCCAAAACTTTATTTCTTCAGAGAGCTGAAAAACAGTCTCTTAAGTTCAGCCACTGTCATTAATGTCCATCCATTCCCACTTTATTAGACTTCGACTAAGTATGTGAAATGATAACGAATCCTTTCAAAATGTCCAAAAATAACCCTGGACGGCCTTCGCCGCCTTCCTTATGACCAGGCGGGCGAAATATAACAAAACATTTGTTCCCTCTGCCGCCGAAGGCTGAATGGGGGGGCGGAGGGACTTCAATCTGTTTGTTTGGACCGTCTGTAAATGATGATAAAATGGTCTGCGCTTCACAGAGCATGGCTACACACTATGTGTAATCACCTCCCCTAAACTCCTATAACAATTGTTTCATTATGTGCTCAGTTCCCACAATTAGCTCGGAGTAGTATTTCCTCCCCACAAAAATAACCCTTCTGGGTTAATGCAGCTGCATTAGTGAGCAACTCTGGTGAAATGTGTTTCCCTTCTTCGTCCCCCCCCTCAACCCCTGCTCTTTTAATCTACTCCATCTCTCTTTCTCCGTGACCATGCCACTCCCTGAGGAGAACAACAAACTGACCCCCGAGGAAAAGTTTGCCAATTTTTGAAAGCACTGACTCATTGTACGTAGGGGCGGAGATAGGAAGGTCGGACAGATTGAAATCGCAAGGGTGGGAGGGATCTTCCTCGGGTATTCAGTGATTCAAAACTGAGAAGCCGGGGAACATGATGTCATGATGAATGTGGTCGGCTTTTTGGACATGTAGGGTATAATACTGAATCTGCACATCTAATCCAGAGCAGGTCCAGGCCTGGAACCAAACCCCAGAGAATAGGTTTGGACTACGACCATCACATTAGAGCTAACCATTGAAAGGGCGTGTTAATTTTGTCAGCTCCTGAGCACACCCGAGTTTAAACATTTTGGTAATGGTGCCGTTGTCATTGTCTCAAAAATGTGAGTGCCACACTTTGGATGATTAATAAGATTTCGTTTGATTCCAGCTTAGTGATAAGAAACTATCCCCCCCCCGTGACATTCATGGCTGCAAACCAATTGTGTCTTTTTGAGGTCAACAAGGCTATGGAAGCCCTGAGTCTCCAAGACACAAGGCTATGGAAGGGCTCCAAATATACAACCTTTATCCTATATCAAATCAATCTGACCACACACATATACACACTCACTTGCCTCCAATTCAGCATCAAGCAAGCTTGAAACAGCATCTAACTGCCTGAAATGTTAGCAGATGCCCTCTTGTGAGAGTTTGAGAATGCCTGCATGCCTGTTGGTTGCAGTTGGCTCCACATGATTCAATCTAGGGGTTATATATGGCCTTTGGTGGTGTGTGATGTACAGTGAACAGCTCATTTTGGAAGAGGAATTGAATTAGCAACTCCTGAGGTTCCGGTTGGCCGAACTTCCACAGCGAAGATGCATGGAAAGTGGCTTGATTGCAGACGGAGAAGGGGAAGCAGAGCAGTTGGCGTTAGCTTAGACCTGAGTCTCCAAGACACAATCATTTTTATCAAATAGACGAGATGGATTACAACCTCAAACACACACAGAGCATGTACACCAACAAGAAATGATTGGGTTTATGACCTAAACGTCTGAATCCAATTGTATTTAATGGCTAGCTAGTGAACATCTTTTTACTCAGGTAAGAAAAGGGTCTTGCTGCAAGACCCCCATCGCCTGTGGTTGTGGTCATCTGAAGATTTTTCAGTTTCAGCGGTCTTGACCAGCAGTGAGCTGATTGTTATGTCAAAACCCCCGATCAGTGAACTCACCAGTGATATTACTTGTTGCACTGACAATGGTAAACAAAGTTTTATTATTTTTGTAAAGGGAAACACAAAAATTGTAAAAAGATTAAATAATTTTAATCAAAGACCAAACTGTCAGAGAGAAACACAGCAAGAATTTGAGTAAATAACTGGATCTCTGAATAGAGCACAGAACAGTCGGTCAGTTTTTATCTTATTAAACATCTGACCTCAGTCTATTATGATACATGCTGCATTGGAAAATGTTTGAGTAGAATGGAACAGAACAGGAATAGAATAGAATAGAAATTCATTTATTGTCCCACAATGGGGAAAAATCTGTCCATCAACAGCAAAATTACTTTACAAAAACTTAACATTTGGAAAAGATTAAATTCTCTAGAATCCAGATGAAAACACTGACATTTTCAGATAGTTCTTTGTGTTAACTGTGAAGATGCTAGAAGCCACACACTTTTAAAATGGGAACTTTGTACAAAAAAAAAGGTTAATGCTGTCTGATATGCAGGGTGAAATTATGTCATTAAACACTAAGTTACTGATCTTGGCAAGAAAAGAATATTTACCATAATTTTCTCTCATCGTCCTACCTTCTGATATATTAAAGTACTAGATCATAAATTTTAATTGACCAACTCAAAGCTTAACAAAAAGCAGAGATGAGAAAATCACTGCAAATCTCTGAATGGTTCATCTCCACTTAGTGCTGTGGTGAATGTCTGATTCAAAGTCACACACACACAAATATAAAACAATATTCAAGACATATTTTTATATATTTTGGTAGGAACTCGCAATAAATTATGCATCTAAACCTACGTCCAGTACTAACCACAGTTCATCAAGAGGAAAGACATAAGCTTGGGTGTAAATATGACAAAAGGTATTAAAAAAGATTTTTACTACAAACCAGCCCGGTTTATGACTTTAGTTGACATGCAATAAGTGCTGCAGACAGGCAGACATGGTAAAAGAGGCTGTGTGAAAACGGAGAGCTGCACTTTCTGCCTGACAAAAATAAAATCTCTTTCATGGGAGTTATTGTGCGGAGCAGGTACACAACAACAACGCAGGGCGAGACGAGAACAAAGGGAGTAGCAGTTTCCTTCTGCCGAGTCTATCACAATCAGCTGCCACAGCGGGCCTCTGTTTACGTATGTCTGTACGTTCTAATTTACAGCTTAGTGTGGGAGGGAAAGACGATGTGAGGGGAGTGAGAGACCACGTCCACCTTTGGGGTGCGGAATGTTTCAAGACGCTAAAGGAGAGAAGTGAAAGAGACACTCTGCTCATCTGGCAGAACTCCCCCACAAAACCAGTGGGCGACATCACGGATGATAATGCTATGTAGAGGTTTGAAACCCGAGGCCAGGGGGGAATATTCGCAGACCCTGTTATCACTAACTCCACACAAAGAGTGTCCAAAAGCCTGATGTTTTGTTTACCTCTTTTACTCAGACAAAGAGACAGAGCAGGTCCCATCTGGACTTCATCACCGGCGGCAGATACCGGCATCACAGCGTGTTATTTATTATCCTCGTGGCCTCCAGGTTTGATTGCATCACCCCTAAAAATCCGTTCCTGAATTTCCTCTGCAACCTTCTTCTCCTAAACTCCTAATCTTTCTAACCTTTGGTTGCACGAAGTGAAGCACACACCCGGCTACCGATTTCTTTGTCAGGGGCTTCCCAGTTACGTGCATTCTCAAGGCCCACGATGGTGTCCTCTGTATGGATACCATTACAGAGGTTTGTACACATCTCCGCCTCAGCTTCGTTTGTGGATTTCCTCCCAGGTCTGAGAGAGTCTGCTGCAGACTGAGGACGTCAGCGCTAAAACAGCCTCTCTGACTCCTATCCCTAAAACAGATGTTTCTCTCTCTCCCTCTGTGGAAAATTTCAAAAGCATGACTGTGCCGTTTTTGCAATTTCAAAATGAGACTCATGAGCTGACATGAAAATATGCGTGCGGCTCATATATTTATGTTTCACCATTACTGGTTTAGGTCTCATATTAAGAGCGTGAGGTTAAGTTTGACCCACTTTTGAGTAGCCAGATGTGATCGGAGTGTTACTGGGCCAGCAAGGCAGACAAAACTCATTAACAGCGAGAACAGGGGTGGGGAATGAATGGAAGGAAGCTTTTACAGGATTCCTAACCTTGCTAAGTTAGAAGATATGATGGAGAAAAAGCATGCCTTCTATGTTTTTGTTCCATTTGTCTTTTGAAAAGTAAAGATACTTTCTGAAGTTTATATATATTTTCCCCCCTCTTAAGGGTTAAACTCATCAGACTGGCAGGGGTGTAAGAAAGGGGGCAAGCTGTTCCGAGGCAGGGGGGTGAGGCATGACAGGGGGATTTTAAGCAGCTAAAGCTTTGACACCCCAACCAAAGATGGGTAGACGCCAAGGGGGTTGGCGAGTGCAACAGTTTACCAACACACAGGGACGGATAGGGCGCGTCTCCTGCTCCCTCTCCCTTCCACATGACCCTCTTAAATATAGAGGCTCTCTCTATTAATACCGAAAGCAGCCCAGCCCTTCCCTACCGTTGGTGGTGGCTGTTTCTTATGGGTACTTTTCTTTCTTCAAGGCAAATATATGTACCTAGGAGCTCGAGAGAGAAATGATACTCCTACTTAGGAGTGAGAGAAGGGACTGGAGTCGAAATGAAAACTTGCATAAAATATATACATATAGAGAGAAAGCGTAGGACAGCATTTTGGAGAAATATGTACGGTGTACGTTACAATTTACAGCCCCCTCTTGCCTCCAACCAACCTTCTTCCTTGCCTACTTGTGTATGAGAACTGCTTTGGGATGCTTCCAAAGGATATTCCTTTTCTTCTCTTTAGCTGTGCCAAGAGTTTACAGACATGAGGCAGCTGAGCTCCCGCTATTACATCATTTTTTTTTTTTCTCTCTTGTGGCAGAAAATCAAACTCATCTTGTTGTCTGGACTCGGCACCAGAGGCAGGCGATAATATGAAAACAGATCAGGAATATAACAAAGGCAGGAGAGGTGGTTGTTAAAAACAAAAAAGCTATATTTGTCATGGAAAGCTATTGCTCAATAAAAATGAATGAAAGAAGAAAGAGAGAGAGAGAGAGAAAAGGAAAACCGCTAAAACCAGATACAGACAATGGTTTCCAGGTTAAAATCTGACAGTAATTTTGGAATAAAAATCGTTTTTAAAAAAATATTTCGAGACTTCAATATTTAAAAAAAAAAACAATTGTTTGATTAATTTCTTATCGAAACACGTTTTGCTTCCATCTCAGGCCACCGTTTTCATTGTTATTGTGAGATCAGCACAGGTTAAAGCAGACAAAGAGTGGTGTATGCAGGGCACATGGAGGCAGAGGCACACAGGGGGGACAGAGTGTGCTAACGGCAGGACTGTGATAAAGAGTACACTTACTTGCACGTGTGAAGGAGCAGAGAGGGCCGGCCAGGGCCAGGAGGAGCAGCAGCTGAACTTTCATTGTGGTGGGAAATTCTTCTAAGCACTTTTTCTCCTGCCAAAAACCGTTGGGAGACTCAAATCAGAGAGATCTTGTACAGTTCAGGGTTGTACACCGGAATGAGAGAGGATACGGGACCAACCTCCAAATAAAAAAAAAAAATTAAAATAAAAAAAAAAATGTAAAATTGTTAAAGAAAAAGTTCAGGATTAAAAAAAAAATGTGGCCTGAGAATTAGGCGAAATTGATACAAATCTGTACAGGACAGGATGTGGAGAGAATACAAGAGGAGCTCTGGCCAGTTTGAGGAAGTGTAAGACGGGAGAGAGAGGGAATGGCACACAGCATGAGTGAGAAAAGATGGTGAATAAACTGAGCGGGGAGGAGGTGGGTGGTAGGGTTGGTGGTAGGGCGGGCGGTTTGGGGAGCAGGTTGTGCTGGGAGGAGGCTCCACTGAGTATGGACTGTAAGGTGGCTAATGCGGTCCAGCCCTGAATGAGGCTCTGCAACTCAGGCCAGCAAAGCCTGCAGTGGTATCAGTAGCTTGCACACATTCAACGCATGGAAGCTTTCACACTTTAAACTGATAAACAGCTGATATAAAGACATGACAGAAAAACTGAATGAATTTGAAAAAAAATACTGATGTTACTTTTCAACCAAGTTTTGGAATGGTTT
Organism: Poeciliopsis prolifica; assembly: GCF_027474105.1. NCBI lineage: Eukaryota > Metazoa > Chordata > Actinopteri > Cyprinodontiformes > Poeciliidae > Poeciliopsis > Poeciliopsis prolifica. The sequence goes on from NW_026562404.1 coordinate 1,551,587, forward strand.
ATATATATATATAGCTTGCCAGTCCCAGCTTTTTTTTTATATATTTTTTTTTTGTCTGTTTTTCTACATGTATATATAAATGTAACTTCAGGCAACAACAGTTTGACCTGATGTATGAATCTTTCATTAACTGCCCAAATAAAAATAGTAATAAATTAAGCATATATAAATGAGTTGATAGCTTGACAGCTTAAAGTGTAGCTCTTTTTCTTGAAAAGATAAGATTAGCAGCAGGGCTTTTAAGGATTTGAACCCAATGAAAAGCAGCTTTTAGAGCAGTCTCAACACTGTGCGACTTTTACACAACGAAGCGCGGGTGGTCTGTCGAGTTCACATGCAACTGAAGACTAAATGTTGCTCGGCACTTGGCTGACACCTATTGGAGAACAAGATACAAGTGTGGATGAAAGCAAGGTGACAAGCATTTCTCACAAAAAAAAAAAATGAAACTTGGTTGTTCCTTAGGTTTCGTTTCACCACAAAAATATATCTTAACCTATCTACAGTTTGGCTCAAAATTCTTAATATCCCAGGCAGATTTGGATTTGAAATTATTCTTATTCACTAGAAAAGATGCTTCTGACATAAAAGGTGCCACACATCTGAAAAAAGAAAAGTGTAAAAGGAGTGTTAATTCTAAAAACAGCAATTAATCTGTTTATTTGATCAAATCAACTGTGATGAACTGAAAGTGTTGAAAGGCCTCTGTCCCATCACCCTAATCTCCTGCAGGCCTTTGGCTCAGTCCAAAGACAGAATAACGGTGGAATGATGGCAGCACACGCAGGATTAGAGCAGTAAAAATGGCTTGTGACATTTTAATAAACACTTAACATATTTTAACCGCCATACACAGAATATTTTTGGACACAGTTTGCCAGTCCCAGCTTTTTTTTTGTTGTTTGTTTGTTTGTTTGTTTTTCTAGATCACCTCTTTACAGTATACTGAAATTATGTACATGGTGCAAATCCAGACGGACATGTAACAAAATACCGTCTCCATTTGCAGCTTTGCTTTTCAGTCTGAGTTTTTCAAACAGAGGATTAACACACTTATTTACAAAGACGACAACATACAAACAGAGAAGATATACATATTCTGGTCACTGTAACACACCACTGAATGGCGATAAGGAGCATTTCCCCCCTTTTTTTTGTTGTTGTCCATACAATGATTGTTTTGTGACTGCCTAATTAATAGTCAAGCTTTTCTGAAACAAGTAACACTTTAAGTTTCAATATTTCGCTGAAGGAAATATGAGCTCAAAATGTTAATACAAAGAAATTAATTTATTTTTTTGTGTGTATTTGTTTTGCCTTATGAAGCTGTACACTAATGAAAATTGGAGACAATACAGAACTGTACACAGACAAAAGAAACGTCACAATGAACAAACCAGAACATTTTGTCTTTTCGTTTCAGCTCTGCAAAAAGCAAAAGCAAAACACATATCTTTCTTTTATAAAGTAGATGCTTTCAGACTTAGTGTTGTGCAAAACCTGCTATTTCTTTTTCCCTAATTCAGGCATCACAAACAATCAATCAACTCCTTCAGTCTGCTCAGAAGCTTTGCGCAGGTTCCCCTCAGAAATATAGAGGGTCCACCTGGTAAATTGTACATCAAAAACTGGGCACAAGTCTTAGGGAAGTCCAAGTCTGGCCTGCAACTTGCTTCCTAACTTGAGAAGCTGCTGCTCTCTCACCTGCCGCAAAGCTTACTCCACAAAAATAATTAACTTTTCAGCATATGGAGCTGACCATGTCCTGTTAGCCAAAGCTAAACGGGATCGAAATAGATGGCACAGAGTCGAACCAACGCAGGCCCCACTGAGACCTGGCGCTAACACCTGTCCTGGGTGAACAGGTCACACTCAAATGACCCTAAACAGACGTGTGGACGACCTCAGGACACACTGAACTCAGGTTTAGCTGCAGGCTAATTTACAATTAAACACCTGTCTGAGGGAAAGTAGCAGAATGTGACTTCTCTCTGAAGTGTTTGTTTTGATTGTATTTGGCAAAGATGGGTAAAAAGGTCTAAAATAAATTTATATTGTATAGCTGTAGCATAGTCTCACATTAAAAAACAAAAAAAACTTAATTGTAGGAAGGAGGAAAAAACCCAAGTGAAGTTTTTTTTTTTCACAGAATCCTTTAAATAAATAAATACATATAAAATAAATAGTATAAATACAATTTCAATCCAAGAAATGCAGGTAATGCATTTTTTTTGAACTAATAAGCATGATCATAGCCACAATATACTTCTAGTTAGAGAAGTATAGACGTACATATTGCTGAACTCCCTTCTCCACGTTGTCAGACAGGTTCTAGTTTAAGTATTTCTTCATCTGGTCTACATGTGAAATTCAACTCAGCTTTCCAGATAATCCTGTTAAACAGTGTTAATTCGTAATCAGCGAAGGCAACAATTAAATTTTTCACATATGCTAAGGTTGTTTTTTTACTCTGGCTATCTCTGTGTGATACTAAAATTGTTTTGATTATTTGAATTGGATTTTTTTTTAAAAGACAAAACTTGAAATCTTTAAGGAAAAAAATGCTTCATCTAAAGCACTGCATATGACGTCGGTTCATCTCCTGATATATTTTACTAATAAGAGTGAAAACTTAAAATTGAGCCCAAGCCAGCCAGGACAAATGTTAGTGCCAGGTCAGAGGAGGGACATTTTCATTCAGAAATGGCACAAAAGTGGAGATGCATGTGAACATTTCAACCTGAGAGCATGAATATTGAGCATACCAGATTATTATACAAAATAAATTTTTAGAAACAAACAAGTCTGAAAAGGCAGATAAAATGTTCCGGAAGATTGTATTGTGGCGCATGAAAAGTATTCCAGCTTTGACCAGTAGATGGGGCTCCACTCAATCACATTTCCCTGCATCTTCCTTTGTCCAGATCCACAGCAGCATGAAGAGGCCCAGTTAAAGGGCAAACGAAATGTTTACACCAAGAAAAAAGTTGAACTATCTGAACATGCTCATTGTGTTTGCAAGAAATATGATTCGTGTGCAGCAATCTGCTGCAGGCTTTGAGTTTTCTGTCCATTTCTTTTATCAGCGGGAACTTTAACATGACATCAGCTGTTGCAGGAAACGCATCTGAGGGGAAAAAAAATGAAAACACACAGAGGATTTGACAATACTTTGGCGACCTGTGACTCTTTAAACATTGTGTTTACAACTTGGCACTGCCCCACACAATAAAAGTCTGTCCTGTAATTCTTCTTTTTTTTTCAATAATGATTGTCTTTTGGACCCCTCAGCCACTTGTATTAGAAAAAAAGGCCAACAAGATTTTAGAAAATGACTTTCCATTTCTTTCTGGATTGTCGTCCGTTTCTTCACTTTGGTGAACAGAGGAGGTTGTCCACTACAAAACTCACATTAGTATTGTCCCGCCTGATCTCTTTTCTCTCATTTTGACTCACAGTTCAGCTTTAGACAATGGAGTCCCAGTCAAAGTCGTCCTGGATGTCCTCAGCAGCGAGGATGCGTCTCACCTGAAAGTGCCCCGCAGGCAGAGTGTGTTGCTGCTGGCTCAGCTGGCTGTGATGACCTGCGTGTGGAGAAAAATGTCAGTAACTCAGGACTCCTTGTGTCTCAGCGGGACATTAGATTGGATGAAGTTGATTACATATTAGGGGTTCTCCGTTTGGTTACTTAAGCTCTTTCTGATACATCAATAACACTGAGACTCTTGGAAAACATTGTACCTTTATAAGAAGTTGTGGAAAAACACTGTCAACATGATCATTAGTCAGTATTACTCACTTATTTGACAATTAACACAATGCTAGTGACAATGTGTAGATGCCACCGATTTCTGAGAAAATAGTGATTTTCGTCTGTGTTGTTAAAATAACTAAATTAGCTGAAGTCATGAATAAACCACCCAATATTTTAATAGTAATTTGGGGGTTTTATTCACACACTTTTAATATCAGTTTCGGCCAATTAGATGAAAGCTTCAAAGGAACATGTGGAATATTTGCAACACATAACCCTCAACCCACGCGGACGGCAGCCGGTTGGGAAAATAAATCCCAGCCCAGGTCTGACTCCCGCCCTGTGTCAAATGCTCACCTGTATCTGGCCGAGAGCTGGTGGAGATAACTTTTGCTGTTGGGGTAAATGCTACAAGAGGAGAAAAGAGAATTCTCCACACCTCCAGACAGCAAACTTTCTACAGAGCAAAACACAGTAGGGCTGCTTATGTGATCAGATTCTCCATGGAACAAAATGTAACCATTTTTGCACCACCAATTGATAGTTTTTGTTTGTCTTATAAAGCCAAAAGAAAATGTCTTCTTAATGAGATGAGCTTCTTTACATGTTTGAAATTGAGATTGCTGCATTATTACACCTTTAGCAAGTTTCTCCCGTCCCGTCAGAAGAGTCACCTGTCATGCTGGGCGCCGTGTTGCTCATTGGAGGCATGTGAGGGTATCCTGGTGGGCCCATCAGAGAAGAAATGTTCTGTCTCGAGTCCATGTACATGTTCCCTGCGAGAGAACAGACAAAAGGGCAATGACTAACTGTCAGATTAGTGTACCAACTTTCACACATTCGCCTTTGCAGAACACAAGCTGTTACCGCGCATTTCGCGTACACAACTGCACTGCCATCTTATGCTGGATAAGTAGTACCGAATCGCTGGTAGAAACAGTCTCCGCCCCTCCACGTCCTCACTAGAGTTGCCTTGAAACTGAAAAGCGCTATAATTTCTTTGCGACTGTACAATGTTAAGTGGTGACAATTGCTCACTGAGCATAGAGAGAAAAGGATTTAGCTTCAAGGCTTGTCAGCAAGCACACGAAGAGACGCCCCTGAGCATTATGCTGAATGCATGCTGTTAGGGGTTGAAACTAAATAGGTGGAAATGATTGAAGGCACATTTTTAATAAGGTTTGAAGGTACAAGTATCTTCACCTCTGAAGCTGATTAAACTTATCTCTCTGACGATTTACAAGGGACATAAAAATATGCTTTAGTGGATTTAAACATTTACATAAATATCTAGAATGTTTCCATTTCAACATATGTCTTTTAGAGGTAGTGCTGAGCCAATTCATTGAACACTTTCACAACAGCATAACTAAAACAACACAAAATATGTTCCAATTTATTTCTTTTGATGCAGTAAAATTATGTTTAAAACATGTTTGATAGAGATAAAATTGCGATTTGCATCAGCAAGCTATATGCCGAAGACCTTATTAAGACAAAGCATGATGCAGGTCTTGCTTGAGATGTTTTCTTCTGTTTGTCCATTGCAGACATAAAAAAAAAACAGAAATATGTCTCATGTACATTTTGCTCATATTTATTTCTAAATTTATTTTCTTTCTACTTCTCGTCTTACTTTCATTTCTACATTCTCTGCTTTCTCCCGACTTCCCTTTACAATGACTAGTGAACTCACCTCCACACACACAAAAATGATAACGTTATTCACTACGTGTTTGTATAAACGTGGCTGTGTGGGCCAACCTGTTCCAATGTGTTGGTTGTGTTGCCCATGCTGATTGTGGTGGCCGGGCTTTGGATGCATAGGAGCAGGGTGCCGCGTTGCTGACGGCGCTGCTGGGTGTTGGACCTGAGGTTGTGGGTGGGTCGCGCTCTGAGGTGGGATGACCCCTGTGGCTGTGAAGAACTGGTTGATTGAAGAGCACAGGTCAGCCATCTGAGTGGCATCGAGGGTCCAGTTGTTGAGTTCGGCTTGCCTCATGGTCTCCTTCAGAGCTGATCGAGAAAAAAACGGAATTGACTGTGATGTCCTGGACACAGGAGTACCTCAAGGTTGTGATCTCAGCCCAGCCACGTTTGCCCTTTTGAACAAAACGTGCATTCATTTCCAACATGGATCACCATGTAACTCAACAGTGACATTTGGGAATGACAACTGTGGTGTGATTCATCTATACAAACAATGGGATCCAGTTTAGGTTCAACATCTGCATAGTGGGTTTTAGACAAAAAGCTGATAGTAAGCACTTAAAATAAACAGGGGAGGGTTTTCGAGATTGAGAAAGTTTGATTACATCATACAAAGGACACTCTTCATCGTCGCGTTAGGTGAGAAGATTCCACCAATCTCTTAGGAACTTACATAAATGTGTGAAAACTTAAGACTTTGAACATTTCCAGCCTAGTGAAGAGAGTGAAGCAGCGAAGGTTCTTTTCTGAGAAAAAGAAAACGGTGTTGGTCTATCCTCAGAGCTGCATACAAATTTAATAGGAACACAAAAGAGAACATCCTCTGGCAGAGCAGCAAAGTGTGGCTCACACAGGCTGCCCTCCAAATAACAGAGGAGACCTCTTTCAGGTGCTCAAATCTGCTCAAAATGTTGTAGGGGCTCCACTTTGGACCAGCGCATGGGTCAACCACCTGCAGCAGAAGTTGATCGGTTTGAACTCGACTCTCTCGGGTCTCTTTCTGCTTGTTCTCCTTTCATCGGGAAAAAAGCAACTCAAACAGGATGAGGAGAAACTTCTTTTTACACAGAATGTGGCCTCCAAGAAAACTTACAGTGGCTCTTAAAAGAGTTTGATCTTCTGTTATGATCACAAGGTTTGATCGAGTCCTGGTTCTTTTACTTTGATTTTGCCTTTGTGTGTGTATCCTTGTATTTAGATCTTGGTTGATTATTTGTTGTACATTTAGATTTAGATTCCTTTAATTAATGTTTCTTTTTGTTGCTGCTGTTGTTGGTTTCACGGTTTTCCCTTTGTTTTCTCTTTTCCTCTCACTCCAGTCATGCTTTCCGTGTTTATTACTTTCTCCATTGTTCTGCTTCATCCACTCCCAGTTCTTTGAGCAATTATCTTTGTAAGATGTTTATGTTCTCACTGTACACTAAAATTTTCAGCACCTGAGTCCTCAACAAACTCATTTTCAGGTCTTTGAGGTCTATGAAATTATTATTTTTGACATGTACCCCTTACAATTCAACCAATACCAATTTCTCAAATGTCTGTTACATAGGACAAAATGTATATTTTAGATTATAAAAAAGCTGTGACAATCTGAAAATATATGCACAACCCTTCAAATAATACTTGACTAAAACACACTTTGATATAATTTAAGCACTCAGTCATTCCCACCTATAAGGAGAAGTCTTCCCTGTTTGAAAACTTATTGTCACTCATTGGCCTTTAACCCAACTGGGACTTGAGATTTGTCACTTTAAATTTATGCTTGCTTTTATCTTGTTTATTTGATTGATGATCAGCGCTTTCTTTCAGATATGGCTAGTGTTAAAGCACTTCATAAATAAAGTTTAGAATGAGGAAACTTTATTTATGAAAGTAAATAAAGCCATAGGTTGTAGGCAGGCTATAATGGCTTCAAAATATATCATTGTACAAATGTACCAATCAGGGGAAGTGTACAAAAAAAGGACCCAGTGCTACACTGTATATTTGGAGAACCGCGGAACTGCAGTAGCAAAAAGGAGATGATTTATTTTCTTAATAATTGATCAAAAACATGAGATGGAAAAAAATGGCCAAGGTCTGACAGTAATACTGAAGAAGCTGCAGCAATTACAACACACACTGGTTATGTCTTCTGTGTCTTCTGGTATATTTATGGACGAAATGGAAAGGAATACTCTTCTCTTCTGATGATGTTTATATTCTGTGTTATGATTGATGAATTTTGTTATCAACTAAAAAGGCCAGTGCCTTAAGCTCGATTGTTCTTCAGGTGTATGCATTATCACCATGTGACTTCCCTTCAGACTTAAATTTAGAAACAGATTTTCTTTTAGTTTACTCATAGAAGTGACAGTTTGGCTAAATAAAAACATACCTACAGTAAATCACAGTGAATGCAGAGTGAGAGATTAACCAAGTTAATAACACCTGACCCACCGTCCCCTGCGGTCTAGGTGAGCAAAACACACAACTGGAGCTAAACCCAAAGTGTCTAAATTTCTATTCCAAAATATATATGCGGCAAATAAAATGTAGTCCACTACCTTCCCTTAGTCAAATTTATGCACCTTGTAGTGACAGAAAAACAGGAGCTCTGTCCCTGATCCTCGGAAGCACGCCACAGAAAGTGAAGGATTGCGTTACGGCAGTGTGAGGGAGGTCAAGCGTTGCAGAAACAGAGAGCCAGCAGCAGCCCGTGTGTTGTAGGACTGGCCTTCTTCATCAGTCCTGTGTGGATGTTTGTTGGCTTAGTGCACTGACCGTGATAACAGGCTGTTACTGAGCTGGGACCTAATTGGATTATTCACATTATACAATTGAGAGGGGGGGAGAGGGTGGTGTGAGACAGCCTGTGTGCGTGTGTAGGGGTGAGTTTGCATGTGTGTGTGTGTATGTGAGCTACGGCAAAAACAAGTGGCAACCTCACTGATGCAGGATAATGATTTTTATTAAGACAGTGTTATAACTACCCCGGTTATTATTACACTGAAGGGTGAAGGTACATAAAGGTGGAAACATAATGGTCTAATCAAAGGAATTGATTAAAATGATCAGAATTGGGAAATATGGATGTGTTTGCATGTGTGTGTGTTACCTTGAAAGGGAGAGAGATCCACATCAGCCCAGTTGTAGCTGGTTGCGATGCGGCAGCTCTCTTTCAGCCAGTCCAGGTTTGGGTACCAGTCGGATGTCATGCCTGTCAAAGCGCCAAGCAGAAACACAAACCTTCAACCATATTTCTGTTTACTGGACTAACGTCCAGGACTTTAAATGTTCCATCTCTGAGCTCAGAGTTTATGAGAATCACTCCAAAATATAGATTTTCTGCTGCTGCTTTCAGCCCTTTCAGTAGAAAATATTACTTCAAAGCTCCAAACTGCATTAAAGTAATAACCTCAAACTCAAGGATAGACTCCCATGTGTAAATATATGTGACAAGCTGAGAGGCACTAATGGAGAATATCTAAAAAAACAAAAAAAATCTAAAATGACACTCTATGGATAGTGACAATTTTAACAATTTCATTTCAAACTTAGGTTTTACTGTTTCCAGTAGTGCTGTTGTGTTTTAGCTCACTGGAAGTTAATGACAAATTCATCTGCAACTCCATTTGTAAATAAATATATATACAGATAGTTTGCTTAAGCTCCAATGATGTGTTCATAGAGGCATTGCAGGCATCTCTTTTTTTTTTAAATAGACATTTTTCTACTGTGTTCACGTCATGGATTCATGCATGAATACATACATATGTAAGTGTATGTATGTATGTATGCATGCATGTTTGGATGGATGCATGGATAAAGCTGTATAACAGTACATTAATTTTTTAGTCAAAAAAGTCATTATACATTGGCAGTGTTTCTTAATTTGTTTACAAAACGTCTGTTGATAATAATGGGACAATCAGAAAGTGACATTTGTTGTACAAAAAGAATATATTTACAAATCTGACTTCATGTGCCTGAAATTAAAATGATCTACGTAGGCCAATAAAATCTTAAAACTGCAGCCAAAATGAAGTCTAAAATCAAGTGAAATATTTTTTTTTGAAATAACAAAATGTGTTAATTTAAAACATTTACTAAAGAAATTATCTCTGTCTATATTGCAAACAGCCACAAGGTGGTATGAGTTCACACAGAAACATTTGAGATGAAAACAAATAAATGGGAATGCAAATGCAGAATATTTTACAGTCATCACACTCCAATTAAATAGCAGAATATCTCCCAGCCATGATGAAGTGGATGTTTTCATTCATCTACAGCTTAAAGAGCAAACCTGACCAACATGCAATAATGTCTGAAAAGTCCTACTGCTGCCCTGAGAGCTCAGTTGCAGAGACAAAGAAAAAAAAAAAAAAAAAAAACTAGACAGGAAATATGAGCCAGAAAATTCATGAACAAAAAAACTGTTTGTACAAGCCCAGCTACACAATATGAAATTCAGCACTATGGGAGCGTCATAGGAAAATATATAAATATAAATGCAATAATTCTGTGCAGAGACAATGTTGTGACAGGTGAATTGCTCTACAACAGAGTAGATGTGAGAAGTAGACAATGTAGAATCACTGTTTTAAAACAGTGAGCAGGAAATCTTTACCTGTAGGTGTTTTTGGGAAGCAATAATAAAGCCCCACTCATGCAATATCTTCTACAGTGCCTGAATCCCTTTAACCAGAAAATACGATGTGTTTTATGTGATGGACCAACATAAATAGTGAATAATTATGAAGTTAAAGGTGCCAAAACTTCTGAACATCTAAACCTGAGAAGTGTTTTGTGTGCTAGCTTTTGTGTTTATGGGTATGTTTCCTTCAGGTTTGGAAGTCTACATATATTTTCCTGTTTCTCTTTGTAAAACAGATGAAGTTCAGTCTGATTAGATGAAGCATGCATGTAAAGATCACAATTCAGCGTCCATATCAAAGGGCTTCAGCAAATTCAAACAAGTTTTCTTGCTGGATTGCCTGACATTTGCTACATTCATCTTTCTTCAGCTTCTCTGTCCCTGCTGAGGAAGAGCCCTCCCCACATCAGGGTTCTGCAATCATCACAATTGGGATTACAAGTTCAGGATGTTGTGCAATGTTTCCCACCACAAGGCTTTTTGACTGTTGGCAAAATATCTTGGTGTCACCTGACCATAGCACCGTCTTTGACACGTTGCCCCCTGCAAGGCTTTTGGCAAACTGCAAATAGGACTCTTGTTTAACAATGTCTTTCTTCTTGCTACTCCAGCATATGGGTCAGATTTGTGGAGTACACAATCCTCTTCTTTGTACACCTCCACGACCCTAGGGGCTGATCCAGAACTGTTGGCTAGTTAGCCATCGGTATTTATATCAGCATTTTTAAACAAGATTTATAAGTTCACAAAATGCTTTGAGTACAACTCCAACCACTTTGGAAAATGAATCTGTATTTGTATGCCTTCAACTTTTTCATGTCATCATGTGATCCTGTCCGGAGTGTTACTTGGTCTTTATGATGCAGTTTCTTCACAATTGTCCTTGAACGTACATCTAAGGCTTTCACAGAGCAGCTGAATTCAGATTGAGATGAAATTACATAAAGGTGTTCTTTTCACCCCCCCAATTATGTGACCTCTGAGTGCAGCTGGTTTTGTCAGAGTGAAGCATAATTCGTGCTTCTTTGTCGCTCTCCTGCAAAGTCTGCACGCTGTAATTTTCATTACCCATACCTGCCGACATCCATGTCCATCCAGTCCAGACTTTTGTGTCTGCGTTGGATGTTTTCGCCAACACGGATAAAAATAACCTCAGACAGAGGGTGGCACTAAACACACAGCAGATGCATAAAAGCCACTGAGATCAAATAGAGAAGAAAAACAACAACGATGGCTGTTTAAGAAAAAAATATATGAGTGACCTGTTGTTTTGACAGCATGAATAATTTATCTTACGAGTAGATTGAAGGACAAATTTTGCACTGAAGGCTCTTTTGTTTCCTCTAAGTATACACACATTGAGTGGATGAGGTAAAAACTTTTCAACAACTAGTTGACTTTTAGGCGAGTCGATTCTGTGCTCAGCACTGATTTAATATGCTTCACAAAGACAAGTCGCAATCGCATCACAAAAAAACAGAATTTTTCAAAACAAATAGAAGATGACAAACTGGTTTGGAGAATGCAAGGTAGTTTGAATTGTATGAACAATGTGTATGTAACTTATCAAAAGGGTAATGCAAACCCTGGCAAAGGCAATTCAACACGATCAGCATCACGCTGCGTTTTCAAGCTCCTAACATTACAGCTTGCGTTTCTAAAACGTCACAGCGACCAGTTGACTCGTCAGGTTGGCCAAAACTTGAATGAATATGAAGCCATGCAACCCCACACAGCTGGCCTTTAAAGTGGACTAATACTGTCACACTTTTCAGACTTGTATACTCTTCACAACTGTGCACTACTTTGTGTTGGCCTAATGCATAAAAACAGCAAAAACTTTTTTTTGACATTACTTGCAATGTTTAAGGCTCTTTATTAACATGTCAAAAGCAATTGAATGCTGATTATTATACTGAATTATATTATAATATTGGTTGTATTTGCTATCTTGACAACATATACCTTTGAACACCATCCTCGGTCCATAGGAGGGTGCTTTGCATTTTTCCCAAAATCAACCTTTCAACCTTTCCTCGAACTGATGGTGAAAACACTGCAACATGCTCGAGCAGAGATTTCCCACTTCCAACGCGAGTGGGTTTTTCATAAAAAAAAGAAAATTGACCTCACAAAACATTGTGTGTCAACAGTGCATCCCAAACTATTCCATGGAAAACCACAACACAAGGAGTCTTTTATCACCTCCAAACAAACGGAGGTGTGTGTTTTCTTAATGATGCATTCCTGGGTTGAGGCTTTGTGTCTCATTTGACAAGGTTATAACAACTACCAGATGAATGATTTAAAAAAGAAAAACACTGGTGGGAATGTTTTCAGAAAGGAGAAAACAGTCTACAATTTAAATTTAATTAGCTTTTCTGAAGTAAATTAGCAAAGTACAGTTAAAGTAAATAGAAACACCAACATCAATATATGTGCCTAAAACATTTTAGTATGTTTAAAATAAAAACAAATTTGCCTTGAAACAGATTTCAACATTTGGATGTCTTTAATGAGCCACTGATGGGCTGATTTTAAATTATTTATTCTTTTTTACATTTGACACTGTCATGTCAATATCTAAAAAGCTCCAAAAAGGCACCAAGAAGAAAACTGTGAAATGCCTTGACTTCAGATTTCAAAAATATCTCAGGCAAAAATAAAATACAAGAAATCTGTTGTCAAAACTGAGTGAGGAAACATTTAAGAGTGGAAAAGCAGGACTGTCCTGCAGCAAATTCATCTAAGCTCTTTGCGTTCTTTGAGTATGAATTAAAATTAATCCCGCACATATGGGCATCTGCAGAGAAAATGTTCAAAAATATAAAAGAAATCTCTGAAACACAACTTACAAAAACCAGGTCAGAAATTGAACACTTGTTTAAAACTACTGTAAATAAAACATTCCACTTGCTGTAGTCCCTGAGGACAGAGATTCACTCATATTTTACACCAAACATTCATAAACATGTTGGTTTTTTTCCACATTTATAAGAAAAGAAAAACATTTCCAAGCTACGATTGGTTGGAAATGATTGAAATAGTTTACATGAAAGTGCTATGGCACCTTTGACTTCACAAACCTCAGATCTGTACAATATCATTCAGCTTTTAAGTTTACACTCAAGTGTTTCATTTCTGTGTCAACTGTGATATATTTGATACAATTTCCCCCTTTTTTTTCAACAAACTGTACAATTCTGCACTGTTGTATTCATACCCTACTATCATTTTTTTTTTTATCACCACACTTCCTTGGCCCTTATGACAGTAAAATGGAAGCTGGAATAGGCTGTTATATTCTCACCTGGAGCCTGGACAGCATGACTCTGGTGGGAGAGAGAGTTGTGTGGCCGGTGCTGGCCATGCGGCCCGTGCACCTGGTGCCTGTGAGGGGACAGGTGAGGGAGGTGGGCGTGGTGCGACGCCTGGCCGTGGTTGTGTTGGTGGTGGTGGCCAACGCTGCCTCCTGCACCCGGAGAGTGCTGGTAGGAGCAGGCTGTTCGGGACTGCTGGCTGGAGTCGTTCGGCATGCTCATCAAACCTGACCCAATAAAGAGAAAACCTGGGATGTAAACTGACTGCGATATTTCACTCTTACACTTTAAAGATAAATCATCTCTTAAGCACACCTGCCCTGACTTCTGAGGACAATTGCACTAGATTTTTTTTTGGACTGTCAGATTAAAGGAGGTTTATTACAAATGAATGACACTTTTATTTTATTTTATTTTTTTATGAACAAACATGTTTTGTTTCCTTTTATTTCACATTCATACCCTACCACCATTAAAAAAAAAAAGATTCGTAAAATTAAACATTGTGACTGTAATGCAGAATTAATTGAACAATTTCAAGTTCTTTTTTTGGAAGACATTGGATAAATGTACCATTATTGATCTTTTTTTTATGATTAGTTCTTGAAACATGACCTAAACAGCAGAAACAAATATAAACTATCCCAGGCTTGTAGCCTTATTAAGAAGGAAAAACAATATTTACTTCTTCTCAAGACTGGTGCCTTGAGAATCTTACTTCTCAGAGACTTTAATTACTGACAGTATTGTACAGTGCAGCCGATACCACCATAATGAGGTCGCGCCAGTGGCTCTCTTGATGTTCCTGCTCATAATCTCCGTCAAGGGCACAGAAACCTCCTTCCACATCAGCTTATTGATTCCATCATTCCAGGGCAGTTCTCAGCAGAGGTTCCTACAAAAATTAGCCGCTGAAGAAAAACTGAACTGGTTTGTTTCTTGGTAGTTTCAGAATGTATGTATGTCCCCATATCCACTTTGCTTTACGTGCATTTAAAACTTAGTCAAAGACACCAAGACATCTGTGAATGTGGAACTACTTTCTGTCAGATGCTTTATTCTTTAAAAAAAAAAAAAAACAGCAAAAACTTAAACTTTTCTTTAGCTGTAGGTTTAAAACTTCCCACCCAGTTTCAGAAATGACCTGCATGGATATGACAGTTTCAAAACCATTTGTAAATCAGAAGCTAACCAAGTCTATCTATAAGTCAGTCAATTAGTGTAAGTGATTTTTTTTTTCAAACGATGCATTTACAGTAGAAGGGTTTTTGAAGAAACTCTTTGCTTCGTGTCAGATCAGAGCTTAACATAATTATCACAAGAGATTCTCTTGTTGTTATGTGTTTGAGAATACACAAACACACTGTGCCCTGAAAAAGTATTCATACTAGTCACAAAGCGGTCCATAACAGGTGATGGCAGTGGCATGCTGTGGGGATAGTTTTCTTTCATAGGGAAGATTTTTACAGTTTCAAACAATTACTCTATTTATCTCTTACTATGCTAATGTGAGGTGAGGACAGGTGTTGATGGTCTATCTTGGTTTGTATGTCAAATAAAATTAATAACACAAAATGCATGTCTGTTTGTCCTTGTAATGTGTGTGAAAAATTCAAGGGGTATGAACGCTGAAAAGCTCTCAGAGTCAAACTAAATTTTTTCCATCTATCTCCTTTAACAAGTTTTTGAAATTTTTCTATTTTTTTTTTAAAACTAAGACCGATATTGTTTGTAAATTTTGACACCGTAAGTCAGATATTGATTTGCTGAGCACATTCACTTCACAGTTATCTCATAAATCATTTATAGTCATACCATATCTCACAATCTGCACTGTAACAAAGTTTTATTTTTCTTTCTTTTTTTTTTTTTAATTAATCGGCTGGTATTTTCATTGTCTTATTTTATGTGCTTGCGATCATCCCTGACCACTCGCTGCTGGGGACCCAGCCAGACGGTGAGTCCAGACAGCAGTTTTGCAGAACTCAACAGAGCGCATCACTCTCACTCAGTTACAACTTCCTGAATGTGTGTGGGGGGGTGACTGGGGGAAAGTAAGTAAGAGGAGGAAGGTGATAGAGGGGTGGTAGGATGGCGTGAAGGAAGGAAGAGAGGAGGGGGGTCCAACAGGGAGAGCGCCTTGTGACCTGAAAGCTTCAGGAAGCAATTAGTGAGATGCTTCACAAACTTTAGAACCAATCTAATTAGCTGCTATCAAAGCCAAACTCCTTCCACTGCTCTGCTAAAGATGTGTTTTTCCTCCTGTTGAATTCTTCCTCTTAATTGCCTTTACTCGTTTGACTGTGCGAGCCATAAAATGCAGATATGCGGAACAACAGATTGTTTGTTTATTTAAATACAACAGAGTAGGAGTAGCGAGTGGTGGAGGTTAATACTGAAACGCCCGCTATGAAAGCAATGTTAAATTGTCTGCATTTCAATGCGAGTTAAAGCGTGCCAGTTAATTATGTGCATGAGGGCTGACAGAGGTTTGCGATTGTTTCTCCTCTGTCTCTCTCACACACACACCACACACACACATCAAGTATTGTGTATTGTTGGACAGGCTGGCATCAGCAACCCGCAGTGAGGCTGACACTCACCTTGTTGTGAAAAGGACTGCTCAAAGACACACTTGTACAGGCTGCGGAAAGAAGCGCTGAGGTCCTCGAAGTCGGAGAAGCAGAGCTGCTTGTCCCGCGATTCCGGGACAGGTAAACCGTACTGGGGCTGCTGGGACGGAGGTGGAGCCTGGGCCGACTGCTGAAGGCTCAGGGACTGAGACGAAGGCTCTGAGTGACTGCTCACCTTTAGAAAGACAAAGAAAGTTATGAACAAAGTGTTCTTAAAACAAAAAACAAAAAAAAAAAGAGGGGGAAGAAAGAGAAATCTGCAGATAGAGTAAATATTTAAACACTGACAAAATCTCCTGAAAGTCAGATCAAATTTTGTACAAGTGAAGTGATACAAAAACAAGGTTGGTGTAGGTGAAGGAAAAATAAACAAAGTGTTCCAGACACACTGTAGTGTATAGATATTCTGGTTTCCCAGGGCCACAGGTTTTGACTATTCAGTCACATTTAGGTTTTGAATCATCAGTAATCATTTAGTGTCAAACAAAAAGGGAAATGGTTAACAGTATCCCTTAAGATACTGAACTAGTTTGCATTTTGCAATGAAATAATCAGATTTTTTTTCTTCTTTTTTGGAGGGAATAAGTGTTTGAACTCCATCCATCAATGTCCCTATAATAAACTGAAATAAGAACTAATATAAATACCAACATTTTACTAAATGGTTGAAATTAAAGTAGACTTGGTCTATGAAACAGTTTGGCTGACAGATATATTTTTGAACCTAATCCATAAGCAGGAAAAACTTAGTCTGATATGAAGGCCTTTGGTTTTTATGGACAGTGTTTGTCTAAAATTGTGACTTGTATGGATGCAACACTGTGAAAATTTTGGCCGGTATCCATATCTGACAAATATCCTGCAGCATTGTGCTGCATCCATCACTGCCCAAACAATACCAAGTACTCTGCCTTCCTGAAACACACGCACAAATGTGAATAAACAATAATTGTTAGTTTTATTAGCCCAGCTTTTCTTCTAAAACAGTGATGTTGTGCATCCCTGGTTATTTCTCTGTAAATGGTTTCCAACTAAACATTTTAAATTCAGAATTTCAATGTTGTCTGCCTGAACATTAGGTTGCACGACGACAACAATTTTTTTCAACAGAAATCAGGATTTCTGCTAATTGGGTAACATAATTTTTTTTATTTTTATTTTGAATAACTGAAACACAACATGTTCTATTGTAATAATTTCTTGAGGTGCACATTTAAACCACATCACAGTTTTCCATCTTTCGCCAGGTCTTGCAGGTGAGGCCCATTGTCATTTTGACTGGGAGAGATGCCGTGCAAACCAGAAATGCAAAACTATATAAAAGTCCAGTTTATATTAGAATGATTAAAAAAACAAAACAAATTTTACTCCGTCTTGCAAATGTCCTTTTATGACTTGTTTTTAATTCTGCAGTTCACAATGACAATCAAACTTAATTTAATTTTGCTAAATGAAATAGAAAACCAATCATTTTTTTTCTCCATAAATACACAAAAAAAAAACAAAAAAAAAAAGAAGAAGAAGCACGGCGCTTCCAATTTTTCTCATTTCGCGGCTGCGGCTCGTCTTCCTCCATCCTCAATCATCTCATCCCAGCTGTCATCCTCCTCGCCATCCAGCCGGTGAACACAAGCAATTTGCAGTGATCAGTGTGCCTCTGCCAATATGAGCCAACTTTCCATGACGCCATCACCCACACATCTACCTGCACCCGGTAATGGGAACCTCTCAGTAAACTCCGCTGGCGTGTGTGTGCGATCTCTGCCAACGGTGCCACCGGTAATCACTGTCAGTCAGGAGGATGTCACCTGCACCAGGTAATGAGACAGAACTAACCCCGATCCTCGGCGGACTAGACCGCAAATGAGGTCTGAAAGGATGGAGGAGCGGGAGGCGGGAGGGCGGGGGGCGGCCGAGGTGATGAAGGCAGAAGGAAAACAAAAGATGGCCCGCAGAAATGGGAGGTTAACGAGATGAGATTGCGCTGACCTTTTTGCTAATGCAGGTGGGAGGTAGCAGGAGAAAAGTGATTGATGGTAAAAAGGTGAGCAGCTGTTACAAAAGAGAGGCAATAAAGAGCAGTGGTGTTCCCGCTCAGCTGTAAACCTGCATCAAATGTTGTTGAACAAAGCAGCCTTTTACGCCGCGCAACTAAATTTAACTGGACAGGCAGGAAGAGAATCGAAATCTGTCTTTTTGCTGCAGCAAAATAGAGAAAGAACCTGACAAAAAAAAACAACACAGAACTCTGTAAAATACAAGTAGATAAATGAAATATAACTAAAGAAAACAAAGCTGCCATCATGCTACTACAATTTTTTGTCTTTAACCTGCTATTTGAAAATGTAACTACTAATGACAATAGAGTAGTAAATTGGTAAACTGTAGGATTTACCAATTTTTTTTATGACTGAACTTCATAAAAAACCCTGATTGGTATGTGATCATATATAATAATTCTATATATGAATGGGTTAAAATGGCAGTAAAATATGTTTTAACACAAAGAAAACTGAAAAATGTTAAGATTTAGCAGTGAATAACTATTTATGTTCTAAGTAAGAACTGTAATGCACACATTTTTTGTTTTGTTTTGCTAAACAGGCAAAAATATTATTTCAAATCATCCACATTTCCCCATTTACAGTACAAAAATCAGCTTTCCGTCGTCACAGTGACGTGCCAAATGCCATCCTTTCACAATTTGTTGCTGCACAATCCACTGCTGATGCATCGGGTGTCTGGTGTTTGGCTGAACCAAAATATTAAATGTGACTCTGAAAGTGCAACTTTGTGAACATTTTGACTCTTTGTAGCATGTTTTGAATTCACTTCAAGACTAAATAGTTTTCTCTTCTCTTGCTACTTTGTTTTTTTTAGTTCAATACACATAATCTTCACCATTTAACTAGAAGATAATGAGTCATTGCCTGTAAAAAAAAAAATCAACTTAGCAAACTTGGCAAATCAAGAAAACGCAGCTTAATCAACTACATGAATCTTCAGATTGTTCCATAAAAGCAGGTGTGTTATAACACTTTAGTAAGATGCAACCCAGTGCTAGGCCTGCTATGTCTAGGAACATCTGATAGCATACTGTCAAGAGGAAATGAACTGACCAGCTGAGGCTGAAACAAATCATACGGACTAGTCTTCATTAAAAAAAAAAAATAAATGAATAAAAAAGGTTAAAATGTCATATTAATAAACAGAATGTGGCTTTTATTTCTTTATGAAGTTGAATCAACTGCGACCCTGAAGCTGAGGTTCAAACTGAACCGTGATTTTTGTGTGGTGTCACACATTTCTATTTGAAGTGGGGTGATGATCTTCAAAAACAGTCTGACTGTGGAATAAATCCATACTGCTATGAAAGAAGACACCTTTAGAAAGGAGATAGCCAAAAAGAAAGCAACACTGGGTTTTGGGCCACACTGCTGATCCCAGTGCAAAGTGGTCGTAAATGTCCGCTGATTAGGAAAGCTGCTGAAATATTTGGATGGAGACATCTCTTACAAGATATCAGAAATGTTTCTGCATTACACGGAAAAGTGCAACAAAATCCGTATTTCTTTGCTCGCAAGATAACTTATTCTTTTACCGTTGCCTGTGTTTTAAATAGGTCAACTCTAGAGGGGTCAGGCACCATTTAAATACATCAGAGACGGCACAGGTACATTTCTTCCTCACCTGCTGATTTATTTTTGCATGACAGGAGTGAGCCTCCTTCAAAGCGTCCTATTATTTCTCACAGATTTAAAATGCATTTTGTTGTGTTCAGCCCTGAGGGGTGCAGCGAGGCTGCGCCAACACCACCGATAGTCTGCTGCAAAACAAAAAACTCAATTTACAGGGTAAATAATATTGCGTGGTGATGGCTGCGTTCAACAAGACAAATGCAGGCGTTTGTACTTTCACCTGCTTCGCTGCTGAAACGCCTTGATACATGATCATTTTTTTCTCTCAAAATTGTTTTTGCTAAACATGAAAATTCAATTTAGCATCTCGCTCTCAAACTTGGTATTTCTCCAATGTAAGACTTTTGAAAACAAATACAAGTTGTTCACTCAAGAAATAATCTAAAAGTGAATAAAAAAATTGTTTTGTTTTTTTTTCAAAATCAGTTTGGCTTCAAATTTCAACATCTTTCTTAAAGGGAGAGTTTCAGGAGTTAGCCGCAGATCCAGTGCACACATCGTTAACCCGCTCTCACCTCCTTAGCCGCTAAGGGTGAAGCAGACACCTTCAGCACCCACTGAATCACCAAGATGATGTCAGAATCAGGAGGCCACAGGGGGACTGGTTTAATGCGGGTCGAATAAAATTTCCCAGAGGTCGATGACGAAAAACCAGATGAGAGGTGAGAGAAAATGCTGGCCCAGCTAAGGTGTCTTTTTACTCTGTGACAGGCGGACGTCCTCCTGCTACAATCACAACACTCGCAGCCATAACAAAGACGAGCTCTTACTGGTGTGTAGCTGTGCACGTTGCTGCCGCTGCTGACAGCAGAGTTCAGGTTGTTAAGGCTGACAGACGCCAAACTCTGCTCTGAAAGACTGTTGCTCAGGCTACCACCCAGACTCCCAGGGCTCTCACCGCCTTCTGCTTCAGGGTTGTACAGCGCTACCTAAACACACAAAGACAACAAGGTTTCATCTTGTTCACTCATTGTTTTTAGGTTATTGTCCTAAAAACATCATCATCAAACTGAGGGGAGGAGTGTAAACATTTTTGTTTGTTTGTTTTAAATGAACACCTTACTGTGACTGCAAAATGTAAAAGTGGCAAGAAGTAGCATCTCATGAAGCAAAAGCTAAAGCAGAAAGGACACGTTTGTAATTCAGATCATTTTGTCCTTGCTCCAACTAAATAACTTCCCACAACCACAAAATTATCTGCGTGCCTAGAAATGAGAAGTATTTTATTTATATGTCAAAGAAAAAAGAAAATAATTAAGGAGAAATCAAAATTTCTAACATCAGGTTTCTGAAGAAGAGAAGTTTGCCTTGACAGGAATATGACTGAGTTCTTTCCAGTTGTGGACGATTGCTTACTTTAAGAAGGAAAGTACTTGAATGACATTGAAGGCATCTACGATGATACAAATTACTCTTGAGTCATCAGTATCATTTAATTTTGGACATTTTATGAAGGGCATGATAAAATTAGTCTTTCCTACTGGCTGCATATGCAAAATTATTGCTCATTTTATTGATCTAATTTCTTTAGTGCCAGTCAGAAGTGGCTGAAGAGGAACATTTAGCCAGAAAAATAGTGACAGGAAGCCAAACTTGAACAAAATATGAAAAAAACTAACACTGAGAAATTCACCCACACTTGGCAGTGGCAGCATCATGCTGTGGATACACTTGTCTTCAGTAGAGAAAAAGAAGTAAGTTAAGGTTGATGGGAGGATAGATGGAATTAAAGACAGAAAGTTCAAAAATGAAAACCGGCAACTGGGTCTCCCAATGATACACAGACCCTGGGAACTGCAGCAAAAGCTACAATCAAATTGCATTGGGATGGCCTAGTCAAAGCTCAGATCGAAGTCCAATAGAAAACCTGGGCAAGACTTGAAGTAGAAGCTTTTTAGTAAACAAAGTTTGTAGTTGGTAGAGACATAACCCCAAATATTTGTAGCATAGACTCTGATAATGTAAATGCTACTGTTTTCAAATTTAGATTAGTCAGAAAAATGACCTTCCACTTCACAATTTTGCACTTCCTTCTTTTGGTCCATCACATAAATTCCCAACGCAACTCATTGGAGCTTGAGAGTAAAGTGACTCAATGTGAAAAAAGTTCAGGGGATAATAGTTTTGCAAGGCTTCGAGTCAAAGTAAAAACAGAAATTAAAGCATTAGTCGGTGCAATTTGTCTTATCCCTGCATCAACAGACAACTGCGGTGCCACAATTTTTATGAAAAAAAAAGAAGAAGAAAAACCTACCCCAGAGAACTCCCTGTGTAGAGAAAGGAGCTGCACAGCGTAATGTCTCGTGTTGACACATCACAAAGCTTTTTAAAAAGCGGTGCCTCAGAATTATGTTGAATCATGTTTCTCTTGTTTTATTTGACTGTCAGGACTTGTGAGGCAGAGCGTCAGGATTACCTCCAGGCTACGTTTAATTGTAAAGACAAATGTGAAAACATAGCCTTCGGGTGAGACAACAGTAAAAGCTCTCTGGGGCAGCACTCTACCCTGTGGAAAATCTAGTGGTAAGAAAACCCCCCCCAAAAAAAGGAGCATTTCTGAAAAGTCTTTCCCAGTTTTAGTGGGTGTGGAGAAATCTGCAGTGAAAGAAGATTTAATTCTCCTAACAGTGACATTGTCGCAGCGGGGAGAACCACTGTGCAGTCTTGAAGATATTTACGGTTTGCACAGAAATACAGAATATGTATTACATAGCATATTTGTGGGTTGCATTTTTTGATGTAACACAGATCCAAGTAAAGATATTAGAGTGAAAAACTATGCAATGCGCTGATAACAGCACACAGAGTATCTAATCAAGAAACATGTTTTTCAGTTTTTCTATGCTTTTCTGTCACGATACTGAGATGCCTTTTAAAAAGCAATTACATCTTTTGAGCACAGCAGAAAAATTGTGAGAAATTGTATAAGAGATGAGGCTCTGACACGCTGCTGTGCCTGCAGGACGCCACCTGTCTGGACGTGGGCGGATATCGTTGACGTTGGCATCTGCATCATTATCGTCAAGGTCTTCCTCGCCCTGCTCTGAATCATTGTTTCAAAATGTAAAGTGATGTCTTAAAAGAGATGTGTTTGAGCTTCTGCTGGGGTAACACGGTGAGTGGAAAGCTGACATGTTAAACGTATAAGAAGTCCATCTTTAAAAAATAAATAAAAAAATAAAAAATCGTTTCCTGTGTTGAAATTGTTCAGAAACAGCTACAATCAATATTAAAATAACTGCCAATCAAGGTTTTCTTGTTGCTTCCTCGAATGAAATATCTAATAAACTGGACAATTATATTGAGTGACAATCAATATGTTTGATTCCCAGTAAGTAGCTTTAATAAAAATAAAAATAAAAAATGTGTTCACATATTTCTTAGAAACCATCACTATGATTTCACAGTATGATATGAGACAGATCATTTGTGAAAAACCGAGCTCCTCTGCCATCTCCCTCAGGTCCGACTGCCATCTGCAGAAATACACTGCTCAGTCAGACACAACCAATCAGAGCCAAGAGGAGGACCTTAGTGCTGTCAATCAAATATACACACAATGTGTGAAAAAAAAGTCTGTTTTTATCATCTGTTTTTTCCGCAATTTCAGTAAATCAATTTAGCTTTTATATGCCAGAATGATAGGCAAATATTATTATTATTAAACATTTAGTAAATGTTTAATATGTTCTCCAAAGTTAGAGGTTTATATACTCTTGATGCTGCCTCCTCCATGCTTCATAGCTGGGTCAGCGTACTCGGGACTTATCTCTAAATGTTCAATAAATGCGACTTTCATAAGACATGTCTAATTTATTTAAGGTTTATTTTCAATAAGAACCTAAATCAGCAGCATGCTGGACATTTTAAGAATGCTTTCCATAATCATTCATAACTGGCTGTCTTGCAACAACAAGACAGCCACCTGTTCTTAAATCTGGACCGATGTCCTACCTTGTTATTTGCTGCACTGATGGCCAGAGTTGGAGATGCGCCTCCTGACATGATGCAGTCCATTCTCAGAGACTCTGACTCCAGGCTGTAAGGGGTTGATGCCTTCAAGGAACCGCAAATGACATCAGACACAGATATTATTAGACTTTATAGCCCAACCTGAAGAGGAAACGCATAATTATATTGGTATATGAGAAATTATCTCAGAATGTTTCCTATACACCCGAGTTACTCGAGGTACTCTGTGTTTATGTTTCAAAGAAACATTTTCTCAAGTCATGTCAAATATCTAAAGTATGTGTGTCATTTTTAATAGTGGAATATTTCAACCCTTCCATTTTCAGTAAAAACTTGGTTGATCTCAACTCCCCACAGACTTTGTCATTCTCATCTGAATCCACTACTACGCCAGTAATCGATGTTAATCCACATGCAGTTCACCCCAGTTTGCTTCACCCAGTAAACTCAGAGCTTTTTCAGGCAAGAGTCCACGTCCAAGCCATGAAGCAGATTATGATACATGGCGTGCAAGTGTTGAAATTCTTATCACAGATCCAACTGAGTCAGACTTGCATTGCACACATTAGACAGTCTTCTTCCTCCTGCTTCTGAAATGATTAAACATTTGAGCCCACAGTCCAGTCCCTCAACTTATCTCAAGTTGCTTGACTCTGCTTACGGGACGGTTGAAGATGCTTTATGCTAGGTTCATGAGCACGGACTGTTTGGAAGCTTCACATTTGGCTCAACCCAATTTGCGTGGACGATGTCATCTATTCATCTCAAGACAAATTATTGATGACGTCACCATGCGAAACTGCAGACTGATAGGAGGAACCAGAGCTCTGCAGAAGTAAAGGCAAATCTTCTGAATTTGGGATATAATTAATGTAATTTGACATAATTGTTGTGGTAGAAGCCATTTGATTGTTAAAACTTAATCAAATATATGTGTCCTATTTGATGTTGGTTGTGACGTTTACTGTAAACGAACGAGGTTATTAGTCCAAGTCTGTCGTTCATTGAACGTTCAGAAACTCCAGCGGCTGTGATGAACCACAGCGAAGGAAAACAAAGTAGAATAACCCGAACAGGTGATCAACTCAGAACCACTTGCACCGTTTCACTCTCTCTCTCTCTTTATCGTTAAGCACACCCTTGCAACCGCCTGCGCCCCGCAAGCCGAGCAAAGATTACATTAAAAACGTTCAGTCCGTTATGATATCAAGTTATTATTATTTAATGAAGCTACAAACGTTTTGGATGTTAGTGAATATTTTGAAAAGTCTGTCAGAAGAGGAAGTGCTGCTCTCAGCGTCCTGGACGTCTTCAGTTTGTCACCTGCTGCAGAGATCGACTCAAAACCATCCCGCGATCGACGTATTGAGCACCCCTGTTTTAAACCAACAGGTAATGCTCATACAGATGCATGATTATTGAGACTCCTGCAGTTACGATGAAGCACTCTTTCACTGTCACTAGAGTCACTAAATACACTTTATTTTACATGGAAACCAACATTACTCCATTTATCTCAACTGTGTGTTACATTTTAAGCATGGACGCTGTTTATGAATAAGAAAACGTCTTTCATCAGTTATTTACACTAGATTTTACTGAAGGGTATCAAATTAAAGGGGGCTAAATAAATCACATTTTGCAGATTTCCATGTGAAAAAAAAAAGGAGGAAACTTTTGTATCATTAATTCTTCACTGCACAATTATTTGTTATTTTTCATATAAAACCTCAATGACACAAACTGGGGTTTGTGTTTGTAACATGAAAAAGCTTAAGAAACATATATAATGTACACATATATGAATTATACACAAACTGTCAATTATAACTAATATTTACTAATAAACTAATAAGTGAGTCTGGATAAAATCCTGTGGCAAAAAAAATAAATAAATCCAGCAGAGTGCAGCCCATAATGTAGCACTTCCTGAATTCCTGAGAGCCTTTCCTCCTCATTTAGATTCACTAGCATTCTAAATCTGGCTCGCGCTGATTGGGGATACCCAGAGGATTTTGGCAATGAGATGAGAAATTAAACGTGACAAAGGTTATGAAGAAATTTCTGTCCGCTTCAAGTTCATGATTCTTTTACGAGCCTCCCCTGATTCACCCCGACGCTCCGGGCTGAGAACCGCGTGAACAAGTCGGCGCGCGCCTCGCGTAAATTGCCGGACACTTAGGCGGACTGGGAAGTGGACACATCACTTGCACTTGGTGAGATGAATCAAGCCTTCCTCATGAATTATTTACATATTTCAGGCGTTTCATTTGCCGCCGTCTTCCCTGCAAGCCGAAGCAGGGGAACAGCTTTATGAGATACAAGAAGCTACTCATGGATTGATTAGGGGCAACATTGATGCCCCAAAAAAAAAAAAAAAAAATGTTTTTTTTTTTTTTCTTGTTTCACTTCTTTTAAGGTTCAAGGCTGGCTTGGCTGACTTCCCAAACTGCTTACAGTAAGAGGATTGGTTGGTAACAATGCAATCTTTAATTTATGATAAACTCCCAGACAAATGCGTTGCTGGTCCCCCCCCCGACGGAAGCTCTTAGAAAAATACCAACAAAGAAGAGATGAGGGGTAGAGTAAAAATGGGGTGGGGGGGGAGCTGGGGGAAGAAAGCGGAAAGGCAGAAAAAAAGGTAGATAATTGAGCGGTGACAGACAGGCAGACGGAGAGGTATACATGAAATGAAAGGGCCGTAAATATCCTCACCACAGCTACGAGGCTAACAACACAATGGATTTATGAGGCTGACGTTTAGCCTGGCTGCCAACTTAAAACTCTTTACAAGCACACAGCCCAGGTGCAACTAAACACCCCCCAATAAAAACACAAAGACATATTTAGTCCACCTTTTCTCCCCCCTCAGACAGTAATGCCGGCATAAATCTCCGCACTTGTAACCTCCTATTTTCTCCTTAGCCTATGTGACAGCCCACGGTGTGTCTGCCAGCGGTGCAAGTGAGGCATGAGAAAAGGGGTCGAAGGGCCCATCCATGTAAGACGAGATGACAAGGCTCTGAATTAATTAATGTTTGTAATAAAAAAAATAAAAAAAAGCGTTGGTGAAGAAAATATGTCTAACGGCAGCCCCAGGGCCTTCTGTGGTAATTAACTGGAACACAAGCCCTCCCTCCTCCTCCTCTTCCTCCTCCTCCTCCTCCTCCTCTCCTCCTCCTCCTCCTCCTCCTCCTCCTCTTCCTCCTCCTCTTCCTCCTCCTCCTCCTCCTCCAGCTCCTCTTTTCTTCTTCTCCCCTCCTTGCAGCTCCACTTTTTCCTCAACATTCTGTCTACCTTGACGTCTGTTTCTCGTTTCTGCAACCTTCCTTCCAAACTTCTCTCTTGCTTCTTTTGAGGCAACACTATCTCTCTCCAGACTTCCCCAAGTGAGCAACGGTGATTGTGCACTTTGCCGCTCCATGCCTGCCTGCGCTTTTCCCAAGACTGAATGGGGGGACGAGGGAGAGGGTGAGGCAGCGGCACGGACCAGGAGGTAGAGAGGAGAGTGGCAGGAAAACGGGGAGATAATGATTATGTTCCAACAAGCAGTGACAAGAGATGTTGGATAATAGGTAGAAAGGCGACCGTGATGAACAACTTGAACGTCACAACACGGTCAGGTGTACGTTCAGAAAATCTCGCTGAAGTCTAGTGGAATGAAAACAAGAGAATTATCTGCACAGTGAAGCTGGAGCTCCTGGAAATTAGATGTTTTGATGTAAATCAGACGCAAGGGAATAGCTGGTGACTTAAGCACACGGCGAAACAGCGTGAAGTTGTCGGAAGATCTGAACCGCACATTTTTATACATCATAAACTAATTGAAACCACTATATTCCAATCATTTGTACTGCTGAGAGGCGAGTCGTGAGTGTTGGGGAGAGTTTGGTAAAGCTTTGAGTCATGCATTCCTTCTGTCCTTCAACGCACACAGACATGAACCGCTCCTGCTTAATATTGATGAAAACCATTTGCACTTTGATGTCTGGTTGATCTTTTGTTAAAAATGATTTTTTGCTGATCTGGAGAGATTCATTACACAAAGAGTTAAACGTTTAATGTGTTATGACTTTCAGGTAAAGAAAACCTGAAAATTCAGGGTCTCATAAGATTAGAAATATTGCATTACACCAATCAAAATTTGATATTTTAAGCATAAATGTCAAACTACTGAAAGGTATGTACATTTCTATGAACTCAATACTTGGTTGCGGTTCCTCTTGGATGAATTGTTGCATCAATGCACGGTGGCACAGAGGCGATCAGCCTGTGGCACTGCATAGAGGCAATGGAAGACCAGATTGCTTCCTTGTTGGGCATTGTGTCTCATTCCGGTCATCTCTTCTCTTCTTCAAAACCCTGGGATCTTGATTTCCAAATTAAATGTAGAATTTACTGTCATCTGAAAACAGAACTCTGTACCATTGCACCAAAATCCAGCTCCTTTTGTCCGGAGCTCAGGTAAGAATTTGTCTCTGCTACAAGAGTGGATGTGACTGGATGTGAATGTGATATTTGTAGTCTATGACTAGTATTCGTCTGTGTGTGGTGGCTCTTCTGGAATGGATTTGATTTGATATTCCTGTAAAGGCTGCAGTTTTCACCATTGCTGGTGCATCTTTTCCGAGCACATTTCTTCCTTCCACTCAATGTTTTGTGAATGCGTTTGGATACAAAACTCTGTGAACAGCAACGACCTTCTGTGGCTCACCCTCCTTGTGACTGCTGTCAATTGCCGTCTTCTGGAGATCTGTCAAGTCAGCAGTTTTTCCCATGATTGTGAGCCTTTCTGGCCCAAAACAGTGAGAGACTAAAGAACCAGGTATTTTGAGTTTGTTAGTTGACGAGGGTGCGACACCACACGTTTTTTACCTCATTTTAGGTTTTCATTAACTATAATTGTCACTCTAAGTGGAATGATTCAATATAATATATAAGCATCACTTTCTGAGATGGCTGACAATAAATATTTCACTTTCACACAATATTCCTTTTTTTAAAAAAATGTACTAGAAGGTGTCTCTTTGGTCTCAATACTTTTTTTTACTCTAATTGCTTCTGAGTATGCAAACTAAGTATTGAAGAAACCAAAACTTCATGCACAGTTTGTTGCACACAGAGCAAAAACAACAGAGGATTGTATAAGGGGTTTGTACGAGACCTGCAACTCATGGCGGAGCTACGCCGGCACCGCTTTTGTATTCAGATCTGCAGGGTTAATGACTGAACACCCAGCCGCATTCTGCCGAGCCGATGCTGGGTTACGTATATTTATAGCCTCCTCTGCTGTCAATCAGTGTTTTCAAAACCAATCTTCATTCCTGCGCCTGCATTCTCTCATCTTCCCTGTAACTTTTCTTTCCTGCTCCTCCTGTGAGATACTGACGAATGCGCCCGACGAGCCTCTGGTGAACATCAGGGAGCACATGTGTGCACAGTGTTGTTTAATCATGACTATGATTTGGTTCAGTTTAAATGAGCCACACATAAAGCCAGTGAGTTTTTTTTTTTTCCATAACTAAGTGGGGTTTTTAGATTTCTGCCCACATGAAGGTCAATGCAAGCCAAACCGTTTAGAACAGCAGCGGCGCTGCTAGTTTTGCTGCTTGGAATTGTAAAAATATACATATATTTTTAATCTGTCTGAATATCTCTGCAGCAGAATCACAAGACTTCATCCTTTGCTGTCCTCATGCGCCCTCACAGACTACTTTAAATGTATTCCCAGGAATTGTTCTCTGTGGCAACAAACTAAAGATTCTGGAAGATTGGTAAAACCGTACCCGTTCTCCAGAACGTGGTCTCTTTTTCGGCCTGCTGGGCACTGAATCCTCTTTAGGGTTGGTGTCTATCGCCCAGTAGGAGCCCTGAAAAGTAATCACAAAAAAAAAAAAACACACACACAGGTCAGCATTCAGGTTCTTACAAACCTTTAGACTTCAGGTAAAACTTTCAGTATTACCTGAAGTTCATGGAAATCTGGAGAGGGATGAACAGGATTTTCACTCACTATTCCGTCAGTAGATTATATCTGGGGTCATGTGAATTATTTATTCGTAGTTGGGAGTATTCTGCAGCTGCAGACAGTCGTCGCATTGGGGAAGCAGATGGGGTTTATCAGCAGATATCTAATATTAAGTTATAAAACATATATGTTTTAGGATGGAGGTGGCATTTTAAGCGCCTGCAATGTGAGTGCAACCAAAGCTGAGATATTACCAAAGCGGCCATGAGATATAATGTCCCCAACTAGTCCTCATTTTCTATGAACCCATATGTCAGTCTGTCACTCTGTTCAGGAGAAAGAACTTCTAAAATGTGACTTTTGACCCATGACCACAGTACAATTTTAGCCTTTATGAAGATGTGTAAAGTTTAATTAACATCAACAACTTTTCAACCGCATTTAGACATCGAGAGACGCCTTCAGGTTTTCATCCGTCACTTTTACAAGCAGTTCGTATGAGAGGCATGGTTTTATTTTCTTCTTCATTCAATATTTTTGGTAAAGGATAAGGATACCCAGGTACTCTGATGATATTTTTAAAGCAGAGTGCTTTATGGCACTCAACCCACAGACATTAATTTTGGATGTTTGAAGTTCCTCTTCAAGAGCTTTTACAGAAGAAGTTAAACAAAGTTGTGTTTTACTCAGTTTACCATGTATAGTGCCTTCAGAGACAAAGAAAAAGTTGAAATCAATCATGATGAAAATTATCCCATTCTGGTACACAGGAAATTTCATCTCTACAGAAAAAAAAAAAAGAAAAAAGAAAGAAATCACCCTTTGAAGTTATTTGCACAACTTTAATTTTCCTACATTAGTTGCATATCTTTAGATAATGTTCCCATCTATTTTAAATACATTTAAAGTATCTGTGCAGTTCCCTGCTTTTGATCTTTTATGGCCACATTTTTCCACATTAAAATTTTTTTTAAAAAATCACTCACATCCTTTTAATACACAACATTAAAACATTACTGTTAAACTAACATTTATGGTTGAAAACTCTTATTTGAGTGTTTTTTGTCACACTCAAATAGACTACCACAATTTGAAAGCCAGAAGAACATATGACTGTCATTTTCCTTAACTTTAGGAGTTTGCATACAAATATTTTGAATTTAGTACAATTTCTGTTACTTTTGTTTGGTTATTCTTCAACCAGGCCTGATCCAAGTCTAATTTTCTACAACACTGACCTCAGGTCTTTGTGACGGCCTCTTGAAATGTTAAGTTTGTTGTCCTAAATTCACAGTCTTTGGCGGGTTGCTTTGGGTAATTATCCATTTGCTGCCAAGCTTTAGCTCTTTTGGCTGAGACGTTTCTTAGCTGGGTTTATGTTCTTGGACTCGCAAGCTTTCAATTTCCCCTTAAAACACCACAGTCATCAAATGTAATCAAACAATTCAATTTTTAGGTTCATCAAACCACACGATGCATCCAAAAATAAACACCTTTGCTCCCCTTGGCATTTGCAAAATATATATTTGTTTTTTTGTGGCTTTTGGAGTAATGATCTTTTTCGTGTGACTTCCATCAGCACAAGGCTCATTTCCCTGCAAAACTCTCTTCACATCTACACAAGGTTTTGTCTTGTTGAACATTTTGTACCAAAACGCATCCAGAATCTGTCTTATCTCTAAATCAGGATTGTCAAACTCCAGTCCTCTAGGGCGACTGTCCTGCAGTTTTTAGATGTGCCACAGGTACAAAACACTGAAATGAAATGGTTTAATTACCTCCTCCTTGTCTAGGTCAGTTCTCCAGTGCCTTTCTAATGACTTAATTATTCTATTCAGGTGTGGTGCAGCAGTGGCACATCTAAACGTAGCAGGGCAGTGGCCCTCCAGTATTGGAGTTTGACGCATGTGCCCTAAACGGTATGAATATCTTATGGTCTTTACACTTGCAACAGATTGTTTGAAAGGAAGAACATTACGACATTTGAGTTGTGGACCAAAATATAACCACAGTTAGGACTCCATTAACCTCAAATTTTCTAAGTTAGCTCATCAAAAGCCAACAAAATTGTGACATTATCATCTAGACTTCCTTGAATTGTTTACATTCGTTTGAATCTTCTGGGCAGAAAGTTACAAAACCTCTAAAAGGTTATCCCTCTCATTATTCTGGTACTTAGCACACAGAAATAATTTTGTTGATTTGAACTTACCTAAAACGTGAAAGATTTATTGAGAAATGCTGTTTTTGTTTTGCTAAATCATGTCGGTATCTTATCTTAACTGTCCAATGAGGGATAACATTTTCCCAATAGCCTTTTCATAGGTCCTCAATATCCACCTGGTTTTAGTTTGTGCAACATATTTCCTCCTCCCTCCCAAGGAGAACGAGAGCTGCACGATGAATCTAAGAGGTTCTTCTTGGCCACACGTAGACGCAACGCAGCTCAGCTTCAACCCGCCTCCACTCTCCCCGCCGCCCCCGTATTTCTTTCCTCTTCTCCTCCCCTTGTCTCTCAGTCCCACATCACTGAGCTGTACACAGCCAATTAACGTTAGCACATGCATGATTTAGCTTCACCCCTCTCTGCGGCTTCAAGCAGAACATGTACATTGAACTTCTCCGCACACAGATGACCCCCTCACACACATCCTCTGCCCTCCTTTCCCGGTGCCGAGGTATCGAGCGCTTCGATCTTGGTAGTAAATTAAGGTGCTGCTCAGGTCCAAGTCAGGCTAATCAGGAGGGGAGCCACTCTCTTTGTGTCTTTCCAGACTATAGGCCTCCACTCAAGCTGAAGGATTTCCTCTGAATTATTTAAAGCTTCTTCCCCCCTAATTCATTTTTCAATGGCTCCAAAATCCCCACAGTCAGAAGAAACTCCTTCCACCAGCCCTCCTCCCCCAAACGAAATGAGCAGAGTTTTGAGAGTTCATTGAAAAGTTTTGGCTTTTTAGTTTCTCTCTCTCTTTCTAAAAGTTGTAGGTCAGCTCTTGCATTAATCCTATGAAGGGTGGAAGTTTGAACATTTGAGCGTTTATTAAAAAATAATGTAAAGGCAAGCTTCAGTGATCAACCTTAATTACATACTCTGCTCCCCTCGCCCCCAATCTGAGCCCAAGTCTTTCGATTCAGCACAAACAAGGACTTGACAAATTGTTGTTATCAAACTGGCGCTGCAGAAGTGGCTGTGGTTTAAAAAACAAAAAAAAGAAGTCTGCCTCGTAACCACAACAGCAGGAGCAGCAGGGGCAGCAGCGCCAGGCGTGAAACATATCTAAAGCTTCCTGTGATTGTGTCCAGGAGAGAAAAGGCAGAGAAGAGAACTCTAATAAAGCATAAGAGATGCATGAAAGGCCTTGGATATGAAGGGTTGTACCTACATATACTTATTATTCATTACTCCCTGTGCCACATTATTACTCGGCAGAATCAATATTGGAGGAGAAGCAGAACACAGAGAAAACCGCATTAGGCATTCACCACTTCTGGTGATGGAGTCACAAACTGCTTTTAAGTGTGCGTGTGTGTGCGTGTGTGTGCGTGTGTGTGTGCGTGTGTGGGGTATTCCGATGTAAAATATAGGCAGAACTTTCTTTGGGGTCGTTGTCGATTTTTCCCCCCCAAAGACAAAAATTCCATATTTATTTGCATCAAATTTCCAGAGTTCCCACTTTTGTTTAAGCAAATTTTCATGAATAAATCAAAAAGTTTGGTATGGATTCATGTCAGAAATGTCAAATGGAGTCCAGATTTGTCCAGATGAAGGGAAAATAGTTTTCTATTCAGAAAAAGTTCAAAATTTCGAATACAATGCAATAATTAATCTTTACTGTCCCTCAGTACTGTATATTTGAACATGGTCCATTCTCTTTTCCCCTCCTTATCAGCAAGACTAAATTGGAAAAAAACCTTCATATAAAGTCCTTGTTTAATTAGGGCCATCATAAATATCACAGATCTGATTCTTCCATATGTTTCAGAAAAGGAGTTTCTAAAAGTAGAATGTTTCTGTAGCTTTGATGATATGGGCCAAGGACACTGGAGAACATACTGGTCTTCACTCTGCCCTTTGTACTACTTTCCAATTGTGCATTACCTACAATAATTAATGTTTCATTATCTCTCTGGTTTTGCTCTTTATAAGAATTACTTATGACCCAAAGTAATACACTAGAACATCAAATTTGAGCCTGAATTTAAATCTGACTGAATGATTGCACTGATTTAATTATACATAGTAAATTGGATTTCTCCAATTTCTCCAAAAAAAAAAGTATCTTGAAATTACGCACGTCTTTAATTGTCAGTGAACTGAATTGAATTTATTTTTCCAAACTGAGCCCTATTTGTAGCACATTTAAGATCATTTGCCAAAGTTTACTTCTTTTTCAATGACACAATGGACCGAATTCAACAGGACCTTTTAAGTCACGTCATGCTGGTCTGAACACACTTACTTTCCCAGGGTCGTCTTTGGAGCGAGGCACTTTGAGAAAACACTTGTTCAGTGACAAGTTGTGTCGGATAGAATTCTGCAGGAAAAAAAAGAGAGAAAAGAAATAAATGACAAGTTAAACATCACCTTAGTGCTTTTTAGTTCTGATAACTTTGTGCTTTGAGTTTTGGTGACTCTCACAGGACAACGGCACATATTACTGACGTGATCAAGAGTCTTAATTTGTTCGATTTTATGCTGCCATATTTCTTGCTTATTTTGTGCAGATTAACAAGAAATATTTGAAATCAAGAACTCTTTTGCAAACACGCTTGTTTTCTCAACTTCAAAACTGTCCAAGATGGCAGCTTGCTGGGCTTAAGATCCCAATCGTGATCGTTTCCATCATTATTTACCACCTTACGCCACGTTGGCTGCACTCAAAGTGGAGCAATATAGGCTGACATTATTCAATCAGGGAGTTTTGCTAACCCAATCTGAGCATTTTCATTATCAAATTTATTACCGCAGAGTCCAAACAAACAGCTATTTGCAAACCCTGTATGTCATTTATAATTTGATTGCTTTCAGCAGCCGGAAAAAAAACAAGCAACAATAATAAAGTCAGAAATATTTGGACAGTTTAAACAATTTTCTGGAGTCAGTATAAAAGTTATTATTTTTTTGTTGTTGTTTTTAATTCAACCTCATATCTTCCAGTGTTCCTCTTTTTATTTATTTTTTCTAAGTAATCAAAATATCAATTAGAAAAATCTAACGAGACGGCAAAGAAAAATACTCGTTATTTGCTTTATTAGAAAAGTATAAGAATGTATAAGGATGCGTGCTAATGAGCATCAGAGAGCAGAGCACTAAAGCACGATTTACTGCTGTATTTCGAGACAATGTGGGTATTAAACACTTCTGACGGAGCTGAGTCAGAGAGCACTGCAAGGTCAAATGAGTCTTCTTATGCTGTTGCAATAAAATGTTATCTAGTTGCAATGAAAAAGGCATAGCTTATGATTATGCAATGTAGTACCAGGCCACACAGATAAAGCTCTTACAAACACAAGTAACACAGGACCAGATAAAAGAAATTAATCAGCTTATAAATTTGAGAAACGACATATTTGTTTTAACACGACACGGCTGGTTTAGAGATTTTAGTCGTGTGTTTTTGCTTGATGCAAAATGACAAGTCACACAAAGGTGAAATCCAAGCAATTACTGCAGCAAAATGCAGACAGCTGGACTGTCGCAAACCGAATTAGATTCGTCTCCCGGACACATCTGAAACATATACTTGAAAGGGTGAAGCTAAAACGCAAACTGCCCCAGATAATTGGCAAGCAAATACAATACCGGAGCCATGATTTGCAGTAATTGTGAGGCGGGACGCTTATATGATTTTCCAGTCTCACGCGATACCTGGGTTTGAATGCGTTCTTTGACTATGTGAGGAGCTGTGGTAAAACTATAGCTTCGATCTCACTGGAATTACTGCAGCTTCTGCTGATTAGGTGTGTGCATGCGTCTGTGTGTGTGTGGGTGTGTGTGGGGGTATGTGTGTGTGTGTGTGGGGGTGTGTGTGGGTGTGGGTGCGTGCGTGCGTGTGTGTGTGTGTGTGTGTGTGTGTGTGGTGTGTGTGTGTGCAGTGATGAGAGCGAGCTGGTACTTCTGTGGGTGAGATCTCATGATATGTGAATTTTTCCGCGTGCGCGTGAGAGGAATGAGAGGAAAACGGAAAAGGCAGAAGACCAGAGAGGGGGGCCAACAACAGTATACACTAACCTGACATGAACCTGTTCTCCCTTCAGGCTTCTGTTCTCCACTCATCTGCTGCTGCTAATTAATACCACTGGGGAGGAGGGGAGAAGATAGACGGATCGGAGGAGAGTTTTCTTTTTTTTTTTTCCTCTCCTTCTCCCTTGTTCTTACTGCTCCACTCAAGCTTTGTCTCTCCAGCAAAACCCATCCTCTCTCTCAGTCCGCAGCATACCGTAGCAGCCTTGTCCACCTTTGCTTTGCCCCGATCCTCCCGAAGAAATGCTTCACCAGTTTTTGCTTTACTTGACAGGTCGCTGGCCGTCCATCAAGAAAAATCGTGGCAATCAGGTGACTGAAAAAGGCAAACAGGAATTCTCTCCGCTCTTCCCACAGCCGATGCAAACCCTCCATCTACCAATATAGTATATATATATATATATATATATATGTGTTGTGTGTATATATATATATACACATATCTATCTCACGGACGGTGCCGCTTGATCAGTCACAGAAAGCGCCTTCATTTCTGCAGCAAGCTTGACTTTGCTAACTTCTACCAACTTCTTTTGTTGTTGTTTATTTATGCACTATTTTTATAACCCAAGCAGTTTATGCACACCTGTGCACGTCTTGCAGCGTCTGCACAATCTTGTGTATTTCCAACATTGCACACTGGCATTTTCTTGTACGTTTGTCCTTGATTTTCGATTGTGCTTAATTTTTTTTTTTTTTTTTAAATCACTCGAGCTAACAATAAAAATCTCAGTGGCTTAAATTCAGTCCACATAATGTCACTAAAAGTTTTGGGGAGAAATTATTCCCACTGTGTGGAATCAAAAGTTGGGCCCCTGATGGTTCAACAGAGTTTAAAGCGATGATTTCTAGAGCCGTTTCCTGGATTCAGCAGCAAGGGCAGCTATTTGAAAATCAGGCCTCAGTTTACACCTGAAGGAGTCTCTGGATGAAATGCTGAGCTCCCCATGTGCTCATGGACGTGTGTGACATAACGCGACCCTACTTCAGACATAACAAAGAGGCAACAGCTTCGTCTGGATGCATTAAAATGGTCAAACTGCAACAGAAACAGCTTCTATTCAGCAGAAGAGAAGAAAAGAAAGAAGATCTCACAGCACAGATACTTAATATTGGTTTCCTTTTGAAAACAATAAAACGACTCAGAAGTCTTTGCTTTTTAATGTTTGAGTATGGACTTCCTCGCTTCATGTGTTTGCCTTCATGTGACTGAACTCACAACAGCTGACGTCATCGTTCGATTCGTCTTAAACAGTGTTTGTTGATTTGATGACATTTCAAACAACTTTACCGGATAGCTTAAACAACCATGGATTATAGATGATGTCCAGCCCCAACAAAGAAAGCCTTTCACGTATTTTGAATGAACAGCAAGTAGATGTCTGGAGACAGCAGACATCGCCCACTGACAGTCTCACAGACTATCAGTGACTTTCGGTATTTCTTTGCTCCTGTCCTTCGTAATGCAAGTTCGCCCTCCCGAAGGAGAACAAACTTTAATATTGTAAAGAACACTCAACACAGGAACTGGAAGACATTGTAAATATTCAATACAAAGCAAAACAATAAATAAGACCGAACCACTTACAACCAAAACCATAAATGAAATCTTTCAGAATGTAAAAAACAAAAAAAAGCATATTAATCATCAGAATCAAGCTCATTTCAATGTATTTTCAGATTAATTGATTAATTTCTTATTGGGACAGGCTTAATTGCTGTAATAATTTGATTTTTTGTTCAGAATACAGGCTTTCCCCTAGTGTATTATAAGCCTGGAGGGTCACCAGGCTTTACTTGTGTCCCCACCAGACTAAGCATTGTGTATTCATTTAAGTCTCTTTAAAATATTTGCATTTTTAAAGACTATTAGGTATCAAGGTATTAGTCTTCCAGTCTTTCAATAACACATAATGATCAAGTGATATTTTAAAATTTCCTGTCAATTCTTTAAAAAAAAATTACTCAAAAACAAACTTTAAGTGCTAGGACATGACTGCCCTAGCACTGGGCTTAGCAGGTTTTCTGGAGAAGACCTCGGAATATTTCAAATTGACTTCAATACAAAAATTTCCTCTTCATTTATGTCCATAAAAATAACATAACCACTTTTAATTTGTCCTGCTGTTAGCTGCAAGAAACAAAAAGTTGCAAGGACATTAGATGTTGTGCTTGCATATGTGTGTGTGTGTGTGTGTGGAGGGGGGGGGGTGTACGTGGTTATGCGTGCACGTGTGTGTATGCATCTAATTATAAAAACCTACATCAGACGATTCTCCTTCTACCTGGAAAGCATCTATCCGAGGCAGCTTACTCACACAGATTGAAAATGTACAGTTTGTGTGTCTAAATATAAACTGCATGTCTTTCCCCCCCTACCTCCCTCATATTACAGAAACTATAATCTTTCAGTGAATGGGGATAGTCACCATTAATAAATGTACTGATTAGCAGTGCTGTGAAGTAAGATAATGAAATCCACCGCTGCATCCTCCTTCCACCCACTCCTTGCTCGGCTTGATTAATGAGCTTTCTGGGCCTCGCTGGGGCAACGCCATCACTGCCCAGCAGCTGATGGACCACACAAGCATTTGGCATTGTGTGTGAGCATGTCTGAGTGTCTTTAAAACACACACAGGAAGGATAATGTGTAAGAACGGAGGGGGGAGGACGGGATCTTGCAACTTTGCCATGAACCTAAGAACATAAACACTTTCTCCATGACATGAAGCCGAACCATAGAGACATTTTCGTTGGAGTGTTATCTGTAGGTGAGGAAAGCTAAAGGAAAATTGGATTTTCTCTCAAATGGTTAGGATTCTTATTCATGTCATCCAAATAAAACTGATAGCGGTTTTAACGAAGAAATAAAATTACATTTAGCGGTTTTAACGAAGAAATAAAATTACATTTAGCGGTTTTAACGAAGAAATAAAATTACATTTAGCGGTTTTAACGAAGAAATGAAATTACATTTGAGAATTAAATGTAATAGCAGCAGACAAACATAACTTCTGGGTTTTTATATCTTCCCCACAGAAATAATCATTTGATAAAATATTCATGTATTCATCATCAATAATCTACAGAATTTCGTTCTTAATGCGAATTAAACTGACATTAACTACTAATGTTACAACGTTCATGAAATCTACAGGGATTTTAAATGATTAAACCAGGGTGCACCACAACCACAGCTTCGGGATGTCTCTACTATAGCTATCTTTGTGAAACAGCTCAAACTCAGTCACACTGGAAGAAGAGCACCTGTGATCACACCGTTTCAAGTCTTGACACAAATTGTCAGACATATTTAGACCAGGACTTTAACAGACCAACCTAACACATGGATATATTTTATCTAATCCACTCTATCACAGCTCTGGTTGTTTGTTTAGGGTGATTGTCCTGCTGGAAGATGCATCTCTGGTCCAGCCTCTAGTCTCCAGTCAGAGATAGATGATGTTCTGCATCTATCTCTGCCCACCTTCCCATCAACTCTGGCCTGCTTCCACTTTCCTGATAAATAAAATCATCCACTTAGCATATATCGGATTTGCAATGGATTTTGTATTTTCAAGATGATATAAAGTTAGTTTTATACCAGACATTGAATTTAACTTACTGGTAAAACAAACAAACAAAAAAAGTCACTCATCTGACAAGAGCATCTTCTTCCATATTGTCCACATGTCACATTTATGCCAATTGGAAAACTTTTTCTATTTTTAAAAAAAAAAAAAAACCTCACCAACACTTTTCTCAGAATTTTTGACGAACACATTTTAGCAAGCATTAATTTTCCTCTACTGCATTTCGATGGGTCAGATTTAGAGCTGCAACCTGCATTCATTCTCAACAACCTGGGTCCACAGCGTCTCCCTCACCGCCTCGACCCCGCATATCATGACACACCTGAATCAAACACTCTGGATCATCTCCTCAGAATGCAGTGAACATATCCAGAGTTCTGCTAATGATCTCATCATTTGACTCAGTTAAGTTGAAGCACAAATGAAACTAAAAGTTGCAGGACACCAGCAGCTGAGGCTGGGATTTGAAACCCCCAAGTCCACAGCGTAAAATCTCAATAAAATAAAGTTAATGGTAATAATGTGATGACCCATAAAAAGGTCTAAGGGGTATGAATACTCGTGACAGAGTGGAACAATTAGCTTTTTATGAGTGGACATAAAATCGATTTTGACTTATCCTTTTAAAACCGAGTGTGTCAACCGATATTAAGCACACGCTGAAAACTCTCAGTCGTCTCATTCCCACAGGAAAATATCTAATAAATGTTTGGTCCTTAAGCACTGGTGCATATATTGTATCATTAAATAATGAGTTTTGTTTGAGTAAAATTATGTATACGCAGACAAAAACGCACCTGCGTGTGTTCATTTTATAATCTTTTGTTTTCATCTGCTGTTTTAGAAGATTTAGAGTTATGTTGCAGGAAAATAAGGTCAAATTTCCATTTTTAAACATTTATTACTTATGTCACGCTCTGTGAGTGAACACATAATTTGCACATTTATTACGCTGAGGCTTAATATGGACTGCAACATCTTGAACTTGAAGAGGTTGGTTATAAAAAGCAGGCTTGATAACCATGAATGACTTCTTGAAACAAATGCAATGTGATACGATGTTGATATGTGTGTAAAATACGTGTTAGTAGGTACAGTATGTTGAGGTCAAATCAAAGGGCAGTTTTCTCACGGTAGGCAAATGAAACAAGTTGCGTGTTGTTTGTGGCGGCACACCAAGGAAACAAGGAGACTGACGTTACATAAGTTTAGGCGATTTGGGTCATGACGTCTGAGTTCAACACGACGCGGCAACATGAGAGAATGATAGCTCTGAAGTCATTTCTAAAAGGTTGACAGTAATAAATCAGAAGCTCAAAACAAAACAAAAAAAAAAAACTTGTAATATTTTCCAAAACAATCAGCCCTGAACTCAAATGAAAGTTTCCCTCAGAACTTCCTGGGCGTGTTCTGGGACGATTGAACCCAATGCATCCTGGAATCACTCGCAGACCTGATGTGGCTCCTCTTTGAGAAACAAAGCTGTTATGAAATCTAACACGACTGTCAGGTAATTTAAAACGATCCAAAGTGAAATGATTTCAATAATACGGTATGTTTTGTAATGTTTGTTTCACTCAGTTGTAGTGCAAAATATTCCCAAGATGGTATCAGTCAAATGCTCACTTTTATACAATGCTATGTGAATTATAAAGATGCGAAGTTGAGTTGAGGGTAAGCCATCATGCACTGCTATTTATGGATAGAAAATTTTCAGTGTCTTCATGTTGCCACTGAGCTTTGTTAAGTCCTACAAATCAATTGATTTGCTAGGCCCGTATTGAGTGTGTTAAGATTTAAGGGCACAGTTTTACGTAGCTCTGAAGGTGAACTAACTTGTTCATTATTAGGCTCGAGCAGCTAAGCGCTGCGAAGGCCTATTGTTTCTGTACTGTTTCTTATTATTATTATTATTATTATTATTATTAGGCCCGAGCAGCTAAGCGCTGCGAAGGCCTATTGTTTCTGTACTGTTTCTTATTATTATTACGATTCTCCCTCCAAATGAATTGGCTTTTTGGGGGCTTTATCATATTCAAAAACTCACCAAACTTGGCGGAGGCCTTAAGCCTGTTTCAAATTTACGTATTTTAAAGTCGTCGCAAAAATTCCACAAGAAATGGCTCAATAGCGCCACCTAGAAATTTTCAAAGGACCTTTGCTATTCACTTACTTCATCGTAGAGACATGAATTTGGTACACTTGTAGAGCCCAAGATGCTCAAAATTTACAATTAATGTCATAGTGCAAGTATCACAGGAAGTCAGCCATTTTGGATTGAAGGTCAAATTTTCACCCCATTTTTGCCGTTTACAGCCTTCGTATTTGATCGAACTCCTCCTAGGGATTCGATTGATCGGCTTCAAACTCGGTCAGTCTGTTCATAAGGCATGTCCCATCTAAAGTTATCAAAACGGTGAGTTTTTGAGTATGCTGAAGGGGGGTTAGCAGGGGTCAAAGTTCACCTACTCGCCTTAAAAAAATAAACTGCTATATCTCCTACACAGAAACTCACAGAGGCACCAAAGTTACTGTGATTGATCATCATCGGCTGCCCTACAATACCCTATGGTCGAATGATGACATCACTTAGGCCACGCCCCCTGAGAACAGGAAGTGTAATGTTTTACTGTGAACTGTCGCTATCTGACCCCTTTGACCTCATCAACATGAAACTGTGCCCAGACACAGAAAACATGTTGGTGTATTGAGGATTCCAACCCCGACCAGCTTCGATGGAGCAGGTGGGCGTGGCGGCGTG
Source organism: Poeciliopsis prolifica (assembly GCF_027474105.1). Lineage (NCBI taxonomy): Eukaryota > Metazoa > Chordata > Actinopteri > Cyprinodontiformes > Poeciliidae > Poeciliopsis > Poeciliopsis prolifica. The sequence goes on from NW_026562404.1 coordinate 1,593,882, forward strand.
GCGAAGTGACCTGTAACGCCATCGCCATACGTTTGGCTCTCAATTCCACATTTTTGGGCCCAGCTGCTCCAATTTCACAAAGATGGACCCTCATCTACTCCCCGACAGGAATCCATCACAATATTTGGTGGGTGTGGCCTAATTTCTCTTTAGCGCCCCCTAGAACACTTTAATGATCAGCCCCAAGCCATGCTTTAACCTACAAATACGAAACTTTGTACACATGTGTACCTTGTCAGGACGTACAAAAAAGTCTCTTGGAGCCATGGTCTAAACCCCACAGGAAGTCAGCCATTTTTGATTGAAGTTTGGATTTTGACCCATTTTTGCCGTTTACAGCCTTCCTATTTGATCGAACTCCTCCTAGGGATTTTCATTGATCGGCTTCAAACTCCGTCAGTCTGTTCATAAGGCATGTCCCATCTAAAGTTATCAAAACGGTGAGTTTTTGAGTATGCTGAAGGGGGGTTAGCAGGGGTCAAAGTTCACCTACTCCCCATAAAAAATAAACTGCTATTCTCCTACACAGAAACTCACAAAGGCACCAAAGTTTGAGTGATTGATCATCATCGGGTCTCCTAGAATACCCTATGGTCGAATGATGACATCACTTAGGCCACGCCCCCTGAGAACAGGAAGTGTAATGTTTTACTGTGAACGTTCGCTATCTGACCCCTTTGACCTCATCAACATGAAAACTGTGCCCAGACACAGAAGACATGTTGGTGTATTGAGGATTCCAACCCCGACCAGATTCGATAGAGCAGGTGGGCATGGCGGCGTGGCGAAGTGACCTGTAACGCCATCGCCATACGTTTGGCTCTCAATACCACATTTTCGGGCTCAGCTGCTGCAAACTCACAAGGATGAATATTTATCCACTCCCCGACTAGAATCCATCACAATATTTGTAGGGGTGGCCTAATTTCTCTATAGCGCCCCCTAGAAAACAGCAGTCCATAGGTTATGTTGTTATTAATTATTTAAATATACATTATTATAACTTTTTATATATATAAGTTTATTTTGTGGGTTAAAGTACAAAACATTCATTTTTGCTAGAAATAATACAAACAAAGTCATTCAGCAAAAACTTATGACACAGCGAAGTAAGAACACACTGGGGTCAGTGTTGATGGAGTACCACTGGCACCTTGTGGCGATATACTGGTACTGCTAGTGCAATACTAGTATTGCCCCAGCAGGAGGCAGTGGTACTCCATCAATGAGAAAACAGATCGACGCTACGTAATAACAGTCAGCCGGCGACAGCTGGAGCTGCGAAGTTTTCCTGAACATTTTGCCTGCTTTTTGGAGCCACAGAACTGGACTACGCTCAACATTTTGCTTGGATTTTGGAGTTGTAAATCCGAACCACGCTTTTGAGCAAGAAGGCTCTGTTGGACCGGAGTTGGAGAAGTTTAAACTGAGCAACAGCTTCCGCGGTGCGGGCGGAAGCGCTGAAAACTGCGTGAGAGGTTCTGTGGTGGCTGGCGTGAGGCGGCGGTTGCTCGTACCCCGCGGTGGCAATAGGCCGGAGCGGCGCTTGGCTGCGAGGGCCGTTCGAGGCTGCTTGCAGCTTTAATTATTATTATTATTAGGCCCGAGCAGCTAAGCGCTGCGAAGGCCTATTGTTTCTGTACTGTTTCTTCTTCTTATTATTATTATTATTATTATTCTGCCCCCCTAAAGAGGGCCCTTTTTGGGGGCTTTATCATTTTCAAAAACTCACCAAACTTGGCGGACGCGTAAAGGGAGTTTCAAAATTTTGTATTTTAAGGTCATTGCAAATCCCATAAAAAATGGCTCAATAGCGCCACCTAGAAATTTTCAAAGGACCCTTTGCTATTCACTTACTTTATCCTAGAGACATGAAATTTGGTACACTTGTAGAGCTCCCCAGGACGCTCAAAATTTACAATTAATGTCATAGTGCAAGTATCACAGGAAGACAGCCATTTTGGATTGAAGGTCCAATTTTGAGGCCATTTTTGCCGTTTACAGCCTTCGTATTTGATCGAACTCCTCCTAGGGATTTCGATTGATCGGCTTCAAACTCGGTCAGTCTGTTCATAAGGCATGTCCCATCTAAAGTTATCAAAATGGTGAGTTTTTGAGTATGCTGAAGGGGGGTTGGCAGGGGTCAAAGTTCACCTACTCGCCGTAAAAAAATAAACTGCTATATCTCCTACACAGAAACTCACAGAGGCACCAATGTTTCTATGATTGATCAACATTGGGTGTCCTACAATACCCTATGGTCGAATGATGACATCACTTTGGCCACGCCCCCTGAGAACAGGAAGTGTAATGTTTTACTGTGAACTTTCACTATCTGACCCCTTTGACCTCATCAACATGAAACTGTGCCCAGACACAGAAGACATGTTGGTGTATTGAGGATTCCAACCCGACCAGATTCGATGGAGCAGGTGGGCGTGGCGGCGTGGAGAAGTGACCTGTAACGCCATCGCCATACGTTTTGCTCTCAATTCCACAGTTTCTGTTCCAGCTGCTCCAACCTCACAAGGATGGATCTTCATCCACTCCCCGACAGGAATCCATCACAATATTTGGTGGGCGTGGCCTAATTTCTCTATAGCGCCCCTAGAAAAACTTTAAATGATCAGCCCCAAGCCATGCTTTAACCTACAATTACGAAACGTTGTACACATGTGTACCTTGTCAGGACTTACAAAAAAGTCTCTTGGAGCCATGGTCTAAACCCCACAGGAAGTCGGCCATTTTAGATTGAAGTTCAGATTTTGACCCCATTTTTGCCGTTTACAGCCTCCGTATTTGATCGAACTCCTCCTAGGGATTTCGATTGATCGGCTTCAAACTCGGTCAGTCTGTTCATAAGGCATGTCCCATCTAAAGTTATCAAAACGGTGAGTTTTTGAGAATGCTGAAGAAGGGTTAGCAGGGGTCAAAGTTCACCTACTCGCCATAAAAAACATAAACTGCTATATTTCCTACACAGAAACTCACAGAGGCACCAAAGTTACTGTGATTGATCATCATCGGGTGTCCTACAATACCCTATGGTCGAATGATGACATCACTTAGGCCACGCCCCCTGAGAACAGGAAGTGTAATGTTTTACTGTGAAAGGTCGCTATCTGACCCCTTTGACCTCATCAACATGAACTGTGCCCAGACACAGAAGACATGTTGGTGTATTGAGGATTCTAATCCGACCAGCTATGATGGAGCAGGTGGGCGTGGCGGCGTGGAGAAGTGTCCTGTAACGCCATCGCCATAGTTTGGCTCTCAATTCCACATTTTTGGGCGCAGCTGCTCCAACCTCACAAGGATGGATCTTCATCCACTCCCCGACAGGAATCCATCACAATATTTGTAGGGTGTGGCCCAATTTCTCTATAGCGCCCCTAGAAAATTTAAAATGATCAGCCCCAAGCCATGCTTTAACCTACAATTACGAAACTTTGTACACATGTGTACCATGTCAGGACTTACAAAAAGTCTCTTGGAGCCATGGTCTAAACCCCAGAGGAAGTCGGCCATTTTAGATTGAAGTTCAGATTTTGATCCCATTTTTGCCGTTTATAATCCATTTCAGTAATTCGCCACTTGGGGTCAGTATTGCTCCACAAATGAAACAGCAGATAATCAGGATGAAGAACAATATCAGTATATCGCCAGTAGGTGTCAGTGTTCCTCCACCGATGATAAACAGATCCACGGGCGGATGGGCGTGAAAACTTTGTGAGTGTGTTGCCATGACATTTCTAAAGGATAGAAATGTCTCAGATAATTTTTGTTGAATTAAATCATGCAGTAAATGTAGCGTTTTCTTACTTCTTACAAACCATTTCAGTAATTCGCCACTCTGAGTAAGTATTACTCCAACAATGAAATAGAGTGCTTTACAAACACAGCTGAAAATGATGAAAAATGACGAACTGTAGTACTTCGCCATGTGCATATGATCGGCTGTAAATGACACGTGGATCATCCGACTGACGCCAAATTGGATACGTATGACCTTTGTTGACTCTAAAGAGAACAACAGCATTGAAATATATTTTGACTCCACTGCGCGTCCTACATTAATCCGCCAGCTATATTTCCTCGCAAACCAATGAATCTGCACCACATTTTTGCATCGTCAAGGAGCGCCTCGAACGCATCAGTGCGTACCGCCTGGTGGACAGGCGCGGAAACTGCGCAACAACTTCTGTGTTAGCACGTGGCCAGCGTTGATGGAAACTGAGCAACAGCTTCCGCGGTGCGGGCGGAGGAGCTGAAAACTGCGTGAGAGCTTCTGTGGTGGCTGACGTGAGGCGACGGTTGCTCGTACCCCGCGGTGGCAATAGGCCGGAGCGGCGCTTGGCTGCGAGGGCCGTTCGAGGCTGCTTGCAGCTTTAATTATTATTATTTTTCTTTCCACCTCTTTGGGGGGCTTTTTGGGGGCCTTATCATATTGGAAAACTCACCAAACTTGGCGGAGGCCTTAAGCCTGTTTAAAAATTTTGATTTTTAAGGTCATCACAAAAATCCACAAGAAATGGCTCAATAGCGCCACCTAGAAATTTTCTAAGGACCCTTTGCTATTCACTTACTTTATCCTAGAGACATGAAATTTGGTACACTTGTAGAGCTCCCCAGGACGCTCAAAATTTACAATTAATGTCATAGTGCAAGTATCACAGGAAGTCAGCCATTTTGGATTGAAGGTCCAATTTTGAGGCCATTTTTGCCGTTTACAGCTCCGTATTTGATCGAACTCCTCCTAGGGATTTCGATTGATCGGCTTCAAACTCGGTCAGTCTGTTCATAAGGCATGTCCCATCTAAAGTTATCAAAACGGTGAGTTTTTGAGTATGCTGAAGGGGGGTTAGCAGGGGTCAAAGTTCACCTACTCGCCGTAAAAAAATAAACTGCTATATCTCCTACACAGAAACTCACAGAGGCACCAAAGTTTCTGTGATAGATCATCATCGGTGTCCTACAATACCCTATGGTCGAATGATGACATCACTTTGGCCACGCCCCCTGAGAACAGGAAGTGTAATGTTTTACTGTGAACTTTCACTATCTGAACCCTTTGACCTCATCAACATGAAACTGTGCCCAGACACAGAAGACATGTTGGTGTATTGAGGATTCCAACCCCGACCAGCTACGATGGAGCAGGTGGGCGTGGCGGCGTGGCGAATGACCTGTAACGCCATCGCCATAACGTTTTGCTCTCAATTCCACAGTTTTCGGTCCCAGCTGCTCCAAACTCACAAGGATGGATCTTCATCTACTCCCCGACAGGAATCCATCAAAAAATATTTGGTGGCGTGGCCTAATTTCTCTATAGCGCCCCCTAGAAAACTTTAAATGATCAGACCCAAGCCATGCTTTAACATACAATTACGAACAGTTGTACACATGTGTACATTGTCAGGACTTAAAAAACAGTCTCTTGGAGCCATGGTCTAACCCACAGGAAGTCGGCCATTTTAGATTGAAGTTCAGATTTTGACCCCATTTTTGCCATTTACAGCCTCCGTATTTGATCGAACTCCTCCTAGGGATTTCGATTGATCGGCTTCAAACTCGGTCAGTCTGTTCATAAGGCATGTCCCATCTAAAGTTATCAAAACGGTGAGTTTTTGAGTATGCTGAAGGGGGGTTAGCAGGGGTCAAAGTTCACCTACCCCATAACAAATAAACTGCTATATCTCCTACACAGAAACTCACAGAGGCACCAAAGTTTCTGTGATTGATCATCATAGGGTGTCCTACAATACCCTATGGTCGAATGATGACATCACTTAGGCACGCCCCCTGAGAACAGGAAGTGTAATGTTTTACTGTGAACTGTCGCTGTCTGACCCCTTTGACCTCATCTACATGAAACTGTGCCCAGACACAGAAAACATGTTGGTGTATTGAGGATTCCAACCCCGACCAGCTACGATGGAGGAGGTGGGTGTGGCGGCGTGGCGAAGTGACCTGTAACGCCATCGCCATACGTTTGGCTCTCAATTCCACATTTTTGGGCCCAGCTGCTCCAAACTCACAAGGATGGACCCTCATCAACTCCCCGACAGGAATCCATCACAATATTTGTAGGGTGTGGCCTAATTTCTCTATAGCGCCCCCTAGAAAATTTTAAATGATCAGCCCCAAGCCATGCTTTAACCACAATTATGAAACTTTGTACACATGTGTACCTTGTCAGGACTTACAAAAAAGTCTCTTGGACCCATGGTCTAAACCCCAGAGGAAGTCGGCCATTTTAGATTGAAGTTCAGATTTTGACCCATTTTTGGCGTTTAAACCATTTCAGTAATTCGCCACTTGGGGTCAGTATTGCTCCACAAATGAAACAGCAGATAAACAGGATGAAGAACAATATCAGTATTTCGCCAGTAGGTGTCAGTGTTCCTCCACAATGACAAACAGATCCACGGGGGGATGGGCGCTAAACTTTGTGAGAGCGTTGCCATGAAATTTCTAAAAGGATAGAAATGTCTCAGATAATTTTTGTTGAATTAAATCATGCAGTAAATGTAGCGTTTTCTTACTTCTTCCAAACCATTTCAGTAATTCGCCACTCTGAGTAAGTATTACTCCAACAATGAAATAGAGTGCTTTAGAAACACAGCTGAAAATGATGAAAAATGACAACTGTAGTACTTCGCCATGTGCATACGATCGGCTGTAAATGACACGTGGATCATCCGACTGACGCCAAATTGGATACGTATGACCTTTGTTGACCTCTAAAAAGAACAACAGCATTGAAATATATTTTGACTCCACTGCGCGTCCTACATTAATCCGCCAGCTATATTTCCTCGCTAAACCAATGAATCTGCACCACATTTTTTGCATCGTCAAGGAGCGACTCCGAACGCATCAGTGCGTACCGCCTGGTGGACGGGCGCGGAAACTGCGCAACAACTTCTGTGTTAGCACGTGGCCAGCGTTTATGGAAACTGAGCAACAGCTTCTGCGGTGCGGGCGGAGGAGCTGAAAACTGCGTGAGAGCTTCTGTGGTGGCTGGCGTGAGGCGGCGGTTGCTCGTACCTCGCGGTGGACAATAGGCCGGAGCGGCACTTGGCTGCGAGGGCCGTTCGAGGCTGCTTGCAGCTTTAATTTTTTTTGTTTTGTTTTAGCTGAAGTGCCTGCACATAAAACAAAGCAAGCCAGGTGAACCTCAACTGTGTTCAACCTTGAATAATACAGCGCAGCTGAGTGAATGTATTTTGAGCACAGAACAATAGCAGTAGTGCCTAATGTTCAACACCGATGTTAACAGCCCAGGTTTATGACTGTGCGTTCATTTGTATGCAAAAACGAGCAAATGAGATCTGATCATTGGCAATGTTTTTAATGCCAATCTGAATGGTTATAATTAAAGCATGTGAGTGACAAAAATCAGGAAAAAAAGTAGTTAATGTTTCTAAAGGTAAAAAATGAACAATGCAGATGAGTAACGTGTATATTTGAGTCTCACACAAGCCCAGATGAGATGGTATGGGACAAAAATCCTCCAGAATATATATATAAACATGGATGCACAAAGAAATGAACTGGCGATATAAGTTAGCTTGTTCATCAAACAAGAGATCATGCTAATTGATGAGACTTTTCTCAAATACATTGTATGTAGGAGAGAGTTTCTGTCCTTCTTTCTAATCCAGGCAATTAGAACCACCTTTTACATGTCGGACACACACACAGCTCACAATGAGAAATGATTAATATGATAACCATATTTTTGATATGTGTATAATATTTTTGTCTTTTTGCAGTAATTTAATTTAATCAGCTTGAATCCTACACTGTAAAAATAATTAGGGTGGTTAAACTTAAAAACTTGAGTACAATTGCTGCCTTAAAAACACAAGTTAGCACAACTTGAAATTATGTATTTTTCCAACTTAGGTTGGCAAGCTAGAAAAGTAGCCCAATTGCTTATAATTTGTTGCTTAAATATGATACCATAAGTTGAAATGACTAACTACAGAACATTATTCATTCTCAAAAAATTGAGTACTCTTGTCAAGTGAAATTAAAATCATATTCTATTTGAACTCAAATAATTAAATTATACCACTTTTCTAACTAATGACTACTTGTTGTATGAACTTCATACTCTGAGTTTAAACACATTGCAAAGATACATTATCCATTCAGAAAACTTGTTTTATTTTGTTAAAGTAACAAACAATTATATATACTTTCAACTCTCATTTTAAAGTTAAACTGACTAACTATATTCATACCAATTCCTTTTTTGAGTTGATTTAACTTAAGAGTTTAAGGCAGCAATTGAACTTAAAATTGCAATTTAAGTAAACTAACATTTCCAAATATTGTTCACTTCCTCCACTAATAATGCCAAGTTCACCAGTTTCCTAAAAATTACACCAAATACACTTCCATTTCAAATATTATACATTTATTTTTATCTTGCTCTATCAAATATGAGACAAGCCTTAAATCAAGTGTAAAAGAAAACATTTGTCCAAGACAAGCAGAGGTGTTGACATTTATTGGAGGACCAAAATTGACAAAAACAGAAATCAATTTGACAAATAAAACAGAATTTTATTGAAATCTCAATAAATAAATGTACTTAAAAGGCTCCAATTAAGAACTTCACCAGATTAAAAACCACCATTGTGAAGAGTTAAAATTATTCTAAAAATGTAGGACACCAGCAGTGTTTCCATTTTAATGCATTTTTTTAATCATCAAATTCTTAAAATGTCAAAAGAAATGAAAGAAAATGCAAATCAGGCATGTTTCCATCAACTGGCTTTTAGCAAAATTAATAAGGATACACAAAGTAATTACATCGGAATTTGATGTTATGCATGGCTGTAGTACACAGGAAGTGATGTCTCTTAATAAGGACTAAAAATATGTTTTTGCAAACACAAATGCTACAAAAAGATTTTAAAGAAATGATAGCAAGAAAGAGAAATAGGTAAACATGTAAACAGTTTTTGTAAGAAATTTTGTTAGTCTTACATCACACATCCTGATGACAGTTGATGGATCTTCGCCAGATATGTAGCGAGGCAAACCAAGCAGAGCAGCAGCCCTTCTCCTTTCATTTGTGTCCTGCAAGAGATGAGACATGCAGTAAAATTAATATATTTTAACAAAATTAACAAATTATGCCTTGTTTTCTAGCCATCTTCAGTCCTGCTCACATCTTTTGCAAGGCAGTCCAAAATGTCTTTGAGTGGCTGCTTCTTTCCAGATTTGGTTGCTGCTTTGTAGACCTCCAGCAGTCTCAAAACCAGGCCATCAAGTCAGTCAAGAAAAGATTTCAGAAGGTCTGTGGTGACGATTCTTGTAAATTCTGCCCTAATCTGAGGAATAGAATACATAGAATATAAAACTTTGTCTCAATAGGACAGTTAACTCAGTATTAAATCACTAAATGTCTTGGTGGAACGAATTCAGTTATGCGATTACCTGTCTCTCATGGAACAGAGCAGGCCATCAGGAGATGATCTCTGTGATGTGTGGTTGATCTCCTACAATGTCTTTCCTACGCTGAGAAAATGTAGCAACCATCAAATCCTCAAGCAGCTGATGATTTGGGTCTTTCTTCTGCATTTCAGCCTCCATTATCTTGCGCTTCACCTCCATGTTTTCAGGACTGTGTCCTTCAGATGGATCAGGACAGAAGTTCACCTCTCCCTTCTTTGACTTTTTGACAGTTTCCCCTTTTGAAATTCCAGATTTTCTTTTGTTTGAGACCACTTCAGGGTATCGTGCTGAACTTAATTTTTGCCTGTAGTTTCCCATTTTAAATTTCAAACTGTGAAACCATGAGTGCCATCCCTTTTCTGACCCTGGGTCTCGCAGACACCTGCACAAAAAACTAAACAAAAAAACCCATACATTTCAGATTATGGTATTTAAAAATATAAAGTATTCATACATACAAATTCCAGTTTTGCCACTTAATTAAAATAACTTGACTAAAATGTTATCTTCATCAGCTTCATTGTCCAAAGTAGAGGTTCCAAAGTTTTCAGAATTTGACCTGCACAATAACAGTAACACAGACTGTCCCCAATTTATTGTAAATGATATACCTTGATATTGGGTCAAGTGAAGGACAACAAAATTAATTTTGCTAGTTTAATTCATTGTAAGGTGACACACTTTACTAACAACTAAATCAAATAGTCATTTTTAAACAGTAATCAAATCGAAAAAAGATTTTTCAGAACCCCTCCTCCATGTTTCAGGACCTTCAGTGGGGTCCTGACTATTTGGAAGCCACCAAAGCTCCTTGATATGTGATAGTCTTGGGCACGCGCCCAGCCTGAGCTAACGCTTGATAAATAATTACTGTAAAATTCAGAATACAGTTTAATCAGTAATAGCTGCTGGAGATAGTTTGCATTTTTCACCGGCAACCAGAAAGGGACACGCATGCACACGAACACACGAAAGAAAGGATACGACTAATTACTGACAAGAAACAGACTAATTACTGGCACAGCCTTTCCCGAAGCCGCTAACTCGTCTGCAGTTAGCACGTCGATGCAGAACTTTGACCAAGCGCCACATATGCATTTCTGAGGAAGTGTACAAAACAAAAATCGTGGAAGCGGCTTGTATTTCCCTTAAAAAAGTTCTAGAAGCGAGTAGCATACTGCGTTTAGCTAGGCTCAACTGCATTAACTAACTGCCGCCCTCAATTAGCAAGCTGTTGTTTTATGTCCTGTGTTTAAATATGTAACACAAACTTTTAGCTCTTAACATATTTGAAAAATGGATGGCATTATCAAAAAAACGACAAAATGCAGCTTACCTTACATTTTTATCTCTCCAGCTCGCTTAGCATTTGGAAAAAATGTCCCGCCGAACTTGAACGCCTTTAGGACCGAGGTCTCGGAAAAAATGGTATTCATCCGCGAGGTGTTTTCGACGTCCTTAATGTGGTCAGCTGGTGTTCCTCTTCTTCATTTAATATGCGATTCTAACTGGGATGGAAAACTTTAGAACTTCTGACTAAATTTCACCTCATATTTAGTCCCTTATCAGATAAAGAGCGAATTCCCGGCACTATTTGTATCTCGCATTAATATTGCCTGTGGTGATCAGTTTTTATAAGATCCGGTTAACATTTTAAAACTCAGATTGTCAAGTTATGTTCACACGTTTGAATTTTAGGTTTCACTGAACTGACTCACATCCTCGAGTTGAAATGAAAATAACTCATGAAATTAAGTTGACATTTCATAACTCATTATGTTAATTGGAACTAACTTATAGAAATACCTTATGTCAACTAATCGTGAGTAAGACTTTTTACAGTGTACTATCTGGTAGCAGGATTCAGATATGTTATAACAGGGATGCATCTAAACTTGCAAACTCTAAGGTTGGAAGTCTCTTACAGGTTTTTTTTTTTCCTTCATCTCAGCCCACTGGTTCTCTATAGTATTCAATGTTCTTAATGTACTGGCAGTCAGTGAATGTCCTGTTTCATCTCCGAGAAAGCGCTTCCCGCAGGCCTTATAGACAGATAACAGGCCCACAGCACAACAGATTGTTCACCATGCTTACTGTAACACTTTGCACGAAAGTGCCTTATTACTGATTTCCACTTTTGTGTACCTCAAAGCCACCTGGACTGCGGTAGAAAAGCTTAATCATTGTCTCATTAGCAGATGGTTTCAGCAAAAGTCTCTGCAGAGTTTAGCAAGCTCCATATGTTTATGTTTGCAAAGCTTCAACGGGAAATACTTTTTTTCTGGTTTCACTCTACACAAAGAAAAACAGTTGGCATGTATCTAGCATTTAATGATTGCTTCGAAAAATGATGATTTCGACAAGCAGCCCTCCGCTGAAATTCTCTGAGTGAGTTTTATTGATTTTTTTTTTCTGTGATTATGTTACTGTAACACAAATGAATTAATTTCAAGGACTTTTAATTCTCTTTACCAGGTATAAAAAAAATAAACCGTCTTATTTAATTTCAATCATCTCACAACAAATTTAGAAGCAGAAGGGGGGAAAAAAAGAAAGTCCAATTATTATATTTGCAGGTAAACTTTCAAACTGCTTGACAGCCACACAGATTTTTTTTACAGAAAAATAAAATGTTATTCATGTTTTTTTTTTTCTTTTTCCAGTATCTTGCAGATCTGTGACATTTACATTCATCTGATCTCCGGTCCCAGGATGGACATTGATCTTTAGGTTGAATCATCCATCAACAGATTTGCTGTTTAGGGAAGGGATGTCTTCTTCCGTATAAGGACGAAGAATGATTAAAGCGACCAAAACTTTACATGATGACATTTAAAGGATGCGAGGGATCAAACATGCGGGTCCACTGTGGCGTTAAGCGATGGATTGAGATTTAGAGGATGAAAAACAGTTTCAGTGTACCTTGGTAAGCTGTAATAAACAGCCTGAAAGTTTTTTTTTTTTTTTTTGAGCAAGGTAAAATATGAGCCTTTTGTGCCTGTGTGCATTGTATAGATCCCTGAGAAATGTCTACTGATGTGTGTGTTTGCACGGAGACCGGAGTCAAAGGCCAAAAGGTTTGCTGGCAGGAGTGTTAACCTATGTCACCAGGCACACGCCCAGCAGTATTCAGTGCCCTGTGTTGTGGTGTTAAAAACCCATGTGCATCTGCAAACAGAAAAGAAACAAAATGAAAGAAAGAAATGGCAGGGGAAGAGCAAAAGAAGACTTTTCTATCTTTCAGCTGAGCCATGCAGAGCATAAAGATTAAGATGTGGTACAGTTTGAAGGCAGAGGAAAAGAAGCCGAGGAAAAGGCAGGGTGCGTTAAAAAGAAACAGGGAGCAGGAGTCGGCTGGAGGAGGCAGTTCGGGGTATGTGCACATACGGACAGGTGTCTTAGATGTAAGAGCCTCCGGAGTTCTGAGCGTCATTGAAATGCCGCCTTATTATATCCTGATGCTGACAGAGTGACAGACGCTCGGTGAGCATGCAGGGCTGAATACAAGATGGTATTTTAAACCCCATCTTATACATATTCATTTCATTTGATAGGCCCTTCCCCCACACTCTACTTTTCCTTGGCTATGGGAAAAGGTGAATTTCCTAACAATGTGTGCCCTGAAAATGTGTATAGGCTGGATTTCTGCATTTTCTTTGTATGTCTGAGCACGTTAGCAGACACGATGTTGGTCAACAGTTTATATACGTGCCACGTCGGCCTCATGTCATATAACCGAGAGAGTGATCACAACAAACATAGAATTTTTATTTTGGCACCAAGTGATCATAGGAAATAACATCATCATCCACATGTGGTGTCAAATGTTGTTCTCAAAAGTCAGGAAAAATGGGAAGAGGACGAGAGGCGAAGCAGCAGGATAACCCCTGATGGGGGGTTTGAATTAATGGATGGTTTGATTGTGTGGAAATGCTTTAGATTATAAAACAAAAATGTGGATCGAAAATACATGATTTGAAAGATTTGCAATCAGCAGTGTAACATATCTGAGCACCTACATCAAATTTAAACTTGTGAGTCATCAAGTTACTGGAATTCAACATACTTAGACGAAAAAATAGGTAATAAATCCCAATTTTGTTTCTTGTCAATGAGTGCACTTTATTTTTATTTTTTTTTTTTTTTGTGATCCCACAGTAAAGGGAGTTGCATAAAAAGGTGCCCCGCACTTTTCAGATCTTTTCTTACAATATTGTTGAAAACTAAACATAATTTTCTACAATTATGAGCTACATTGTGCTTGGTGATACATAGAATCTGAGAGCAAAGCGACACACTGTTTTTCTAACCCACTTAAACCCAGTAGATAACTGAACACGGAACCATTAACACAGCCTGCCTTGTTTGTTAATGAAAGCTCTTATTTTATGAGTCACTTGTATGTTTTTTTTTTATGATGCATGTAGAGTGAAAAAATATAGAGGTAAAAGAGACTTACTAACTAGAAAACATGAATAATAAATACAATATGAGATTCAGAGGGAGCAGCGCTTATGAATAAAGGTATTTTTTGCCAATTTGGGACTGGCTCTAGAAGAAAATTGGCTTTCACATCACATTCCTTCAAGCCACAAACTTTTATTGTGAAATAAATACAATGGCTAAAATAAGAACAGACCCTCAAAAGCGTAAAAACAAGACATTCACAGGCAGAGAAATATAGTTAATGAAATGGAGTGCATTAGTTCTAATTGCAAGTGTATTGTTTGCAGTGGTTAGACAACAGATTTAGATCTTGAGAGCAAAACCCTCGGCTATAGTCCATACGATAACAAATGACAAACTCAGATAAACTCGGTAAGTGTATCCTGAACATCCTTCTTGTGTCAAATTATCAGGATTTCTAATTTTGGAACTAATATAGAAAGACAAATGCTCGCAGTTGTAATTCTATTGACATGTTTCAGAAATAACACAGACTGAACTAGGTCACGGTGGCACACTTCCTGTTGCCGCGTTGCTGTTGTGTCAGCCATCGGACTGCGGTGAAGTGACAGTCTCTGTTAGCGGCTTTCCGGGAGAGACGATGTGCGAGCAGGAGAAGCAGGAGAAGCAGGAGAAGCAGGAAGCAATGCTTAGGCTGCACTTCATGTGAATCCGAATAAAATCCAGCGACCGCCTTTTGTTTTTTAGTTTATTCGACATCTGATGGACCTTTACACTAGATGGTTTCTAGTCATGAAGACAGAAAGTCACAGTTGACAATTTCTCCAATTACTCCAGTGCGACTTACGTCGTTTCTCTCTTCACTACGCAATTTTTCAACTGATGTGACTTTTAATCTGGAGTGGCTTATAGTCAAGCTGTGCTGATTTCATACCTGTCTTTTTGGCAGAAAAAAATAAATAAAATAAACTAATTTTATACACAAAGTCAATTCATACCCAACGTGGGGAGATTTTGTCCAACTGGTGAGGAAGTAAAGTGACCAGGATCTGACCTAAGAGACATCAGCAAGGCTGAATATTTATTTTTTAACGCTTTCAATGTCTGTGATGGAACATGTTGAATCCTGAAATGTTTACAGCCTTTTACAGAATTCAGAGTTGAAATCAGTGTCTGCATATTAACACTGATGCACACATGACACTGATTTTTATAGTAAATAAATAAATAAAAAAGACAAACTGTAATATTTCTTTTAAATGAATAAAACCCTGTTTCAGAGTCATTTCTATGACACCCACACCTTTGTTCCAAGCATTAATAATGACTGACAAAAAAGACGCAGCAAAGGCACTAAAATTAAAACAGAATTTGCTATAAGCATTAGATGTAGGTAAAAGCTTTATAGAACCCACAGATCAAAAACTGACCCGCAATGATCTGTCTCATCTGTGCATTTCTACTAAAAACCAACACAAAATGGCCACAAAGTCCACAAAACACTTTGGAAAGACAGTTAAGATATAAAGGAATAAACGACGACCCACTGGGCTGCATGTCAGTCTGTTCAGACACATTTACAGTCGAGTACCAAGTAAATGTGATGTTAAGACGCCTGATTAACGTCTCACTCCCACCTCTCAAGTCCTCCTGTGATTAAAATGTCAATAAAGCCAATAAGAGATCAGCTTGTCGTCATCAATTTCAAGGCAGCTCAACCAGCACAACAGTTTCTGTCTGCATGTCTCACTTTTCAAACATTTCTTTGGGTATAGAACCTCAGTTGTTTGAGGACAAAACAAAAATGTATCCGAATGCAAAAACAATAACCTAAAATAAACCCCAAGACCATTTTGTTCTTCTATAAGGAGCACCATAAATGTTTTACAGTGCAGGTCGTCATTCACTGGAGTGGGCTTGAACCAAATAAACATATTCTCTCCGCTGAAACGTTTTATGAGACGTTCCGATGTTCGTTGGGGTCTGACAAACGACAGACTCATGTCAGGATGTAAAGCCTATAACAAGCAAAATAAGCTCATTCTGAGGAATAATTGTTACATTCCACAGTGCTGGGGAAACCAGCCTTAAGCCTGTTATTAGCCATATGGAGAGTGCTGTGGGCCTGGCTGGTTGGAGAGCGGAACACAGCGCTGGGCGCGTGCCAAACGCTCGAGGAGATAGCGAGAGAAATTCCTCGCTTTTAATTAAGAATTTAATACCGACACTGGTTCTAGTGATTAGTACATAATTAAAAGCTCCTACCGTGGATTCTCACACAAGCATAATTAATAGCTGCATCGATATGCGCCGCGTTTTCATGTATATAGTGCACATACAGTTAAGTTCAAAAGATTTTCTGTCTTCTTGTTTACTT
Source organism: Poeciliopsis prolifica (assembly GCF_027474105.1). NCBI lineage: Eukaryota > Metazoa > Chordata > Actinopteri > Cyprinodontiformes > Poeciliidae > Poeciliopsis > Poeciliopsis prolifica. The sequence goes on from NW_026562404.1 coordinate 1,610,140, forward strand.
CGATGAAGCTACCACCAAGCTGACTGTATCGATGATGTTCTTTGGGTTGAATGCTTCTCCTTTTTTTGTCTGTCAAACGAATGTTACATCATTGCGCCCAAACCTTTTTTCTTCATATTATCTGACCTCCCAAAAAAAAAAGACCAGAAGTTGTCGTCTCTGCTCAGGTGAGATTTTGCGAAGCAACCTTTCACCGAGGAGTAACTTCTTCTTTGGATCATATTTGAAACACATCTATATCCTTTTCAATCATGTTGGTCAAAGCAGGAGATTCCTTTAAATTTAAATGAATAACTTTGGGCTTAAACGTGTCAGTATGACGTGAGCAGGAAGAGACTGAAAATGTCTCTGAGGCTGAAAGTAAAAATAAAGAGCAGTTAAATTAAATACAAAGCCCCATCTGTTTATGTTAAATGTCAATGTGGTGATTCCAGTGGCTTTTCTGAATACTGACTTAAAAAAAGAAAAATTGTGGGATAGTTTCACATTCCTTTCAGTTTCAAATAAATATGACCCTTTTTTTTGACACACAAAGTCCGTCAAGCATTATTCTACCTGTGGCTGAATTAAAAAATATTTAACTAAATGAGAGTTTATTGTAGTTTATCATTTTGATGTCTGGAAATACTGCTTTTTTAAACTTTTTTTTTAAAGACACCATGGAGACAATGGACACCCATGCAAGGAATGAAAACATCTGAGCTTTGCATTACTTCACCAGTCGATCACATCATTGGTCTAGACAGTTGCTTAACAATGCAGGCTGTGCAGGCAGCAGTAGAAGTCTACTGAAGGGACAGCATAGAGTAGCCTGATATTGACCAGTGACTGCTTCAAACGGAGATATGAAGCAGACCACATGCATGTCATTTGAGGTTTCCTCATAGGACAAAGTTAGACTTGAGTTCTTGTATTATCATATTTAAATGGTAGCATCTGGTGAGCTGTGCGTGTAACAGAGGTGTGACAGAGAAGGGTTCTCTATGTGTTTTTTAATGTCTGTGACCCTTGTAATCATCACAGGCAATGTTGCTGCTAAGAGAAAGTTAACAGGTTTATCAGAGACCATCCATCTATTGTCAAGCAATCCACTGACTGAGGAATGCTTCTGAACTCTGGAGTTCAAAACAACATTATATTTAAAATATTGTTTATTTATACACATACAGCAGAAAGAGCGGGAAGCGTACTGAATTTGCCAACCTTCATCACACATCCTGTGTGTTAATATATTTTTAAATGTAAAGTTAATCAGCTAATCAAAGCTTTAAAAGTCCAAATCCATGCACAGGGCAGCATTCACACTAGTTTGACCATCTGATCATAATGTCCAAATGTTTCCTGTCTTTGGCAGGACTGTTGAGCTGCACAAGCAAGACTCTCACAGCACTCTGGCTCTGCACATGTAAGACTAACTGTAAAATTTGAAAGGGTCCTCAGGGGGTCAAGACACAAAAGCAAAGTTCACCGCCCACTAAATTTCAACTGTGCTATATTAAGACATTCTTTCCCAGATGTGGGCAGATGTGCAAAGGTGTGGCCTTACGCACCTTTGTATTAAACCAAAATGATGAAAACAGGTGATGGAAATGAATCGCAGGCCCACGCTGAGTGCTGACTGTCGAGGCTCTCAGCTGTAGAGCTCACATGCAGCAGTAAGAGTGGTGACCCTGAATAAATTGCCTAGTAATGAGTCATATCAGGTGATTGTCTGTGATACGTGGTGGTCAGCCAAAGGGCAAAGGCCTCTGTGGCACGGCTGCCCTTCACAGCCTCATATTAGGCTTCGCTAATTTGCACGCAATTAGCTTGGCTGCATGAGAGGCTGCCTGAAGCCTCTGGGTTTCAGAGAGACTGATTTAGTCAGCACCGACTGCACAAGTCTGGACTGTGTTTTGTATGTGGTGTGTACATGGTTCACATATAATTTTGGTCTAAATTTCCTAAGTATTCTTTCATAAAGACGAAGTAGTAAATTTCACTATGAGTTTATCTTAACAGCAGGCTAATACAAGAAGGGAGGGCACAAAGGACGAAGGACTCACATGGGGAAACGGAAGGAACCGCACATGCAGCACAAAGAAGGAAAACAAGAAGGAAGAATGGAGGCCACAAGACAAGATGCAATGAAATTGGGAAGGAAGAAAGACGAAATGCAACATTTGGGCAATGGAGAGATGGAGAAAGGGTAAAGTGACGTAAATAGGAGGACGAGTGGTAAGCAAGCAAGTTGCAAGAAAGGACATTTGGCCAGAAGGAAACCAAAAGAAAGGAAGGGAGAAGTGAAGCAAGGAAGGAGGGCACAATAACAAAAAGGAATGGAAGGAAGTAAAATGGATGCAAGTAAGAAAATAATTGACAGAGAGAACAAATGAAAGAATGAAGGAAGGATCAAATTAATGAAATTAAATGAATTACAGAACAGCTGAGAACAAGAAAGAAAGAGGGGGAGCACATAAGGGAAGTGGGAAAAAAGAAAGAAAGGAATTAATGAATGAAGGATAGAAAAAAGGTAATAGAAATAAAACAAGGGAGGACAGAAACAATGACACCACAACAAAAAAGACAAAGAGAAAAAAGGATGGAAGAAAAGACTAAACAAAGGAAAAAGGAAAGAACTAAATAGATAGGAAGTATGAAGCAAGACAATTAGAAAAGGAACAAGAGGAGTGGCACTCTTAGCTCCTTCTTAGCCTACTTGTAGAATACTGAAATAAAGTTCCAGACTTTCACAGACATCATCATACCCACATATAGAAATTACAATTTAAACATCTCAGTATCTTTTCTAGGCTTTCAGATTAATAGCACAGGCTTAATTATTCAACTCAGTCGATTATCTGGAAAATGCATCACAACATGAACCCAAAATAATCTGTGGTCAGAATTTAATCTGATTTAGAAAAGAATAAAGTGGAGTAATTGAAGAACTGCTTTAAAAAAAAAAAAACAACTGTGAATAGCACCTACATTGCAGACTTCAAGAGCTTTTCTTCCTCTCGCTTTTAAGCACAACCCAACAGAAACAGTCTTGCAGTGAACTGGGCTCATATTACTGCCTCATTTTGCTGTCATCCTGTATAACAACACAATGCGACACAGCGGAAAGGAAATTACAGAAGAGACATTGCATATCAGGAAGGACAGGATAAACGGAAGATCCACAACTATCCAATTTATCTTTTTATTAAACACGGCTAACTTTTATTATCAACCACTTCAGCTGCCTTGATCTGTTAAATATAACAATATGTATCTTTGTTTTCTAAAATAATGCTCGCTTACATGCATTCAGAGTTTGCATTATGATCAGTTTTAATTGAGAATTTTTTTTTTTTTTTATTATTAATTTTAAATGTTTCATACACACCACCATTACAGTGGGCAGATTGAGAAATCTTTGCACATGCTTTGATAAATCACTCGTCCGTTATTATCTGTGAGCATCTTATCAGTTCAAGTAAACAACCCAGGGTATAAATTACTGTCCCTGACATATTAATATTTAAAAATCCGGGTCGAGAAAGCAATTTGTCATTTAGAAAGTTGACCGTTCAGAAAGCTAAGCACGGCCTCAGGTGGAACTCATGAAGGAGTTCTGCTGTCATGTTGCCCACCATCCACTTTAAATTATATTGAAAACTCTTTAAAAAAAACACACACACACACAATATGAATAATGTAAACTTCAAAACTTACAGTTTGACATAAAATAGTCAATAAAACGTTAAAGTAATACTCTTCACTTATTTATCATAGAATAAAACAAAATCAAAATTGCAAGACGTCATTTCATTTTCAGATGCCTGACCCCAACAGGCTGGGGGCAAAAGGACAAAGACAGAAAACGGGAAACCTGCAGTGAACGTTGGTGTCCCACTGTGTGCTCATTATAAGCTGTGGTCAAGGTGGCCTCGAGAGAGGACCGACACGTGGACCAGATAGTGATGTTTTGTTTTGTTTTTTTCTAAATGGGTAGCAGGGGGGCAGGACGTGTGCGAGCACAAAAGCAGGGAGTGAGAGTGAGGCTGGTAGAGATAACATAGGGGAGATAAAGACGTTCCAGAGATACTAAATAACACCAGTATGACGCATTCTGATGCAACGCTGTTTCCAGTCATCGCCCTCTTCCAGTTTACTCCCATGCTTTAAGGAAAACATTGAAAAATAAAGAAAAAAAAAAAGGTGCGCATGCTTGTAACGCCAGATGCTTTAAGAAGATTCAACAACAAATCTCCAAAACAAATCGTTTATGCATGCATGCTCAAGCTGAAGCTTCTCGTCAATACTTCTCACATTGAAAGAGTTCTCTCCATATTCATTTTCTCTTGCCGAAGAACCCAAAACTCTCGTGACCTTGAGAGGCTGAACAAGTGCAAGAGAAACATATCTGCTTTCACTTTTAATACATCTGAAAGTGAGACCGTGTGGGTAAATGCAACCCATTCAATACGGCAATCGTGCGGTGGAGTTAGTGCATGCATGTTGTCCTGGTTTAAACTCTGCCATTCCCGCACTCTCACATTATCATACAGAGCAGACGGAGTGCGTGTGCTGGGTAGTAAACCTCTTCACTGCTCTCCAACAGCAACCCCCCTCCACACACACACACCTCTCTTCCTCCTCCCATCTCATCTCCTGCCGAGCTCCCTGCGTGTAATCTGCAGACTGCACACGTACTCTGCCTACCTGAGCGGGAGTCTCTCTCTGGGTCCACCAGCTCGTGTGTGAGCACGCGCGGCGGCAGGCGAAAGGAGACAAGACAATCCAGACGCATCATATATGCAAAGTGTTTCCTGAAAGCATGAGAGTTTGCCTCAAGTCTAAATTCAGAGGAAGAGGAGAAAAAAAAAAACATCCATCGCAAGAGTGTGCACTTCACACAGGTGGCTATGTCAACCAACAATATCTGCAGGATCTGTCAATAAGACAATCTTTCAGTCTGGATCCCACTGTGTGCAGCAGACAGCAATCATCTTAACCGGAATGAGTTGGGCTTATGTAATGTTCCCTCTGACGGCTGATACAAAACGAGCCCTGCTGTGATGGGTTAGGTCACCCAGAAAGCAATGGTCTAAAGCCTTTCTGTACAAACTGATGCATTAATCTCACTCAATGTACTCTGATCTATTAAGTGGAGCTTCAGAAGCTATTTATACACATTCGGTTTGTTTACATTAGGTTTGGTTGCAACTTCCAAATCTAGGTGGGTTTATGCCAAATGTTATGTGGCCCCTCTAGACTTCAAATTGCATCGAGAACTCACTCCAGTTTTTCACAAATGTGCAAAATTTACACAAAATCAATCAATACCTACACTTTTCAGATTTTACTGACATTTTTTTCTCAAAAAAAATCAGATTTTTGACATGGCCCAAAATGGCCCAAAAAATTTGTTGGACTTTATTCAGCCCCCTTTTATTATAGTAAAGGAAATGCATGCCACACTTTTCAGATTTTTGTTTGAGAATAAAAAATTGAAAGCCATACATCGGTTTCTTTTCCCATGAAATGCAAGTTAGCTGCATTACAATGTGTGGCTTTAACATGAGAAAGTTTTACAAATATTTAAGGCACTGGAAGTTTCTAAAAGAGAAGTTTAAGGACGAGCCAAAGATTTGCTTTTTACAGATGAATGCCAAACATTTTAATTATTTATTAGAACCCATCTTGGTATTAAAAAAAAAAAAAAAGAAAGTCACAATGTTTGCCCTGCTGCCGTTCAGATTTATTCAATAGATTGTAGGCATTGTACCTGCCTTATTAAAAAGTGGCATAGCTCTGCAATGCCAGACCAAGAAGAATATCTCAGTGCCACCAGTGCAGTGTGTTAATGATCTTAACAGGATTCAGTCACACACATACACAATCAATGCATATCATGGTGTAATTATGGGGTACAATAATATCCTGGCGCTCCAGTACAACCAACAGCAGAATGCATTCATGAGCAGCAGTAACAAAAAGCCAAAAATTGTCTTGGTAACCTTTATCACCTCTCTGGAGACAAAAAGAAAAACTAATTGATTGAATCTATGTGCAGGTGAAGGAACTCTGCCAGCAAAAGCCCAGGCTTGGATCATAACCTTTTTGTCTCCGTTTCTGGCATGCGTCTATGTTCAGGGAACGGTGCGTTCAAGATTACAGACAGGGAACAAACACGAGTTTGTGAAAGCAAAAGAGGAGAGACGAGAGGAGTGACTGACGGGGAGGGCTGAGAGAGGAGACGGGGAGGTGGTTTGGTGGAGTGCGAGTGCTCAGGAGATGAAGATGGAAAGTGAAAGGGAAGAGAAATAATGAGAGAAGAGGAAAAACGTTCCCACTCTCAGAGAGATGAATTGGTTCATAGTTTGCAGACAGCCTTTTCAGTGCATCAGTGGAAGGACTATATCCATCCCCTTCTTCACTAATAAGCCACAGAATCCCCAAGACACAACCACAGGGATCTATTCATTTGTCTCCAATAACAGCGGCACCTTTCTGCTCGTATTAGCCAGGATTTGCATTGCCACATTTGCATAAGGACTTAATAATGTCCCCTGAATGAGACAAAATGCACCTGTCAATCATTCTCACTTCACTAAAAGGTTTCTGTGCTGTTTAAGGCAACAACGGGATCAGTCGGTGCATGGCACTCCGAGCACCATCAGTATGAGTTTCATAGGATATGATGCAATCGGTAGCCAATATTAATTCCTCTTGTTGAGTCAGACATGCTTAAATGTTAGCAAATAAAAAACGGAAAATGTTGAAGTGGAATTAAAATAATTCCACTCATACTATATTTCAAATTTATGGTATATAAGACATCAACATTTGAGAGAAACGTGAAACGGCCATAGTTTACAAAAGACAGTGGATGCCAAGATCAAAGCAATATTTAGTTAGGTTGGCTCGAGATTACACCATCACCAAAAGTGTGAAGAAGAAAACAAAAATACATCTGTCCAGCCTGAAACTTTAGGAACAATCAGTCATAGAATAATACACCAAATACACTGCACAACCACATTTTAAAGGTATCATTGGAAGTGTAAAAAAAACGTACAGAATGGGCAGAACCAAATGTGAGAAAACCAGAGAAAGAAGAAACAATAGTTACATATAATCTTCAAATTAAAGATTCTTTAAAACCTGGTTTCCCTACATCTGAACTGGATATCATGAGATTGTTGAAAACGAGAACGTACTGGCCAACTTTAAAAACATGCTTACCAACACTTTCACTAAGAATCCCAAGAATGTAGTCTTATATTGTTTTCTTTTTTTTGTTTTTTTTAAGATGGAAAAGGTAAACAATGCCAAAGAGAACAAGTACAACTCTTTTGGTAGAACTTAAGCTGAGTACTACTTTAGCCATGCTCAGTACTTTAATATTTTCAGTAGTGCTGCAAGTGAGAAGGACAACTGCTTTTCAATGGGGCAATATTGACATTAGTGCCCCCTGCTGGTATAAGAGTTTTAGACTGGAATGCCACACACTATAGAGACTCTTACTTTTTTCAAAAACACTGAAAAGAGACAGAGAGAGAGAGAGAGAGAGAAAGAGAGAGAGAGAAGGTGAGGGAAGCCCAAACAGCTCAAAACTCATTGCAGCATAACCTACACAGATATTAGAAAACTCAGAGCTACACGACATCAGCAGGGCATTGCAAACTTTCATAAACAATATTGTGAAGCAAAACTATAATTCAAAGTTCAGCACATCCTGAAAAGTACCACTCAGCAATATTCAGATGACTCAGATGATTGCCTTCATAGGAGTTGTGATCGGTGTTATGGTTGCTATATTAGTATCTTATACTCAAACAAAAAAAAAAACTCTAAATGTGGAGTTGTCTGTCTTTATCCTCTCTTACCTTCCAGCCGCTACCCGCCTCTCTGTAGTAAGGAAAATTGTCGCAGATCCACTGGTAGATCTCACTGAGCGTCATCCGTTTCCGAGGAGAGCCATTGATGGCGAAGGTGATGAGGCTGGCGTAGCTGTAGGGGGGTTTGCCGTCTCTGTGCTGTGCCGCTTCCTCTTGGTCCAGTGTGGTACCAGGATCCAGATGCACAATCTTCTTCCCCAGGCCGTGCCCGTGATGGTGCATGTGGTGGTGGTGATGGTGGTGATGCCCAAGGTGACTGTGGTGGTGTCCCATGTCTGCCTTCTGGATGGCTGCCCTCATGCCGAGCTGAGGAAGCCAGTCCATGGAGGTGAGGCTGCTCTCCAGCTCAGAGGTCATGGCGCTCGATGCTCCGGAGGGTCAAAAAAAACGAAGGAGAGGGGCTTCAGCGACGTGGCGTACGGAGGGATCTTCTGCTGGCTCACTGAATGGGTTCCGTGCTGCAGTCTTGGCTCAAGCCTAGGGAAGAGCAGGAGGTTTATTTACTATGCCTATTCATCTTCCTTAGCTGGAGCAGAAAGCAGACTTGGCAGAGACACATGGATGTCAACTTGTACATTATTTTCCACATTCAGTCTAGCTTTGTATAACAGAAAACACAATATTTTGGCACTTTCATCACTTTGCCTTTAGCACCACACATAAATATGTGAGAGAGAGATATTAAAAACTGTTTATCATATTGTTTCCATTAATTATACATTAAGTAGGACAGTAGTTTGGGGGCTTGGAATGAGATACGTGTCTTACTCTTCCCATTTCCTTCCATCTTTCTTTTGGCCAAAGCATCTGGGGAAGTCAGCGCTGTTAAAGGTAAAGTCCTCCCTTTGTGCATGTTCACAAAATCTTCATCTGGCGACCGTGACGGCGGCTGATGCTGCTGCGGCTGCAATGTACAAACACAAAACCACACAAGACGGTGAGCTTGCACTGCCAGACGGCCCTCATAAGATATTAATATCGCACAACCGTTCAATTGGCCTCGGCATCTGTCCAACCTGATTAAAACCTCCTCTCTCTCTCTTCCCCTCTATGTTGTGTCTGCCTGGATTGGTTTAAAGTCCATTCCATCCAAGGTGGAAACAGCAATTGGATCTGCACAGTGACTAAAAGCTGGGGAATTGTTTTCACAAGTGTCTGCCAAGGGGGGATGGCGGAGCGGGGGGCAGCTCAGGAGGAATTCCAACCCTCCGGAGGAGCTGAAAGGCTCGTCCCCTTTCCTGTGTCTCACCCACCAACACACATCTCCCTCTCTCTCTCTCTGACTCTCTCGCTCACACACATACACGTTTTCATTTTCTTGCTTGACGTGCCTCTCTCTCCCAACAAGTCCGTGCCCACCTCTCTGTCCCGCTCAGTCGCTCAGATCCCTGTCAGAGAGATGCAAGCAATACAAACATATGCTAAATCACCCTCGGCCTCTTATTACTGTAGCCTTAAGCAGAACACTCACCCCCAAAATATTTCCTGGGTCAATCTTAGCAACAACCCTTATTAAGGGTTTTGCAAAGAATTTTGCCGTGAGTCAGAGCTAAAGAAAGAAAATAATATTGTCCATGTGTGATTGTTTTGTACTGTAGTTTACCTTGGTTGGACTGAAAATGCCCAGATAGTCTGCAGAGAAAATGATTTAACTAATATAAACCCCTTTGATTGGTAACAATGGAAAATAATTTCACAGCATGTTTGGTAATTCCCGTTGAATTAAGTCGAACACATTAATTTTTAAACGTACAAATTTGTAAATGAAACAAGTTGTTTCATGTTCAATAATGGAACATGAAACAACTTTTGCACAGGCTTTTGGTAACAAATCCCACCTAAATTTCTTGATTAGATTTTAACTGTAGGTTTTAGCTGATTCAGCCATTTCTTACATCATTTATTATGGCCAGCAGAGAACATCAAAACTACATTTTGAAATGTTTTAATATTAACAAATACGGCAAGTTTGGTAGGAAATAAGAATTGTCAAGAGTCCTGTTGTTGGGAAAATGTATCTGAGCAGAAATTTTGTATCAAGTTTTGCCACAATAATAGGGGATCATTTTTCTTTTAAAAATCTAAAAGTGTAGAATTTATATGCAAGAACAAGGTTTATTTTCTTACATATTATAATGTCCTTACCCTCAAAGCCTTCTTTCACTCAAAAAAAAAGTAACTCTTGCTTACAGATATGCTTCTTGTACAGACATCCTCTGCTCCTGTTCAAGTTCTGCTCCACTCGCTGAAACTCTCAGGGAAAAACCTGTACTTTCAGCTCTGCTCTCTCTCCTCAGAGATACCTCTGGAGTGAACTCTTACGAGCGCTACCGGCACACCGAAAGGAAGACAGTGATGTTAAAAAATAATAATAATAATCAAACCCTCGCTCTTTGAGTGTAACTGTTACCAGGAAGAATTTCCACTTTGCTTCTAGAGAGAGCAAAGGAAACCTGCAAGCAGAGAAAACGATGAAGTGCAGGCTTCAGACAGAAGAACATATTTGTGCAGGAGGACATAAATCTGAGCACCAAAACATGCTAATGAGGGTTAGCAATTAAGAAAGGAAGATTTTCAAAGTAGTTCTGAGAGAGAGCAATACTATATGAGAGGGATAAAGGAAGCTACGCCATTATGTTGAAAAATAGCTTGTCTTTCTGAAAGACAAGCTATTCGATTTTATGAAAGTAACATTGAAGATGCTTGTTAAGTGACAGGATATCACCATAATTGCCAACTCTCAAAGTAAAATAACTATTGGCTGCCTTAAAAGTTGCTGGAAGTCACTAAATAATGTAATTACCTAATTGGATAATTGGCTTAGTGCATTGAACTGCAATTACTGCTGCGCGAGAAAGGAATATTGAAATAGGATATACAAAAAGACCTAGTAAAAAGTACTCTAAGTATGTGTTTGCACAAACAAGTGAACTTTCTTCTGTTGCATCTTGTTTTCTGTGATGTCACAACGCCAACCCTGAGCTTTACAGGGGCTTAGAACAGACTTGTGTTCATATTTTACTTTATATGATTTGTTTTATCTCATTGTTTAGTCATTTTTTTCTGGCTTGTATTTTTGTCTTAATTGTTCAGTTAGTCACAGTAAAACATAAAAAGTTTTGACCACAATATTTCTAACTTTTGTTCGTGTTCCAACGTATAAAAACACTAACAATAAGAGATCACATAAAAATCTGTATTGCATGTGAAATTCATTCACTTCAGGCCCGTCGGTGAAGAAAACATCCACTGCCGGTTTAGAAGAAGAATAAAATTTCTTTTTTTTTTCATTTTGGAGTCTCAAAGTAGTTCTAGAAACACCCAAAAATTAGCAAGATTTGTTGAAAGTTGTTTTTAAGAATCACTATGGTGTCTCTTAAAAACACTCAGTATATTTATCTCGCTACATGTAGCAATAAAGTGACTAAGTCGGCAACATGGATTCTGTTTACACATCGTGCATGTCATTAAATAGATGTCTGACCTGTTGATTGTGCACATGTTTTGTACTTCAGATTGATTAATGAAATACAAATGTGTAACTATTGAGCATTATGTCTAAAGTTGAAGGTAGTATAACACAGAACAGTTACAATTTAATTAAACCCTAGTTTGTTTTCAAAAATAACTTCATCCAACTAAAACAGTCCTATTAGCAATGTAACAAATTTCACAAATTTGTATTTGGAAATTAAAATTAAAATCTACCCAAGCTAACCACTGTTAAGCTAAATTTATTGCTTCAACCTCAACAGTTCATTTTAACAGCGTGCATTAAGTGAGTTGACAAACAAAAGAAAATATCATAATTTAAGGCCAGTAAAGAGTTAACAGTCTTGGCATGAAATTAACATCTAAATCACAAAATAATGAAATGAAAAAAACATCTAAACTTTCATCCCAATCCTATGCACTAACCTTCATGTGTCCTTCAACAACAAAGAGCCCAATGGCCCACGCATCCTCTATTCATGCAGTAAATGATAAAGGTGTGAGAGCTTCAAAAAGCCTGACAACAAAGATAAAACACTTTGGTTTCTTTCCACCTTTCCCTATGGAGAGCCCTAATATACCAACATGAAGAAGAAGAGGGGAAATGCCCAGCATCTGAAAAGTATCTTGCTTTAATTACATGAAGGAAAAAAAAACATGTGTAGCTGCAGAAATCATAACACTAAACAAGTCAGGCAGAGGGACTAAACTGAAAAAGGAACCAAGAAAAACTCAATAAGGACTCTTCTCCTTCAGGCCTCTCCAGTATGCAAGAAGTATATCCAAACATTTTTTTCCAAATCCCAAGAAGCCATCTTAATTAGTGTGCCTTCCTTTCTTTTTTTCCTAAGGATCTAATGTCGGTGGGTAGGTGGGATTTGGGTGGTGACACACAAGACACGGTACAACAAGTGCTTATTTTCCTCTCATTACGAGGAGGCTCGAACTGCAAATCAGCCTGCCACAAGCCCCGACCTGCTGTGCTGCCGCTGCTGCTGTTGTTGAGAAGTTGCGGAGCGTGGGATGCCGACACGGTCGCACATTGTGATGCTTCACACCGTTAGCCTGTTGAGGTGTTGAGATGATGAGTAATAGCATAGACCAGTGAAGGAAAAGGGGATATGACTTTGCTTATGGGTACAGGGACCCTGCTGGGTGGGTAGACACAACCAATTACTTTGTCGACTCTGACAACTGGTCCCACGGTGACTAAACTAACCTCAATGCAATACCTTCTATGTCTGATATCGGTTGGGTTGTGAATCGGCATGGTTCTACAGGAACATGATCACTGCAGAGAAGACATGTCAAAGTGCTGCAGCAACTGTATTTAGTTTTGACAAATGACTCATGAAATGTGTGCTGCAGTTGACAACTTAGGGTATTGCTCACACATCACATTAAAACCTATCCTAAGAAAGTAAACTAGCTTTTTCATTGCTTTTGTTTTCGTCCGAGTCAAATTGTCTCAATTCCTCCGCTTGACTCATTTAACCACTGAAGCTGATTTTCAGGAGAAATTCTTGGTTTGTAACCTCTGGCTCCCAGTAGGGAGAACTTTCTTTTGTTTCTTATTTATGTGAATGTCAGGGAATTGGCTTTATTAAGGCCAGCATACAATTTTAAAGTGATAATAGGAAAAAAAAAATCTTGAAGATTTTCTTCACAGGTTTTGTTGATAGAATCAATTGATATCTAACTAAATAAAGTCAATATATCCATAGAAGCTGTCTGAAAACCCGTCTATCCACAGTTACTTTTTTCACTTGCCCAATCCTCACAGCTGATGAAAATCTAGAACCAACAAATAGCCTCACATTCACCACTGGAATTGAGGAAGGAAGGTGGAGTACTTGAAAAAAATCCACATGAGCACTAAGAAACCACAAAGACTTCACAAGGTGTTAGCAAGCGAAACAGCGCTTGCAGCTGTTCATTAGTGCATAAGTTAGAATACCCTTTAAGTTTCCACACAACCAAAGACTTGAATGTACCTTGAGATTATATGCGATAGAATAACACAAAGCAGCACATTTACAAATAAAAGTCTGTAGAGTGTAACGTGTTTGTTTTCAGTGCTCTTAATTCTGATACCCCTAAATAAAATCCAAGGCGAAAAACTAATAAATTGACTTCATCTGACTGTAATTTAATCTCTGTTTAAACAAAGTTGTTCAGTGAAGGCCTGGAGAGTGTTAGTGAACAAACAGTAGAGAACATTCCAGACAGGTCAGGAATAAGTTTGTAGAGAAGCAGCGTAGCGTAATAAAACAATATTCTGACCTCAATCTATCATAAGAACAATAAAAAGGGTATGTCTCATTTGTAAATCTGCTATGACTTGGTCATCCATCTAAACTGAGAGGCTTGGCAAGACCGTAAAGCAGCCAAAAGGCCCTTGGTTTCCCTGGAGGAGCTGCAGAAAGTTCAGAGGAAAGAACTGGTTGACAGCACAAGGATTAGCTATCCTTTCCACAAACGTGTTCTTTACCAGCAAATAAGAAAGAAAGATTAAAGAAGTCATGTTTAGTTTTCAGTCCGCATGTAAAACCGTCTGTGTGTTAGGTAACAATGCACCAGGAACAAATCACAGTTAAATGCAGCTGTGGCAGCTGTTAAAACGCTTTTCTACAGCAAAGAACAAGGAAACTGTTTGGAGTTGAAGTGAAGATGGATGGAGCTAAATATAGCATACTCCTGGAAGAAAACCTGTTAAGAGACAGCAAAAAATAAAAAGTTGGACCACAGTGTTACCTTTCAACAACCACAAACTTACAACCAATGGTTTAGCTTAGAGCTGCACAATTCATCAAATCACAATTTGAACTGCAATTTCAATATATGTAATACTGCAAGTACATAAACTTCTTGGATGCAATATTTAGTAGGCTGTGACATTTCAGGAGCAATGCAATAAACCTTTCACTTTCACTGCCTTTCACGCCCACACCTGACACAAATCTTAGTGGCCAAGATGCTCGCGCCACAGTTCATGCCGGAGTCATAGAAAAAGAAAAGTGAGGAAAGTGCGAGTGAATTGTAACTGATATCATCAACATACAATTCGACAATGACATTGTAATTTCATGTTATCGTCATCTTGAGAAGCACAAGTTTAAGCCCAGGCCTCGGCTAAATTTTAGAAATGCCTGGTCGATTACATCAAGCTGAGAATCTGTGGTAAAAAGTGAAAGATGCTGTTCGCAGATCTTCTCTATCCAAAGTGACTGAGCTTCAGCTAATTTTGCAAACAGGAAGGGGCAAAGATTTTCACCTCTAGATGTACAAAGCTAGTAGTGATATACTTGAAAAGACTTTGACAGTAGACTGTAATTGCAGCAAAAGGTAGTTTTACATAGTTCTGGCTCGAATGCATGACACAAATTTGGTATTTCTTATCTAAAAAACTGCACTTTTAATAAAGAACAGCAATCAAATGCATAATGCAAGAAATCAACTGCAGTATATATTAGCTAAAAAACCTCCTTGATTTAATTGTAGCCTCACCTTTTAGAAAACCCCTACCCGAAAATGTAAGTCATACATATTTATCTGGGTAAGGCATAGAAATATTGAGTGGAGGATGCCTTGGTAGCAATTATACTGACGCATTTAAATGAGCAGAGTAAATAGTTTTATTAGTTCAACAGAAATATGAATAAGTAGAGGTTAAGATCATGGAAAAAGATGATCATTTCCGAGGGTTATGATCAACTAAATTAAAAGGAACACAAGAAGTAAACTTTTCCAGCTTGACTTAATAGAGTTCATAGAAGAAATTACACGTGTTATGTCTTAAAAAAGAGGATATAGGCATTTAAAAGAAAAAAAAATCGTTCTTTCCTCTTCTCTGAAAATAATGTTATAATATACCACTCTGTGTGCTGTGGATAGCGCTTTGATGACTGTCCCTTTAAAAGAGCTGAGGATGAGTGTGTGTGTGTGATTGAATGTATTCACCCATTAGATTTTGTAGCTGTTATGCACTCACTCAGCTGTATGCATCACTAACAGCCAACAGTCTCCCGCTGCTTGCAGGCTTTTAGACTGAGAGAGGGGGCTTTACAGTTCTGCATTTTAATAGCGAACTTTCAATGGAGTGACGGGGGATGGGTGAGAAAGGGGAGGGTGGCGGTGAGGGATGGGGAGCCAAAGGAAAGAGGCATCAAAATATTTTCAGTGGAAAATGAAGAAATGACAAAATACCCACCCGGAGCGCGCGGAGCAAAGGGGGTTTCTGGAAAGGACTTCTTTTTTGGCAAGAGCAGGGCTAATGTGTCAAAGAAACTCTGCAGGCATTTTGAGCGCTGACATGTCTAGAAGTGTGGGCCATTCAAAAGAGAGAGGAAAAGGTCCAAAAAGCCACATTGAACGTCTTAATTACTTTCTGCCTTGGCAAAACATAACCCTGAAAAGGTTCATTTATGAGATATCAAGGCAAATCAGCTGCCCCCAGCGTGGCTGTTCGCGTGCCACTAAACGAAGCTAGGTTAAGCAATTATCATTTGATAAGTGAAACCTGGAGAGGCATCAATGGAAGGCACTACTTCAAAGTCAGCAGCCTTCAACAGACTGGTCAGGCTAACCCGCCTCTGAAAGGGAATGAAAAGATGATTAATACTAAGACTCATATTTCATTGGTGATGGAAAACTTTCATTAGCTGGCTGATGTCAACCGAGTTCATCCATCAACATCTTCATTCGATGTTGCGGTTCTTTCAGATGTAACGGAAAATCCTATTGAGATGAGGCTAAAAAATTTGGCATCTAAGGAATTCAATCAGTAACTGACTCTCACCAGCCCTAGAATGAAATATTTACCCGCTAAGCCCACACAGAACGCAACACCTGAAAAAACATGCGCCGCGGTAGGACTTAGCGACCCGCAAGTCTTACAGCAACCAAAATATGGGAAAAAAAAAAAAAAAAGCTATCAGAACTTGAGGTTCTGACAACGGCGGAGTTAAAAAGGCATATTTTGTCATAAATAATACATAAGAGTGCAACATTCAGCAAACTCCCCCAGCGAAAGGTCCCAAGAGAGACAGAGATGGGATGCTGTTTGTGAACTCGCGCTTTGCACACACTAAAAGAGGCTGTAGCACAGCGCCACCGCAACTCAAGCTACATTCCCACATCCCAGCCCTATTCAGCGAGGACTAGTCCTCTTTAAAAATTCATTAATTTACAGCAAAAATAGATTAAAGCACCCAACTGTACCACCCTACAAAAAAATAAAAAATAAAATAAAAAGTTTGGCTTGTGAATAGCATAAATAATGGAAGCCAGCATCCTAAACCTCGAGGCCCAGGCTTGCAGGGATAGCTCGGGTTTTGTTGCGCTTAATAATAGAGAGTAATTTACATTTTTTAGAAGTTTTTACAGCTTTTTGATGCTTGTTTGTAATTGCATTGTTTTACATGCAAATTGGCCAACAATTGTTACTCATTAAAACATGAAGCAGTAAGAGTGCAACGCGCTCTGCCTGTGCGGGACATCGAGTTCACAATGGAAGCTCTTGTCGCTGGCAGTGCAGTGGCTGAGTTCAATCCAAATAGCAGCCCTTTAAAGGTGATCATCCCCCCCCCATCTTATCTCTCACATCTTTCTTTTTGAAATCACTGTGACGTTTGCGCAAACTGAATCAAAGAGGATTTTGACAAGATAAAAGGATTTGCTGCATTAGAATTCAAATTATGTGTACTTTCCTGGGGACATGACAAAAATCACAGTGACTGGGAGCACTCAGGGAACTTAAAGGTACTTGAAAAGAGAGAAGGCCTGCTCTAATGTGTCGTCAAATTCATCAGCTTAGAGCCTGGTGACACAAGAGTCTGTTATGTTGGGGAATTAATGCCTTGCTAAAGTATTAATACCTTTTAAACTTTTCCACATTTTGTCATGTTTGAACCACAAAACGTAATATAACTGGTTGAGATTTTATGCGGTAGACCAACACAAAAAGACTCAGCGTGAACACTACCCTCACGGTGAAGGAGGCAGCATCATGCTGGAGGGATGCATCACCTCAGCAGAAAAACAAAAGTTGCTGAGATTGTATGGAAAGACGCACGGCGCTAACCACAGGGAAACAAATGATGTTCACTGTTTACCAGGACTAGCTCTCAAAACACACAACAATTAATTTAAACCTGGGAATCTGTGAAAAAACTTGGAAACCGATGCTCACAAACGTTCCCCATCCAGTCAGTTTGGCATCATCTGTACATTTTGCAATGTGGCATGTATTTGTATTTAGCTGAATAGAAAAACCCTGAATCAATTTCCTCCAATATAACTATCATGCTCTACTATCACGTAAAATCACACTGAAATAAATTGGATTTTGTGGTTTTAATATGCCAAAATGTGACATTGAATGCTATTGCAAGATGCTGCATGTTGATTACATACAAGTAAATGCCCTGACACAAAGTTTCGACATTATTTTACATTTCTCTTCACTGACATACCTGAAACAATGTTGACTTAATTACCAGTGGTGAAGTGCTATTTGGAGCCAGATTGGAGGGGCTTCCAGCTGAAACTGCACCTCATCTCCACCTCGTATAATAACCGCAGCCCTACTATTTTCAAGCAGGGCAGTTAACCTTGGTTAGAGATGCTGTGGATGATGAGGACCAGACAGCTTCTTGTCAACAACAGATTGTGGGTGTATGTGTTGGCTAAAAGCATGTTGTTCCTCATTTGGAGACTCGGCTTCTTTCAAGGCAAATCACAGACACTCACCGTATCATAGCATCAGTTAAAAAAACTAAAAGTTACTGCTGCGGTTATAATGTACTGATTTTTTTTTTCTGCACAGCATGTCAGAGATTACTTATGGGCTTTAAATAAGAAGAACAAGAAAAGAGAAAGCTCTGAATGATACACGCTAATGCAGCTCACGCTGAGTTTTTCAATAAAACAAACTCGGTGTGAACAGCAAGCAGCCACCAGGGTGCAAGGATTGTGTTTCAATTCTATATGTTCTCAAGTGTAATTTATTTTTTGAGCATTTCAAAAGAGTAAATATGTATTAAAAACACGAGTCTGTAACTTGATCACGAATATATTCTGAACTGTGGAACTTCGCTTGGTGTCAAGGTTCCGAGGCACTTTCTTTTTTTTCCAAAATCTTTCTAGATGTGTATCTCTGGTTTTTATCCCATTCCAGACATTTAAAGGAAATATTTACTTGAGAAATGTTAATGCAGTAGATTGATGTGTGTTACTGGAGTCATGAAACAAAATGAGGATGCAAATGAATACTGATCTGGCAGGATGGTAAAACGCTATTTCACTACATAAGGACCTACATCATATTGACTCTTAATATTATAAGTTCCAAGCCTTTTTCTGACCATTTTTAAATTTGCATAAACAGAGTAAATTGAGTATTTGAATATTTGACCCACCAATTATTAAACAGAGCAGATACAAAGAAAACAAAACTGTCCAAATCCGATATCTGGATGAATCATTCGTGCACCTTTTAAAAATATATATGTATGTTTCAGCAATTTCTATTGATATTGACTGATATAAGGTTCTTTGACACCCAGAAAGCAGAAAATAGCCCTTATTTGATTATTGAACATGTTACTTAAAAACTTTGTAAGTAAGTAAATGTAAGTAATTTAAAAGTGACACAGCAAATTAAAGATAAAATGTGTCATTTAAATATCAACTAATGTAAAAACCACAAAATTTGTAGCATACTTGCACCAGTCAGCCAATAGACTGGTTTTTCTGATCTGTGGATATCCAGCAAAATCTTGAATCGTCTGAATTACTTTCCTGCACACATGCATCAATTCCATGTACTACTTTGTATTCTTTTTCAGCTTAAAATTCAGAGAAAGATTAAAGACATGTGCTATGATGCATGAAAAAGGAAAAGATGTGCAATTCCTTCCATTTTTTGTGGATTAAACAGAAACTGTGTCTGTCTAATCCATGTGCTGCAAGTACAAAGAACTTGTCGTGCATTTTTTATGTTTTATTTGTTAAAGGCATTAGAATAAAAAATTAAACCCAATGGTCAGACCTCAAAGACCAGCAATCACTGTTGACCAGCAAAAGCTTGATCTGATCGCTATGTTTTAGAAATTTTGCCTCCTAGATAAAATGTTGGGGAAAGGGGAATATTAAACTTAAAAGATTTTAATACTCTGAATTTATCTAGGCCTAGAAAAGAATAATGGCAAATTCCTTACTCCTATGTAGTATTGTAAGGTGGGTTTTGTATTATATCGTAAATTCCCCATGTTTTCATTTTCAGTGTAAAGAAAGAAACACTGAATGTGAAGCTGCACAAAAATAATACAAATCATTAAAATGGAGGGGGGGGGGGGAAAGAAAAATCTGACACAAGAGCTTCATAAAAAAATTATAATTATTACTATATATGAAGTTAATCTTTTTCTATGAGGCTACAATCCTTAAGACTACCCAAATATAACCATTCAACTTTCGGAAAGTCATTACTTGAGTCACTTCTTTCTCCATTGCGTTTGCTAACATTGACAATAATTACAATGACCTTTCCGATGATAAAAACACAAATCACTAAAAAATAAAAAAACACACACACACAGCAACGGTTCCTTCTTGCATTTCATGAGATTCCACGTAACATTTTAATGAGGCATTTAGGAGGTCTATGAGTGATGTACTGAGAAGAGCCTACAATGGCAATCAGCAGTGAGTGTGGCAGCTGTTCAGCAATTAAAAAGCCAAATTGCCCTCAATCAACAGCATTTACAAGCACAAGTAAATCTCCGAGCAAATAATGATGAGAGAAATCTGTTCAGACAGCTCTCATCTTGATAGGAATCAGAGATGCATCCAAATCAGAGGCAAAAAACAAAACAAAACAAAAAAAAAACACTGTCACAAACACACAGTAACATCTCATACTGTCTGTTTATTTTTAGGGAGCTGGACAGTAACTGACTGGCTGTCGGAACAGCAGCAAGGAGAAACGTGGTGATATCTTACAGCCCTTTTCATTTCAGAGTTATAGGCTCATAACTGAAAAAGTGTTGCCGTCTTTGTAATGTATGTGAATATAACACTAAATGTTTGCAGAACTTTTCTCTGCAACAACAGTTCATTTTGTATTGTTCACCTACGTTCACCAAAAATGGGGCTGTAGATTATCTCTTTTACATAACTGTAACTATTTTTCTATTTTACCCATTTTGTGCCTTATTATAGCTATTTATGGTTATCATATGTTAAACTCTAGATCATGTCATTCTATGATACTTAACAGGTATGACCCGCTAAGTGGTACCAAGGTGTACCAGGGTGTTAGAAAGTACTACCGTCACAAAAAATTTTAACTACTCTGATGGTGGTTCAAGGTCTTTTTAAAGGGAGAATATAAATATATGCCCAAACATTTACTCTCACAAAGCACCACCTATTTCCACAAAGCTCCTCCTTGAAGCTCCTACATATGCCTCGCCCACTCAGCTCCTTCAGCCTAGCAGCAGGAATTAGCAAACACGTGCTGGAACTGCACATCTGTTGAGTTTACCGTGTCTCTCAGTGCAACATTTCCAACGGCGGCGTAAAGGAGGAATGTTGCTGTGATGAAGACAGAGTTCCATCTTTAAGGTGCTCCTTAAAGAAACAGAAGCCAATTTCAAGGTGTCAAATTATGAAGTCAAATTTTCCTTTAAGTTACATTTGGAGATGACACAGTTACTTGACTGCGCTATAAAAAGACACTAAATGCCAGGAAAATACATATTCTCATCTTTTTAGTGGGACGAGTGGAGCTCTCCCACTGACCAATGCTGCTCACTGCTTGCCAGCTGGTTAAAAAAAAAAAAAAAAAAAAGAGCACAGCATGTTCCCTTTTACTTCCATGAAGTGTTTTGAAATATTTCTAAAGACAAACAATAATGGTGTGGAAACTAAAGGAGCCCCCACTTTTCACTCTTATAAAACTATTGCTATTTTTTTAAATGCAGTGGAAAAAAAACTACAAGCAGAATGACTATTAAGTTGACTGCAGGCTTTCCCTGAGCAGATAGCCCCACTAATTAACCAGTTAGAATCAACTATGCCTGTGATAAATTATACAAAGCAAAACAAAACAAAGAATAGAAAGTTCTGAGCATCAGGCACTTGAAAACTAAATTTCAAAATTCAAACTAATGTTGGATTATTTTGATAACAGTAGTGATATATCCTTTTTCCTCTTTAAACAAAAGCAATTAATGTTAGACATTAGATATGTTCCCAAATATTATAATGCAGTGACACTTGTACATCTTTACTGAAGGGTTCATGCAGTGAGCATCCCACTGGCCAATGCATGTGATTCAGTATATTTTAACAATAAATGTTGACGTGATATTATTTAACATGATCATTTTCAGTTGAACTAACTATGATGCAAATTGGACTTTAAACTTTTCAATATCCTTCATTGCAGTATTAAACTCAAAACAGCAAACCTGGCAAGCCAACACAAAGTTAACTGAAAAATCTACATCCCACATTCAAAATGCAAACTTACAAAGTCAAGTCACTCAAACAGCTGACACGATTTCAGCTGCTTTGTTGCAAAGTAGCAACAAAAGTAGCAAAGATGCAACAAAGTAGCTGAACTCAAAGATGTTGAGTCTTCATAGCACTTTCTGATTTTAATATTGTTTCATTTTGGGAAAAGAAGTTTCTATCTTTGTAGCTCTATAAGTCATACTATTATGCATCATGCTGTTATTCTACAAAATTATCTAAATTACAGTTGTTACAATGAAATAACACTTAGATTGCTGCACTACTTTCTGCCATAAGCTGTTAAAAAAATACCCCCTGATATGTTTTCTATTTCATGAAGCTTTACTCTCAGATGTTCTAGATCCTTTTGATGAATATACCAAACTTACACTGATTTTAACTTACAAAAAAATCTGATCATTTGCGTCTTCAGACACTAATCCGACTTAATATTATTGAACACAGAAAGCTTCTAATTTGACATGATGCATCTAAATATTTAGGGTTAATATTTAGAAAGATCCTAAAACTAATTTGCATATCTGCATGAGACCTTACTATTTCTCCTTTTTTTTTCTTCCATTATGCAGACTTAAAAAAATAAAGTTACATCTCTCCCATGCATCTGGGCTGACTGATCCGGGCTGCCTCGCTGATTCTTTGGGACACATCGCTGTGCAGCTTCGCTGAGTGTCTCCTCTGAGGCCGCCTCACTTTCTGCTCTCGCTTTGAACGTCTCTCTCCAGCTGTGGATGCCCACTTCCCCGAGCGCATGCCACCGCTTGAAAATCTGTGCGAAAATCTGAGCGGCTGCAACTTTGTTTTAACAGCATCTCTTCCGACGGTCTCATTGAGTTCACGTCACGAAGGCGAGATTCTGTTCCAACTTGCAGAAGTTGGACTTATCAACAACAACAACAAAAAGAAAGCAAGCGATGAACGCATCCAGTACCTGCAGGCATGCATACTGTCACAGGCAGTCAACTTGTCACGGCCTGCCTTTAAAAGTAAAACCATTACCGCTTCACTATGTCATTACAAATTACATGCTTTCACGACTAACATCCAACAATTCCTGCGCAGGCGACTTACCGTGAGGTATAAAACTGAACCGGCTTAGATCTCTTATGATTATTATTTTTTTCCCCTACATATTCCAGACGCCGCAGATTGTGCACTTGAAAAATTCCCTCCTTCCCGAAGACAAAAGCTCCAGCGGTATCTTTGTGCTGTCACTCGGGTTTGCGGGCTCGACGCTCCGGCTGGCGGAGTCAGACTGAACTGACCGGGCTGTTCGTGGTCATTCGACGCTCCAGACGGAAACGCTGCGACCCGCTGCTGGCGTTTGAGCTCAGCGGCAGCGGCGGCGGCGGCGGCAGAAGATCCCGGCTCGCTGAGCGCTCCGTGCTCCGCTGATAAGCCACCGGAACTACTTCCAACGCCAGCCGGAGCACATTGAAGATGAATTCATGCACCACAACAGGGGGGAAATATGAATTCACATTCACCTAACTAGTTCCCAGCTCCGGTATTAATGAGGTTCTGCAGGAATGTGAACTATTTTTTTTTATTCTTGTATTCTGCACTATATATATTTATAAAAAGCGCTAAGGACTGTCACGTTTGTCTATGTTTGTAGTTTATGTCAATCATTTCAGCAACTTCTCTCCTATAAAATAGGAAAAAAATAACTAAAGGAAACCCTGAAAGCATCCAGATTTCAAAGATACATAACTTAACAAAGAAACATTATAAAATTAATGATGGCAAAAGCAAATTTTTCCGTGTATAACTAAGTTGCTCTGATACATTGGAGCTTGATGGTAAACTACCCATCTATTGAGAAGGACTTGAGTCTGTTCTAGCCTGGTCCTTACTTCCAATTTGACCATTGAATGCAGGGAAGAGTCTGATATGAAGTAACAGCGCACCCTACTGGTGAGGACAATGTTGGATCTGACTTCCTCGTACCATTTTTAATAGTCACACTTCCATTATAATATAAGTGCACGGAGTCTAATTTTTTTAGTGGGTTAACTTTCTGTGACACTCAGCACCAGTTGTTTGTGTAAATTCAACTATTAGTTGACCCATTATGGATGCCAGTGTTGTTTTAACTGCGTGTGCTCACCTTAAAACCTAAAACCTTAACTGATTGTGTTTGAAAGAAACATTTGTAATTGTGAAAATGCACCCAAAATGTGCCTGAACGTTTGCTTACCACTACAGAAACACCTCAGATGTCATTTCTTACAGATTATTGGTGACAAACACGCTGGCTGACAAATAGCTGTCTGAAATAGAAATACAGTCGATAGATTGGGTGGAGTTTGTGTTTAGTTCCTTTGGAGATCATTTTTGATTTCTAGCCATTTTGGGGGTCAAAAACGCTGACTTCTGTCTTTTGTGCATTTAATTGGAAGAAATGCATCTACCGACCCATTTGACATTTAATAGCCTGGACAAACTGATTCAATAACTAACATGGACAATGGTCAAATGATGACACCGAATTTTGAAGTTTTATGTCATCAGCATTGGTATTGTTAAAGATGTTGTAGATTCCTGTTAATCAAGCCTAGAAGGATCATGAGTCAGACAAAATTCTGACCCATCCCCTTATGAGTATTTCTGACACTATGTACACTGACTCAGTAACTGTACTGTGCCGGTCAGATGGTTGGCAAAAGACCTTTAAGTTGCATGATATCAGCATCTAAGTTGTTTACCTGCTTTTGTTTGCGTGTCTCTATTTTTTTTGTTTGCAAAAAAATAAACTCCACTGTACACTGTACACTCCAATTAGGAGTTGGTTCCTCGGCAGGCAGGCCAAAGTGTCATAATGAGTTCATTTTTTCTAACTCTGCCACTTTGTCCTGGAACACACAGCATCAGAACCTGGGTCTGACCAGAGGAACACACAGAAAATCCTTCATTGCAATGTTGTTTTGGTAAGTCATCCTGCTTTTATTAATGACTGAGGTTTATTTCGAGTCACACATTTCTACTTTGCATGTTTCATAAATATCAGTTCAACAAATCCGCCAAAGCGACTGTAATACTGAAAACTGAAAAAAAACTAACAATTCTGATTGAAATCACAAGGTCGTAAATAGCCAAATCACTCTGTCTCAGTTATTGACTATGAAAACCTTCCAGATAAGCCGTAGGTTTTGAAGTGTCAGATGAAAGTCGAGCTCTAAGATTGTCTGAACCACAAGATACTAGAGATGTGTTTGGAATAAATGCAGAAAACTTCTCTCAAAAAAATACAGGAGTTTATTCACTGCTAGAATTCAACCTTGCAGTTCGACGCTTCAACCAACAAACTCAATAAGCTAGTGAGGAAAAACGTAATGATGAAACTACAAATAGAGGTAAAAACAGTTATTTTTAAAGATAGACAAAAATAGAACCAATGCCACAGATCAGGCTAAATTGAGAATATTTAGAAACAAGATTTATTTGATAAGGAATTCAAAGTGATGGTTTAGCTCAATTAGAAATCAATAACCTTAGCAGTCAGAGTTGGTTGTCGATGGCAACATCGGGAAACCTGTAATTCCAATGTTCGTTCTGCATAAATCTGGGGGGAAAAAGGACCAAGGTTTATTCTGGATACACAACAGTAATCTGTAATCTTTGTGGATACTTAGCTCTTGGGAAATTGAGCAGCCTTCCTCCACCCACTAAAGCAGGATTCAAGATGGTCGCTCTTTGTCCTCTCCAATGTAGCAACGCCACAGAAAGAGGGTTTTAAAGGTTCCCATGACATCTCAGAGTTTCCTTCCTGAAACATCTCTTCTTCCTGCAGGGACTAACGTGGTTTAGGTCAATGCATTGTTGAATCAATTGACATTGCAACTTCCTGTCTTCAGTCCTTCAGCTGGAGATGAAAGACTGAACCATCTATTTTGTCAAGTAAATTTTTGATAACATTTTTCAATGATACTCGATAATATTAACTACAGTCTGTAACTTTATGGCAAGCTGAAATAACGCTAAGTTGGACATCGAGTAGCATATTTATTTAGAGCTAGAATTCAAAAAAACAAAAAACTCCAAAGGCGATTTTCTCTCTCAGTTTCTCACACACACATAGTTTGTGCACAAGTTTAGTGCATGAATACTTTATAACTCTGCAAACTAATGTTTTGATGTATCTATGAAGTTTGACTGAAAAAAAAAAGTCTTGTAATTATTTCCTACATAGGTATAGCATGTCCACACTTTTGGTTACACTTTCCCCAGACACTATTTAGTGAAGACATAATCATTTTAAAAAAATATTTTTATTAGTACATTTTATAATAAAAATCATTATTTGTATTTTTCCTCACATTGGAAAACATTTTATTGTTAATTCCACAAACCATTTATGAATCTAGTGTTTTTCTGACTGCGTCACAGTTTAGGTTTTGGCTATCCCCCCTGCCTTCACTCAAACACACTCGCACACACCTGCCCTCCTCCCTACATGAAACATCTCTCTCAGTTAATTTTTTTGGTCACTTTTTACTAGGCTGACAGGAGTTAATCTGACCTCTTCATCCTCCAATGAATCCCCCTGAATCGCTCACTCTCCCACCTTCTCTGGCCCTGAACCTGCAGCAGCAACCGAAGCTTGCGTGACAAACGTATGAGTAAGTTTGGTAGATTTTTCTGCATCCACTAAGAGGCTTTTTAGCCTAGCTGATGTTCTCCCATGAAGATGCCCAGCGATCAAGCGGTGTCCATCACCTCTTATCTTCTTTGAAACAAGTCCACAAGTTGTCTCGGGCTCTTGGACAACTCTTTTGATACGTTTCACTCTTCTGTTAAAATCCAACAACGGAGGACGTGTCATGATATTATGTTTCTGGCGCAATGATGTTTTATTCACGTTCAGATTTTTGGCCCTAACAGTTCTCACAGGAACCTTCAGGGGTTTATACATTTTTTTGTAACTGATACTACCACTATATTTTGCAACAATAACTTTGCATAAGTCTTAAGAGTGTTCATTGGCTTTCAGGTGTTCCTTGAACGTTAACTTAGTAATGAGAGACCTTTTTATAGGTTATCAGTTAGGCCTGAACCATCACTTTAATTGCCACTAAGTTTGTAATTACTAATATATTTGAGCTGCTACTGTGAAAATTTATGTCTTTTTGCATCTCAATTTCTCTGTGTGTTCAATGTATTTTCTCTGTCACTGAATCTTTTAATTTTAGGACCTCCACTGTTTGTTTCCTTAACATGCATGATCTACGTGGTTTGTTACTGACATCTGGTGGAAATTTTGTGTCAGTGGCACCTTCAGAAATTATGTATTTAAATAAGCAGCTTATGATATGTTTGATCGTTTAATTTACTCTCTGCTTGCTTTCCAGCAGAAAATGAAGCGGTAATGGTTTTACTAATTTGGTTCGTTAAAAGCAAATAATATTTTTGAGCTATTCATAGCCTCGCCCGCCTTGCCAAACAAAACTTCAGCTTCATGTAAAAAATGTAGTATCACAATCCAGCCAGCAACAAGTTTCACTGTGTGTAGGGTGTTCTTTTAGTGATTTGCAGTGCTGGTTTTGTGCCATTCAAAATCTTTGGAAGTCAGAGATAGAATTATCTTTGAAGCTCGGTTTAATACATTTTCCAACAAGATTTTTCTTTTAAGACTGGATATTTTCTTTGGGAGAAAATAACCGTCTTTTATCCCTACTCCAAACATGTAAATGTCATCAAATGTACAACACAGCCAGCAACTCCTTTAATGCTTGTCTCGACATGTTGACAACTCGTTTGCCCAGACTTAGGTTTGTCTAATTGCAATTAGACAAAACAATTGCAATTGCTATTGTAAATGTTATGCATTTACAATTGCATAGCATTCGTCACTGCGCTGCGGAGCATGCATTTGTGGAGTTGTTATGACGACTACCTTTAAAGTCCTGTGTTCAAATCCCACCTGAGCATTTCTGTTTGAATCTTTGTATACTGAGAACATTTTGATAATTTGTCATTTCTACAAACAGCAGCTTTAGGCCGAAGATTCAAATGTTACAAATAAATCAAACTAGAACAGCTGAGCTTTTTTCAGTGATGGCTGGTCAGAAGTGAACAGAAAAAAATACTGAATGCTGAGCTCAGCCTTGACTCAACAAGGCTCTATTTGTACTCACCAAGGCAGTACACACCATTGCAAAAAGGCTTTTGCAGCATCACCTTTCTCCCACCCGCAAGAGATTTATTTGTTTTTCAGTGTCATTATTCACAAGGTCAAATTGAAAGGGTTTTTCAGTTATTTATCATGGTCTAATAAATAGCCAGGTATTTAAACCAGGGTGTGTTTATATTTGAGAATCATTGTAAGAAAGAGGAAAAGTGTAGTAACCTTCTTTCATCCAGCTGATATAAAGCAATGTCACTTTACTGTGACCATATTGCAAATACTTTTGTAAATCAATGCAAGTGATCATATACAATTCTTTACTTTTTCCTACATTTTCAGCTGCTTATATTATGTTGATCAGAATATATAACATGGGATTTTGTTAGGTAGTCTCAACCACAACATCTAAGCATAGGTTTGTCGTATAAGTCTGTACAAACGTATGTAAAGACACATACATTATGAGCAAGATATCACACATCAAAACATTAGTTTCCATTACTTTTTATTGATCTAAAACTGAGATTTTCCGATGTAAAAAATCGAAGCAGAGCAAAGAGAGAGTGTAATCTATCGATCTGCCACTAGAGGGCCCTGCAGGCAAGGGAAGTGAACTACATGTGTTCACAAGTGAATGAAACTTGCCGTACATAACTCCGTTAAAAAATATATTTTAAGATTAAAAGTAGATTAATATATAGATCGCTAACACCACCAAACACTTCTTTGACAAAATAGTATAGGCTATTTCCATTTGTTTCGTGTTATTTTATTTTTAGCCTATTCTGAGGGCAATCTTGAACAGTAAAGCTGATTTCTGATATGTATTAGACATAAAGAAACACTTCTTTGTGGGGATCTTTTTTTTTTTTTTTTACAACGTCATCTAACGCGTCATTTTGCAGCGCAAAGCTGGTCAACAGCTGCACGAACCACGTCAGCATCAAGCGAGATGAGCTGCACTTCCACCAGCTGTCAGCGAACATTTCCTCAATTGTCTAAGTTGTGAATCTGACCAAGCAAGGGGAAAGTCTCCGTTTATTTTAAACCCAGAAGAGTGCTTGACTGCGGGACGCTAAAAGGAGTGCGTCCCGTCACATCCTCTTCTAACTGCTGCAGGCAGACCGGTTCGACCCGGTTTGATCCTGTTTAGTCTACGGCATTGCAGCGTGTAGTGTGGAGGATGCAGCAAAGCAGACCGAAACATGGTAGCTATTTCTGTGTGTGGGGGGGGGATACAAAAACACTGTAGCTTTAGTGTTACTGCAGGCAATCATTAAATAAATACTACTTTTTAATATATAACCGGAACATATAAAAATAATAATAATAATCCACCATAACCTAGACGGCATTTAGGTTGTTGTCTGCAAAATACTACACGTAAATATAACTACTTTAAGATTTTGACACGCATTTATTGTGTAATGCTATAAATATGAGGTCACGATGATGGATGATGCCAAGAGACTGGCACCGGGCATCCTGATGAAATCTCGCGATACTGCTGTGAATTCGCAGTGCTGCCCAGACATGGCACAGAAGGTGAATGAGGTCTTTTCCCTCAGAACAGTTCATTTAGTGACTGTTCAAATCTAGCTGTCCTGCAGTGTTCGAAAGCAAGTTTATATCTCACATAAATTCAATTTTGTGTTTACATTTCATGTTTATTTAATCATTGTTTCACAAAGTACACACTATGAGAATGTCCAACAGAAAAAAAATAGTAAAATACTTGATACTCATGAATTATGTACTCCTGCAACCGCAACACTAAGCAAACAGACAATTGATGGATGATTTCTAAAGTTATTTTTTTTATTTTGTAATGAAAGAAATTACTTTAGCAAGAGTCTGGATGAGAAAAAATAAGAAATGTATTAAAACCTTGCAAGGTGAGAACAGAAATACAGAGTCACAAGAGTCTATCAAGTCTGCTCTGACCAACACTGGATCTGGCTTCCTTTAGCAGGTTCTGGTCAGAGAAGAGAGACTGGATTGGACCAGAGGTGCGAATCCCAGATTTGTGATGTACCTGGGATTCTGTGGAGCCCCACACAGATGGTCTGGCCATTTGTCTATTGTTAAGGATAGGGATTGTTCTTTCATGGTAAAGAGGTCAGATAAGTTCTACGTAGGGGGCGTAACACTCAGATAGTCTCCAGGATCAATGCGCTCTCCCCCTGCTGTTATATGACACTGTGGACTTTCATGTGAGAGCAGCTTGACCAATCTCACGATAAGACTATGCAGAAATACCTAAAGCAGAAGAGGAGTGAGGAGCACATTATAAAATAATTCCACTACGATATTATATCTGCTTAATGAATTCTAAGCCTGCATCCTGGAAGTTAATCAAAATGCGGTTCAGCAAAGAGTTATGCACTCTATGCAACCAGATTATTGCAGCTCTTTTTTTTTTTATCTCCCCCACCCAACAGATGTGCTGAGTAATACAGGATAAATCTCATAAATAAATAATGCACAAAGCCTCAGAAACCTGCCATTTTAATAAGGCTGTATAGACTTTTTATATCCACCACAATGGAGCGGTTTGTCTTCTAAGTGCCTCAAAATGACATTTGTTGTGGATTGGGGTTATTTGACAACTGAATAGCTTCCGAGTTATTCCAGGGATACTGGTGTCATTAAAAAGTTTATTCAAATATATGCATGTCGTGTTCTGCTTTTAGAGATCTTGCCCTATCCAACAGCAGTAACTACACAAAAAGAGGGGAGGGAGGGAGAAGTGGGTCAGTGGCATAATTTCTCCCAGTCGACACATCTGTCCCTAGATGGCGTTGGTAAACAATAGCCAAATCAAAATGCAACTTATTTTGTTTAAATAAACCACGTTTTGCCTCCTGAAATTAATCCATGGCTTTAGAAAAGGCGCCAGGTTGTGGTATTTCTGGCATGTAATGGCCTTAGTTAATTTCCGGCGCTTTGGGGAGACAACGCCGTGGTTCGCCAAAAGCTCCTCACTGGGCTGGTCTGAACCGGTTCGGAGAATGCGCGGTCTCGTGCGCCCTGCAGACGTCTCGCAGTGTTTCTCGCTGCATTCCGCGAGCCACCAATCGTCTCAACCCTCCTTGTGCTCCCCCACGCGTTACGTTTTCTCTTCCCTCATTGGCTCAAGTGATCGAGACTCGCCCACCTTTTCCGGCTGCTGCGTGGACACCGAGACTCGACACGAGTTCTGATTGGCCACCCGCCGCCCGAGCCTTTGTTTTGGGGCAGGGCACGAGACGCGGAGGAGTGGAGTTGTAAACTAAAGCGCGTGCACTTTTCAGCACCAATACCGCGTGGATAGCAGCCAAACGGACCATATAGAGAGATAGTTGCTGCATCGGTTAGCTTGTTTCAGTTTTGCTGTTTTGGTAGTTGAAGGAGAAACTTTTTTTGTGTGTATCGGTTCCGACTCGCCAGCCGGGAACCCGAAGCGGCGAGGCCCCAGCTTTGTTCGCCTCGGCGGCAGGAAAGCTGCGTCTCGGTTGAAAGGGAGGCGAAAAAACACCCTCGTTTTATTCGACTCCGTCTCGAACTAGTTTCTTTTCTTTTCTCTCTCTTCTCGCTTGGAGTTCGACGACCCAATCCGCGACCAGACTAAATGGCCGGAAGCAACGGAAAACAAAGGTGATACACTGAACAGCTTCCACCCGAGCCGGTTCGGTCCAGACAGCGGTTGAGCGAGCGGTCTCGTTTTTTTTTAAGCCACATTTCCAGCCAGCTCTCTCCGCTCGCCTCCATTGTGAGAGAACATCTCCGAAGCCCGCGCTCCCACCGCACACCTGCCCCCACCTCGCTTCACTCCACGGCGGATTTTTCAGCTGCTTCGCTCGCAAATCCACACTACAAAACAAACAATGTGCTCTCGGGTTTGGTTCGTGACCGACCGGCGTATCAGCCAGGAGTACCCTCAGGTCCAGATCCTCCGGGCTCTGAAGGAGCGCTGCGCCGACGAGGATGTTGAATTCCGCTACCTCCTCATGGATCAGATCGTGCTGACGATCAGCCAGGGGCAGCTAGGCAAGTATCACTGAGCTAACTCGTGTTCGACCAAAGATATCATTTAGTGGATTGTGCGTTTTGATACGGGTTGCTACGTGTTTACGTTTCTGGTCGGATAGTTGTTGTTTTGCGATCAGACTGGTGCCAAGTGGGGCTTGCCCGGTCTGCCTTCTAGCGAGGAAGAGGAGCAGCACAGCAGTGACCGCCTAACCCACTTTCAAGCTCCACTGCCTGCTGATTGACGGAAGAGATGACGCTTGATTTAATTCTGCTGAATGTGCTGCATTTCCCGCTCATATGGGCTAATCAGCTTGTATACATTTATTTAAACATGTATACAAGGAAATCCACGCGTGGGAAATGTAGCCTTGGTTGTTTTATTTTATTTTTTAAGTGACTGTTTTTTTTATTATTTATTTTACATTTGCTGAAATGTGTTCTTAATCAAAACAATTATTTCGGATGTATAATCAGGGGACGCGCCTTACCTCAATGCAGCTATAGCATCACCATATGTTGATATTTTCAGGGATTTTGCTTATAATTTAATCCAGTTAGTATACACAGCTAAAGTTAATCAACAACAAATGTCATCTCAAGGACTTTCCAAGATAAACTGCTCCAGTTCCTTGAATTGAAATGTAACCAGTCCAGTACAATCCGATCACGTGGACAGATTCAAATTTAGTACAGTCTAATGTGATCCTAGTTAAAATGTATCGAACTGAAGCACAGTTTTGAAAGCGCCAACACCTCACTCAGAACTATATTTTGACCGTCAACTGTTGTTGATTGCTCACTGGTATGTCTGTATTGCCAATGTGGATTCTTTATCTGGGATCAAAATATCTCATATGAAGCAGAAGGCCTTGGTAAACTGATAGTGACATGGAGCAACTCTAAAATAAACATATTCACAAGGAATTTGTGAGTATGGTGTGAAGTGGGGCTGGGTCACTGGATGAGAGGTGTGAGGGTCTTAATTAGCACATAAATGCTGCAGTTTGAAATTAGCAGAGGGTGAATAGATGGGAGAAAGTGCAGGACGGGTTGGAATGGGTCTCACACATTGTGCTGCCGAACAAGCTTGTTGCATTTGTCAGTCATGTTGATCATTTATGCGTGCAATTATCAGGCATCTTTAAAACTGGAAAGAGGCAGACACAAAGCAATCTGACCCAACAACCAGGCTAATCTGTGAATAAATAGGAATGTTTAAATATCCTAAATAGCCATTGAGAGATCACATGAGTTAATTCACGTTTTCTAGGTGGATCACTGTCTCGATCCGTGGCTTAGTGGGATACTGACGAACAGGGTTCTTAGTTTGGCTGGTAATCCATACTGGCTTTAAGTGTCTACAAATGTCTCTTGAGCCTTGGCTTCACATCACAGATTAAGAACGAGTGGACAGATTGTCTGTGACGAAGGCTTCCTTCATGGGAAGTCACAAAATGCATCTGTTATATGAATGGGTAAACTACCAGTATAGGTAGTTTAGATCAACTATTTAAACCTAAATTGGACTTTTTAGATTTTACGACACTCCATGAAAATACACATGAATTGGGATGCAAAACCAGAGCAATGAGGAGAACTAACAAATATATATTAGTGCCATAAATTAGACAGGACCAGCTTACAATCCAAGTCTGGCCCAGTTTAATGGTTTCAGTGTGTCTGTAGATAGAGGTATCTCTAATAGCGGCAACACTAGTTGTTTTTGATGACAGATATCCTTCGCTGGCATAAAACAGCTGAACCTAGCAGCCCAGTTTGCGGGCAGCATTTCACATCCCATGATTGGATATATTTAAAGCCCTGCCATGAATGGTTTTCATAAGCCTCTGTGTTCCCGGTGCGTGGCAGTGGGCGTAGCATTACCCGCTGATGATAAATGCAGCATGTCTGTGCCAGAGAACATGGACGATAGAGATATTGTGAACTTTGAGCTCCACCGGCAGCTATGTGAGCATCAGTGGTGTTAAGAAAATAATGCTTTATTTTTCAGGAAGTATTGTCTCAACTCGTAACAACTATGATGTAATAAGTTATCACAGAGTATTTGTTGCTTGAATTATGAGTGGTATTAGTTTTATCTCTTTACATCTTCAGTGTATTCAGACAGATCTTATGTTTAAGTTACTTCATGTTGTCTCATTGCAGAGCTGTGATCTGACCTATTTCATTAACCAAGCTGCAAATGTAGTCCAGTTTGCTGAAGATAACATTGAGCCCAGAAAGGATCCATTTGCATTTTATTGGTTTTTGCAAATAAGTTCCTATCTTGTTGTTTTTCTTACCTAGATATAAAATACATTTTCTCAGAAACCAAATCCATATTTAGGCTTAAACTAAACTAAGCTAAATAAACACTTGTATTTAATTGGTGTACTTAATTGTTTATGAAGACATCAGAAAGGCAGCGTACTGCCAAATAACCGTTAACTGAAAGTCTCATTGCTGAAAAGGATCACACTATTTTCTCTCTGATCATATGATCCAAGTTTAACCAAGCATTAAGATAAGGAATTTGTATGGTTGCAAGTAGCCAATAGAGAAATATTTGCTTAATGATTACTAGACTGAAAGCCTTTGAACTTTATATTTTCTAATGTAAAAATAATTGCTTAAGCTGGAGTAATTTGTGATGTTTCTGTACAACCAGCCACGTTGCATTGTAATAAAGCTTACATTACAGGTCAAAATTTACCGTACAATACTCTTTTTTTAATGCTAAGTTCTTCTGTAAGTCAGTCTGCTAACACAAGTCCAGATTTACTCAATAGTCTACTCAATGTCAATCTAAGTTTCTGTATGTACAAAAGTACATAGTGAAAAAGGAAATGATTTGCCGTTACCATAAACATCGAAAGGCATAAGTCAGTACAAAGTATCACAGCATTCATAAATATATATATCTAGAACAAAAAAATGTTTACTGATCTAAACTGCTTTTATTTGAAGCAAAGAAAGATGGAATTATTCTTACCACTGTTTTAGGATCTATAGGATATAACTTTGAGAAACAATATCATAATAATGAAACATTATAAATTACAAAGATTAAGTGACGACTAAACAAACGGTGATGATGAAGTTGTATGAAAAATATGCAACGATAACAGCTGTAATTGACAAAAAACTTTACCTTTTTGTTTGGAGGAAAAAATGTCCAATACCTGACACATTCAGAATGTCACTTATGTGAAGCTTTAAACGAATATTTAATGCCACTCTTTCTGAGTGAGATTATGCATTCTCCTCTGGCAGCTCCTCTAAACAGTTTAGTTAGTGCAACACTTTCTCTGGCATTTCACCAAAAGTGCTCGAAGCCACAACTTTTCAGCAGACCTTTTGTTGACGTTGATCTGCTTACTGTTACTTGACGCTGGTGATCAGTCCATGTTTTGTAAAAGTATAAAACATGTCCTAAACTGAAATTTACTAAAGCAATCAATTATGGTAGGTCTTACTAAATCAAAATATCACAATTTGAAAGTCTTAGAATCCCCGTAGTATAGCGTAGCATCTAGTAATTAATATTCTTCCCGGCTCCTTCGGTGTTGTGTAACTCATAACTCATTTTTAGTCATATTTTACAGTCATCTACCATGTCTTCAGTGCCTTAATTTAAATTATGTAAATATTAAAACAATCCATGGAGTTCTGTTATTTAACCTGGTCTTGTGTTTGCTGCTGGCATGAAGATATATACATATGTAGCAGCTCAAACAGGCAGCTGTTTAGTTTGTTATCGAACCAAAGGAAAAAGGGTTCAGTAAGCTTAAGTCAGACTGGACCCTGAATTACAGTGTTTTTAGAATGGATAGGACTGACCAGCCAGACACGCCAGTACAGCATTTGTCAGTCTGCTTTGTGACGTTACAGCAGCATGTATAGAATGCCTGCTATTCTTTAAAGCTTTGTTGGTCAGGATGGAAATGGGACGAACCTACACAGTCCGTTGAGTAAAGTGGAAACAGTTTGATCGGCGGAACCAACAATAAAACACAGCCCTCTCAGTTTTTAGTATAAACCGACTGGATTTCCTAGAACATTAGTGTATTCTTGAATCATTATCTAAATAAATTGTGAAGTTTTTTTTATGACAGTCACATGACAGACAGCAAAAAGCACACAAACACTCGCGTCGATGAATAGGGCTGATTCATCCGGCTTGCTCATTGGTCTCTGTTTGGTCCCCCTGGAGACGGAGACGAGCGCTGTGAATACTGTCTGTCAAAAACCATGAGAGCACATCCCCTGACACTTCCCACTGTAACAGCACTCATGGTGCCTGCAAAAACCACCAGTGTATGTGAGAGTGCTGAATGGAAAGAGGCAATGAATCCTCCCGCTTCTTTGCTGAGATCGTCAAGAGGAAGGGGACGAGGAAGAGGAAAAACAGGAGGGGCAGGGATCTTTTCATGGCTTCTTCATGCTCTTCTATTTTAATGCAACACATTCCCTCTGAACACTGCCTTCCTGTTGTCTTCAAGACATTCTTGATTGGTGTTCATTTTATCTTTAATCATTTCCTCTTTTTACATGTTTACATAAAGCAAAATGTACAAAAATAAATCCACACACAAACTCATCTGCTAACATGTCAGTAACTGTCTGGGCCGCAGTCATTGAGTTTCTCTTGACCTCTAATGATCTCTGCATGCTTTGTCTCGTCTCTCTGAAAAGCCTGCAGCTTGGTAGAGGGCTAAAACTCGCATCATAGTGAATGCATTGTGCAAACGTGCCTTCTCCTGTTATCTGGATTCGGAGAACTTGCAAATACACACATCTTCATTCCAATCGTCCAAACGAGTTGTTGTGATCGCAGGCTGAAAAATCTTCCTGCATGCCAACTAAAAAAATACAATAATTTTCCAATAAAATGCTGCCAAACTGTGGTCCATGGCCGATGAACATGCCATCTGTGCTGCAAATATCAAAGCGATCCACTCATGTGATTCTGTTGTGAAGCTTGACAAGGGTGTTAGCGCTAGAAGGAAGCTTACATGTGCTTTTTGAGCCAAATCTGTGTAGTTTCTGTTTCGCCGGCAATTTGCTTCACAAGATTGTGTACTCCCCCTTTGTTTTTGTTCTGCCCTGAATTGACACGGCTGATCAGTGACTAATTCAGACGTGCTCAGATAGCCTTTTGTTCCTCAGCTCAAATTTGCATGAGAAAAAGTGGTGTCAGGCTGAGGCATTGGAAGCCAAGGTCAATTTGACTTTCAATCAAGCAGAGCTAAACATTTTAGATCCTCGTCACTGTTAAACTGCTGGGTGCCATTTGTGAAATTACACAAACAAAAATTAACATAAATAATTTCTTATTTAGCTGGTCATAAGAAAAAAAAATGTGAATTGATATTTTCATCATGTTAATCATTCATTTATAAATATCATAGTTTAAAAAATAAATATTTAATGAGCAATCTAAATATTTATTTAGCTTGTAAGTGTAAGATACTATTTGGCTCTCTAAATTAATATTTAGGTTGAAAGTAAATATTTAGCTTGTTAACCTAAATATTTAGTGTAAACTAAATATGTAGCTTGCTAACAAAATTTTTAGTCTGGAGCTAAATATTTAGCTTTCTAAATAAACTGTGACATTAATAAATAAATGAAAATATTATTTAAAAAATGTATTTTAAAAATAAAATATTTTTTTTGATAAACTAAATAACCAAAATTATTGCTGTTAAGTGTTTCACTATGCAACTTTACAAATGGCACCACATATAAAACAAGGAATGCAAGACTTGACTTGATGATAGCCCAATTTATCATGAATATTTTACTTGAGTGCATATTTAAAAATCAAGACATGCAATCCTGGGATTTCAGCGGTTCAGAGGTACACTGGATCCACAGAATAGTGAATCCGTTGTGTCACTAAAGACCTTTAGTTCTTGCTCAGTGAGCTACATATTGAACTACTTGTGAGAGCTAAGGCAGGAGGAACTTTCAGAACATGCATCATCAGGTTCTGCAGGTTTCGCTGCAGTCCCTGCATGACTCTACCTGGTTCTAACTGACTCACTCCTTCTTTGGAAACTTGGTTTGAATGCGTTTCACCAAAGGTGAAGTCAGCTTTTTTTTTTGTGCCAGACATCCAAGCCGTTGGAACATTTTTTCCAGATTTTATATGTGACCAGGAAAATAAAGGTGTAAATACAGCTGCATGACCTAAACACAGAAAACAAGTCAAGCATTTTGCTCGCACCTGTAGTTTCTATATAACAGAGGGTCCAACTTACAAAAACCGAAGATGTTGAGCAGATGGTACAGTTTGATATTTTCTGCTTCCTGTGTTTTCCAGCTAGAGATGTGCTCTCTTTTGATAAAATAAGAAAAGCACAAATACTTAAGAGTTCTTGCATATTTAATGGCTTGAGTTAAACAACTTTTATTATTTAAACCTTTGAACAATCAGTCAACCACTGTAAACATCAATATTTACCTGATTCTTGACTAATATTAGTCTTTTTTCATCCATTTTTCATCAACCCTTCCTCCTGATCCTCCTCCAGGTCTGCGGGTGGAGCAGGAATTGGTGACATCTTATCCTCAGGTGGTGTTAGTGCGAGTCCCCACACCCTGGGTGCAATCGGACAGTGACATTACCGTGCTGCGCCACCTGGAGAAGATGGGCTGCCGGCTGATCAACCGGCCCCAGGCCATACTCAACTGTGTCAACAAATTCTGGACCTTTCAGGAATTGGCTGGCCATGGGGTCCCTCTTCCCGATACCTACTCTTACGGTAAAAATGATTGTTTTTAGACCTTCCTTAATGACAACAACAAGCAAAGCAAGTTTTAAAATACACTTTTACAACGTTCGGAATCTGAACTCCATGAAAGAAACAAATTGTACAAGACTTGTTTTTCTTAGATAAAATCTGGTACCATCATCACGTTTTCTTGCAAGAAGTTGCAAAAATTCAGCAAGCATGATATGAAGCTTCTCCTTCAGCTTCATTATGAAACCTTGTATTTTCATTGTACAATGCTTTGAGAAAGTAATCACACCGCTTACATTTTGTCACAGTATTAAACAGACTGATAGACTACATATACAGAGTGTTAATTATGGAGAAAAACCAACACTGTGGAGTTTGTTAAATGCACTGTGAAACATGGCAGAAGCAGCATCATGCTGCGGGAAACTTTTCTTCAGGAGGCTCAGGGAAGATGGTCAGAGTTGTTTGGTAGAAGAATTGAGATAACTACTGTGAAAGTTTAGAAGAAAATATGCAGAGAACCAGCAGAACAGAACAACAGCCCTATTTATAATAATCAATATAAATGTTTTTTGGGGTTTTTTCAGATTTTTAATTGTGAAAAATTGAGAAAAACATTTTTCACAATGGTTGTGGAAGGCACTTTGAAAACGTTGATAGGTATTTCCTGCTTAAACACAGGCCACAAACTCTAAACAATTAAAGTTTTGATAAATGAAAAGAAGATGAGGAGTACAGCAGAGCCTCGTGTTTATTTATTGTGCTTTGTGGATTTTTCTAACAGTGCACATTTCTTTGTGTTTAAAAAAAATCTGCTTTACTGTGGTTTTCATGAGAGCAGAAAAGGAAGGATAGAGACAGTGGAGGAAAAAAAGAATGAGCGGGGGCTGTTTGGCCTACATTCCATGTGTTTCTGAGCACAGTAGGCCAGGCGATGCATGCAGAGCAGCTGGAGAGCTTATGTAACCAGCCCCCCCACCAGCACCTCCCATGCCCTTTCATTTTCCAAAATAAAGCTTGCAATTGCTTTGCTGCCTCTACCAGTGACTACCACAGCCGCTCACTGGTTGATTTGTCATCTGCTATCTCCCTCCACTCTTCCTGGCACTTTTTTTTTTTTTTTTTTTGTTCTAGTCTGATTAAAAACACATGTGATTTAGCACACCAGGAAAGAGCCAAGTCACAGGGTTGTTTGCATCTGCTGCTTTGACTGCATGCCAGGTAAGTGCAGGCAAGAGAATGAAGAGACCGCATCAGGGGTAATAATGAGAAAACGTTCATTTATGTAACTTGTTTTTTTTTTTTTTTTTTTTTTTTTTTTTGCATTCCCTGTCCAGTTCAAAACACGAAGCTGAAGCATATCGCAAAACAAGCCGCCATCATAAATCACCGTCAGATATGCTTGTCTGCCTTACATGACATGCTTCGGTCTGTGACTCTGCTCCTCTGTTCTACAAACCAGGGCAACAGATCCAAGCTCATCGCTGTTTTGAGTAACTCTTGTTTCCATGGCAACATGCTTCTTTTCCCCCCCTCTGCTCGTCCTGCCAGATTGGCTTGTGATGTGTGAACCATGTCACAGAAGGAAGAGCAGCTCCTAATGTGCTGCAATGTATGGTTGTGGACGCATGTTTCTGTGTGCGCGTTTGGATGGGGAATTTCTCAGGAGGGCACGACAACTTCCGTAAGATGATCGATGAGGCAGAGCCGCTGGGATACCCGGTGGTGGTGAAGAACGCACGTGGTCACAGAGGTAAGGCGATACGCCCATTACTTTCCTGTCATTCACCCAGGTCACCACAATGCACTTTAAAATGTCCCCATAACGGGGATTTTAGACCTCCCTGACATGAAATTCATTGACAGAGTGTTAAATGATTACCACTCCGCTGCTGCCACAAACACAAAAACCCAGTCTTGTAAAGACGGGTTAATAATTTGTGTTTCTAGTTAACGAATGAGCGCTCAGTTTCATCATTTTCCCTGAGTTCATAAGGAGCTTGAGCCATTAATATACCACCTCTAAGATAAAGCCCTCGTTCTTAATGAAAAACCATTAGCTGATTCCTATTCATAGCTACTGCTTTGTTAGAGGCTTCATGAAGAAATGACTGTGGTATTTGGTAGCCGAGGTTTCCATCACGTAGTGTTGTCCTGGACAGCTGCTACTGCTGAAACACAACTGTGACATATTTTATGGTCGTTTGTTGTCTCCTTATTAGCTGACCACTGCACTGGTGAAACCCAGCTTCCTTCAGATACTAAGGCCTGTAAACAAATGTCAAGTTTGGGTATTATTTGTCAGCATTATAGATTCAAAATGTCCAAACCACAATGATTTCATTTTGGCACATTAATTCAAAACTTATAGTAATTGTCACAATACCAATACCTCTCACTTGCATCGAGGCTTCTTCCCAATCTATTCTGATAATAATACTGAGTACTTAACATTTTTGGATACATGATCCCACAGCTATAAAGTGATCATGGTTGGAAGAGCTCAGAGGTCCAGTAAAGAGGCAGAGCTAATTAAACCGGGCATCTTCTATGCTCTGTGAGAAGACACTCTGAGAGTACTGTCAGCACTTTGAGAAATGGGAGTTGCTCACCAGAGAGCAACTGCTTGTAAGCAAAATAGCTGCTCTGCCTGAACTCGCACTTCATAATGAACCACTCCTGCAAATATATGAATATTTATTTAACAAGTTTGTGTGACGTTAGCCTGAAGAGTTGCTCATTTTTCCTTTCTTCTCCTCATTTAGTGTCTCCTTCCTTCTTTTAGGCAAGGCTGTGTTCCTGGCGCGCGACAAACACCACCTGACGGATCTGTGTCACTTGATCCGCCATGATACCCCCTACCTGTTTCAGGAGTACGTGAAGGAGTCTCACGGCCGCGACGTGCGGGTGGTGCTGGTGGGCGGCCGTGTTGTTGGCTCCATGCTACGCTGCTCCACCGACGGACGCATGCAGAGCAACTGCTCCCTGGGTAGGGAAACAGCTGAGAGGCACCAATCACACACGTTTAATTACCCCGCACGCCTCACTACTTCATCCTTACAGTTGGCCGATCTGCTTCATTTCTACTGTTCTTTAATTTTCCAGACTTCTGTGTTTTCATTGTGGTGACTTTTATAGCATACATTTTCTGAGAGAAGATGAAATACACTCGAAGTAATTTCTGTGCCGTTGTGGGAGGCATTTTTTATATATATATATATATATATATATATATATATATATATATATATATATATATATATATATATATATATATATATAAGAAATATTTGAAATAGTCTCTTTTTAAAAAACCTTCTTTAATACACACTGAATCAAAACTATACACACATTCAAATATTCAAGTGTCCATTAGCAAGTTGCAGATGAACCACACACTTCTGTAGATATTCTGATACTTATTGTTGTAATTATTTATTTTATTTATTTCATTATTTTGCATGTATTTGATTGCTGATAGTACCTCTACCATAAAGTGTTGTTTACTTTCAAAGGACTCTAAACTATTGTGCAACGTCATAGCATTTGTACTTTTATAGGTATATAGAGATGTAACTACTCTTATTTATGCTCTTTTATTATGTCTTTTATTTACTGGCATTTGTATTTGTGCTGATGTAAAGCCTCACTTTCCCCCACTGGGACCAGCAAGGGAACATTGTTGCTGCCACAGAACTGGCTTGTAAATATAGTCCCTGGATTTCCAAAGGGGTTCCAGAAGCTTCTGTTGCTAATCTCACTGTATTCACTCACAAAACTAGTTTTTAATGTGTGTTTGGAATCAGTGTTTTTTCAGAACACCTGATTCTGTCCAAGTACTAACCATCACTCTCAAATGAAGACACTGGTTTGAAACTCCAGTCTCCATCTTAAGTCTCAATCTTAAAGCTAAAAAGACGTCCACAGCTGCCCACATGCATTCGTCAAATATCTCCTCAAGAAAATTTTAATGGCCAACTGAAACAAAACTGTTCATTTCCACAATGATCCAAGTGTGTTCTGAGTAGTCGATGATTAACTTTCAAACCTGAAAACAATGTATCGGA
The DNA here is from genome assembly GCF_027474105.1 of Poeciliopsis prolifica. Classification (NCBI taxonomy): domain Eukaryota; kingdom Metazoa; phylum Chordata; class Actinopteri; order Cyprinodontiformes; family Poeciliidae; genus Poeciliopsis; species Poeciliopsis prolifica. Next base: position 1,652,999 of record NW_026562404.1, read on the forward strand.
TCTCAGGTATTTTGTTTTTTTATATGTTGTCAGTCTGTTTTAATATGATGATTCTAGTGCTTTGCTAAAAGTGAATGTAAAAATAGAGGTTTAAATTATTGAAAGTCTACTCAGTTCAAAAATCGACGCGGTTTAGACCTGAACAGCCTTCGGGGTCACAACAGAACCAAAACACCAAAGCTTGAGAAAACAGCCTGATACTTTTTTATTCTGAAATGCGTCTGGCCTGAACCCAGCTGACATTTTGTGGATTATACTTAAAAGTGATATCAGTGCCAGAAAATCAATTCATTTTAGGAGACTCAATGACCAATTCTGTTATGGAAAACAGCCAACCACAATTAAGTCAAAACCTTGTTCATGGCTACAAACCCTACAAAAGGCTTTTATCAAAATATTTGCCTTTGTGTATATCTGTGCACCCAATCGTAGCTGTAAAGAGCCATGGAAACAGATGGTTAGAGTGCATTTGCTAAATGTGCATGATATAATAATAAACCAGGCGAGTGTAGTCAAGCTTCTCAACAGCACTGTCATTAGGTAAATAATTTATTTCCTGATTTCATGTGTGAATAGCTTTCTCCAATCCTAAGCTTTAACTCCACTTCTGCTGTCATCAGTGGATGGGAGACAAAATTTCAGACTGCATCCCTGCAAATGTGTAGTAGTGCAGAATCAACACTTGTGTTCAATTCACCCTTAGAACTGAAAGTGACACAGCACTCAAGTTGATGAGGCTGATTTCCAATGTCAGCAAGTGAGTCCTGCTGGGCTGCATGAAGACGTGATGCTCTGTGACATAATTAGGTCATCAGTTAGCAGATTATTTATGTAGCAGAACAAGATTTTTGAAACAATATGCGAGATGTGAAGAAAGGAGATCAGTTTTTGAGTTACATATTTCATTTAAATATTTTATGTTTCTTTGTGCATCACACGTGGCTTACTACTACGTCGATGACAATCAGTCCAGTTGCAGAGTTTTTTTTTTGTTTGGTGTATTCACTGACCTGGCGTATCTCTGACCGTTTAGGTGGTGTGGGGATGATGTGCCCCCTGAGCGAGCAGGGCAAGCAGCTGGCCATCGAGGTGTCCAACATCCTGGGCATGGACGTGTGCGGCGTTGACCTCCTCCAGCTCAACGACGGCTCGTTTGTGGTCTGCGAGGCCAACGCCAACGTGGGCTTCATCGCCTTCGACCAGGCCTGTGGGATCGACGTGGCGGGGATTATCGCTGACTTTGCCCTCTCCACGCTTCCCAGCCGCCTGACTCGGAAGATGTCCCTGCTGTCCGTCGTGTCCAGCACCAGCGAGACCAGCAGCGAGCCCGAGGTGTGTATGGTGAACGCGGGCGGAGGCTCCCTGCCGGAGGCCGTCTGCAACATGAGCGTGGGCTCGTCTTCCAGCGAAAGCGACCCCGAGCTGGCCGAGCCCTCGCAGTCGTCACCTCGCCGCTCGCCAGCCTCCGCCCTGTCCGACCTCCCCGACGCAGCATACAACTTTAACAACCTCCTGGCCAATGAGATCAAGCTATTGACTGAGTGAGAATCGAACAAATTCGCATACACCCCGCAGTCACACACGTACAGTACATACATGTGTACAAGCATTCCTTTAAAATAAAGAAGAAAAAAAAAACAACAACACACATATCACTCTCAAAGAGATGTTCATAACATAAAAACAGCTGAGAGAAACAGATCACACATTCTGACACAGCAGAGACAAACATCTAAACTGGAGCCTTCTCCTTTTGAGCAAAAAGATCTATGGCTGCTCCCCTGACTCTCCTTTCTTTGCATTTTTTCAAATCCCACAGAGGCATGCAAAATCAGTGTATGGTGTCAACTTATCACAAAGGCATACAGCATACAAGATAACTGCCAAAACCGGCCTCTTCTGGTGTATATTTGTTGTTTGTGTTGAGATGGGTGAAGAATTTATTAAATGCCATGTTTTTAACCCTCCTCACAATGCAAAAAAAAAAAATGCAAATAAAGGTTCTCCTGGTGTGGCAAGGTTTGGTTGATGGCGGGAAAAATGAAGTATTTTCAGGTTGAATGTACCCTCACGCTAGGCATATCGTTCTGTCGGTTCCTATTTAGCAGTGAAGCGCTCCTCAAAATGACAGGTAACACGAGGGAGACCAAACTGCAGGTGTGTAAACTTTTATGTCAGGAAAGACTCGTCCTGTTCTGCTAAAACTCATACATCGAGATGATTTCACAACAGTTTTCAGTTTACATTTTAGAGTGTTGGATTACCAGCAGCAGCTATCTGCTTTTTTAAAATAATAATAATAATAATAACAATTTAAAAAAAAACCCACGAAATGCCTAGCACTTTATTAAAACAGCTTTGTCTTTTTCTTCCTGAGATGACATTCTTAGGGAGGATAAGAGCATATTCAAGTTGTGTCATCACCTGAAAGCAAAATATACCTCAGAACAGAGATGTCTCACTGCCGTAGGACATCATAGACACATACAGAACATATCAGCTTAGGCCCTAACACCTTACAGTTCCTTCCTTTCATGTCTAGGACCTAAAATATAACTGTGTGTTACGTTTATGTTATGTTAGTTTTTTGTTTTTTTTTTGTAAATATTAGAGATAGCAAAATTTAACTTCATAGCTTATTAGTATGCAGCTGATGAAACTGGAACAACTGGTCAGAGAAAAAAAAAAGCCAACGTTGCTGGTTTTTATTTATTTATTATTTTTTTTTTTATTATTATTATTTCATTTTATAAGCTACTGTGGACAAACTACATTGTACAGACCTGTGACTTTAAAAGGCTCCAAAGCTGCAATTTGGTGCTAACAGTCGTGGATCCAGTTAGTTCACAGTCATGTTCACTCTAGATTTTTATTATCCTCATAAATCTTCTGTTAGTTGTTGAGGAAAATCAACCCACCTTGTGAAGAAAAAGTAAAAAAAAAAAAAAAAGGAAATATATTTTTAAATTGTCTTTAACGGAATGTTTTTCCCCCCTTGTAGAGTAAAGAAAAATGCAGGGATTTCAGCAGCCAAAATCTTCATCATTTTCATCTTTTGTTCCTTTGGATTTACCTTCTGTGTATCTTATAGGACAGGAATAAGGTAGGAGACAGTATTGTCCATTACTTGGGAATATTATCAGGCCAATTTTGATCAAAAGCACAAATAAAAATCCCGAATCGTCCACATAGTCGTCTTTTTAGGCTGGCAACCCTTTCTGTTGAACACAACTCAGGGAAGCAGCCTGGATCTCAGTCCTGACCCTTCCACAAAGGTATGGAACATCCATCCAAGCTTAAAACATGTCATAAACATAACACATACTTACACGTAGACCAAAACAACAAGAAAAAAAAAACAACAACAATGAAAAAAGGTTGTAAACATTCACTTTTTTCCTTGTTTGTTTCATGATTGTTCCATGTTTTCTTCCTAATTTATGGGATTTTTGAAGAAAAAAAGTGGTTTGTGTGCACTAATATTGTCTCAATAAAGTGAAACCTCTGTGACGCTTGCTTTTTTTTTTTTTTTCCCCATTTTCCTTTGTCGTGGGCCAAACTTTCCTATCTGGGGTCAAACATCGCCCTGCCAGAGGGTTTGGCGTGGTGACCGGAGGGAGGGCTGGAGAAAGGGCAGCTTTTATTTTGATCTCTCGTGTCGGGTGATCGCTGTGGCTCCACACCGTGATGTTGTTTGGTATCTATATGATCAAAACTATCAAAAAGCTGTGAAATTTGTTCATGTCGACATTGGTAACACGCGGGGACAGTGAGCGTGGCCGACAACATCCCGAACACTTCGCTAGGTGAACTGTAACATTCCCCCGTCTTGTCTTTGACTCTGCATTAAAGCTTGTATTTGTACATCTTGTACATCAGTGAAGATCCCAGGCATAAATAGCCATCGACAGGAAAGAAACACTTGTTTGTCTCACGCAGATCCTGTTGTGCGATAATTAATTTATATCATGACAGAACACATCTCGTCAGCATTACCCTGGTAGCTCCAATAGTGCAATTAGATTGTCTAACTCTGATTTTTTTAGGGTGAAAGCTGAATCATAAACTGTTTTCAGTTATGCCTGATCTTTATTGATCAGCTGGCATAATGAAGAGGACAGCTGCTGAAGAAATACAGTAAATAAGACAAATGTCAGAAGTAAAGTCTGTGGACGACCTGGAACGAGCTTGTATAACTGGGTGGGAAGATGTGAACTACTGTTTGAAAAGGTTACTATTACTTTTCCAATTCTATCCTTAAGAACTCTTTGCTCATGAAAATAAAAAAGGGAAATTAGATTTTTGTCTGAACAAAAATGTAAATGCCAAAAACAGTAACCTTTTTCTTTGTGTAGGTCAGTATGGTTAACACTAATAAGAGTACATAGCAAAGAATGTTTTGGCAAAGAATCGTATCTAAACGTTTTAAAGGAAGTTTTAGTTGATGCAAAGATTTCCAGCATACTGTTATTTGCAAGATCTCGACTACATTTGAGCTTATGTGACATACTGCAGCTCTCTGCTCATGAGACATAAACTATTTACTAGGGAGTTCAAGATTGCTAAGATGGAAAATATGACCGCAGTTGCATAAAAAGTGTCTTAGCAAATGTCATTGACCTTTTTTCTTTTTGTTTCTGGCACAAGATTGTTATTCACAAATGCCCCAAATCATGTAAATACAGATCCTGCTCTTTTTTTTTTTTTTTTTTTTTTTTTTTATTAAAAATAAAGAGTCATTATTCAAACCAATGGGTATGTGCTCTTTTGCTTCTTATTACATGTTTACAGATGCCATTTCATGCCTCGGAAAATGTTTTTTTTGTTTTTGTTTTTGGGGGGGGGGTTATTTTGTTACATTTGGACATTTCAGACCATCAAAAAATATCAAATAAAGGTAACCTAAATATGAACACAATTTTCAAAAGTTGTCAATTATGAAGAAAAACGTAACCTTGGTGTTTGGTTAAAAAAAAAAAAAAAACCTGAAGCGTAACCTGAATGCGCTTGAGCTGAAGGTCACAAACCGAAGTATATGCTCCTTCTATATTTACTAGTAGGGAGCTGAATTCATGGATCCATCAGGTTGTGATGAGTCACGACAAGCAGACTGTGAAATCCCCACCATCCTATTTGGCCGCAGCTGTGATGTTATTTTGTGAGGATGTACAGAGAGGCACAGGCTCCAAAGAGTTTCATTTCAGTCCACAGATTAAGTTCCCAAAAGTTATCAAGAGGTTTTACTTCTCTCTCCCTCCACCCCCATAATTTGTGTGATTTGTTGGTTTTCCTTTTTGATAAAAGATAAAAGTTGAACTCTTCTTGTATTTGAGTTCACTCAAACACAAACTGTTTCTAGAAACAGGTATTCTAACCACAAATTTTAAACAACCAAAATCTTAAAATGTTTGCCATTCCTTCCTTGTTTTCAATCTCTTTATGCATAATAGTAATTTCTACTTTTAAATTTCATATATAGAGAGAGGAAAAGTAAAACAAATCTTAACAAAATAATGGTGACTCAGGGAAGTACAAGATGTTTTCACATTTTAATTGCTGAAGTATCATAGAGGAAGTGATATTTTCCATCACAAATAAATCATAGACTACATCATACCATTCACTTGTATTTATAATTTCATGTTTAAGTCAAGGGTTTTTTGGGGGATTTTTTTTTTTTTTTTTGCTCTTCCAAATACAGTTCATAATGCTGTAAAAATCTACTGCCAGATAGTAATTATTTTTGGTCAAGTCCAGAATAAATTATACTGATTGGCTTCCTGGAGAAAACACAACCTTCCACCAGCTGGAAAGATCCCATTTGGTGGCTTTGCTGAATCAGTGTAATATAATATCTAATGAAACATTTCCTCCGTAATACTCTCCGCAAGTTGGAATACATTATTCTCCCCTAAAATCCATCGTTTCTTCCAGGTCTCTTCTGGAAGCCGGGTGTTGAAATCCCTGTGCCATGTTTCGTTTTATGTAAATGGTTTTCACTCCTTTCAATCTCAGAAAGTCTTCGATCGAGTCTCGAGGTCGCCTACGTTTGGATTCTGTCGTGTGAGCGCTAATTAATACTTCTGATAGATTGTTTCCAAATGCCTTTTTGACTTTGTGATGCCTTGGGATAGACGTTAAAGCCGTCTGCTATAATTACTGTCCACGTTCATAAAATCCAGATCCTCACAGCAGCATTTCAGAACCTTTACCTTCTCTGTCATAGCGTAGATTGATGTCACTTTGTCACTTCGTTCCTCATTCGTTCTTGAATTTTTCTTAGATTCTAGCATAATGTGTCGCTTAATGACGTCTCGTATCACACTTTTAAGAGATCTCTTGGTAGTTCCTGTCAGACAGTAACTGGACCTGGATGAGGCGACTGAAACTGATCCCGCAAAGTGCTAAACACAGACTGTGATGTAATTGTGATGTAAGTTGATGTAGTTGTGATGTAAGAAAGGTTTCACACCTGGAAATGTTACTTTGGATCATTTTTGTTTTCTTAATAAGAAATCAAATATTTAATAACAGATTTTTGTATTTACTGGGGTTGTTTTTTTCTAATATTAATGTTTTTTTTAATGACCTTAAACATTTAAGCATCGCCAAAGTAAAAAGAAGCAAAAACAAGAAAGAAAGACATCTTTCTTCACAGAACTGTACGTACAATATAATTGCACATGAAATAACAAATGATAACTGCATGAATAATTTTATTTGTTAGCTGTTCATCTGTTCTCTATGTCCTCATGTGAATGAATGGTGAGGCTAAACGCAGGCGGAGCAGGTCTTAGTGAAGAGTAGAAGAGGCAGAACCAGGTCGTGGCTCGGTCTGCAGACTCTCCACCTGCTGCAGCAGCTCCTGGATGGGTTCTGTCAGTTTATGTCTTGGTATCTGCAGGCTGGCCTGCAGGGCTGTGCTGCCAAAATCCTGAGCCTGGCACAGAAACAAACACAAGCCCAGCAGCTGTCAGAGTCTCTCGGGAGAGCAAAGCTGACTTATATAATGATGTCACTGAAACTGTACGGCACATTCAGCCTCATTTAACCCACTTTACATACACTTATGACAACCTGATGTGCCTGACTCTTTCACGCCTGTGATCAAGTTGATATTATTGATTGTGAGATTATGCATGGATTACGAAATACACAAGGATCACCACACTATCTGAACCGTGAATCGCTGGAGAAAGTGGGTCACACAACAAGAGCACAAAAGGCATTTTCAAAAATATTAGAGTGAAGATGATGTTTTTTGAGACCCAAGTCAATGTTACGACCTTAATCCGACAGGAATGTAGTAGCTTTTAAAGCTCGTCTTAAAACCCATCTATTTTACTAGGCTTTCAACTCCAGCGAGATCTAGTTTTACATTGTATGTTTGTTTGTTTTAAACTGTAAGAGTTTTTATTTGTTTTTATTCATTTCATGTACTTGAAACAAGCTGTTCATGAACCAGGGTGAAATGATTGTGAAATGGTGAAATTATTGTTTCACCATCATTGCACAGTTCAGTTCCTGGGCGGAGGCTTGCCACCTAAAAGGTTTCCTTTTTTTTTTTTTTTTAACTCAAAATCTACTAATGTTGCGTCGGAAGTATATTTTGTTTGTTTAAAATGTTGATGATATTATTACGTGATATTATAAAGGCATCGTAAATCGATACCACATTGGAGACACCTAAAACAAATGTCAAGTTGAAAAAGTTGAAAATCATATTCTACAAATTCTGTTTTTTTTTTTTTCCCACAATTCTATCTGATAAAACTACATGCATAACTAAATTTCTTGCCACACTATCATGGTTACCAAAGTTATAACTTAAAACCATATTGCAGAAGGAAAGCAAAAATAACTTGCCATAAATCAAAATTAAGAAAAATATATATTAAAAAAAAATCATCTTTTCTGTTAAATGTTTTGAGAAAGAAACAAATAAATATATATATTAGTATATGTATAATTTTATATGCATATGGTTGGGACTAGAGTGATTATTATTGACACAAATTATTTACCCAATTGGCTAACAAGTACTTACACTAGTAGTACTTCTTGAGTAAAGCATGCATTTCTTCCTGTTCTGTAAGATTTCCTCTAACATTTAACCTCATTCTGTGGTCAAGACCTGCTTAATTGTAAATACTTTGAATAGCTACGTCACAGCTGTTTTTTTTTTTTTGTTTTTTTTTTTAGGTCGACACTCAAGAATCATGTGCAATCCTTCAGGTGAGACAGTACGCAAAGTCTGCAGGCCAAATCCGAGGTCAGACTGTCGCGACACTGCCGCTCCAAATAGTGTGCGACTTGTGTTTACAGCGTCACCAATTAGCAGTAATCCGATCTTGAGACAATGCTGGGGAGATCTAGGAAACGGCGTCACAGAGTCATACCTGACTCCGTCGGGTGATTTACCTTGTGGAGGTCTCCGTTGATGAACCACAACATGGCGAGGTTGTAGGCAATGAGGGCAATTTGACTGACGTCTCTTCTGGACTGTGTTTGTTCAAACTCCAACATGACTCTCAGCATTTCCTCCATTTCAACTCGCTGGGACTTTTCTAGTTCAGAGTCATGGAACGGAAGACGTTTTATTAAATACGTAATACTTTAATAACAAGTAGTCTGTTATAAGAGTCCTGAATACCCTTAGTGTTCTGGTTACAGTGTGCGTGTCTTCACTGTTTATAGTTTTTCTAAGCATCTTTTCTTATCTGCTTTTGTCAATAAACATTCCATGAAGCCTGGGAATTTGCTTCGCAGCTAACAGGCTTTGTGTTATAAGTAGGGCAGCAGCTGTGATAGAGTCAGGCAGTACGGATGCTGCTCAGTCAGAGTTGTGTCTGCAGTGGTCTCTCGTCAGCTCTAAGCACGCGAGCGTAAATCTGGGGTTTAGCGTTTGGATTGCACAGCAAGACAGATCAGCTAAATATAGCGCTGTTGACCTTATTTATCTATTTATTTTCAGTTGGTCTTAGTCTCATTCATTAGTTCACTTGTATGTTAATGGGGCTCCTGGCTGGAGTTTGGACAGACGTAGATGGACAGACGGTGGCATTTTCTGTGTTTTCTGCTGCTGCTAAATAAACGAACGGAATGTTTTGTTATTAAATGCAAGATGTTTGTTTCACATGGTGGAGGAAACCATACGCACCATAAAAGGAAACAGATGAGTCAGCATGTTTCTGGTGGGTCTCCAGTAGACTGGTTAGATGTTTGTGCCACCGTTCTGCCACCTACAAAAATAAGCAAAGAATTTATACATTAAACATGAACCGTGCAAAGAAAAAGTCAATAAAATCTGGAAATATTTTTGAACTGATACATGCAGCAGGGCTTTTTGCATTCTCAGTGAAAACTGTTCAGTGCTACACTCTTGTTTACTGTGGCTTATGTGGGTAAAATTAGGAATGACGTGTGCGGTGACTTTTGAAGCACTGTAAAGTGCGGTAGTTGTCACATGAATCTTTCCTTAACTTCCTGATTGGTTTTGCTTCACAATCTTTGTAAAAGCTGCTTGTGCACCTATTTTTTCTTTTACTCAGTTTTCCTTCAAAACAGTTTGGCACAACATTCAGTGAACAGTCAGTCCATTACTTTTTGTGGTTTAGCCTCCCTTTGGAGGGTGTTAGAGACTGACTTTAAGAAAACTTACAAGTCATCAGTCTTTGTGTTGATTATAAAAGGGCTGGAGCATAACATTTTTGTCATTAAAAAAAATCATTTTTATTGTTTTTTTCATTAACTATTGGTCATGATTGTCCAAAATAACAGAAATAAACACGTGATACCGTACTGAAATACATTTACATACAAGTTCCACTTTCTGAACTGAACAATGGAAATCAATTTACTTGTCCACAATTTTCCAATTTATCCAGGTGTACTTGCAATTCTCTGGCTCTGAAACCTCCTAGACCACTTAAATGATCTAAAATGACATTATTTATTTGTGTTTTCGATGCCCTGTGTTTGTTTTGTTGATTTTTAATTTTTTTTTTCAAATTAGGAAACAACAAAAGAAATGCCAGAGTATGCAGGCTTTATACTTTGAATTCAGAGACAGCATATAAAGGGAAAAAAGAAAAAAAACAACAAACAAAATATGTGGATGGGCAAACCTCAGAGTACAGGGAGTGAACAATGAGCGTCTTCCCCTGTCTGGCAAACACATCAGCAATTAGAAAGTATCCCTTTGTGGTGGCAGAGCTGTCTAAACCATACTCCACACAGGCAAAGTAAATCTGTAAATAAAAACATATGCACCCATATTAGTTCTTGGAAAACGGTGTTTAGAGACATTGTAATACTTGTTATTTTGATTACTTTTATTCTTTTGCAACTATTTATGTTTTTTTCCTTAGCTGCCAGGGGGTCAATGCAGACTTTGAGAGGCAACAGCATTTGGAGGTTTTCTATAAACTTAAACTAAGTTCTACAAGGAAAAGTAAGGCTATCATAGATTGGTCCAAATTACTTAAGAGGAACCAACAGATGCATAACATAGACCTGATGTTTATCGTAATAGCAGATCAAAAATGGTTATGTATAAGGGATAACTAAACATTTCATCTGTAACAGTGAAAAAAAATACAATAAAAATCCAAACATCGTTTGCAAAGTGAAACAGGGCGTTTTCCAGGTTTCCAGCTGAAGTATAGTATTGGCCCAGGCTCCTGTGCAGCTGCTGTTGGACTGAAGCACCCAATTCTGGATTCTTCAGTACAGCCCACTCGGCCTGGGACAGGAGCTCTGCGACAACAGTTAAGTTGCCCAGGCCTGGAAAACACCAAGCAAAGACACAAATGAACTCGTCTGTGCATATAAAATTATCAGAAAGAAAAAAAAATGGTGTAATTTGAGCCAAAGAATCATTTTTGTGCTCATCTCTTACCCATGTTGGCCTCCGCCAACAGTATATAGGCAGGGACGAGCTGGATGGTATTGGGTCCGTAGAGGTCAATGGAGGTTTGCAGGCAGCAGTGGGCAGCAGGAAGTGCCTCTTCATGTTTACCCTCTGACAGCTTGCTTTGAGCCACCAACTTGCAAATCTTGATCAGATGTGCCTGAGCAAGAAGCCACACCCATAGTTGCCTTCACTCCATAGCAACTCTTCAGACATCGAGAATTGATTGCGTAACAGTTCACAGAAACAAACCCATGTTATCTCACACTTCATCCCATTTCTCTGAAGTATCATTTTCAGGAATGAAGTGAGCTAGACTCAGCAGGTTCTGAAGATACTCAGTATCCAAATTGCTAAACATGACAGCAACAGTAAGACTCGCAGAAGGAAAAGATCTCTTATACTACTGCTGCTGTTTCTTTTTTACTGAGATATCACGGACTAGTTTGGATTATACAAATTTGGAATGATGGGTCGTTTCAAGATAGAGAACCAGACAAAAGGACCATAACAATAGGAGAGAAATTATTGCTGTTGCTTAGCTGTAATACTCAAAACGAAGCCAGAAATTCTGTTTACTTTTTCATATAAATTTCCTAGTTAGTTTACCTTTCTTAACTGGTTTTTCTTGCGGACGGCCGGATCGTACATATCTTTCACAGCACGTATGGGAACAAGCATTTGACAGATCCTTTCATGGACTCCCACCCAGTCGGCCTGCTGGTGATCTGCATTACTGAGAAAATTTAAAGACATATTTGTTATCCAAGAGATACTTTTCTCTCTGTCCCAACACCTTAAGTTCCAAGAAGTTAAAGTGACTTTGTAACCTCCAAGAAATCCTCCCGTTATTCTACTGAATCACGAGTCACTGCGGGTTACATTGTAGACAGGTACAAGACATTGTGAAATACAAGAGAGATAAAATGTTGTCAAAAGCTGCAGTCTTTCAAATTCTGGAAACATTCTAAGATGCCATCTGAGTTCATGGAAGGCACAGTAAATTGAAAGCTACAATAATTGGCCTGTAATTTGTTTCCTCTGGTTCCCTTCGTCTGCACACTCTTGTGGAAACTGACTGAACTTTCCGTGCATATTTCTTACTGCGGAGGATGTCTGCTGGCTCTATATTGCATTTTAAGCAAGCAGAAATTTGGCCATGCCACATCACCACTAAGACGACACAAACAGAAGTTTGAAGACTGCACAGCTGGAAGAGAGGAAAATGTAACGTCCTGTTTGGCCATTTCGCTCAAATACAACTAAAGTGATTTGCAAAATAGATCCTTTTGAAAATATTCACTTTTGTTATCATATGACCACCGACTTGATTTGGATACGATAGACACCAACACAAAGTAGTGTATCATTGTGAAGTCATGGGAAAAGTTTAGCCTGATTGGACAGAGTATCTGCAAACAGTAAGCTTTGAATATCAGTTTCTCAATAGGATTTAGGTCAGGACTTTGACTTAGCCAGTTTAATCCAACTTTGACTTAGCCAGTTTAATCCAAATTGCTAAACATTTCACAGTAGCTCTAGTTCTTTAGGGCTTTTGTCTTGCTAAAATGGCAGGTTTATTTATATCACCTTTTGAACACGATGCAATTCAAATCTTTTTAAAATCTTTCTATTTTTATTTATTTATTTAGTTTATTTATTTATTTTACATAAAACCAAAGCAAAACATTAAAATAACAAATGTCTTTAATCCTTAAAAAATGTTTTTCTTAAAAAAAAAAGAAATATTAAAATACTTAGTTAAAGTTCAAACTCCTGCTTCGGTGACTCATTAGTGACTGGGGGAACAGTTCATTGGTGGGGTTCTTTGGTCAAAAGCCTTAGTAACCAATAATGCTTTAGTCTGGGAATATTAGGATTGGCCTGAATTTAGCTCCATCATCATTCTATCAGCTTCCTTGTCGAGGAAAGTATCTAGCAATATAAGCTGCCTCCATGATATTTGACCTTTGGGACTGCATGTGAAGGCCGCATCCACGTGTGAATGAATTGTGAGCCTAAGTCATTCACAATATTTTCCTTACTTTGTAATTTAGGTGGATGGATGTGTCTTGGTAGGTTTGCAGTTTGCATAGTGTGTCTGCTGTGTTCCTTTGTCCTCATGACCAAAATCTCCGAGGCCTTCACAGAACAGCTGCATTTACGCCCAGATGAATTCTTGTTCACCAATTCAGTTACTTCAGAAGGTAACTGGATTTTCTGTACCTTTTTCAGATTTTCTGACAACCTCGTCTCATTTTCTTTCAGCTAGCAATCATGCATTTATTTCTCTTAAAGAGCCAAATAAAGTAATATGAATACTGTGGTTGTTACAAATGGAAATGTGGTAAAAAAAAAAAAATATATATATATATATATATATATATATATATATATATATATATATATATATATATATATATATATATATATACAGTAACTGACTGTAAGCTTCATGAGACTGGCTTTAGTAGCTCATCCCTTCCCATAAATCCCCACAGGGAGAGCCACCACATGCTGCAGACCACTGTTCTGCCACTGAGGGTTTCAGCCAATACCACCTTGTGCTCTGTAACTGAGCAGAAAGTCCAAATGAGGGTTTGCAGAGATATATAAGCATAAATATAAATATATATATATATCAATACTTGTCAAAGCAGACTGTTTTCTGGCATTAAAATAAGGGGTGAACGAAAATATTTTTGCACTAATGTAGCTTCCAGCTGTTTTTCTCCTTCATAGCAGCCACATGACGTCAACACACACGTGATATTTTTCTGTAGCATTGCGTAGCGAACACTGCCACCTCGCGTTGACATGGTGTATCACCCACCAAACCTCCCACTGCCAAATTAATGAAACATACTGCAGCGTTTATAAACTGCTCCTATAACGACGGGTCACACACGAGGTATTAGAATACGTAAAATGTTAGGACAAGACGTCCAACAAAGTGAGCTTACCAGTAGAAGGTGACCTGACACTTGGCGCACTCTAAGTACGCTTCCCTTTGACAAAGTTCACAATACTTTTCCTTTCCTTTGGGGGAGGCGAGTGGCATTATATCGATGGCAACCGCCGAAGTTCCAGGTTCATCAGGCTCCATTTTTGTTTTTTTGTTCTTTTGTTTTAACCAGAAAGCTTCTTCACTGCAGTTTCTTAACAGCGTTTGCTCCTGAGTTTGCGGTTGCTATGGAAACAACGTTAGCCGTCTCAGAAAGCTAGCATTCCCTTTTTGTTTACAGAGATATACAAAATCTTTAAATTATGGCTAGGTACTTTATTTTACAACATGAACTGTGAAAAGGCATAGGCCTCACTGAACGTCAGTTATTTATTTTATCAGGTAATAATGAACCAAATACAATATCTCCAGCGGTCAACAAGTCAGAGGCTGGGTCACCCTGGACAGGTCACCCTGGACAGATCACCCTGGACAGATCACCCTGGACAGATCACCCTGGACAGGTCACCCTGGACAGATCACCCTGGACAGGTCACCAGTCCATTGCAGGGAATAGAGACACACACACACACACACTCATTAAGGAGAATTTAGAGAACCCACTTAACAGTCATACTTTTGGACTCTGTGGGAGGAAGCCGGAGTACCCGGAGAGAACCCACCATGCACAGGGAGATGATGCAAACTCCATGCAGAAAGACCCCGGGCCCAAAATTGAACCCGGTACCATCAAACTGCAAGGCAACAGTGGTATAAACTATGCATCCCTTTTTAAGTAACATTTAAAGTGATCAAATATGACTGAAAATAATTGTTAAGGTAATTATTGGAGGCTTTTTGGGGTTGGGACCGACGGAGGCACGGAGAGAGGACTCGATACCAGGACCAACAGAGGAACAGAGAGGCGGAGGCACAGGGGGGCGTCATGGAGCCGAGATCGACAGCCGAGATTGACATCTTCAAGAGGCATTTCATTTGATAAAATACCTCTTGAAGATGTTGGCACCAGAAGAAAGTTTTGAGAAAAAACTGCCCCTCTTCTTCTGGTGCTTTTCAATCCGGGTTAAAAGAGACGACACAATTGTGTCGTCGACGATCTCGTGCTCCATGAAGCCTAGAGCCCATCCGGCAGAACATCCAAAGGTTTCTCTGAGGTCCCTGAAAACCTTTTTCACAAGCCCAGGGACCCAGTCCACCTGGATTTCCACCGGATGGCTCTCGATGTCAGCGCAGATATGATGAACTATGCGCTCCTGTGCCTCCATCAGGGAATCAAGACACCTCCGTGTCTTTGACTCCCTGATGCCCAGACACAGCAACGACTTTACAAAAAGTCGCACTGTGTCCTGTCTCTGTTCCTCTAGGGACGCCCTCAGTCCTTCGGCGCGTCTCCTTGCTGTCATCAGTTCATGGACTAAACTGATGACAGCTCGCGCCAAAGAACTGAGACCTAAGCCCGGCCTCAGAATCGACAAGGGGTCTTCATCATCCATGGGAGACATAGATGTTACTTGCTTCAGGAAGAGGACGTCAAGCACCTGAGCACAGTCTCCCTGGACGACTTCGTCGACTCCCATCGCCCGGGCAAAGGCCTGAGAGACCTGATCTCCGAACATGACTTTTATATCGCCATACTCGTAGTTCAGGTTCTCAGAAACGTCCCTGATAAAACCGGAGAAAACATTCATTAAATAACTTAAAAGGTATCTCGTCCTCTCTTTAATACCTTCATCCAGGTCCAGAAACTGTCGATCCAGCCAGTCGTCTTCTTGTGTCTGATCGATGTATTCACTGATAGCAGATATGGCGTGTCCATCCACCAGCAACTGCACGTCTCTCCTCAATAACTCCATGTTTCTTCTGAACTGAACTTGATGCCTTCTCTTCTTGAAATACCGTGGAACCTGGCAGAATGTTACCAAGCGGAGTTATTTATGCCCCGTGTTACACAACAAAGCAGTATGTGACATCACAGCCTGTTCATGTTATTATGATGTCACAGACAACTTTCCTTTAAATTCTTAATGACTTTTTTTATACTTATTTGTCTGTAACTCAATCTAAATTCTTGCTCAGATATAAAAATAAAAAAACTCGAAACTTAAAGGGGTTCTCTGCTGGTCAATAAACACATTCAGCTGAACCTGGATTTTAATTTTGCAATCAGAGATGCAAGATGATCCCTGTTTACGCATAAAAGCAGGTTTCCTGTACGTTTCATCTGGATTTTCTCAACTAGATCTAAAAGAAGGCATCCAACTTATCTATCAATGCTGATCGAGGCGAAAATTGACAAATTTCTATTACTGGCAACGACAATAATTGATGCTCCATTACACGTTTGGCATTTAACTCACTCACAGAATATGTATCAAATTGCTGAAATGCAAATCCTAAATGCTTCCAAAGTGAAACTTTTTTCTACCATCACAAAAACGTGATGTAAAATAAGTTGGCGAAAAAAATCGACGATCATTCCTCAGATGTCAAGCTGTTGGATTTCTGTTGCTTTATCATCAAATGTCAGTCAAGTATGTAAGGAAGTAAGATGACTTTGTGCATCCTGGCACCTGATGAATTTCAAAGGACTGGCTAGATAAACAGAGTGTAATAATGCAATTATCATTCCAAGTTTATATGAGGCAATAAGCAACATGGGGTATTCATCAGATCCCTGATCTGGTTCTGATCTGTGCATCTTTCTGAAGACAAAAATCATCTCATATGACGATGGCGTGAGTGAAGGTCTGCACGCTTCTGCTTCTCCTGCATTATTAGCATATATGATTAAACAACCTAAGCTCCAACTCTGCAGATAAAAGCTCATCATCACGTGATTAATTAGAGCACTGCTTGATGGGATTAAGGATGAATCTCATTGCACTCCTTCAGCCTCAACCTTAAAGGAGAAACGGGAGTTTGGTTCATCTCTGAGGAGTAAATAAAGATTTATAGGGAATGGTTTCCTTCCAGGATGGAAACATGGGTGAAGGAGATTTAACGTCCATAAGTGAAAACGACTCCAGCAGCGTCTACTTTGAAAAGTCCCAGCAGATCTAGTCGCCGTTAATTATTGGTGATCAGATGAAAAATAGCAAATATGCTTTTTGAAAAAATTAATATAACTTTCATTTCTTTCAACAAGCTCATAAAGTGAAAACATACTGTAGCAAGAACAAAATAATTTACACACCAGACCTAAACACTTATCTGATCATTAAACTCAAAATCCTTTTATAAACACATCACATCTTTGTGCTTGTAAATATTTGACTCCAGTTACGGATCAAAGTTAAAAATGATCAGGCTGATTGATTGGTGCGTCTCTAGTTATGCAATATTACTCCCAGTGATGGATATATACTTAGTCATGTTTTATCACACTTTATTTCCTTTAAACATGTTAGTACTACACATGAAACCTGTCATTTTATAAACTATGTAAAATGTAAAAACTCTTTAAATACTTTAAAGTAAATCGCAATTGTTCTGCATTACAAAGCATGAAAAAATACCATCTGCCTGTGTAACAGTTTATAGGATATTATTAGTCATCTTATTAGTGGTGCCCCAGTCTGATTCATATTTTAACCGCTCATGAATACAAATCAAACCCTTCCTGAAAAAATAAAACCACGGTTTTATAAAACTGGAATTATTTTTAAGGCTCTCTGCTCAGTGTAAAGTAAAATCATTTTTAGAAGAGTTTGAAATGATGATCTAATCTAACTCGGTCTTTAGTAAAACAGGATGAAAATGATTAATTAATGATTAATAAAAATGATTACATCCATCTCTGAATATCTTACAAAAAATATATATATAAATAATATAATATCCATTTTTAAATCTGATTGAGTTACTGTGGCATAACCCTAAAACCCTAAAAATGGCTTCACCTTCCCACTATACTGGTACACTCTGTTTGAACCAAACCCACCTGGAATGTGTGTTGCCAGAAAGCTCCACCTTATTCTTGTATTAGTAAAGTACACAGTTCCACTTAGAGCCCCCAGAGAAAAAGCTTTTCTGGCATAACACCCAAACAACCACTTGGCGAGATAGATATCATCTAATGGTTGTTCTGGAGACTTGGTGATCCTAAGATGCCACTGTTTTCTGCAGTCCACTGACAGTAAACTCTGGATAGTTTTATTTTTATTTTTTACTTCCTCATCATTCTGCAAATCATGGTAAAAAAAGATTAATATGGACTTCAGTCAGTCTTTTTGCGATATTTATTAGAAGATGCATCGAAATACATACAAGGTTTGAGAGAAAACTGTTACACAAAAAACATAATGTTCTATTTATAAATGAGACTTACTAACCTAGAACTCACTGATTAGGATAAATGGTTCTGTCAAATACACATAAACAGATAAAACTATCACATTAGCTTAGGTTATGTTATACATTTTGCTTTTTTTAAAAGTAGCATTCCCCAAAATCAGTCTGTTTTATGAAACCTAAAGCTGCTGATCTAGATTTTCTTTGCCTGGTCATTCTTTCTTACGCAGGTGGATATACATAATCCCACTACACAACAACAAAGGGACACACACCCATGCCAAGATAAAGCAGTAGCCAAATTTTCCCGAAGTCAGATTTTTTGAGTCCAGCAGGATTTCCTTATTGTGAAGCGTGTAGATTAGCGCAGCAGAAAAGACTGTCAGACCTTATAAAAAACAAACAGACAAAACAATTGTCAGGAACAAAAGCTTATACAGGAGTTTCCTTAAAACACACACACACAAAAAAAAACAGCTGAGGTGCATAAAAACATCCAGCAGAAGTACACAAATTCTGTGCCGGTCTGCCATACCATTACGAAACTAATGTCTTCCGAAGTAGTTGTACAAAATTTCATATTTATAATGTTTTACAAATGGGCAGAAATTGGACTGTTATTTGGAATAAGATGCAATTTCACATGTCTCCCAGATCATCTAAGGTTTACCTGCAAAGACTTGACACAGTCCTGTGAAGTAGAAGAGTCCGCCCTTTGACATAGTGAATAGCTGGCCTAAGAAGACCAACAAGGAGACTGAGGAAAAGACGACTGAGATGACCATGAGGACCTGTACAGCCTGAAGCCATTCTAAAGAGGAAGAACATGTTTTTTTGTTTGTTTTTTTAAATGCTGATTCTTAAATGTTACGCATCGAGTAAAATCCTTTTTTAAAGGCCTACCTGTTTCTTCGATGGTTGCACACAGCTGAGTTCCTGTGGCGTTGTCCAACCTACAGTTGTACCAAAGGTCTGATGTTTCTGTGGAATCCCACACCCACCAGGACTTTTAAAGAAAATACAACATGATGCATATGGTTAGATAAGTCCTGAAAAAAATTACGTTCTCATAAGCATGAGTATTACCTTTTCCATGGTTGCAATGAATAGCATTGCTAGTGTGATGAGATGCAGCAGGGTGACAAAAATGAGCAAGTAGGCCATCTTCAAAACCCTGTCTGAAAGAAATAATTGGCTCATAAGCATAACCTGGGCAACAACTGCCATTCAGCATATGAAAACTGTCTTTTCTATTTATTCTGGTTATCTTTGTCTGCTGTTAAAAGGTTTTGATATTTTAAGTGTGACAAAAGAGCAAAGACAGAACTAATGTTTGACTGGGCAATCTCATTTTTACAGCACTGTATACAGTAGGAATTAAAACGGAAGGAAAAAAAAAACACCTTTTCCCTAACAAATTTAACTCTGACATTTTATACATTTTATTACAGCCAATATTTAGTCCGCAATAGCTGTTGTGGTGGCTGTTCTAACTTCTGATAGAACAAAGAGACATATAGTCAGACAAAAGGAAACAGAACAGGACACAAAGTAAAATAAGAACCAGATGAAATTGTCTGTGAAGATCTATATCTGTAGGAGCGGCCTGTTTGTGTGGGCGGTGGAGACAAAATTACTGTAAAATTATGTTATTATGTTAGATCCCATCAATCATATGAAAATGACACTTGAGACTGTTATCTTTTGGTTAGAAATTGGTTATGGATTTGGTTGTGGAATTTCAAAAATCAATAAGAAGGACAGTACGTGAAACACTTGAGTAGGTTGCTAATGGAAGGAGCAAAAGATATATGATTTTTAAACAAATAATAAGTTAAGAGTCAACAACAAATGCTTCAGTTTTGTCTTAAAGCTTAGTTTAGTCATGTTAGAAAGCAGCACTTGGATATATTAAGTGAGAAAATTTGAAAAGTTAGGAAACTATCCTCCTACCCTGGATGTTGCTCGTTCTCCTCAATCAGATCTCAACAACTCGGGAGCAGCTCCTGTACTTAGCGACCTTGTGCCCGCTTCGGTGGTCAACACTCTTTTCCAACTCTGCCACACCCCCTTTATTTATTTACTTTTTGCAGGCTCTCCACTCCAAAGTTTCCAAGGAGAACGCCCATTTCCTCTGCGGAGAACAGAGCTCCCTTCTGCTCTGCCCGGGCATCGGTCAGTGCATCATCATCCAAAAAGGTCTCAAATGAGACCCACCCATCAGCAGCGGAGGCATGTGAAACCACATGAAACTATCGTCTCTCTGTAAACAGTCGACTAGAAGTGCACTCCTACATAGTGGGTGTTTCACATTTCTTTTTCCATTCATCACATGCAACACATAGCTGTGACATTGATCACATTTTTGCATTTCTCAGAGTATTGAAGTTTCCCAAATTACTGGTGATTCATGGAACAGTATAAAGAAGCTAAAAACAACATAAATGTGTCTAGAAGTTCCTTGTTGTGGTGTGTCAAATATTTCAGCTTATTCTGGGTGGAGATCTTTTTGGTGATTTATACATATCTTGTCTTGTAATGTCTTGTACCTTCAGCATAAATTTTTTAACTATCACTTCTAAAACGGAGGTCAAAATTGATCTTTAATGCTTTGGGGTCAGAACTGGCACCTGACACAATGAAGTCAGGTTAGTCATGACAAGACCAAAACATTGAAAAGAACACATAAAAAAAGTACTTAAACATCCTTATGAACACAGATATTTACATTCAGTGTATGAAAGACAAAAACATGTTTTTTATCTCACTATTTGACAATACATATGACCAGACTTTGCCTTATTTGGGCAAGTTAAGCAAACAATCTCTGTTTTACAGAATGACGAGAGACATAATATTTCAGATAATTGCTTAAACTCTCATTCAGTTTGGAAGTTTACGTAGATTTTTAACCTTGGTCGTCAATGAAGTTTAAGTAGCTTGGTGTCACTGCACATTAAAAGACCAATGTATTGCAATCATTGATGTCTGAGGTCCAAATGATGTCCTTAGTTTAGTTTAGTTCTTTAGTCTTTAAAATACCAGAATTCACACAATTTTATCTTTGTCTATCGGATAAGATCATTTTAAAATATTGAATTAGATATGTTGATTCTCACCAAAATACTTTTTTTACTGTTTTTTGAACAATTTCTTGGATAGCTACTATCTGCTTTACTTGAGTAGAAATATACAAATGTTTGTAAAAGTTGTATTTATTTATTTATTTATTTATTTATTTATTTATTTATTTATTCCAGGCTGCAGTGGGTCTTTATTTGACAATGATCAGACAGAAAAAGCGGTTCGTGAGAGAAAGAGGGAAAGACATGCGACAAATGTCGACAGGCCGGGGAATGGAACCTGCGACAGCCGGGTCGATCACTCCATATATGGGTCGCGCGATTTACCCTTCCGCCATCGCCCCGCCCTTCAGAACGGTTTTGTCGCCATCTAGTGTCTACATTCATGAACTACGGAGATAGCAAGGTGAATTATTCGGAAAAAAACATTCAATAAAATCTGAATTTGACAACGCTCATGTCAAGACACATTTAAGGTTGAATAGCTTTGTCAAAGTGTGTCTGATTTTAGAGTGTTACCTATTTTCTCGGGGTTGGTGAACTCTCCCCTCCATCTTGGTACGGTCCGTTGCCTAGGTGCTAGTAGAAGCTAGTGTACTCCGCCATGCCGACCCAAGGCGTTGAGTTTTCGCATCACTGCGAGCCCGAGGTGAGTAAAACATAAACTATGGTCTGCTGTATGACTTCCTGAAGCACAGTACCAGTCAGTTTTAGTGGATAAAATCCCCAGTAAGAACATTTAAACTTTAATCAGTGGCCAACAACCAGCCTCTGGAACAAGCTGCGGGACCGTTAGCGCCAGAGCTATCTTTGTATGCAGCCTAATAACTTTGGTAACTTTACCACCACGGCGTTCTAGTGTAAAAAAACCTAACAAATAAATAACCTTGGTTATGCTTTAGTACGCAGCGAGTCTTTCTAAAAAGCTCAGAAGACGCCGTGCTTCTACTTGAAAACATAGTTTGCTCCTCCTTCTGTGTCAGACATTTTGAGAAGAAAGCCATAACAAGCGAAGGATCTTTCAGAACTGAGGTAATCTCTTAGAAACTATTGATCATTTTGCATGGCAATAAAATGAAACAAAACGCACAATATTTTCCTGCTGGAAATTCCATGTAAGTTTCCACTTGTAAGCTGCTTCAGCTGTAATCGTTGCTATTTATATCAAAAGCTTAATGATCAGAGAAGCAGATCACACATAGACGATAAGGCTGAAGTTTTGCATAGCTTCAGGTGATACAATGTCGTCAGCTGTCAAACTGCAGCTGGAGTAGGCAGTGCCTGAGGCTGTCACTGCAGGTTTTGTCACGACTTAGCCAAATTGTTCTGAGAAATGTTATCTTTTGCAGAGCTGCTAGTACACATGGATTACAGCGACAATGGGACTGATAGAGCTTGAGGTTCTGCTCTTCTTTGCCACAAAATGGGACACCATGTAGGAACAACTGCAGCTTGAAATAACTATTTTCTCAGCTGAGGAAATGGCTTCACCAAAGTTAATGTTGATGGATCATGGAGAGGTAACTTTGCTTCTGATGGATAAACGTTACATTCTCTATAAGGTGTTGCTCTTCTGTGGAAACCATTTCTCTCGAGAGTGACATCATGTTAAAAGCTTTTCTGATCTGCATTTTCTTCTCCATTGGCTAGTGTATTTGTTGGCAGTTCTTCAGCATAATTTGAACGTATTGCACATAGAAGAAAGAAAAATCAAAATGTTTGTCACACAATCTCGATGGAAGGAACGCAACTTGCACCATCACCTAACATTTGTCAACATTAGAAGGGCGTTCTCAATTTGCAGCCTTTCAGCCATTTGTTTCAGATGGACATAGACCAGCTGGTGGCATTTGAGACTCGATACTTCGCCTGTGACAATGTGGTGCATGTTGTTGGAGCTGTAACAACTCCTTCAGCATTCCGAATATTGCACGGCTTCCTCTCAAGTTACCAAATTCTGGAACAGGTGTTTGGTGCCGAGTTGCCGTGGTCGTAGTCTGAGCATGCAAAAAGATCGGCTTTATCGAGCGAGTTTCTCCATGCAAATTGTAGTTTAGCAAGTCACGATACATGGTTTTGAGCTCTTGTGTGTTAATAAATTATTTATTTTCCTCCTCTTTCTCTTTAGTTCTTGACGGAGCTGGACCAGATTACCAAGAGGCTTCAGGACGATGGCTTGCCTCCAGAGGCCGCAGCGGAGGAGAGGCAGCAGCATCTATGGCGGCAGCTGCTGAACGCCGAGGCGAAGCTTCAGTCAGTCTCAAAGGAGCTGCAGACCTTACATACGCAGCAAGCCAATGAAATGAAGGAGGTGAAGTTGTCCAGTGTTGTCTTTGTTTATCAGCTGTAGAAAACTTCACATTAGGTTTAGTGGGTTGCTGGTTTTACTTGAGTTAGTCTAAGAATTGTATTGTCTTTGACTCTCAGGTAGACAGCTACGTAGCTCACATTCGAGCGCTGCTGGAAGAGCGCGAGTGTCTGACTGCAGAGTATGAGAGAGACAACGAAGACTTGCGACATGAACTTCACCAAATCAAACATCAACAAGGTGGTCTGCATAAAGCTGTTGCTAGCTATCGCTTTTACATTAATACAGCATCCTCATTATTTATTGGCATCCCTGGTAAAGATGTGTGGAAACTTTAGCGGATTTGAATTACTCACTTTGATCCTTACTCTGAAAAATGCAATGCTTCCAGAAAAAAGATGTTTCTGTCCTGCCAGGATAAACAATTAATGTGCGGATTTGATAAACTTGAACTAAAACTGGGTGCTTTAGTTGGATGACTAACACTCCAGGTCAACAAATGATGATTTTTGTGGGTAAGACTCTCATGCTCACAGTTACGTACAGTGCAGGTCCTGTGACGCTATCCAGTACAGTAAAGATCACTTGTTAGCTCTTTGAAATACTCGGACAATTTGAACAATCATCTGGAGACCACTTCTTAGTTCCCCTAAACAACTTCAAAGAACATCTATAACTTTATTCTCCCTCAGTGGAACATTTTCTCGTGTTTATGCTAATCGTAGTGCGTTATTTCGGTGAAGTGTCGTTTACCAGTATGACACGAAGGAGTCATTGTTTCCTTTTAGAGATCCAGAGCAAGGAGATGGCGGAGATGTTGTCACAGGAAGACCTGGGGGAGATCGGCTTGAGTAGCCCCAGTGAGCAGGTGGCTTATCTACTGGTGGAGAGGGCCACTCTGCTGGAAAGGCTGGAGGCTGCCGAGGGGAAGCTGGAAAGTCATACCCTTGCCGTTACCAACAGCGACCATCGGGTGAGAGTTTAACAGAGAAGTTCTATTTGACGTGGTACCACTAACATTGATAATTACTACAGAGTGTCAAGGAATAGATTGAAAAGCTGATCCAGGGAGTTTTGTCTGTTGCAACAAACATAATCTGAATCTAAAATATATATTAATGTAACATGTAGCTACCTCATTCATATGCAATTTCCATCTGTGTGCATCATTTTAACAGGAGCACATCCAAATAAAGGGAGAGAGTCTGAGGCAGCAGAGGGACGACATGAGCAAGACCATAGATCACATGACAAAGGTGAGGTCATTTTAAGTTCTTCCTTAAAGTCTGGAGGAAAGAATAGTCCATTTCTTTCTTTTTTTTTCAGCGAATGCACAGAACAGTTCGATCACCATGTGGACATTGGCTTTTTGTTTTGTCAGCAGTGTTCATCCCAGAGTCCATGGAAGAAGCTGTTTGGCCTGCGCAGGTCTGCTCAGAGCAAACACAATATGAGCCCTGTAGGTTTCCACTTCACAGCTCATACTAATCCCTCTAACTAACGCTGGTGTTGTGACGAAGGCCGGCAGGACGGCCGACACTGGGATATTTGTTTTTAAAATATTTCGCACAAGCGTTTGGATGTGTTTTGATATTATCCTGCGAAGCATAGCACCTGATGCGGTTTGGTCGTCCAAAGATTAGGAACTAACTTCCTCGTCCACATGACACTCCACTCATTGCGGGACGGCTCTATGCTGCATGTTACAGCGCTTTGCAGAAGTATCCATTGATTTTCCACATTGTCTTACATTGCAACTAGGGCTCTGTAATTTTCAGAAGCCAATACTTTGGTATTATTGTTATGTTTGCTATAATTGAGCCACATTTTTCTTACTACTGTCTTTCTTTTCCATCATCATCATTATCGTGTCCCCGCCCTTTTTCTGAGCTTCACTTTTTCTGAACTCAATAGTTAAGGATTGTGAAAGTCGAAAGCAAAATTTTACTTCACTGCAATTAAATTAGAATAGCCTAACCAACATTGCACCCAGTCAGTAATTTCTAATTGCAACTTTGCACATATTGATTTTACAGTGATTACTACTATTTGATATATTGTGCAACTCTAAACACAAAATTTGAATAGATTTATTGGTATTTTATGGAACAAATTGACATAAAATGGCACTTATGACATAAATAAAGTCTCATATTCCTTCCACTTCACAATTATGTTTTACTTTGTTTTTATCTGTCACATAATATCCAAATAAATATGTAGTAGTTTGTGGTTGTTATGTGACAAAATATGGAAAGGTTTCACTGCATGAATGCTTTTGCAAGGCATTGAATGTCCCTGTGCCTGCTTTGCATTTTGTCTTTCTTTCTAATATGGTTCTCAAATGAAGAAAAAACAAAAAGCATTAACAGTATTTTAAATTTATCACAAACCCGCTGATCGCAAGGAAACCTTTTTTGTCCTCTGAGCAGGAGAATGCTGAATCGACTCCCTCCCCTTGCTCTCTACAGGTCTGCAGTGGTAACGGATCTCAGCCGAAAATGCATGATTCTCACAGCTGCCTGCTATGTCTCCGGTCTAACTACCAGTCCACTGTCTTGCTGTTCTCCTTCCATACCGACCGTCCTAAACTTGATCATTTCCTGAAAGGCCCACAGCGAGGAGATCTCCATGGAGCGAACTGAACGACAGCGGCTGGAGCGGGACCTGGAGGAGGCGTCCAGGAGGCTGACCATGGCTCACCAAGACATTCGCAGACTCAACAATGAGCTTGACGCGGCTAAGAACAACAACCAAGACCCATGTGGTATGTCGAAGACACATTCACCCAGTAATCATGAATGCATTTCTTGTATTCAGAATTATCATCACACTGAACCAGAGACTGCACAACTTTCTGCTTCCCGCCTTTTAAAGTGCATGCATTTGTGTGCATTTTTTATTTTATTTAAATTTGTATTTCTTATATATATTTTTGGCAGCATACAAAGATAATGTCAGAAAAGCATTCTTAGTAAGCTTCTAAGTAATGTGGATGTTCTTCAAATTGTAGGATCTGAGCTTGAGGGGACAGTCCAGGAAGTTGAGTACCTGAGGAAGGAAGTGGACAAAATGAAACACAATGGTGAGACGGCATGGTGTTAATGAACTTTATTTGGCCGATTTGAAACTTTAGCAGACGGAAGTGGTGAAATTTTTATCCACAAAAAAAATTCTTCTCCAAAAAGGTCATGGGTGTTCACTGTTTGCAGATTACCTCTATAGTAATCCATAATATAAAACAGTATGGAAGCTTGATTAATCAATGCTTCACTGAGACTATGTTTTTATGTTATTTTGTTGGAAAGTGGTGATGGGTTTTACAGTAGCACAGCCTGGCACTGTTGCCTTGCAAGAAGAACCAGGGTTTGAATCCTGGTCTCAATGATCACAGACAGGAAATTGGCTGTGATCAAGTCAAATGCATGGGTTTTGAGCTCACCCCCCCAATGGCCTTTTAAAGAACTGCAGCTTAGTTTTTAAAATGGGAAAGCAAATCTTCCAAAGTAAAAAAGGTCAAAAATCTTTTTGCAGATATGATGAAGCTGCAGCGAGCTAAAGAGCAAAATGACAGACTGGATGCAGAGAACAGAGCTCTCAGGGAAAGAATAAATGTCATTGAGTCTCAGAAGAAAAATCTTATGGATCAGGTAAATAGGTAGAGTGTTTTTTCCCCACTTCTATAAATGAAGTTGCAAAAAGTCTTCCTGAAGTTGAGTTTTTTCTTTGTTTTTGTCCAGATGGCAAAATCTAATACAGAAAAGGAAGACCTGAATAACAAAGACACTGAATCTGAAAACTGTCTCTCTGCTACGTCAACCCAAGAGAAGGATCGGATTCATAAACGGTAACGATATAAAATCATGGAAAATGACACTTTGCAAAGCAGCAATATTTCCTTCTTCGAGGTTCAAACAGGCCTTTGTCACCGTTATTCCTCTTTAGGTGTCAGGAAGCAGTAGAAGACGGACTTGTGCAGGTGAGAGAGCTGCAGCGGCAACTCCAGAGGCTACGCAAGGAGCAGGAAGAGCTGGAGGAGAGGAATGAGGAGCTGGAGGCCCTTCTGGGGGAGGCCCAGAACGCCAGCAAAGAGGAGAGGCTTCGCCATGAAGGAGAGGTGGAGGGGTTGCACAGAAGGGTACGGGGAAAGAGCTGGATTCGTCTGTACCAACATTTGATATTTAACAGATAGAAATAAAGTATTAATAGGATTAATTTAGAAGGATCGAAGTCGTCGTCAGCTAATTTGGTAATCGATTAATTGTTAACAGATGTGTAAAAAAAAGGCCATTTGCTGAAAAAGCAACATATTCAGAGCAGTCCTAGAAAGAAATTATGCATTTAATTACTTTACTATCAAGTTTGTATGTGATATATTTTAGGAAAAGTAGTTGGTGATGTTCAAATAAGTGAAAGCTTGAAGGGGAAATAAATGTGTCCACTAAAACCCTCTGGTCTTTGAATTTAACCATGCAGATTAGAAACCTGGAGGCGGAGCTGAGAAAGCACGACACTCAGGAAAAAGCACCAAAGAATGGCGACGAGGTGAAGGCCGCCGAGTCCTACCTGCACGTCGTAAGAATTTACTTTTGTTATTATGCAGTGACACAGCAGACTATCTCAAAGGTGGTGACAAACTGTGCTTGTAATATTTGTAAAAATTATACATCAACCAGTCAGACATGCACATTGATCTCCCCTGTGTATGAAGCACCTGAGGGACAGCTCCCAGGAGAGAATGTCCCTGCTGGAGGCCCGGCTGACTGAGGAGAAGGAGTGGAGGAAACAGCTGGAGTTGGATCTTACTGCTGCTCAGGCTGCCCTCAAGAAAGATAAAGAGGTAAAGATTTCACACATGTCGTCTGCAAGACCAAACAGTCAATCAACAGCTGCATAACTTTCTGAAAATCAGCTCAAAAGTGAAAACATTTATATTTTATATAGTATGCTGTTTGAGGTTACCACAGTAATAAGAACTTCTGTTTTAGCTGTACATATGAGCAAATCTTTTCCTACCTGCCTTTTGCAAACTAGCTCAGTTTTTATTCCTCTGTTTTTTTTTTTCGCCCCCATGCTACAGGCTTTGCAGATAGGCGAGCGAGAGTTGAAGAAACTGAGACTGGAGGTCAGCGGTCTTCAGACCGAATGCCAGCAGGGGAAAACACTCATCAAAAGTCTGACCCAGGTCAAGGGAGAGAAGGCCGTTCTAGAAGAAAAGGTTCGCTCGTTTCCTGGGTTTGAAATGGAAATAAATACGACTCAGATTTTGCATAAATATATTCCTTTGACATTTCCAACTTCTGTTAATTACTCTTTTATTTAATAGACCAACATATGGTAGTACATTATCGTAGAGAAAAACATTAGAAATTTCTTTGATTTTTTTTTTTTTGGAAGATCTGTATAAAATTGTAATGATCATTTCTATTAATTTCCCCCGAGTCACTATTTTGCGAGTCTTGAATTTTTGGCTTTTCACATCATGAAACTAAAACCTTTGGCCCGTTCTTTGCTGCATTTAAGTTCAAATGCATAAAGTGTGTGCCACATGGTCGTTTACGTGAGTGAGAGTTTACAGCTCGTCTTTTCTTGATATTTCTGGCCCTTTCAGGTGGCCCAGATGGAGCGCGCCCTCAGCAGACTCCAGAGTCAGCTGGAACACTACAAGGACAGTAACCAGACTCAGGGAAAAATTATGGAAAACAGACTCCAGGCTGATCAGACGCAGAAGCAGGTCGACAGCCTTAACGTCGAGCTCAGCAGCCTGCAGTCTTCACATGACAATCTGAGGTAGGATGCATCATCAGCTTGTAACTGTTCTGAAACATTTCAATTGGAAGTAGTTATGTCTGGGCAGGAGCTATAGCCCTGCTGCAAATAGTACTGTAATAAATTGTTTTTCATAGCCAGCGGAGAGATAAGAGGTGATATTGGCGCTTACTTGCTTTGCATACATATGCATATTTTTCAGGGAGGAGATGACCTCTGAACGGCAGAAGACGGCTGAGCTCCAGGCGGAGCTGAGCGGCGCGGTGCATCTGAAGCTCGAGGCTGAAGGGAAAAGAGAGAGAGTGGAGCTGGAAGTCCAGCGGCTCAATCAACAGCTTCAGTGGCTTCAAGAGCAGCTGACCTCTGCAAAGGAGGCACTTCATCGCAGCCAGAAGGCTGAAATAGACACAGCTAATGCAGGACCTGGGTCTGATTTGGTAGAGAAAGTGAAGGTTGGAGGTTTGGATCAGGTAATTCAGTTAGCAGCTATAAGTCTTCTTGCATCATCTGAATGTAGAAAAGATCGGCTTCACTGCTTAGTAAATCAAGTCGAGAAGAAAGCACATTTCCTCTTCAGGTTTTTCATTGAAATCAAATATTTGCATTCACCCTTTACTCCTTAAGACATTTGAGAAAAGCCCAGATAATGAATGTACTTCTACGCTTAGGATTATGTTAGTTGATTTACAACATTTGAGTTAAATTATACACCTATTTGTGCATTTTAAGCCAGTCTTAGATTAACTGCTTTCTTGGGGTACAAATGGGTTTTCCGAATTTTTACTAAATGCTTTAAGGTCAGCAAACATGACTCGGTTGCACCAGCTCTGTCAGGAGGAATGGGCCAATATTCCAGCAAGCTACAGTGAGGAGCTTGTCGAGGGATACCTCAAATGTCTTGACTCAAATCCAACAGTTCTACCAAATACTTAAGATATGTTTGCAGATTTCTTATTTTAAAGAATGTCATTATTCTTTCATTTAGAAAATATAAATATTTGTGATAATCCCAGCTGACTTTAAACAGGACATATTTAGTCTTATTTCTTATGAGAAAATATTTGTGTTTTGTATTTTTATAAGGGTGTGTAAATATCTTGTTTCAGCTGCTTCTATGTCTCTCCGTTTTATGTCGGAAGCTTTCATCTTTGAAGAAGAACATAAAGGTCTTGGAGGATAAGCTGGAGGAGGAGCGGCAGCTGGCCTCTCAGCACCAAATGGCTCTTCAGGCTCAGATTAGTGAAGCCCAGGCACATATTAAGGTACACATGCTCACAGCACGTATCCCTCCATATTGCATCCAAGCAACCACTTTGCATTTCTGTTGTTGGAGCTTGACAAAAAAACAAAAACAAATAAATGTTTGTAAAGATTGGCACAAAGCAGTTGACACTTTTTTTTTTCTCAAGCATTTATTGTCCTAAGGAGATCAGCACTCAAACATCTTACTTGGGTAGAAAGTGACTTAGAGAAAACCAGTAGCATCTAACAGAAAGTCCCTCAGCACTGATCAATTTTAAAAAATGGTAATGGTTCCAAAAAAATTTAAAAGACAACAAATCTTTGGTGTAAAAATTGCTTATAATTCCACTGAATAAATGTCATCAAACTAAAGGTTGGATTATTCAAATGCTTTTAGAGTACATTTGTGTTACTAGATTAAAAGAAAAATATATGTTCAGGCTTTTTCTCTGTCTTTGCATCTCTTTTTAAGTTCATATTTCTATGCATTTTCAGGCTCATGTAATTTTCACCTTCCAGGTTGCAGGAGCTGCACACATTTTTTACTCTTTAAGCAACTGACAGTCATATTTAGGTTTTTATTTAGATAACAAATTAACACTGAAAAGTAGACTTTTGTCAAAGATTAGATCCCTTGTTAAAATTTGTCACAGCTGCAAAGCGCGTGACCCAAATACGCAGCCGTCACAGGTTCAAGGTCATGACCTCTGCCACATGTCTTCCACCCTCTCTTAGCCCACTTTCCTGTCTGACAATTGTCAGATAATGGCCACTGTAAATGACAAAACCTTTAAAAAACATTGATTGGTTGCCTTATCCATAAGTTTATTTTAGTTTACGGCCCCTGCGTCTGTTTAACTTTTTGTGTCTTTCTAACTCAAAATGCTGTTGTTTCTTTTTCCATCTTAAGTTGCAAGACTCGTTGCTGAGCCAGAGAGCGGAGGAGGCGAAACAGATGAAGCAAGACATGCAGAGAGCCCAGAGCCTGTTCACTTCGGCCGAGAAGGAGCTGCGCTACGAGAAGGAAAAGAGCCTGGATCTGAAGAGACACAACACTTTGCTGGAGCAGGAAAAACTCAAGGTTGGCGTCGCATCTGGATTTTCCTAACTGGCAAATGGTCATCTTCATCACTCTCGCTGGCTTCTTTTACTTTCTGTGAATGCTAATAACAGTAAGTGAGCAAAACTGAAACTGTACCAGGAAACAGGTGTGCTGTGTACTGTGTGCATCAAGAAGCAAGAGAAATATAAAAACAATTCTTCTCATTATTCAGAAATATTTTTTCAACGTTTTGACTAGAGTAATTTGATTTTGTTGGATGTTAACTTCTTGTTTTTACTCATTCCTGTCCATTCCTTTGTTATGTTAAGCTACACCACAATGGAAAAGAAAAACTCTTGCTCTCCTCTGAAGGCTCTGTTCTCTTGTGTGTTTCCTCAGCTTTGCGCTGAACTGAAGCAGGCCCAGTCCAAGCTGGCACAGGTGGAGCAGAAGCTCCAAACTCGAGACGCTGAGTGCGAGCGTCTGCAGCAAAAAGTCCGAGAACTAGAGCTGCAGCTGATACGCAGCAGTACCAGCGGCAGCGCCACCGCCAGCCTGCAGGAGGAGCTGCAGGCCGAGAGGGAGCGGCTCATAGCTGCTGACAAGAAGGTCGGTGTTTCTGCCTCATGAACTTGTAGAACCTTAGACCAGCTCTGCTCCTTCTGATGGATTTGAGCTTTTCAACATTTTGCTTGTGCGTCTTAGCGAATTCAACCTTCGATTATAAACACCCCAAAATGCAGTTTGGGAAGTTATTTCTCTTTTTTTCTGCAGGTGTTGGAGCTCCAGCAGCAGCTAAAGAACGTCCAGCACCAGCTACGTGTCGAGGAAGCTCGAGCCGGCGAGAGCAGCCGCCTGGAGAGGGACAGCAGGGATCTGTTTGACTCTTTGTCGGCCCTCAGGGCCCAGCAGCAGGAGGGCATCATCGCCAGGTGACACAGAGTTCACAAAAGCCTTATTTTTTGTCCGACTCATCGTTTCAAGCCGCTCTAACTATTTTTTTATTTTATTTTTTTTCCAGGAAGCTTTTAGAGCAGCGGGAGGAGGAGCTGCAGCAGCAGGTGCGCTCGCTTCGGCTGAAGGAAGCTTCCCTCAACAGGACAAACACGGAGCTCAGCCACCGCGTCCAGCAGCTGGACACTCAGCTGTCCATCCTGGACACTGAGCTCAAGAAGACAAGAGAGGAGGTGAGAAATTTTACTTTGCTTCAATAAGTGTTAAACCTTTTATTTCAGTATGTATGGAAAAATAAATCATTTTTTTGCTGCTCTTCAGGTAAAAACAAGCCAGAAGTCAAAACACAAACTGCAGGAAGAGCTGATTACCAGTCAGCAGAAGTGTGAGAGGCTACAGGAGGAGCTGCAGCAGGTTCTCCTCCAACTAGATGCACACATCAGGTATTTATCAATATTAGCATGTTGACGAGGATTATGGCCTGAATATGCTGTGCTTTATTTGAGGCTTCATGAATAAAGTTTGTTGTCCAGGACATTTTGTTCATTCATAAGAAACTGAAGTGCATAACAGCTGGCAAAGCTTTTCTGCCTTAACAAAACCTACTTTCCGAGTTGCAAACCAAATGATGGTCAACAACCAACAAAAACGTCAGTATTGAAAATGGTGTCATCCTAGGAGAGGGAACACGTTTCAGATTTGTGCACCGTGTTTGATTCTCTTGTTTTTCTTCTCCACTTCTACAACGACCAGGAAGTACAACGAAAAGCAAAGCCAACACAAGACCAAACTGTGTCAAGCCAAGCAGATTTTCCTGAAGGCAACGGCCCAGAGAGATTCTACCATCCAGAAACTGGAGAACGATCTGGCGCTGGCCTCCAGTCTCTCCTACAAGGTTTTTATTCCTGTTCAGTGTTTGCTTCTCAATGGTTTGATATTTTCCAACAGGTCTTTGCCTGAAATGCTTTTTCGTTTTGTTCCCTCCGCCCCACGCTGCTTCTAGGAAAAGGAGCGGATCAACGTAGTGATGCTAGAAAACGAGAAGCTTCTGGAGGAGAAGCGGGAGCTGCTGCGGAGGATAAGTGAGGCAGAGGACATGGGCAGCAAAGGCATGAGGATGGCTTCCACTGTCCAGCACAGGTGGCTCAATCAATTGCTACTCCTGAACAGCAGGGGTCACCACAGCGCAACTAATTTTTGACAAAAACATTTGCAAAAGGAATTTGAGGAAGCAGTTTTTTTTTTTTTTTTTTTTTTTTGTAAGTTGAATGCAAGACCCAAAACTGACCCGTCACTTTTGTGCACTTGTGAAAGCTTAAATGATATTTAATAAAAGTCTTATTTGTTCAGTCAGTTTTGCAAAAGTTTGGGGTCACAAGGTCACAGGATTTAAAGTTTCTTGGACAGAGTATTTTTCTTTTTTTTTTAGCATTTTTCTTATTTCCAACTTTGTTTTATACCATTTGTGTTGAATTTTTAATCTGTTTTTTTTGTACAAAAAAAATTCTTTTACATACTTGGATGAAATAATGTCAGTGCCATTTTCTTGTTTCATAATGTGTTTTTGAGTGTGGAGATTTGTCTGTTAAAGGGCTAATGTCTTAGAGTTGGAAAACAAACAGCTGCAGGACAGAACCCTGAAGCTCTCCAATCAAGTCAGGTCCCTGGAGCGTGCCCTGAGGAACGTTGAGTCATTCTACAGTATGGAGGTAGAAACATGGACAATTTACTATCATTATTGTTATTTTGAGTAGACCGTGTTATTATTTTGTCATGTTCCTGAATTGTAGAGAATTTCAAACACCATTTACCGTCAGGTCCACACTGTCATTAACTGTGAAGCAGTTATAAGGAAAAATGTTAGTTATTTTTTCTTTTAGTGCTTCTGAAAAAGTAGAAATATGTGTTTTGTTTAAGTTAACGGACGCTTTCACATATCTAACTTGCAAATTGGTCAAATATTTTAACAGAATGTCAGGCGAGCGGTCCCCTCTGATGGTTTCACAGAAGGTGTCCTGCATTCATCTGCTCTGAGGTAAGCCTGGGAAAATGTGAACCGCATATTGATGCAAGGACGGAAAAAAATATGTTATGACAATGTAAAATATGCTGCTCTCTGTTTTTAAAGCGTTCATTTTATACGTTTTCAGTCAGAAATACAACAAAACGTCATTTGGAAATTCACGCCGTCAGTTTGCAGGCTCCACTTGTCACAGACAGAAAGAATGGAACCTGAAATTAAGTGAAGTTTGCAACGTCCTACATATTGTGAAATTTTTTCTCACTACCACATCTCCTAACCAAAACTCTTCATGTTGCACAGCCAAGCATGAAGTAGTTCTGTAAAACATTTCACTAGTGAATGGAAGCAACTGAAAACCCCTCTTTTCTTCTTATTTAGTTTCAGAAAAGAGCGTGTGCATGATTCGTAGTTTCAGCAACGACATACGTTTTCCCTACGATGAATCATTTGTAAAGTTTCTGATAAAAAACTTGACGTACCGTGTCCAAAGTGTCGGTGAAACTGGCGCTTTGCAGTCAGGCGAGGGGGAAGCTTCAGCTGCTGCTCAAACTATTAAAAGCAGCTTTCGTCCCGACGACAAGCCGACCACGCTTGCTAATAACAGAGCTTGTTATTGATGTCAGTCTGACCTCAGGTCCCTGTGATCACGCGGACATCCTGAACGCGATCTGCCGTGCGACGGTGAGCAAGCACGTGGCGCTGGACGGCACGAGGACTTCCGTCTGTACGCAGCAGCCGTCAGAGCAGGGATACCTGAACCTCGCCTCCCCAGTGGTCACTCCAACTTCCACTAAGGGTAGAGAAGAGACTTCAGATGGCAAAGACCAGGGGTGAGAAGCGATGGGAGTTTAGTGATGTCACTGCCATACCACGTAATCTGCTTACAAAGGGTTGTATTTGAAAAGCAGATTCTTGTTTGCCTCATAAGTACTGTATTTGTCCCAGCAGCTTACTGAAAGTGATTTTTTATTTTATTTTTTTTACTAAGCCTTTATTAATCAAGTATTTTTCAACATACTCTGTTTTTAAGGACAACAGTGTCTATTGGGATTCTGCATGTGATTATTTGGATTGCAAACACATGCGAATGGTTTTCTAAAACTTTATTATGTTTCTTTGGTTTGTTTGCCTTTGCACACCAAAGCTTTTGAGAATCACGTAAAGTTTGAAAGACTGATGCTCTTTGTGATACAACATTATGAGAAGCACCACACGCCAGTGCTTTTAATGGGAAACATATTTTGTGATAGTTATTTTAATAATTCTATTTGAATTGAAGCACTTTAACATGTTTTTTATACAGATGTTTACATTCAATATGTTTTAGCAATGCTGTGCAAATTTGGTTATGTTAATAACTTTTCCTGGTTCGATTTTGCAGTGTTTTGATGCCTTATGATGTCTAAAGTGTTGGCTACTTTTGTACTTAACAGGAAAAAAAAATCTAAACTGAGTGAATTTTTAGATGTGTGCAGGTCTGAATGTTTCACCCATCTTCTGTCTGATAGATTATCTGATACTTTAAAGAAAACCAATTCTGTTCTTTTTTTTTTCTTCTTGGCCTAATTCGAGGCTCCACTGGTTTTTTTTGTTGCTCTCATTGTTGTCCACGTAAAAAAGAAGTTTCCTCCTGCGGTTTTAAAGCAGCGTCGCGTGGCCGTGTCTGCGCTTGTTATCTCAAATGTCTAGCCGTCCGTTTGAAGCGCTGATCTCCACCAAAACAAGATCCAGTTTGACTTTTAGCGTGAGCAGCATCTTTTTGTCACGAGCAGATATGGTTACAAAATTCATATTTGTAGACGCTTCCTTCATTGTTCTTTTTTTTTTTTTTTTTTTTTAAGAATAGAAGTTGTGATAGCATGATTTCATGCACCGCTTCCTGTCACAACACGTCACTGGCTTTTAGTCGTGACACATTCTGAACTAAAGAGACACACCGTGAATCTTTATCTACTCAAACTCTGTATAAGAAACTGCCCTTCCTGTCGCAGGACGAACAGAACAACTTAGAAATTACTCATCGGCAGCATAATCTGAATGGAATTTTAAAAAAAATAAAAATCCAACTTGCAATGAAGGAAATCAACAGTGACACAATATTTGATCGTACTCCCAAGGTTCCATTTTGTCAATGGGAGAGATTTTCTTTTATAGCATTGTTGCAGGTTGGAGTGCACAGAGAGAGCTGCGTCGGGTTTTGTGCCCTTTCCTGTTTACCCAATAGGATTTAAGTAATGGACAAATTTAGATTTCTGTTGAACTATCTCAGTGATGTTGCTGGAATACTCAAAGATGACTCATTTTCTCGTTTTGAAGCTTCTGCATGAAAACACAGATTTATGCTGGGTATTTCCTGTTATTCCAAAACGGCTCATGATGCCGGCTCATTTTACAAGGCTCCCAGAGCTTCTGGAGGAGAAACAGGCCCACAGCATAACAGGTCCTCCACCAAACCTAATGGGAAGCATCTGGTGCTTTTCCACACATTCATCATGAAAAAAGCATCTTTAAAATAAGCCTACTTATTTTGGTTCATATGGATATTCTAAGAAGCCACTGTTTGCTTGAGTGATCTTTGGAGATTTAGTTTTTTTTGTATCCTCCTCATTATGTCAGTGTAAATCTCGGTCTTTGTGAAGCCCAGTGGCTAATAGAAATAGGATTTGGTAGCAGGCTATGTTAATGCAGTTTTTTGTTTATAATGCTCTTAACTTAAATGTGTATTGTTCTACATTTCTTGGAGATTATGCTCCTGCAATAACAGCTGCATTTTATTTATTTTCTTCACATTTTCCACAGGTACCAATAGATGTGCCTGACACAAACAAATGCCTTCAA
This sequence comes from Poeciliopsis prolifica, assembly GCF_027474105.1. Classification (NCBI taxonomy): domain Eukaryota; kingdom Metazoa; phylum Chordata; class Actinopteri; order Cyprinodontiformes; family Poeciliidae; genus Poeciliopsis; species Poeciliopsis prolifica. Next base: position 1,690,425 of record NW_026562404.1, read on the forward strand.
TTAGCTGCACTTCAGACCCAGATACTAGCTACTAAAGGTTTTTAAGAAACATGAGTGCATCACATTTGTATATATTTTCAAAACGTAAGCCACTATTTTTATATTAGCTACATTTTTACACTAAAGAATCCGTTATTTCCATTGTGCCTGAAACTTTGGTGTTTCAAACGTGGGATTTTGCTTTTTTTTGTAAGAATTGTGGAAATTGTTTCAACTTTTATCGCATTTGTATCAGAACATTTTTTGTTTCAAATTTGAAATTATTTTTCTAAAATAAAGATTTAACGAACAAAAATGTCTGCGTGCTCCGTTTTCAAAGTTCAACTTAAGAAACTGACTAATTTATAACAGTCTGTTTATTAAACAAGGTAAAGATACAAAGCTTTTTTTTTTCTTCTTTTTTTTTTTTAAACATTGATAACCTTAGTTAAACTCCTCAGTCTTGGCTGTGCATATTTAGTCGTCTAGAAACCGTATATGAAACCACAATGCAAGACAGGAAAAAAAGTGTAATAAATCTGAATATCTTTTTCATAGAGAACATGGGTTAAACAGTTATACAGATTACAAGAACTCCATGCGGAATGAAGCAAAAAGAACAAAACGAGAATAAAATGCTTACACGACTGAATACTGTCGAACACAATACAGATCAATGGATCTGGGATGATAAACAGTTAAGGCTTACATGTATAGAACTGATATAAAAGATGAATATTAATAACATACAAGTAGACTAAAATAATTACAGTAAATTCATACATGAACTTTTACAAATTCCAAACGGAACATCTTGATGGAAACCAAAAAGTAGGTACTATATGAGTAACATGTTTTACAGTACAGGTACATGTACATTTTTCCATTATCTCAAAAAAAGAAAAAAAAATTGAGAGTTAGAGAGAGTATGTTGAAGAGGCAGGGTCTGTTGTTGGCATAAATGTCCTTATTTCAGGCCAGTGGCTTGAGTAATAGGTTCTTATTCTTTTTGAAAACATACTATATACTGTATATGTATTTTACATTATTCTCAGTTCCTTCTCCGAGCCAACGACGAGCCGCAGCACCAATCTTTTTCTGAAGCGCCCTGAAGAATACAGGGAACCCTACGAGTACCGTTCGGAGGTTACAGTAAAAATACAACAAACAATACTGTGTACAGTAAAAAATAATACTAAGAGAGAGAGAGAGGAGGAAAAAAGCTGAGGATTTACCTCGGCACACACTCGTAATCCTACTGAGTAGGACGTATACTGCAGTTTCTTCAAGATGAGTAAAGCTTATTTTAAAGAGAACGAAAAACAAAAAAACGGGCGGGGGTCGACTAGGTGAGAGTAGCTGTACATTAACTTCACATTTTGGTCCAGTGGTTGGATTGAAAATTACCCACTTCTAAAAAAAAACAAAAAAACTATTTCAGCTGAAATTTGAGCCGATTTTAAAATATATATATATTTACTTAAGTTCTGACAAATGTGTCAAAACCTTATTTAAAAAAAAAGAATCGACAAAGCCTTCATAAACTGTTTAAGATTGGTTTCCTCTTCAGTTTTCAAAGGTTAAGTATGGCACTGATCACTTGCAGGAGCATAAAAATAATGTGTGTGTGTGTATGTAAAAGGGATGTGGGAAATGGGTACACAAATGTGATATTTCCAAAAGGTGCCTTTAAACTGAAAACAAATTTGAATACGGTTGTCACAGAATTTGAGAGAGCTAAAGCAAGAAAAATATATTCCATTTAATGTTGCTCCATTTCTGCCAATAACTGCACCTTCTCATACAATCATTTGAATTGTCATCGACCGATTGCCTGTCATCGGGTTTGGATGGCCGTGTACTTGTGCAGAAAAAAAAACAAAAAAAACAAACGAGGAGAGCAGCACAGAGAACCGTCATTCGTTTGTACTACTAATTGCCAGAAATAATGCCCCCCTTTTTTTCTTTTGGCATTTTCCCTCCGACTTGATTAAAACAGTTTGAGCTAAAACCACAGTGCCAAAAAGTGCTTTAATATCATCTTTGGATGTTTTCCAAATACACCCAGCAATTTCATTTTATTTTTTTTTTTTACATCCTTTAATACTTTAAAAAGGCCAAGTTTTAAAAACCCATTTTATGGAGGGGGGGGAGGGGGGGGACGGGGGGGGATGGGGGGGGTCAAAATAATCTAAACTGAAGGGGGTTAAAACAATTTTTTAAAAAGTATCTAAAATATATTTTAACAGGCCGATGCATCCAACGGTTTACATGATGCTTACCAAAGTGCTTACTGAATCTGACCCAAGACATTCTTTGCCTCTCGGACCGCCAGATCAACGTCAAGCTGTACTGTTACATTCACGAAACAACGCTGTGCTCTTATTTGATTTGATTTGTTTGTATATATAGAATTTTTTTTTTTTTTTAACCGCCAGACAGCCCAGGCGGAGACGGATGGAGGCAGTCCGTTTACTGGATCTTAACACCGAATGCTTGTGTCAGCCGTCACAACGCTAATGTAAGCCTTATGTAGGTGAACGTGGGGTGCAGGGCCTCCGGACGTCCGGCCCGACCCAGACCGAGAAATCCTGCTGCTGGACGCCCGCCGAGCTCAGATGAGGGAGATCCGGATGGGGATGCTCGGGGACTCGGTCCTCTGTGGCGATTGGTGGCTCACTAGGTGCTCCACGACTGTGTGTTTGGACATGTGCTTCATAAGGTAGGTCTCCTAGAAAAGGTTGGAAAACACACAGACATGTATTTTGGAGTTGGATTCGAATCATTCCTTGCGAGACCCGCGGGTGAGCAACACGAAGCGAACCCAAAAGACACAGCGTTTCTGTTAGACGTGGTCAAAGACTTTCATCTGCCGACTCCAGATGACAGGCGTTCAAATCAAATCAGGTTTGATATTCAAATTCAGCCCCAAACAGTCAAAGTTGCGACGACACTTCTTTACGGATTTACTCTTATGTTGTTCTTTGAATGTAAATGCGACAGACTCACCTGACCGCGTATTTCCAGTCTTTATTTGCACTTAACAAACCTCTTTAAAATTAATTCATGGATACAGAATTTTATAATGAAATATTTTTTTAAATTTCTCCTGATATTATCCCATAACAAAGGCATAATGTCACAAATTACACTGTAGGTGAGGTTTTTTGGGTCAAAGAAATTCAGAATAAGTACTTTTTTGATATGTTGGACGTCAGCGGTTTTAAAACTAAAATACAGGTAAAGTAGTAATTTCTATTTCTAGTAACCTAAGGCCACTCTCTAATAAACACATCTGCTTGGTCCCCCAGTGTCTCTTTCCCCCTGAACTGGGGGAAAACTTGCAAGATTTCTTTGCAAGTTCCATCATGTTTATTCTTTATCAAAGCCACTGCTTAGTAACTGTATCAATGTGAAACGATAATTTAGCCTTCAATAATATCATAAGAAGTGTAAAACTGCTATTTGAATCCATAACTCTGAACAGAATCTACAAAGATTTTCTGCTGCCTGTGTTTTGTTTTTCTTCACCCCAGCTATTTGGCCAACAACCCACACACTTTAGCTGACATTTAAACCTTTGGAGCCGCCATGGTAGCCAAGTCATTGTTCCCGTTCTGTAATACGGTTCTCATTGTAAGTGAAAAGGACTACTTGGAAGATCCCCGAGCTCCAAAATGCCACTTCCTCCCCGATCGTCTGAGCAACCGTTAGCGCACTCTGGATTGTTAACTATCACAAACAGGAAACGTGACTTCTCTTTGTCAGAGGAAGGCAGAACATCATCATATGTCACAATCTTATCAGCAATAAGCTATAAACAGTCTATGTAAACACGCATTCAGGGGAAAGAAAGGACTTTTTTTTTCTCTACTCACTGAGGTGTATGCCCGGCCGCACATGCTGCAGCAGTAGGCCTTAGCGTTTTTGATGGCGTGCGCCGACAAGTGGATCTGCAACGATGCGGAGTCTGAGTAGGCACGGTAGCAGTTGGGACATTTGTACGGCTTGTCTTTATTGTGCTGCCTCTGGTGAGACTGTGGGGCGGAGGAGAGACAAGGAGAAAGGTTGCTAAGCAGTCCACTTCAAAGGTCCAAGTGTGCAGAGGGAATGAATGCGTTGCAATTTGTCCGCCAGCTGTCGCAACCGTGGAGAGCGCCAGGGGAAAAACCACAGTCAGAAAAAGTCCAAACATTTGTTGTTTTTTTGACTGAATGATTTTTAGGAACTCTGGATTATACATCAGTTCTTCATTTGATTCATATGTGAATCATTTCTAACTGCAGGACTCACAGTGCAGTCAGTAATTGTGAGCTGGTCAGGTTTCATTTTTTCCCTCATCATCCAGACTTGGACAATATTCAAGTCAAATTAAACACTTTAAACAACTCCTGCTTTTAGCATAATTAGCTTTTTTAGAATAATAACACCTCTAACATGTTATCCTGTTAAAGTTATTCTAACAGTGATCCCCCTCTGCACTCTGTTCCAGGTGTGACCCTGTTAGGATAATTAAAAACTCACCTGAAGGTTAGACAGCTGAGTAAAAGCTTTTTCACATCCAGGATGAGCACATTTGTAAGGCCGATCGCCAGTATGGATTCTGGAACAAATTGCATACAAATAAATCATTGTAAAGATAAAAACAACAACAATCGAACCCCAAATTTCTCATTTTGCGTAACGGTTACAAACATAAAGTGATATAAAAACAGATTGAGCCGCAGTAAAATGAAAGACCAAATCAAAGTCCACCCACCGGTATTCCTGAGGTTATTACTTGGACCTTTCTGGGTTCTACTTTCTAAATATGGCGTGCGCAAAAAAACAGGATCTGAAACTGACTCGAGTCACTTTGAATGCAAAGATTGTGATCTATGAAAGCAAAATGGAGGGGAGAATTGAGCGCTCCCCTCACGCAAACCTCTGACTCCCACATACCCTCGTTTTGGAAGCACTTCAGGAAGTAACACGTTTTCAGGGATCTCAGCAATTTCCTGGCCCGTGATGAGATGATGACCAATGTGACGATTTAGACTCTTGGGAGGTTTGGTCCTGGCTCTAAGTGCTGAACTGGGTCCAGTATCTAACATGCAAGTCTATGCGGTAATAAGTCCACGTTGTATTTTTAATTCATGTTTAAATCAAAAAGTTATCGAACATGAAAATATTGAATTCAACAGAAACTTACAGAAACACTGCAAATGCTATAAAAAAAGTATTCCTAAAACATCGATCTATTCCGAGATCCGTCTCTTGTGCAAAGTTGAGACTTGATGCGACTGATTTTCCTGCGTTAAGCTTATCAGCTTCACAAAAGTTTAGCAAAACACTTGTTATTGTTCAGTCTGATAACAACAACAAGGGGACAACGTCTTCGAAGCGGAAGACATTGTGCTGGCGGATTCCCGGCCTTTTCCGCACGTCTTCCCCGCTCTCTACCTACTTTCCTGTCAAGCTACTCTCAAATAAGACATTTCTACATACGAGGCCTGCTGGGTCCGGCCAGCCCATCACCACCCGACGCTTGTGTAAACAGTGGTATGAACCTGGTGTGCTGCTGCAGGTGCGACAGCTGGCGGAACGAGTTCTCGCAGTAGGAGCAGTGGTAGGGTTTGATCCCGAGGTGGATGCGCAGGTGCTGGGAAAGGTAGGAGGCGTTGGCGAATGTCTTGGAGCAGTGGGGACACTTGTGCGGCTTGGCCTCTGTGTGGGACTTGGAATGAATCTGCATCTCCGACTTGGTTAAGAAGGTGAGCGGGCAGACTTTGCATCTTGATGACAGAAAGGTTGAAAAGAGAAGAGAAGAAAAAAAAAAGGCATTAAAAAACTGTAAACTACCAAAATAATGCTTATAATGTAGTCACTCTGATGTCTAACCTGTAGGTTTTGCCCTCTTTAGGTGCCACAGTGACGCAGCCTTGGTCTGCCAGGATGGGGTAGGGCACCACCAGAAGAGGCCCAGATGTGTTTTCCGCTTTGATCTTCTTTCTCCCCCGAGGTGCCTTGGGCGGGGGGCCCAGGAGTCCGGCCAGTCCACCCTTCATGTGGTCCATGCCGGGACCGCTCGCCAGTCCGGAGATGATGTTCACAGAAGGAGCCCCGCCCATTCGGTTCTGGCTGCTAGAGGTCGGAGTGGTGGGGGTCAGGGCCTCCGAGGTGCTGTGGTTGTCGGGTCGAGATGAGGGAGCCAGGCCTGGGGGAGGGCGAGAACCACAGCTGAAATCCAGGCGCTCCGTCTCGGCCGCGTTGCTGTCGGGACTGGCGTACCTGAACGATGGTTGACCCGGCCCGATTGCTCGCTGAGCTGTCTCATGTGCCAGTCCTCCCATAATCCTTTGGCTTTTACCGATGTCTTGTCGTCCAGATTTCCATCTTAAAGTTGAGAGATGGCGCAACAGCATTAGTCGGCCAGTTTTTACGCTCAATCTGCAACTTACACACATAAATAAAAGTGAAAACTACCTGGTCCAGAGCTGGAGGCGGGCCGACCATGCAGAGTGATGTCTGGCTGCCCGGAGCCCTGCGGCTGCGAGTGGTGGGACGGCACCTGCTGCGATTGAGGTTTTGGGACCGGCATGCCGTGCGGAGCGCCGCCGTCCGGCGACGAGGTGGGCACCAGCAGCGGCTGCTGGGACGGGGTGGAGGTAGGCGGCAGGTGCAGAGGCCTAATCTTCTCCGCCATCAGCTGTTCCTTGATCTTGTTAATGAGGACCAGGTTATCCAGCTGAAAGGGTTAACGGGTCATGCTCAACAGAAAACAGCCACCGTGTGTGAATGCCGTTTGTGGGCCCACCGCCAAAAAAACAACAACAAACAAACCATAAACTAAAGAGCTTCAATTCTACTACAGCGACTTCAGTTTCACAATCGGGGATCTGTTTTGCGGTGAAGGCTGGGAATGACATTCACACATGGACACAAACGCGGCAATTAGGCTGGAAATGTTGCTGTTGTGACGTGTTGTGGATGGACTTACCTGGCCTGGCATGGAGGGAGGTGGTGGCCAAAAGTAGGGGTTGTTAAATCGAGGCTCTGCCATTCTGAAACAAGCGATACGTAGACATGATTAGAAGTCGTACTTGGCAAGCTGCTGAATCACCAGGATGATCACAAACACAAACATGTGGGCAAAGGGGTCTGAAGCTGAACTCCAAACAAGTAAATAACCTCACCAGCCAAAATCCTACACATCTTTGCTCAATGACATTCATCGTTCTCACTTGCTTGTAATATAATGAAAAAAATGCAATGACTACAAGATGATGGAATGGGAATCACATGCCTATATTAACCCTTACACATTTCATCTGTTTTGATAGATCACTACTTTTTTAAAAAGCTCAGTAAAATGTTTCTGGCACATCTGTACTACCAACAAATCACTTTCAAATTGAAGCCATTTAGCAACTTGAATGACGAGCAGAAAACATCTCCAAGGAGACGCGACAGTCTACACTGATATTTGATCGACTTTAAAAATGTACAATATTTTCCAAACAGGATCATGTCCTGATTGTATCAAAGCACCCCTTGCGCAATATGTATCATTTAAAACCTATAGTGTAATTTAGTATAATTGTGTCCAATGTGAAGCTTTTCATAACCAAAAGAAGACGCCATGCTACTCTATCTAAATTCAGAGGTGAATTTAGGCAGACACAATCATTTCTCACCGTTTGAGGTTAAAACACACCAAACTTGTCGTTGTGTTTTCTTAAGATTGGAATAATTCCATTGGCTAAATGCCAGAAAAATTAAAAACATTTTTTTTTTCTTGTAACTTTTAAAATTCATAAGCTTACATGCATTTGGTCAGTGTCAGGGATAATTATCCTTTAAACTCTATGACTTGGGTCAAACCTTTAGTATTTGCTTCCTCAAGCTGGCCAGAGTAGTTTGCTGAAGTTTTGGCCCACTCCTCCTGACAGAACATGTTTGTACACCCCTTCGCTCACACACGCCTTTTCAGATCTTCCAACAGCTTCTTCATAGGATTGAGATCGGGGCTTTGTGATGGCTGTGCCACACAAAGCCATCACAAAGCATGCAGCCAGAGTCCATAGGTCTCTCTGGCTACATGTGCAGGACTGCTGTCCGTCTGGAAGACCAATCTGCACCCACGCTTTAACTTCCTGGCTTCTGTAGATGTTGCTTCATTATTTCTACATGTTTTCTTTTTCTTTTTTTTCATGACCCATTTAATCAAGTATATCAGTTTCTAAAACAACAAAACGCCACGACATGATTCTGCCACCCACATGTTTCACAGTCAGGATGTCGGGTATCCCCGTTCTCATTCCTCCACATGCGACGATGGTCATTATGGCCAAACAGTTTCACTTAAGTTTCATCAGACCGCGAGACATGCTACACATTTCGGACCAAAATGTATTAATTTCTGGGACACAGATGCCGTCTCTTTCCTGAGTGGTTGGACATAATCCATAATTCTCTTCCTGTTTTTTTTTTTTTTTTTTGACTTTTCCATCCTATCAAACAATCCTTTTAAACCTATTAGAAGCTGTCAAAGACAGGACAACGTCATATTCATTTCAAAAAATCTTTATTAAGCCAAAAGGGAAATGAAATAATATGGGCATGCCTTCATCACTTCAAGAGACAGTTTTCATCTTGCAAAGACAAACGTCTGATTTCGCAATCTCTGACATAATCTCTCATTTGTTTCGGCATTGAGAAAACAGAAATAAGTTTGGTGATTCTAACTGACCTGAAGGAAAACAAGTTGGTCTGATTCAACTTCAGTTATATATATATAAAAAAAAGGTTTATGTGTCTTTTTAGTCGGTCACCTTTGACATTTAATCATACTTTTGCAGCAACGTTTCCAGTCCAGGGAGCAGATCATGCATGTTGCATGCGTAGCAGCAGAGGTGAGTCAAGGAACGTCTCCACAAAGATTAATTCGTATGATTGTGAAATACGTCACAGGAAAGATCATCAGCCCACATATTTCCCCTTTTAATAGTAATATCTTCAGAAGGTATACAGAAGTTTTAAACCGCCTTCATTATGCTCAATTCTTTATACTTTGTATTTTTATTGCACTTCTTAGTGTCTTTCTTCTCGCTCCCTTTCCGTCCAGTGCTTGCAAAGGGCCATGGCAGTGTGCTTAAAAATGAGGACACGGGAAACAAATTGCGTCTTTACACGGGAGAAAATCCAGAAAAGATAGAGAAGTCACACGACCTGAGAATTGATAATTAATCATGCAAGGAGACAGTTCTTTGGAAATTACCTAGTTGTTGCTAAAAAAACTATTTTATGAGTCAAACTGCTATCACTGGTGTTTTTCATAGCATGAACCAAACCCAGAACACTGGTTCTCTAGAGTTTTATAAGGAAAACCATCTCACAGCAGCTGGACTTTTTGTATTTGCTATGTATTGTCGGGTCTCTCTGACAATACATATTTAAATTCTACCTATTTAAATAGGTAGAATTTAAATAACTTCCCCCACTGCAGGTTTAAAGTAGAACTTTTCAGGCTCCATGAGGTAAAACTTAAATGGGAAGCTTCCTTCCTCACCACTCCCCAAACTGAAAAAGAGAAAGGTTTCTTTCCAAACATGGCACAAAAATCCAACATGGCTGTCATGTTGCCACCATAGAGAGTGGTGCTGAAATAAATTATTTGCAATTCCGACAGTTTTTGTGCATTTAAAACACAATCTTAAATAAATGCAACCTTAGCAAGCATGCTCTGACCAGACAAATTTAGTGTCTGAATAGACTTTTAGCTTGCTCTTCTTAAAAGTAATAACTCACTGAATTCAATAACCGGTAAATCCCTTTGTTTTCTGTACCTGCAACTATTCCATGGTTAATGTAATATTCCCAGAACTAAGTTCTGACTTCAGATATAAATAGGATCTAGAAAATACTCTTTTGATTCGCTAAAAGTATTGCAAAATTGGACGTAGTTAGCAAACTGCAAACAGCATGTTGACTGCAGACTAGCCGATACTCCAACCATTTAGCCGGTTAAAATCAAACCATCAGATTCCCAGTGTGACCCCACAAAATACAGATTGGCAACACACTGCCGCAGAGTCCTTTCCTTGAAAATGACAAATTTAGAGGGCGTTTTATGCATCGATTGTAGCTTTAGTTTCTACATCAAAACAACAATGAATGTTAGAAGCACCAGGGATAATACATTCTGTTCCAAATAAAAGAAATTCAATTACGCAGCTCATTTTGGTGCTGGGTTTTATGTAAATGCTGTTGCACTTTTTATTTAATATCAGATATTGAGAACTTCATGGCAGTTGGTGCCTTGCTGATACCAACATTTTCTTTGCATTTTTTACAATCTGCAAAAAAAAAAAAAAAAAAAAAAAAAAAATCAGTTTGAAAGGTCACACTTGAAACAGGTTTACAATCAAGTGTCCGGTTTAGTCAATGCTGGGTCACAGGAGCTCCGTCATGCCCTGGATGACTCAGTAGGCATCCAGGCAACAGGAAACATTCTTCTGAAAACGGTCAAGTAGAGCTTCAGGAAGCCTGATGAAATATTGCTTGTAAGACCCATTTTGAAAATCACAGAGAAGTCTTGTTCATTTAACGGAACCGAAGAAAAAAGGCATGACTCAAATCTCTTGCACATTATTACTTGAGAAGAGAATACAGTGCCAGGTAATACGCAACTTGAACTTTCTCACACTTTGTCAAATTACAACCACATACATTGACGTATTTAACAGATTCCACAAGTAGAATAGAAATGATGATGAGGAGGAAGAGGACAGTGTTCATAATTGTTCAGCAAAGTCAAATCTGAAAATTTAAGAACGCATATCACTTCAGCCCTGTAACTTTTATGCGCTTGAATAAAATCTAAACGGCAGCCGTTGCCTTCAGTATTAATGTAACTAATAAGAAAAAGTTGAGCTATGATTAATTTAATCGCAGTATAATGCAGCGCTACCATGGAGGTTCTATCAGACAGTATAAGGAAACAAACGTATCATGAAGGCATTTTTGGTTTCCATGCAAAATACAATGGATGTTCAAAAATAACAGCTTATTATGACAGGGGGGGATACATCTAAAACATGGGACACCAGCCATTGAGGACTGTAGTTGGACACCCGTAATTTAAACAAAATGTATTAATGGTTTGAACTGGCCTAGTCAAAGTCCCTAACTCAGTTCAACTGGGGTAAGAGTTTAAGCCTGATGTTCAGGTGATGTCCCTCTGATTTTTCGTTTTGCTTTTCCTGCACTTCAGTATTTTGTGTGATGTTCTATCACACAAAATACATTAAATAGCTACTTGGTTGTGACAAACGTGAAAATATTCAAGGTGTATATAAATATATATATATTATTTTTGCAAAGTGGTGTAAATAGATCAAGACATTAATTAGCAACATCTCATTACGCAGCATCCGGGACGCGACTTCCTCCCAGGTCAATTCAAGTCAGTGACATCTCCATGAGGTCATATGACCTGGAGGAAGACGCAGATGGTGGGTATGAAAACAATGCAAGTTACTTTTTTTTTTTTTTAAGAAGTAGTACGATATAAGCACCAATATTCCGGGTAATACTTAAGCACCATCAATCCAGCACTAAAGCGGCACAACTGTGTAGCAAACATGTCTCAGTGTGAGTTTGGGCCTGCAGACAAAACTGCTTTTTTTTTTTTTTTTTTAAACCCACGCCGACACGTTTATATTTGCTCCAGCATCTGAACGTCAGCTGAGAATGTGCGGACGCCTATAAAAAGACACGGAGAGCCGGAGCCGTGCAGCTCGCAGCTGTCCTCGGCTCCTTTTGTCTGAATTTGTGGGAACTGCTGCGCGTCCGTCCGTCCGCCGCTCTAACAGCTCGGCCGAACCAAACTAAACTTTGCCTCCTCGGACTTTTTCGGACATGTCGTCCTGGCCGCCCGGGGAGCAGCTCCGGACTCGGGCCGGTCGGAGGAGGACCGTCCGCCTGCCTCCCCCCGGGGAGCCCTCCCGCTCCTGCCCGGACATTCTCAGACAGTTTTCTTTAAACATTTCCAGACAAAAGAGAAACAAAAATGGCAGCCTTATTTTTATAAGGCGGGACGCCATATTCTGCAGACCCCCCAAATTTTTTTTTTTTTTTTTTTAAAGGAGCGTGTACCATAATAAGGTGTTGCGTTTTTTTGCCTTTTAAAGGAAAAAAAAAAAAAAAAAAAGGGGTGGGGGGGAGCAGGACACAAAGGTGTGTTTATCACGTCAACGGCGTGAATGATTGTTTACGGCGGATTGCAGGTTTGAATAGCCCGGCCTCCCCAACCTCTTGAAAAAAAAAACTGACACTTCCTACAACAACCATGCCCTGCGAGGAAGAAAAAAAAACCAGCACGGAAACGGACAAGCTGGACTCATCACAGTACATTGATGCCGCTAAGGTGCGAATACTGAAAGCAAACAAGCCCTTCACATCCCGACAAAACGCTTAGCCGTGTTAAGAGTATTTCACTTTTCTCCCCCCTCCCCTCCACACACACACACACACACACATTCTGTAACTTTTCGAATCAAACGAGGGAAATCACATTTTGTGCACAATTGTAACGCATCCGGGACGCGAGCCTCCCAAGCAGAGCAAACGCTTTTAGCTGGGCGAAAACACGCGCACACACACACACACATACACACGCACACACACCGAGACGAGACGTGCACGCATTACCTTGTGTCCTGGCTGCAGATATTGCCTCGCGAGGAACAGCTATAATATAAAAGGTTGATGTTCTGTCTGCCTCCAGTCGGACCACCGCTTCCGGGTCGCTTTGTTCACTTCTGGGTGCTGCTGCGAGGCTCGCACACAGCGGCTACAGAAAGGAAATCTGCTAATGTTGCTTTGGATATTTGTGTGTGTGTGTGTGTGTGTTTTTTTTTCTCTCCTTTTTTTTTTTTTTTTTTTTGAACCTCAAACTTCACCTTGTGCATGTTTTACTGTGCAGGTGAATAGCGGCGTACTCATCCACGTACGCACTGCAATATCCCCGGACGCTTCAACATGGAGCACTCCATGACAGCAAAACGTACGGCGTGCTCGATTGTGCTCCCGTGAAATAGGGATTTCACATTCGCAAGTGAATTTTGCACAGCGCCTCGCGATCAGAGGACAGGACGGCCTCGGGAGAAAGTGGTGGGAACTTCAAAATGAGCCACAATAATAATATAGCTCGAGATTTCGCTGCGCTTCTTTAAAAATAATTTAGAAATAAATAAATAAATAAAAATTAGAAAAGACATTAAAACAAGTACAATATTACTGCAAATGCAAAGTAATGTTCAGTTTAATTCGTGCTTCAAGAGTAAAAAAAATAAAAGGAGAATTCATTGGGGGAGTTTCGGGGAAGTTGCATCTGAAATTTAGAGGAGTATCTAGGCCATGCCGGATGTGGAAGAGAAACAGTTTGAACAGAGATGTCCTACTTGGGGCCATTTACAGCCCTGGGATTGGATTTGTGCTAATTACTTTGTGATTTCATTTTCAACCACATAATGCAGTTTTACACATTTTGGCATGTTAGAAATGCAAACTTGTTGTCTGTTGTGATAAGACGGCACAATTTATCTTGAGGACGAAAGGTAAATGATACATGGTTTAAAAACTATTTTCAAACTCCATTGCTCTGATTCCCATGTGTTAAAATCCATTCAAAATTGCCGTCAGCAGTAAACAGTTAGTAAATGGAGTCCCCGCATTTGTAACTTAATTTGACAAAAGTTGGTCTATGAGGTTTTCTGAGAGAACATTTGAAGTTGTTCAATCCCTAATTTGGAAATGAGTTTGAAAAATTGCAAAACGCCACCGATCCACAGCAGTCCGCTTCACGAAAGCATGTAGCCAAAAGGCTTGTGGTAACTCTGGAGGAGCTGCAGAGATCCAGAGCTCAGTTTGGGAGAATTTGTCATAAGGAGAAGTTTGTTTCAACACGCAAATCTGCAAAATGTTTTTTTTTTTTTTTTTTTTTTTCACAAGGCACGTCAGGCATACAGCAAAACGGTAGAAGAGGGTTTTCTGCTGAGACCAAAAGAGAACTTTATGACTTACGCATGTCAGAAAATTAACACTTACACCTCATGTCATCAGTGCTGTACGGATAATTTTCTTCTGCAGCGACAGGGACTTTGGTCAGTGATGATAGGAAGATGGATGGAGATGAAGAGAGATGAGATGATGGAGAGTGCAGGCCTGGAAGAAATCCTCCTAGAACAAGGGTGAGTACTCGAGGTCCGGTCTCCTGCAACTTTTAGTTGTATCTCTACTTCAACACACCTGAGTCAAATAATGAGGTCAATAGCAGGACTCTGGAGAACTTGACTTGCATTTAGGACATGATTCAGCTATTGGATTCAGGTGCGTTGGACCAGGGAGACAACCAAGAGTTGCATGACTCTGGCCCTCGAGGACCAGGAGTGCCTACCCCTGTCCTAGAAGCTGCAAAAGATTTGAAAAACTGGGGCCGAGGGTAATATTTGAGGAGGACAACATTAAACAGAGCTTCAGCAAAATGACATAAACCACAGTTTCTTCAAGCACTAAAACGGCCCAGTCAAAGTCCAGACAACTGAGAACCTGAGAAAATACTATAAAATTAATCTGGATTGAAGAGGTTAGGTTTTAGTTTGTAAAAAACATTAATTTTTTTAAAAAAAACCTTAAATTATGCCTTATTTTGCAATGGTCTGTAATGTAAAATCCCCCCCAAAATTAACTGAAGGTTCTGATTTTAACTTGACAAAATGTGAAAAAGTTTTCCAAGAATGAATATCTTACAATACTTTCATGTAATTTGTATTACAGTGTTCTGAAACTAAGGTAAGATCGTTCTGTTTGCATTTGCGCCACTGTTTGCATTTGCGCCACTATAAGGAATCTTAGTTTTGAACGAGCTTCTTTTGATTCTCACAATGAGCCCTCTTTAAAATACTTTTATTCTTCTTGGTTGGAGTCCAACAAACAGATTTACACCACAGTTGCTGAAGTTGTAGCGTGTCATTCCTCCCTTTGCACTTCAACCAACCTCTGCTACCCACTGCGTATCTTTCACACATTATTCCTGCATATGTCAGCAATTAAGGATTCACTGGAACTGTGAGAAGCCACTGGTTGGAGGAAGCGGCGTGTTGCTGCTCTGAACGCTGTTGTGTGTGCGTGTGTACACGCGTGTGTGTGTCTGTGTGCAAGTGGGGAGGAGGGGGAGAGGAGGTGAGTGATCTCATTACGTTTCCTGTTTTTTCACACCACTTCTCTCCAAAGAAGTGACAGCCCTTACACACCAATATGCAACAACGCTCAACAGTCCGGCTTTAGCAGTCTGTTGGAGTCAGATTAAGGTAATCTGATGAGCTACAGTCAGAATGCCTCATCCTGTCAGTCGACTCGGTGGGACCAACACACAGTGACGACTGGATAACTTTTTAATTTATTTATTATTTTCATTTGGTAAGAAAAAAAACAAAACAGCTTTCTTAGACTCTGGGCTTCTGACATGGACATTGTGTGGGTAAGTAATCCAGACTTTGAATTATTTGGATCGTTTGTTGGTTTGATAAGAAGGATGATTTTATTTAAGTTTTGTGCTTGGTTGTCTTTGCAGAGTTTTAGGAAGTGCGATAAGTGTTCTTGAACAATAATGAATCACAAGATAGCGTGAAATGCACTGATGTGGCTTGGTTTTGAGTTCGGGTTAAAAAGAAGTGTGAAAAGTTCAGTGCTTACTATTATTTTCAAGATGGTGTGGTTTAATCTGGCATGTTAGACTGAATGTAGTTGAGCTAGGTGCTGAGTTTCGCTTATAGAATCTAGGTCAGTGTTTCCACTTTTTCACTGAATAAAAATCACAGTAGTGGAGATTTTTACAGCCCAACTATAGCAACCATTGAAAGTTATAACTCAAACAGTCCTGACCTTTTTGTTGGTAGATTTTGCTATTTATATTAACTGTCCTTTGTGACAGGTTTTCCATAAATATGTCTTTAGAAGTCCTTTTATGATTAATTGGATGTTAGAATATCCTATGAAGTTAACACTGTTCTGATTCTTTCATTGGACAGCTCACACTTCTCACATTTTGTCATGAAGTGTGAGACGTATTTTGAGGGCAGTGATCTGAAATGTGCGTCTCCAGAGGAACATTTGACTCTTTGGAGTGTTTTAATGTACCACCCTCTCCAGTTTGGTTATTGATAACATTTAGCCCAAAACTGTTTACGTCGTTGACCGATGTAGAGGTAACATATTTTTCATTTAACCAAGAATTTAGTTTGAGATGATAAATGAATGATAAAAATATGTACAAAAATGAGATGGGAGTACAACTTAAAAGAGGAAAAAACAAATTTGTTTGACATTGTGTCAGAAATGGAAAATTAAAAATGATTTATTCCCTTTTCATTAATCAATTAAATAAACCCTGATTTTCAATCTACCATATTAATTTGTTATTTATGTTTTATTCATGTATCTATTGTTGTTATTTTTGTTATTGTCTTTTTAACAGTCGAATGATTGAGTAATTGAATAACTGAGTTAAGTTACCTTCAAGTTAAGTTTTTCTCAGACCCTACTCCTGGTCTCCGTCCTGTGGGTCTGGTACCAGAATAGAACTAAACACTGGTGTTTGGTATAAAAAACTAATACAAATATATTTAGTAGATTTTATAGGGATTGTTTTAAACAATACCTGGGCTAACTTTCCAAAACAGAATGGCACAAATAGGAAAGAAAACATTTTTTTGTGTGTGTGTTATTTTTCAGTCAAGCTACTGACTGCTTTTTGTTTTTCTCCATGTTCAATAGAGAATGTATTCATTCTCTTAAAAGTTTATGATATTTATTTTTTAACCAAAGCACAAAAAACACCATGGCTCTTCATAGAACAATTTTAAATATAAAGAAGATGGCAAGCCATGATCAGCTGAATGCAGGCTGGCTACCACAGCAGAGAGCACGACTAATTATCCAGCTGAAATGAACTTTTATCAAGTTCACAGGCTCCCACACTTTCTCTATTGAGAGACGACATACATATTTAAAGGTTTTATTAGCGCTGGTGGCCTTTATTTGATAGGGAATTGACAGGAAGGAGGATAATGAAGAGAGGGGGAAGACATGCGACAAAGGTCATCAAGCTACGACTCGAAACTGTGACGTCCGCGGCAAACACTACGGCCTCCATACGTGGGTTGTGCTTCACCCTGCACCACACAGCTGTGCAACAATTACCTAAAAAACTAAAGTTTAAGATAAGAAAGCATGAACTGCTATTTTTACGTGCCGTTTTCACACTGTGAGAATCACATCCTCAAACGCTGCACTACCTAATTGTTTCCTCGGCAGCATGAAGTCAAGCAAGATGTTGGTTCGGGTCGCTATTAAATTATGCGTGTATTTGTGTAGATAGCAGTAGAGGTTAATTAGGCAGCAGGAGACCACAGAGGGGTGTTTTAAAGTGTGCAGTGAAGACTCTTTGTTTAGAAATGCTTCCAGAAACTGACTGGGGAGTTCTGCTGATGTTTCAGTAAATCATTAGCGAATGAGCTCATCTTCAATAATCACAACCCACAGGTACTGATTCCACTTGCTGCCCGCAGGCTCAGCTCCTTGCCTCTTTGTGAAGTCTCTTTCGTGTCGGCCCAAAAACTGCCTTAAGACAACGCTTGCTTCTTTTTACTCGTCTAGGATACAATGGCCCTGTACTATAGAGCTACATGTTTTGTTTCTGTGGGACTTGTCGACTGGCACTGTCTGCAGGAAGTTATCTGAGTGCTTGGTGGCTTTTACACCACCTCCAGAAATTACACAAACCTACTGTGATAAAAGTGCCTCACAGTGATGGACATCATGATATAAAAATCTCAGTCGCAGTTAAAAAACATAATTAAATCAAGTCATTGTTTTTTTAAATTTATTTATTTTTAATCTTTAACATGTTTCTCCTGACTGGAAGCAAAATAAAAAATTTGGAGCATCCGAGTCAGAGTCCCGAAGCTGGTAGACGATCTTATGGTGACCCGGAGGTCATCAGTCATCAGATATAAGTGAAAACATTTGGTTTTGACTGAATTGGAAACAATAAAAGTGGATTTTAATGTATTTATCTGGATTTCTTGGTCATCATAAATCCCTGTGCGTGATCTTCCTAATTTCCTCAGGCTCAATGATGTAATACATCAACAGAATTTGTGTTTGAGTCAACGTTGCTTATGAGAAAAAGTCAACCCTGAAATCTCACATTCAATTTTGTTTCAGGTTGTTTCACTGATACTTGCCTTCATGTCCACCAGAGTGAGTCTCCTTGAGGCGTCAAGGCAAGACTCAAGCTGCTCACCTGGTAGGTTGTTCCAGCGAAATGCAACACCAGCCTTCTGTATACAAGTTACCAGTCTGTACAAGTTCAGCTAACATTTCTTCTGCTTCTTTTGGTGTGTTCTCAGGACATTATAAATCTGATAAAGATCATTCCTGCAAGCCATGTCAGCGGGGCACCTATGCAGACAGAAACAATTCTCTTTCCTGGTGTCAACAGTGCAGTAATTGTCATAGTAAGTATATTCAGACATACAGGAAAACGTATAAAATGTAAGAATATTTTAAATGCATCAGATGGAAAGTATCTTCAATAAAGAGCATTTAATGTCGACTATATAAAGAAAAACCTATTTTTTTCTGACGGAGTGGGAGTTAAAAAACAGTGCACACCCACAAGCGACACAGTGTGCGACTGCTCTTGTGGACACTACTCAAAGGACGGCTCCTGCGAAATATGCCCCAAAAACAGTGAGTAAAGCCAGAACAAATGTTCAGGGCCCCTTCCATTTGATTAAAATCACCTCTTCTAAATAAAACAAACAAAAAAACCAGAACCAAATCAGAAAAAAAAAAAGTCTAATCTTATATTTTTCAGTTCCCAACGACGACGTCAATAAAGATTATTATGACATGTGCCAAAGGTAAGAGATGCTGCATTTGGGAACACTCAGACATTTATCAGACATGGTGGCATTTATCTTAGTTGTCCATTTATCTTCTGCTTGTTAACAGCCTTTGGCCAATCAGAAAATAGGAGAACAAAAAGACATGCAATTTCTTTAAATGTCATGCAATTGCTTTGTCATGACAGCCCTAAAAAATTAAGTGTATATATATATATATATATATATATAGATCTATATATATATAGATATATATATATAGATCTATATATATATATATATATATATATATATATATATAGATCTATATATATATAGATATATATATATATAGCTCATCTCTTTGAGGACAACCAGTTTCTGTGGTTTTTTGCTGAAGCCCTGCGGTGCCTGGGTTGTACACCGTTTACTGCAGATGTCTCGGTGTGCAGGGCGCTCTGATAAAATTGATAAGGATTCACACTCAAGAAAACTATTCTAACACCGTTTACTTCAAACAGCGTTAGAATAGACACAGAATAGACATAGCTTTAAAAATAAAATGTCAAACATGACAGCATCGTGCCTTTGCACAGGTGATTTTATGTTACTGTCAAAAACGTTTCCTTTTGCTGACACTAAGGCTTCAAATGTTTGAATTGATTAAATCTTCTTCTATATGTTTTTTTTTTTACTTTCCTTAGTGGGAAGCAATTAGAAAGTCGAAGACAGAGCTTAATACTAGTATTTAATTAATGCTGGAAGAGATTCAGCATATATATGGGAATATATGGGATATACATATATATAATATGGGAACATATGTGACACTGCTGTTAAACCTGAACTTCCTCCTCTGTGGAATAAATCAATAAAAACTAATTTTATTTCTATTTTAGCAATCTCTGTTCGAAGAACCCAGGATTCAAGACAAGTCCCCACTTACCTCCAACTGAATCTCAAGCGGGGAAATTAGGTGAACACTCCAGAAACATCTATTATTTTCTGCATATCTTCAGAAATTATTTTAATGTTCAACTTAAAACCATTAGGAGTTTTTTTTTCCTATTGGAAAGGAAGTTTTTCTGCATGTTTAAGTGAGGTTCATGTGAGAGTTTTAAAGCCCTTTCTTCAGGAACACATGCTGTATTTTTATGACACTGCACCTTTTCGTCTTTTTGCACTATGATTGCAATTCTGTGTCTCTCTTTTTCTCGTTAAAGCTTTGACTACTGCTTCTACTACTTCACCGACAGGAAGACCGACTCTTTTCACCACACTGAAAGCATCAAGTCCAAGTGTGGAGAAAGTGCCAAATCATTGTTAGTTACAACTATGTATTTCAACCATAAATTTCATTATGTCTGAGCTTAATTTGTAGTTTTAATGAGATTTCTACATCCTGTAGATTAAAGAACTCATGCCAGTGTTTTGTTTTGTTTTGTTCTTTTTCCAGCCTGGCTTCTTTCGATTGTGGGGCTTGCTACATCTCTGCTGCTGTTTTGCTTCCTGCTGCTCTTCTGCAGGAACCTGCTCAGAGAGGAAGCTGTTCTTCCATGTTGGAACAAAGAAAAAAACCTGCAAAGACTTCCTCAGGAACCAAAATTGGACGGTAACCACACAGCGGTTCTAACTCAACAAGTTGAATCAAACGCAGCAACAACGTGACAATTTCACTATTTATCCCCTGACGTTGTATGACAACTTAATTCTAACATCGCTTTGATGAGCCATAACTTTCTTCCTTTTCTATTTGGACTTGAATCTCAATGTTCCAAAAACCTAGAATTTTTCTTTAAAAAGTGTGAAAAAAAGGAGAAGAAAACAAGGCAGCTAAGAACATGTCAGACGTTTTCTAAGTGTGACGCTTTGAGTAAACACACAAAACTCAAACATCCGTTGATAACATAGTGAGCGCCTCTAAAAAAGAGTGACAACAAAGTCTCCAGTTTCGGTGAGAGTTCAGAAAACCAATATTGAAATGAGTAATTTATTCATCAAGGATGAGCCATCCAGAGATTTGTGGGCTCAGTTTTTTTTTTTTTTTTACACATAAACAGTTTCACTTGTGAGGGTGAAGCATCAGAACGTTCCTCACAGAACAATGTCTGCCATCCCACTCTAACTCTGAAGGCCTGTGTACATTTGCTTTTCCCACAGCATCAAACATTAAACATCTTCTCGAGTTGAATCTGCACAGAAGTTAAAATTCTTACATGCAGTTAGACTTCATCTTAAACAATGCTGCACTTCAGACTAAACAGATGAACTGCCTTCTTTCAGAAAAATAAAATAAAAACTTGGCCAACTTTGATTGTATGTGCCATGAAAATCTGTGACTTATCTGGGGCTAAAATGTCATAGTTGCAATGGAAATGTCAAAACATCCATCCCCTCCCATTTAGCTTGCCTGTTTTATAAATAATAATACATCATTTTATAATTCTGAACAAATACTTAAAAATACTAAGCAATAACAAAAAGAAGAATGAGACTTCAGACACTGGTAGCATGATTTCTTGTTTTTAATACATTTAAAAAAAAGAAATATATCTAGATATATGCAGGAAACTAACTGATATCATCTGCTTTTCTCCTTACAGAACAACGTAGTCATCACTGCAGCAGCCCGACCACACAGGTTTGTGCTCTCTCCCATGATCTTTATCCTCTGTTCACAGAACAGTGCAACACATACAGTTGCAGCACTGTAGGTGGAGGAAGACTGATCTTCAAACCACTTGCTCACACGCATACGCAGCCACGCACTCAGAAAGGTCAAACGAAACAAAAGCGACATGCCGATAAGCATCTCTCTGCTGTAGTTACCAAACATTTGCGAGAAAGGCCAAAGATAATTTGCCTGCATTGAAAAATTACAGAGAAATTTTGCTGTTCGTAGAGAACGCCGGGGGAGTTGTGCCTTACCCGTCGCTCTTTGTTCTTTCCAGACATTTACGGTTTTTGAGGAAACTCCCATGATGCCGCTCTGTCAGGAGCCACCTGCTCACATCGGCGGCCACCTGTGGCACAGTCTTCACACGGGTAAGGTTCAACATTTGGTTCCCAACACCAATTCACTTCTTCTGACCACTTTGTGAAAATTACACGTACGACAAACATCCTCCCATCAAGCTTCAAAAGGAGCCCCTCAAAACCAGCTCCAATTTCAGCATTCCTACTCAAGTAGATTTTGGAGAATTTAATTAAAGTAGAGCAAGTAGAAGAATATGACCTCAGGTTAATGGAAATCAGCCTAAAGCTGAAGTTGGTGACGATACATGCTGTAGCGCCGACCAAATAACCTGGACATCGGGGAGAGATTTTAGTGTCCAGAAGACCAGAGGGAAGCTGGTTTACTTTCTGTTTGTTTTACTAATGAAAACAACAATTAAGTTCAGATGACACCCACCAGCCATCAGGCGTCATCTCATGACATGTGTCTCTGTTACTATGAGGGTTTTAACCACCAAAAAATGCTAAATGAGTCACAGAATAACATAAAAGCAACATCTAAAAGAAGGGAAGCCACATACGGAAGTCAGCCCCCTTTCAGTTTCACTCACTATGAAGCCGGCCACATCATTATGGTGATCCTAAGTTACCTAAGTCACTTTCTCCTTGAAGAACTAAAGAGAGTTTCTCCAAAACAGATCGACCGAAACCTTTCAGGAGGGATTTTGAAACTGTTTTAACATGTACTGAAACAAGAGCTGCCCATTTAGGATGCAGCAGAAAAGGAAAGTAACTACGCCTTTAAAGCCTTGTAAAGCATTCTGACCCCTTTAATTCATTTATTATTATTATTATTATTATTATTATTATTATTATTATTATTATTATTATTATTATTATTATTATTATTATTATTATTATTGGCTACATTTTGTTAAATAGCAGCCACAAACTTCAATGTATTTTACTGGGATTGTACTTGATAGATCAGTTTTAAAATAGTGCATAGCAGTGGGATGAAAATTACACTTTTTTTTCTCCTCAAAGTTTCGCATGGCTTTGTATTTAGCTCCCCTGAATCAATGCTGTACAGAACCACATTTTGCTGCAGCTGCACATTTTTGAGGAGTGTCTCTCGCAAGTTTGCAGATTTAGAGAACAGTGTTTTCTTTTTTGTTGCTGTTTCCCCCCCCCCCCCCCCCCCCCCCGTCTTCTTTGTCTTTACAAAATTCCTCTAACTCATCTAAATTGGAAGGAAACGAATGAAAATGAAGACAGAAATGAGCTCTGGCTTATGTTTATGGTTGTTACTGGAGCTGAAATCCAGGGCAGCCTTCGACAGCTTTTCTCCTGTTGGTAGTCCCATCTTTTTCCCTGTCAACTCTCGCTGGCCAAGCTGAAGGAACTCATCCTGACAGCACATTGACGCAACCAAGTTTCACCGTGGGCCTGCTGTGGTCAGGGTGACGCGCATTCTGAGTTTTCCGCCACATGGTTTTACGTAGGTAGGGAAAAAAAGTTCAATGTCACACCAGTTTTCGCCAGAGGACTTTCTTCCACATGCACAAGAAATGGTTTTTGTAGCTTCACTTTGATTTAATTTTCTTGTCTAAATCTCCCTGACCTGTTCTGTAGTGTTCTCCAGTAAACCTCTAAGGCCCTTTGAGAGACTCGGCGCCTGAATTAAACTCCGGTTAACTGTGTTTAATAAATGTGGGGCTTCTGAAGGACTGAAAATGGGTCTGAACAGAAGTGGGTGCCTTACTTTTGAGATTAAAGCTGCTTACTGAGTCAAGAGACTGGATGATTCATAGGTCAGAGTTAGGACAAACAACAAAACAACTGTAGAAAAAAGAAAATCAAACAGTTAAAAGTGCATACAACATCCAGATTATAGCAATAAATCAGGACAAAATCTCCTAACTTGAAGACAAAATGAAAAGAAATCAGGAATTACTTCACACTGTTCCAGCTGCAGCTCTTTTGAAATATCATGCCTCATGGTTTTATTAATATTTTGCATGAACTCATGAAGATTTTACTGTTGTGACCAAAGATAATTTAACCATTTTATCTGGCCGGATGAAAGTCACCTTCGCAGGTTAGTAGCAGGTGTGATGTATGTGAGATCGAGCATCTGGCAGTGCTCTGCAGCGTCTTATCGTTTTCATGCACGATCTCGACGTTTGGTCCTCTCACATTTTCGAATGTGCTTGCTCAACACGCAGTTTATCTGTTATCAGTCATTCGCTGTTTAAGTGGAAAGGAGGAAACGGGACGCCCTCTCTCTGGCCTGTCAGTCAAGAATTGAGGGTAAAGGGAAATCAGATAATCGTTGCATATCTTCGTTTCACATGCTTGCTAAACACCAGCTCAGGCACTCAGTTTATCAGGTTAGGTTTTTTTGTTGTAGTTGTTTTTTTCCTGTATGAAATTAACCTTGGGCTGTATGACATCACAGAATAAGCTATAAAGAATTGGCTAATATGACAAACATCCTCCCATCAAGCTTCAAAAGGAGCCCCTTTCAATACCAGCTCCAATTTCAGCATTCCTACTCAAGTAGATTTTGGAGAATTTAATTAAAGTAGAGCAAGTAGAAGAATATGACCTCAGGTTAAAGCTGAAGTTGGTGACGATGCAAAGTGAAAACTTTCAAAACCTCTTCTCCACCCCCCCCAGATGCAAGGCGATATGAGCACTGTGACCGCTGGCCGGCCATCGTGCTCTACGCGATCATCAAGGAAGTGCCTATACGCAGATGGAAGGAGTTCCTCCGACTGCTGTCCGTGCCCGACCAGCAGATGGAGCGCGTGGAGATGGAGGCCGGCCTCGGGTCCATGGAGAAGCAGTACCAGATGCTGAGGCTGTATAGCCAGCGCTCCTCGGCGAGCCTGGATGAAGTTTACTCCTCTCTGCACCTCATGGAGCTGTCGGGCTGCGTCCAGCAGCTGCAGGAGAACCTGGAGAGGCTGCAGTGGAGGTGCGACGCGAGGCAGGCGCTCACAGCCTGACGAGGCTGCAGATCATCAGCAGCTGCAGCGTCGGGAATTTTTCCTGATGCCTGCAGCTTTAAACGCAAAGAGTGCAAAGCCGCCTGTGATACAGACGGGATAGGAAATATCAATTCTCAGTTTGTGCCCGGGTGTTCGTGAACACTGGCGACTAAAGTTTAACACCAACAGACTACTGCAACGGCAGCATGCATTTCTTGAATTGTGGAGGTGAATAGCATCACAGAGAGCAGTGTGATTTCTTTATAGGCTTGCCCACAACATGTATTTTTTTGTACTGTCTAACCAAAGATATTCAATGTGCACACTGGATGCAGGTTTGATCCAGAACAGTCACTCAGAGATCACATGAGGAAGACTTCATCATGTGAATGAAGGCACCAACGGTAGCAATTCTCAGAAGCACTTTCTGTTTCTTTAGGGTTAGGGTTCTCCAACCTAGTTGAAAAAAAAAAGTTATGAAAACAAGGGAAATGACTGTCAATTGTTACCTTCTGTCTTGAAACCTCCAAGAAAACACCACTCTACCTCTTTTTCTCTCATGTGGGCATCGTTTATAGTTCAACAGTTGAGAGTCGCGGTTTTGCAGCGGTGCTCTGACGTTTAAATATGAGTAAGACTCGCATCGTGTTTGCACTTCCTGTGTTTGTTTAGCTCCGGGAGTTGACCCTCCGGTTTGATCTGTTTCTATTCGACTAGTTAAATAAAGACTGTACTGAATGGAGACTTTTAAGTACATCTGTGATGTTAGAGCAGGCCAGCTGTCGATATTCTCCTTCGGCATAAAAGTCTGACTGTACAGCTCAGCCACTGACTCTGATTCTGGTTGCTCACCTTCCAAGAAGGAGACGACTGAAATCCCCAAAAGGACGTCAGATTTTCAGTTTCCTGCAAGCAAAACGGTGTCAGTGTGCAGCAGGCTGGGTTTTTCCTCACCACACTTATTCCATTCAAAATTGGCTTGTGGTGTTTGAGTATCTCACTTTGAGTTTTTTTTGTTTTTGTGTGTGTTTGTCAGTTCACTGACAGGAAAGGACTTGGACTTTCCAGTTTTTAGGAGGTTAATAACAAGTATTTGTGTTTGATCTTGAAACCTATCATTTGTGTTGTAGATATTCCTTCTCTTAATTTTATGAAACTATTTATGAATGTTATCTGAAGTGTTTTTTTCTTTGTATTTAAATGCTCACTGGTCTTGTTGATAGATTTACATAACAAAGCGGTACTATAATATACCATGTCCACATGGTTACGTGTGATATGTAAAGAATAAAAAAAAAAGTTGAAGCCAAGCTTGGTGTGTGGAGTGAGTACACTTGGATTGCTGCAGCTTTGTGGACTAATAGGTCCCTGTCAAAAGAATTTGGGCAGGAATTTGGAAGGGCTTTTATTTTTCTAGTTAAATCTCATGAATTGCAAATTATCCCTCAGTATGAGTAACAGCTGCACTACAGTCTTTATATGCTTTACACACAATGTGGTATATATTAAAACATTAATATGGAGCTAGAGGAAAAAAAGTTACCCAAAAAAATAGTTTTCAATTGAACATATCTGACATCATCACCTTTTTGAGAACATACTGCTGATCTGGAAATCACATGCAAGATTGTCACACTCAGTTTAAAAAAAAAAAAAAAAATAAAAAATCCGCCTGGTTATCATGGCAAAGAAATGTGTTTTGTTCAGAACATTAAGCATAAATCATTTTTGGTAGGCTGAGTTTTTCTAGCCAAGACGTAATATGTCGCTAAAACAGAAAGTGGGCTGAAAACACGTCATGTTTCGATGGAAAGAAATTTGTGAAACAATCAGAAACACTCGTTTATGATTATTGTAGACAGAAGTCTACAATAGTCATTGTAGACTTCTGCGAGGAGACAGAAACATGGTTGTTTCTAACCATGTGGGACGTCAGTGATCCAGAGTGAGAAGAAAGAAGAAGAAAGCCGAACAGTGGAGAAACGTTTCCATGAGTGGCCAGTCGATTAAAATTACCCAGAGTCTTCATACCCAGAGGGATGAAGACTCAACCAGGAGAAAACAAAAGAACAATTATCATAGTGTGATTGTCTGGGACAGCTTCACTGCCACGAGGAATTGAAGCCATAATTTCTGCTCTCCTGCTAAAATCTTGAGAGCTGACAATTTCAACCTGGAGTTAGAATGCATTTGGACTACGCAGTTATGCAGTTTGTCAACGCACGCCAGTAAATCCACCTCTGAATGATTCAGAACAGAAAAACAGAAAGAAAGAAGGAAAAAATGAATTATTTTAGAGTAGCCTTAAATGTAGGACTTTAAGATTGATTTAAGATGATGTTACATGACCCCTCAGTGTTTCTGAATTATTCTGATGCCAGAGGTCATAAAATGGGTTCAACATACTTAAACACTGATGCCAAACACAAAATGCATGTTATCTACATTTTCTGCAATAAGGCAACTGATGAGCTTTTAGTTTATGTTTTGTTTTCTCTGCAACTCTCTGCCTGCTTTTGCACCAGCTTCAGCTCCAGTCCACTCGCGAAACCCTCGGCCTATCACAGTCTGAGAGCGGGCGTCTGGTTTCCACTGGCAACCGCGAGCCGAGCTCCTGAGAATCGGCTGCAGAGCGGAGAGCTGGTTCCGACAAGAAAGAGGAGACAAAGCGAGGAGACAAAGCGAGGAGACAAAGCGAGGAGTCAAAGCGAGGAGACAAAGCGAGGAGTCAAAGCGAGGAGACAAAGCGAGGAGACAAAGCGAGGAGTCAAAGCGCCGACATGCGAAGCTGATCGCGGTCAGTTCATTTCTGACTAATTGTTAAATCTCCGGAAAATAAACTCAGGAGTCCCTGTTGTTCGGACGCACTCGCGTTGTCGTGGCAACCACGCACCCACAGCGGTTCGGTTTCAGAGGTGAGGCCCGGGTTGTCTGCACGCGGGTTGTTTACCACGTGGAAAGAGAAAAAAACACAACAAAATAAATCAAAACGAGGCTGAGGCTGACTCAGAGGTGGGTTGGTGGTTTTGCTCACTGTGAAAGTGCAAACTTTTGTTGGCTTTTGGTGGCGCAACTAAAATGCCATTAGAGGGTTCGTATAAGAACCCACACGGGGGCGCTATAAGATGTTTTTTCTTTTTTCTTTTAGTTAGATTAGAGGCAGACTTTTTCCTTTGTGATTTCAGCCTAATTTTTAAATCAATTAAAAAGACTTTATTGATCTCAAAGAAAAATTACATTCTGTTGTAACTCATATTATCCATGGTTCTTCAGAACCATGGATAATATGAATAGGATGTTCAGGATTTATTCAGACTTCTCAGAGTAGATGGGCTTGAATGTGCAACAGTTCAAAAGCGGTGCTGTACTCTTGTAATTGATCCTTGGTGAAGTTCTAAAACTGCACTATTAAAAGTAGACTCTTTCTCCCCTTTCGCAGTGGGATTTCACAGGACTTTGCTGTATGACAGCTGAAGAGAGGAAATAAGAGAAAGGGACTGACATCTGAGCATGAGTGCTTTGGTTTGTCCTCGAGTCGATGTTTCGGAGCTGTGTGCAGACGGAGACAGGTTCCTTCAGAGCGGAAACCCGGGGAAGGCCACGACGCTGTACATGTCTGCCTTCAGGACTCATGCCACCTCTGCTGTATCCCACATGAGAAAACTGGAAAGGTGCGGTCTGGTTAAGGTCATCTCCACTCTAGAAGGCTTGCTGGACGGTCATGGGGCCAATCAGTCAGCCGAGGGCATCAATAAGGGCCTGGCGGCGGTTTTCCTGTCAACGCTGTGCCCCAACAATTTGTCTGCCACCATTTTTAAAATGGAGTCCCTCCTCCAGAGTGGCGGGCTTGGCAGCGAGGAGATTTTTGCACGTTGCACAGCTCTGCTCGAAGGCAAACGTAATCTTCATCTGGAAGGTTCGACTCAGGTGTTGCTGGAGATAACGCGAGCGCTGGCCTGCCTCTTTTCACAGCCCCACCGTTCGAAGGGACCACAGCTTTACCTAGCGGCTTATCGGCACAACAAATTAGAAACAGCCTCACTGGTCCGTAGGAGACAAGCAGCACACCTGCCCAAAATAGTAAAAGCCTTCAAAGACCAAATAATACCTGTATGTCCCTATTTTGCATTAGATAGCAAGAGGTCAGCGACCCCAATGGAGAAGAATGCAGTAAATGTAGAGGTTACTTCTATCGCTGTTGAGTTTTTAATGGCCATTTCCCCTGATGACAGAGAAATACAGGAACTTCAAGCAGCAGATTTGTTCTTGATGGGCAGGTTTGTGGAAAGTGCAGAGATCTACACTTCTCTGTTACACCAGCAATTGTCACCACAGCCTGCAGACGGATTACCCGAGGATGGTCCAGAGAGGAAAGCCAGACTCTTAACCTGCCGAGCGGCTGCTTGTCTTTCAGTAGGTGGTAAAACGGCAGAGGAGTGCACAGATCTGGGAGAGGCGTTTGAGCTCCACCCTGCCACTGCCAGAACCTACTTCAAAAAGCTCTTCACCGATTACGGGACGGGGGCGGCAGCTCGCCACCATCTGCGTCACCAGGCTGAGAGGGGTTTGTCTGGCTTCAGAGAGAGGGTCCTTATCCGCGCCGACCTAAGATCTACAGAGGGAGTAGAGCTTCTGGACCCTGTCATCACTTCCCTAAGGACTCTGTGCCATTTAGAGCCTAATGGAGGAGGCAGAGAGCTGCGGGTGAGACTGGCTGATTGTCTCCTCCTCAGAGGGGAGCACAAAGAGGCTCTGTCGATCTGCAGCCAACTAGCTGCTGCCCAAGAACAACAGAGCTACCAAAACACAGTCCAAGTTCTTTGTGGATACGCCCGGCTTCTTTCTGGGGACCACAAGGGGGCCTTAGAAGATTTTCAAGCTGTGTTAGAGCACAACACGCCGCACCCGTCCAGCTGCGTGCGGGCACTGTGTGGCAGGGGTCTGCTGCGCATGATGGCTGGGTCAAATTACCTCGCAGCTCTGGACTACATGACAGCCAGCAGGCTGCATCCCCAGGAAGCGGCTCTGACAGTCCGCTGCTTGGTGCCGTGGAACTTCAGGGGTCTGCTGTTTACAGTCCTGCTCGAGCAGGGCCGAGTCATGCTGGAGGGGTCCGCCAAGGACAAGTCCGAGTCCGGTTCAAGTGACGATCCACAGCCTCCCAAACACAAGGGGCAGCTTCAGGCACCATCAAAGAGAGAAAGCCACAGCGCAGGGTATGACATTTGCACCACTGACAGTGCGCCTGGTTCACATGCGTTTTGAGGAAGAAAAAGAGAAGCCCTAGATAAGGTTATGAATGTAAACATAGCAGGTCGAACCTTCTCGCAAAACATTTTTCATAATCACGTTTTTAGTGGGATGTCTTCATAGTTATGCTTCATCGTTGGTTGCTTTGCACACTAGAACTCCTGCCGGTGTCCATTCGCTGGCCGGGTTGCTCATGGACCTTCAGCCCCATGCTGACGGGCCTCACATCCTCACGGCGGATGCGTTGTACCAGCTTGGGCGAGTGGAGGAGGCCTACAGGTTACTGCTGTCTGTGGGTTCCCCCAATCCTCGGACTCCTTTCCTGGCTCGCCTCGCACTCCTGCAGCTCCACAGGGGCTTTCACTACGACACCAATCAGGTACCAAGGTTAGAGGGAGCAACATAATTGTTTCGTTGTTGGGCAAGGAAATTCAACTTTTATCAACCAAACTTGATTATCCTTTCATTTTGCCCGAGCAGCTTTCTGTCTCAAAAGAGTCATAAAATGGGGCCCCACAAGAAGTCATTTACACTCCTCTAATTAGATTCCCCATTTTGTAAGAAGTTGATCAAATCTGATTACTTGGCAGAAAAATGAGCTAAATCTCTTCCTGTTTCATTTCACCTTCCTACACCTCCACACGTCTCCAGATCAGCAGCAGGAGCGTGCAGACTCTCTGCAGGTTCTTAGTCAGTCCAGTCACCTGTAATTCTGTTTCTGGGAAGCTGTAAGGCCCTGGCTAAATATTTGAAGCTTGGTTGTTAATTTTGTCTATCGTCTCTAACTCCTGGCCATTCTAAATCTTGAGGGATGGGAGAGATTGCTGAGGGTGCCGTCCAACTCAAGTCCACCTCTAAATTCGACCCCGACGTTTATTTCTACGTTCGCTGTCTATGCTTTTCTTCTTCAGCTGCTCAAGAAGCTGCTTGCATGCGGGGAGACCAGCTGCCTGCGCAGTCTGCTGGCTGTGGCACAGGAGAAGGACCGAGCGCTGCTGCAGGGACACTGCCACGCAGCGGCTAAACGCATCCTGGACGCCTCGACAGAGGAGAGCTCCGTCAGGGAAGCTGTGGCGTACCTCTCTATTGCTATCATGGCCTCTGGTGATCAGCAGTAGTCCATTTGAATCAAAATCACGATTTGTTTTAAATTAGTGACATAAATTGACATTATTGAAAAATTGCCACTTTTTTTTTTTTTTTTTTTTTTTCTAGGCGGGGAGGCAGAAGATTCCCTGTTGGAAAGAGCGAGGTGTTACGTGTTACTGGGCCAGAGGAGGACGGCCATATTCGACTACAGTGCCATTTTGAAGGAGCATCAGAAACACGTTCAGGCTCTCTGTGGAAGGGGCTTCACGTACCTCATGCTCAATCAGCAGGAGGTATTTTTCGGCTGAAATAATGGCAAAGCTGCTCTTTTGTTAGGTCTGAACTTAGTTACCATTAAAACCTAAATTTGTGCAAAACCTTTTTTGCAGGGAACTGCAGGACTGACTGACATGATGGCACGAAATCATAAAATACACAGAATGTTTTTAGAACATTTTGACCTTCACTAACAGACTCTCCATGGTCAGAAAGTTATTTGTGGAACAAGTTAAATCAGAAATGGCAAAATGGTGAAAAACAAGGACCTAACAACTCGTTAATCAGTTGAGCAATTTTTTGGTTGACCAGACAACTATCTTAATGCTTGTAGAAAAATAACCCTGCTGTCAGATGTCCTGAAATAGATTTGATTACGTAGCTTGATGTCAGAAGATATCAGTGGCTCGACATCGCTCATCTCATGACATCAACATTTGCGGGAAATGATAAAATATTTTTGTCTTAACGCAACCTATTGATAGTGTCACAACTGTCTCCTCCTCTCACCTAGGAATGTGTTCACGACATCCTCACTGCTCTCCAGATAAAAGCCGACACGGCCGTCAAAGAGATCCTGTCACTCAAAGACAAAGCCCGGAAGCTGATCTGTGACTGGCTGCATCAGTTCTGTCGCGCCCGTTTGTCAAACACTGTGATCACTCAATCAGTTCCCTGCCACGATGAGCAGCTGAGGGAGGCTTTCATAATCGGTGGCGCTTTGATGAGGACAGACAGCAGAGACCCCAGATGGCATCTTCTCTATGTGGACACACTTTTAGCCAAAGGTGGGACTGCGTCTTTGACACACTGTGCAGGGAATCGTGGAGCTTGGTGATGTCAATCGGAATTTTCTGACAAGTTTGATATTATTTATAAGATACGTTGTGACTCTTTGCTTTTGTCTGTCTCCTTCAGGTGATGTTACGGCAGCTTCCAGCCACCTCTGCCAGGTTTTTGGACAGGAACCGAGGGACGCAGCGGCCCAGGCCAGGCTGGGAGTGGTGGAGACCTGGCAGCAGAAGGACAGGAGCAGCGCAGCCCACAGGCTCAGCAAAGTCACTGAGAAAGATTCATCTAATCTGGACTTCTTGCTGGCTCTGATCCCATTTAATCAGCGAAAATGCATGGCACAGGTAAGCCTTTGTGCAAGAAACCAGAGAGAAACTGCAGCAAAGCTTTAATTCATTTACGCTGACTTGGAAAATAATTCATATGGTTGAACTTTTTCTTGTGATTTTTTTTCACCATAACTTTGCATAAATGTAAAGTGAAAGGCAAATGGAAGTGTAATGTGTTTATAATCAGCCCCTTCTAATCTGACACCTAATAATAAATCATTAGCTTTCGAAGCCTCCTTAGAAAGCAGAATTAACCTCTATAGTTATGCATCATTTGTGAAAAAATTTAAAAAAGTTCTGCAGGCGTCAATAGCTTTGCCCTGTAACTAACTGCAATGATTTGTTTTAAAATCATTGCAGTTAGGTTTTGATTTGATGAACTTTACAAGGTTTGCAGGAAAAGTTAGAGAGAAATCTTAACTTTTCTGTTTTTATAACAGGCAGCGGCTCAGGAAGCCGGCGTTTTGTTATCAGCTGGACAGTGGAATCAGGCTCTCGCTCTCCTGACAGTAGCAGTACAAGCGACGGGACACCGCAGGTTGCAGTACCTTCGCCAGCGGGCCACCTGCTTCGCGCAGCTCGCCTTCCATGAGCGGGCGGTAGCTGACCTGGACGGCGTTATCCAGAAACACGCTAGCTGCTCAGACGACCCCAGAATCTGCGTGGAGGATCTGTGTCGGCGAGGCCACAGTTTGGTGCTTTGCTCCAGAGAGGGAGCAGCTCTGGAAGACTTCACCCGAGCTTTGGGCCTCCACAGGGAGCAGGCCCTTCAGTGTGTAGAGGCAGGTCTGGGAAGGCAGCGACTGGCTGAGTGCTTCATGCGAGCGGCTCTGCAGCAGTACGGGGAGCAGCAGCTCGATAAGGCCTGGACTCTGATCGAATGCGGCCTGGTTGTGGACAGTGAAAACACAGAGCTTCGCAGGCTGAGAGCAAGGGTCAAACGAGAGGTGGCCAGCCCATGCAATGTCAACTAGATCTGATAGAAAAGATTTTTATCTGCTGGAGGAAGGATAAAACTGATAAAGCATCATCTAGGTCCTTATAGGACAAATCATGGTAATTCAAAACACCCTGTGTCTTCCAAGTTCAGCCTTATTTTAGAATCAGTGTCTTCGTGATGGAACAATGTTTAATATGATGCAAATGTATTATTTTTTAGACACCACACAGCACAGTCAGATGACGTTGTTATTGTATATACATGTACCATAGAGCACTAGCAAAGTCATTGCTGTAACAAACAATAGATGCTTATTTTACTGAAAGCAAGACTGCAACCCTGCATCTTTATTTTAAACTGTCATAACACTTAACACAGGATATTTAAGAAAGTGCCAAATGTGCAGGTTTCATGTTTTTAAAATGCTGGAGGCATTTCTTTAATCATATTCACGGCAGCAAACACTCATTAAAAAGCCATATATATATATATATATAAATATAAATATATATATATATATATATATATATATATATATATATATATATATATATATATATATATATATATATATATATATATATATATATATATATATATATATATATATATATATATATATATATATATATATATATATATATATATATATATATATATATATATAAAAATACAGGAAAGCCAAAAAATAAGTACTGGGTTTTAGTTGTAGTTTAATTTTGCCTGTGTGTTAATATGCTCTTCTGCGGAGACCAGGTAGGACTCATTAAAGTTATGCTTCGACTGCGCAGCTTGTGACTGGACAGAGCATAGACTTTGTTTTTAAGCAGACACAGTGATGTACTGGGGCTCCATATTGCCGAAGTAAGATTTCTCCCACTCGCTCATGAGGTCAAAGTGTAGTGGGCGGTCGCAGAAGTTGCAGGAAGCCGTGCCTAGGCTGTTGAGTGGCAGATCCACTTCCTGCCAAACCTCCATGAGTTTCCCTGTGAACACAAAACAGACAGCAAAAAAAAAAAAAAAAAGAATGATATTTTTTTTCCCTGTTTTACTTCTACGATTAACCTGAAGCAAGTGTTGCAACAATAGTGTTGTTTTTTTGTGTTAGTTTGCATACCTGCATACCTAATGACAATAGAAATACTCCCAAATTGCATCATCAATCGTTGTTTCCTCTCTTAAGCTTATTGAACTCGTATGTCTCTCACTTCACTGTGGCAGAGATCCACATTCACTCACCCACAAAGTCCTCCATCATCCTGGGGTTGTGGTGGGGAGACGGAGCCAGGCGCAGCAGCTCCTCCCCACGAGGCACCGTGGGGAAGTTAATGGCCTGGATGTAGATGTTGTGTCTCTCCAGCAAAATGTCGCTCACCTTGGTGTTCAGCTCAGCATTGCCAACCTGGAAAACAGGACCGGAACACTTTAATAAAGCGGCTGGTCAGGCAGATTCAGCTTTTGTCTGTAAGGCTATGAGTGGTGATGATTTGGAATTAATTAACAGACTTTGGATGCTTGATCTCCAAGTTAAACTGTTTTGTGGAAAGCCGTAACGCAACTCGTTAATCCTTACAAATAATGTAAAACTCTGTATATCCATAATTGTTAAATTTGTGTATTCTTTTTTTTCCGTTTCTCAAATAGGATTGTTTTTGTTGGTCTTTCACACAAATTCCAATATATTTCAATTTGTTGTTATTAAGTGACAGAGTGTAAAAACCTTGGAGAGGTGATGTGTAATCACAGGAAATGTGTCGTAATAAGAGGGACAGACCTGGCAAAATGTGAAATCTATGGGGAAGTAATTGTTACTGAAGCTTAAAACGCTGTATGTTGCAACTCCTAAATGTTAGGGAAAGCTTCCCACCCGAATGGGGATGATGTGGCTGGGGCAATTGACGACAGGCAGGCCCTTGTCCATGAGCAGCTGCCTCATGTGTTTCACATTCCTCTGGTGGGCCCTGCGCAGCACCTGGCCCTCAGGACTCTTCAGGACCCGCACGGACTCCAGAGCTCCTGCCAGGACCATTGGGGGTAGAGCGGTGGTGAAGATGAAGCCGGCTGCGTAGGAGCGCACCGTGTCCACCAGGGCGGCGCTGCTGGCAATGTAGCCTCCCACGCAACCAAAGGCTTTTCCTTAAACACAGAGAGAAGACGGATTTTGTCAGTGAAATGATGAGCACATTTGCATTTTGAGCCCAAGATACAGTACTTTCAACTAGCAGCCCTAATATTTTAATTTCCAAATGATTTGTCAACTTATTTTCAGCATTGCATGCATGCACTCCAATGCTAATTAAAAAATAAATAAATATTGGTTTCAATTGTATTTCTGTTTTTTTTTTGCCTGAGGGTAAACTACGCACAGGGTCACACTAACAGGAAGGAAATGAAAAGGTCGTGGGTTAATCCAGGATTAATTTATATGGGTGTTTATCTTAAAACTTGCAGTTGTTCTTAGGTTACATTCAGCATGAACTGTGTGCTTTATCATCGCTGCCAGAGAGGGAGGAGGACCGACACCCAGCTGATAAAACTTCTGCTCCTCCGATGGATGCTCACCCATCCAGCCCTCAATGGACCAGCGCCAAAGGAGCCATTTGAAGAAAGTTGTTGCAGTTGTTTTGGCTTTAGGACGGTGTCGGTTTGTATACAAGCGTCTCCACGTGGGAGATAAGCCCAGCAGGCAAACAATCTACCGATGACAGCCAGTAGATGGCTGATGCAAGTGTAGAAATTATTTTGTTTTGTTTTTATTTATTTATTTGATTAAAAATGGGCCTTTTTGGAGAATTTTCATGCAAACATAGGAAGTAAATAAAAAAAGCAAAAATAACTTCTACATTTCAGACAACTCTACATTCAAACTGAACTCACCAAGGGTCCCAGAAACCACGTCGATTTTGTGCATAACGTTGTCTCTCTCTCCGACTCCGGCCCCGTGGGCTCCATACAGACCCACAGCGTGGACCTCGTCCACAAACGTCAGGGCTCCATACTGATGAGCGACGTCACACAGCTCTTCCAAAGGACATATGGCCCCTGAGAAAAGCATGACAAAATTAGCCGTGTGTAGGTGAAATTTCTTCCCACATTGGAGATGGTGTTGAAGACAAAAAACAAATTAGATTACAAAAATAAACTTGTCATGATTATGCATTTCTGAACGTGATGACTGAAATAATATTTCCCAATATTATTTTCTATATAGTGAAAAACAGAATACCAACTCGCCACTATTTGCTTTTTTTCATTTTTTACATAATTAATCTTTATGATTTTTTTTTCAGTTTGGAAATAAGTTTAGCAACAAAAAAAAGGGGAAAAAAAACCCCTCAAATGCTGATTTGTACCTGTTTCACCATATTCTTTTATGGAATGAAATCAAACTGAGAATGTGTGATGAGCTAACTTTCTGGAAAATGTCACCAGGGAAGAGGAAAAGTAGACTTTATACCAGATAATTAGTTTATTATAAGGTCCTAAAATTCAAGTATCAGGCATAAATAAATTATAGAGCAAAGCCTGTTTATTGGACCCTCAGGATCCACACGTGGTATTGCCGCAAAAAACAACAGCAAAAAAACTCAAATGACGTAATAATAAACTTAGATTTCTAACTAATTGAAACATTTTGAATTTTCTTTAGAAACATGAGACTTAGCTCATGTGGGTGAATTAGCTCAAGATTGAGACATTATCTAAAGGTTTTCTGCATGGATCCCACAACTTTCTGAACCAAAACAAGTTTTGGTTTTGTGTTTTCAAATCAGACCACAAGCCAATACATATTACTGGAATCAACATTGTTGTTGAAATCACCAGGTTAGAGAAATGTCTCAGAGTACATCTGACACAGATCCAAACACAAACAGCGACCACAAAACACACTCACAAAAAACAACTGTAGAGCATCGACTAAAATAAAGTCTGTTGTCTCTGCAGTGGACTCACCGTCCATGGAGTGCACGGTCTCAAACGCCACAATCTTTGGAGTCTTCGGGTCGGAGCGCTGCAGCAGTTCCTCCAGGTGTCGGCTGTCGTTGTGACGGAAGATGAAGCGCTTGGCCCTGCTGTTCCTGATGCCTTGGATCATTGATGCATGGTTCCCTGCATCAGAGTAGATCTCGCAGCCTGCATGGCAGAGGGAACGCCTCATGAAATGAGAGGTTACTCTAGATAGGACATTTAGGGGTCAGAGGCTCTGGTTCAGATTGGTATAGTGTGCATAAAACCCTTCTTCAGGGTTTTATCACTCATTTATTTGATGTCCTAAAACGTTGCTTTTCAAAAGCAGTTGTGAAGCAACTCCAAGTCAGACCTCCGGTCATCGACTGAATTTATTCTTCCAGCTCATGGGTTCCACTAACCTGGGAGGTTTTTTGCCAGAGTGAAGAGGGTGGAGTCATTTGCAACAAAGCAGGAGGAAAACACCAAAGCAGCATCTTTTTTGTGCAGCTGGGCGAGCTCCTTTTCCATAGAAACGTGGAAGTTGCTGGTGCCGGAGATGTTCCGGGTCCCTCCTGCTCCTGCACCGTGATTCTCCAGGGCGTCTCTGAGGTTGGACATAACCAAGAACAACGATTCAAAAATGATCTCATCTAAATGCCCGGTTCCATAAAACACAGCGATTTTTTCCCCCCACAGTAATGGTTCTTGGAATTTTTTGTGTGTTTTCTGATTTAAAATTCAGTAAGACTTGTAGTTGGACGCCTTTGCAAAATCCAAGCACTAAGCTTCCTTGTTAGAGTTTAACAGGGATGAGCTCATGCTAACATGTGGTAAAGCCAACGTCAATCTCTCACTGGATTTGAAAAAATAGTAGTTTTGAATCAATCAAAGAAAAGGTGATATTTTTATTTTAAGTAGATCTATGATAATCTGTAACTGTTATAATGTTTTGTTTTAATTTATGGAGAATAACCTTTCAGTTTCATGAGAGGAACTGAGCTCTAGGGAGTAAGTTTATAGTTGTAGCGTGTTAACTGATCACAGACAAAAAAAGAGAGGTATCAATTAAAAACCTCTTATTTTTCTTTTTTACGTTTTAGAAAGAAGACCTACAGTATTTGGCATCTCCCTAATTTTTAGCTCCCTCCAGGAATCCTCTATGAGATTCAAGTCGACTTGGTCTGTGTTGCTACAAATTGTTGATAGAACTTTGAGTCAGAAAAAAAATGTTGGTGAAAAATTAAAAGATGAATTTAAGTTTGGACTTAAATTTATAATGAAGCGATTGTTCATTGTGTATGTCAATTTCATTGCAAATTTAAATGTCAACTTTTCTCGTTGCATTTTCTGTTTGCCTTTTGATGCTTGCATGTGATTGGTTTGACACTTTGAAGGATGTCCATATTATTGTATGGTGTATTATAAAAACGTTTTGAGGCCTGTGATTTGGGAGCAAGAGTTAAAAGGATCATAAAGGGGTTATCACTCACAAAGAACGTTAAAAGAATCTGCAACAAAAACAGATATTCATTGAAATATTAATATTTCCAAATTATTTAGACAGTGTTATACAGATGATGGATTCCTGAAGGCATTCCAAACTCAGAGTGCAGTTTCTGGACCGACCTAAACTAAAATATATTTTAGTAGTACACATTTAGTGAGTGAATAATAAGAGAAACAGAACTACAATACAGACAATTTTCACCTATTGCTTTGTCTACCTACCTGATGGCGCCAAGGACCTTTGGGTGCCGACTCATTCCCAGATAGTCGTTGCTGCACCACACTGAGACCTGAGAGGCCTTTCTTCCAGAAAGGGAGTAATCCTCGGCATGGGGGAACTGCTTGGCGCTCCTGTTTACTGTCTTAAACACTCTGTAAGTGTGGTCCTTCTTTTTCTCTTCAATCATTTCCTTGAAGAAGCTGTCATAGTCATAACTGGGGCCAACTGGTTTGTGGGTCACATTGTCATAAAGTTAAGCAAAAGAAACAACATATTTTTAAGGTATGACAGGAATGTATCATGTGAAATAAAGAGCGTGTTGGAAATGATAAATCTTACCCATGTTGTCATTGAGTTGAATGGCCATGCTGGTTTGATGAGAAGTTGTAAACACGGACTCTTTTATACCTTTCAACACAGAGGTCCTCAACCCTGCGAGAGGAATTTGTGCATTTTTGTGATCTTGGCTTCTGTTAAGAGTTAAACTTGCGACACTGACGAAATCCCTACCATCTTTGACATCCTCCTGAACCTCAGGGCTAGCTTTAACCATCCCAATCTGTGAGCTGACGAAGGGGCAGCCCTTCGACGCAGACACTGCCACCTGAGTTGCGGTTTGAGCAAACTTCCTCTTTTGCTCCACTGTTGGAAGCCGGCCACTGGGTTTGGTGGGCGAGGAGCTCAGCTCGGCCTCCAGAGAGGACGTGCCGCTCACGGTGATCTGCCGAGCGATGATGGGACATTGGTCTGCCAGGGACAGCAAAGCAGCTCCAGTTCTTCTTAAAGCTGGATGTGGGACAGACTTCAGGAAGGGGCAGTGATGAAGAAAGGCTGCCATCGTACCGGAGCTGTTCTTCTCCTGACAAAAGGCAGGAAGCAGGAAGTTATGGCATCTATTACGGCAATTTATTGTCTTCGTGAATTTGTAAAGACAAACTCTATCCCTAAATGGGATGATAGTGGTGTAATGGTTCAGCATGGAGGTTCTAATCAAGGGTGTGTCATTCAGCTGCTGCTTATCTGCACCCTGCAGACGCTCAAGGGCCGTTCTGACTGACATCATCGGCTGATTATGGCAAAACTAAAAGTTTTCTAAATTATAAACCCCCTTT
Source organism: Poeciliopsis prolifica (assembly GCF_027474105.1). NCBI lineage: Eukaryota > Metazoa > Chordata > Actinopteri > Cyprinodontiformes > Poeciliidae > Poeciliopsis > Poeciliopsis prolifica. The sequence continues at coordinate 1,730,752 of NW_026562404.1, forward strand.
TTCCATGTATTGTCAAAACACTTCATAAAGACATGAACAAATGAGTTTCTGACTCAATTAGTCTATTGACCAATCTTCATCACTATATAAAGATTGATGAATGTTTTAATTTTCTAAATAGTATGTCCGTGTGTCGTTTCGTTTTATAAAAGGCTGATTCTCCCTATCTGCTGTGGTCAACTGATAAAGCAGTTCTAGGGATTTGTGGCCTTTTCTTGTGGTCGAATGTTTTTTTTCCCCTTGGGTTTAGGCCTAAACACTCCAACAATATCGAAACTGGTAACTACTTGGTTTGTTTTGTTGTCTTAATGCCTGACATTTTATTGGTATCAGTTATATACTGTTATAGATCCCAAAAAGGTCAAATGCAAAGAACAAAAAGAAAAAAATAAATAAAATAAAATAAAATAATGTTTTTTTCAAATGACACTTGAAATGTGAAAAGAATATTAAATAAAATTTGCTTGGGTGTTATCATTGGGTAAAATAATAATAAAAAAAAAAAACAATTGCGTAAATAAATAAAAATGTTAAATGATCTAAGAAAACAACCATAAAAAAATCCCTATTAAATGCACTCGTGTTACTGTCAAATAAAAACAAACATTAAATAAGTAAATGTATTTGCAAAATTACTAAATAAATTAAATATAACATAATAATACATTTAATAGATACATTCCAGAAAATACTCACCAAAACATAAACACTAACTAACTAACTAACTAACTAACTAACTAACTAACTAAATAAATAAATAAATAAATAAATAAATAAATAAATAAATAAATAAATAAATAAATAAATAACGTGAACTCACCTGTTGACCTGCACTGAGGACGAACTTCAGAACAGCAAATAGGCAGAAAGTAAGAGAGGGTCGACTCTTATACGTCAGACTTTAAAAAGCGTATTATGCAATTCCTCTGAAGGGCCGCCTGGGGTCCGGCCTGGCAGGGGGCCGCGCAGGGAGCTGTTAGCATATGTGTGGGAGGTGCAAAGATGCAGATATGTGCCGTTCACCTTCCCAGCTTCAGTTGGGCCTGACTACAAGTGATAATGTCATAATGAAAGATTTTATGCCACTGCAAAGAAAAGCTCAATCTCAGTCCACTTTTAATGTAATCTTCATTTAATCACCACAACCTGATTTAAAACATTATGTTTGAATATGGCCTGCAACTTGCCAGTGAGAGTTTAGTAATTTTATAGTTTTTAGGATTTCAAAATAAAGATGTATCGGTAAGCAATCTGTTGAGCGAGCAGTATGTGACGCGGCGTCGACGTGCGCACGCGCATTACCACGAGGCAGGACGGATGAATGGGGTCGCGCAGATATTTAGGATGCCGGCAGATGGTGCTGCCGCCGACTGGCAGACAGGGGGCAGCAAAAGGGCCCATCTCTTTCAGACTGGATCCCACAGAGCGAGCAGCAGCAGCATCCTCCTCCTCATCAGCGTCACCCACCACCCTCTGTCACAAGGACGAGCTCTCCATCCAGACGCGCAGAAGAAAACAGGACAATCTTTCTGACTTTCATTATTTATTTTTTATTCCCTTTCCCTCACACAATCAGAAGCGTAAAATCAAAGCAGCGAGATGCTGGCCTGCACGGAGCTGATCACCATGTGTCTCCAGTCCGCCAAGCACGAACACTTGAGAAAGCAGCAGGAGCTCGACTACAATCAGAACCAAGGCTTTGCTTTATTCCAGGATGTAAGTAAAAACGCAACGCAAGACGTCACGGCGTTTCGAGTCGCGGTCGAGCCTCGTGCATGTTCGGGAGTGTGTCCGTCCGTCCGTCCGTCTGTCCGTCCGTGTGTTGAGGTGTTGACGTGTCTGTTTCCTCACCGTCCTTTATGAATGAGTTCAATCTCGGCCCGTTCACGCAGCTCACTTTGAGGTGAGGAAGGTGAGTGCAGCGGGAACAAACGATTTCAGCATCGTCACTCTTGGCAGTTTATTTACGTGGAAATTAGAGTCTTGATGATTTGTTTTGCCTGTAAAACACCCATGTTTTATGATGAATCTCTCTCTCAAAAAAAAAAAAAAAAAAAAGCTCCAACCGAAATGCAGACACGTTTTGAATTATTTATTAGGGTAATTATTTATAAGGAAATGTCTTGCTGCTCACCTACTTAGTCCTCTGAAAGGTTGTCATTTAAAACCTTTTATTATTACTATTATTATTGTATTTTACTTTGGGGAAACAGTTCATCTGCACCGTGCCTTCAATCTTCAAACAGCTGACTTGCAGTAAAGTTAATTCAATTTCCAGAAGACACATTTTATTTCAGTAAAGTTGATTTAAATGTATCTTCATTTACAGAAGAGCCAACTATTACCAGTGCATTTTCCTCGTACTCCCTAAAACCTCCTTCTTTTTCCACCCCCGTTTTAATTTAAGCCGATTTCAGTTTAATTACTGGATCCACCACAAAAAACGCCAAGTGTCTGTCATCAGCATCATTTCCTGTCTGGAGACTCTTGCTTGCTTGCAGTAAATGTAATTCAGTTCCCTCCAGGCGGATTACTGCATATAAAAGGAAAATCATCCTGCGGTGAGTGCACGTTTGGTTTCAATGCATATTTTCAATCCCCGTCCTATGGCCTTGCATTTCTTCATAACCATCTAAACTTGCTAATAAATATGGGCTTTTCCTGTTGCCTGTTGCACTTTCACATCTTCTCAGTGGAAGGAGACCTGTGTCATGCAGCTGTCCTGATCTCTTTATATTGCCACTCCAAAAATAATGAAATTGAGCTGCACTGGATAGATTTCCAATAACAAATCAACCTAACACACACGCACAAACACACACACACACGCATATATATGCAGTGTTTCACGGGGAACTGAGGCAAGTGTGAGGTTTTCAGTCTCTCCTGAGCTCCAAAAAGAGATAAAAAAAAAAAAGCTCTTAGTGTTGTTTCCACCTCTTTGTGAAAAGACATGTTAGTCTGTCTCGTTTTCATTACAGGCATTGATTAGTTTTACCAACATTCTGTTATAAATCCTCTTTACATCCCTGAGACAAGATGTTTTTCTTGGGCTAATACTAATAATGCCTCTGCATTCTGTGCTTTATAATACGGTTTACTACAAAAGCAGAAGAAAACCTAATGATTAAATCCGAGAGCATTCCCCCTATTTTGCTACTTTTTCTTCATAATTACGGTCTGAGCATGAAGTCTGTCTATCCCTCCAGTCAGGCGTGCCCTTCCTCTCAGATTTCTTCCCTGGCTCATGTTCGCTTGTCCAAGCTTCCTGTTTGCTTTTCTGTCAGCTGTCTTGGGTGGGATGCGGTCTCTGAGCTCTTGTGGGGGGATCTGACAGTGATAGGGCTTCCCACCTCCACCCAAACGTCACCATCGCAGCTTGTCGCTCCACAGGAGGCTGAGGGCAGCTGCAGATCATCTGCCAGCTGTAGCCCGAATCTGTCACAGAGTCACATTTATGGTAGGTGATTACTGTGACTGTGACACAGCAATTACATTCAGTCAGACTGAGAAAGATGAAGTCACGTTTTGCTTTTGATGCGTGGTACAATTTTGTTGAACCGCCCAGACTGAAATTTGCGCTTCAGCATAACTCGACCCCATGTGCCTGATAACATTCATGGTTTAACTTACTGTGAATCATTTTACAATTTTAAAGCAGCTTTATGCATATACTTTATGCATTATGTAATGCATATGCAAACGTTGTGCATTGTTTTGAACCAGTTTGTTACGCCCTGCAGAGCAAACCGAGCATCTCCTCAGTTTAAACTGCCAACACGCAAGTTTTATGGCTGCTTCCCTTGTTTATATTTCAAACAAAAGAAACAAAAGGACAAATAAAATGTTTTTATGATTGGACATCTGATGCCTTCCTTTGTGTGAGCTTGACACTAATTGTCAATTTTAGTCTTGCCTCCTTTTCTTTTCCTATATTGTGTTCAAATGGAGCAGCTTCTTTAAATCTTTAATCTTTTGTGGAGCTTCTTGTCTTGGATCCCATTCTGTTGAGAGCCATCATTCATAAGAACCGCAAGTAACCTTTTACATTTAACAGCTTAAAAAAAAAACATATTCAAGATCATTCTTTTTAAACTTTAATTAAACAGGAAGACTTATAGGTGACGTTATTGTTCACTGTGACAGAGCTTATGACATTTTAAGAACCTCAGTTTTGTCAGAAGTTAAAGTAAGTCAGCGCAGTGGTATAAAATGTTTTACGTAATTCAGCTCTCACAATTATTGGCACCCTTGATGATGGCTTATATGAAAGTCTTAGAAGAAATGGTTGTCATGTAGACTGGCCGGCTCTAAGATGTGACTCCTCCCTGCAGATCAAAGACTAAACGGAGCCACTGATGAAGCCCTATGGACACACACTGCAGATGTCTGGATCACATCATCCAGTATCTTCTTTATTTGTTTATCATTCTTGTCATGTTTAATTCACGATATTGCTGCTGTTAGAAACTGGAAAAAGGCTGAAGTTAGTCTTGAAACTGATGAAATTGAAGGCTGTCGTGCTTTTTGAAGACTCCCGTTTGATGATGAAATTGATCAACTCACCACTGTTCGGGTTCACTCAAAGTCACTAAGCAGAGAGGAAAAATAGCTGGAAATAAACAGCCTCTTTGATCTTGCATCTCTTACAGACACACACATACACACGCATTCACACTCACACACTACAATCGAGCATCTATTTAGATTTAGTGTCTTGGTATGTGAGAGGGAGGATTTTTTTCTGGCCAAGTTCATAGCGCAGATTAATGCACATGAAGCAATGTTACTTTTGAACTGGTTGATCACAGAACTGTGGAGACATTTTGAAGCAGTGGGAACATTTTTATTGTCAACAGAGAGAAGAAAGTGTGAGATTTATCTGTTTGAAGCTCTTTTGCATTGTATGAAAGTGTCAGATTTTCACTCACTCACTTATTTTAGAGATGAAGAATTTTTGACTCACTGAGATTACCCTATTTCCTGTTCATGCATGTGTGATACAGTGTCGAAGTGTGAATTAGTATTTATGCCGTTGAGTTCTTGAGATCTTGTCTTGGCTTTCTTTGCAAAAAATAGCTCAGATTATATTGAGACCATCTGTGAAAGTCAACTTTGTCTCACCACTGCTTTTCAGTTTGACCGAACCACTCCACTCTATGACCCGAACCATTCCCTGCAGCTCTGGCCATATGTTTAGGTCTGCTCTCCTACTCAACCCTTTGCGGCCTCGACTACAGTTTATTCCAGGAATACCTGAAAATTCTCTCTGCAGCATAATGTTGCCACCACCATGTTTCATGGTGCGTCATGTGAACTTATTCCACCCTCAGAAAACGTTTCGCAATTTGGTCAGAAAGTATAAACCATCTGTCTGCTGATGACTTCTGACTTTCTTCCCACCATGATGCTTCTTGCCAGTCCTTCTGCTCCACAGATCCGCCCACCTGGGCTGTGGATGTTGAAGGCTTGTGCAGAACCACTGCATTTCTACCAAGACTGAATTAATCACAAGAAAAAAATACATTTACAAAATTAGATGACTTCTTAAATACTGATTTTCATTTAGAACTATGTATTAGACTGTTGGTCTATTACAACAATCCCAAAGTTTGTGGCGGCAACACAAAAAAGTGTATTTTCCTATCACCAAGAAGCTTTTAAATTGAATTGATTTTGTTTGATTTGTACAATAATGTACAATATTGCTATAAATGCATCTACAAATACTGTAGCATAGACCACAAAACAAACAACGTAATAAAAAAAAATAATAACAGCATAAACAAAGAAAATAATCCAGAGAAAACAAGAAAAACAGCAAATAAAACTAATAGATGTTCGATTAATCCTGTTTTAAAATACGTTTATCAAAGGGCTAGTATCTTTTAAGTGTCTGCAAGACAATATGTGTCATGCTAAAATTAAAAAGGATATTTCAAAAAGATGCTTAAGGTTTGATAATCCCAGTGCGGGTTACTACCCAGACATTTTCTAGGTTTTCTCTTAAAGAAGCGGAGCTCTCTCTTATGGTGACAGGCCGTGTCTTCCAGCATCCTTCTGTTTCGACCACAGCTTAGATTTCATTCCTGTGTTGAAGTATGTAGATGCTTTTTATGTGGTATGCATGTCTTTTGTCAACTTGAAATTGTACTAATCCTATATATAAATATATATTTTTTTCCTCTTGCAGATTTTTCGTCGGGCGGACAAAAACGGTGAGTTCTGACCCAGTTGGACTGACGGGCAAAGAGATTCATAACATTTAAAACTAATATTGCATGCTAAAAATCTGCAGAAGAGCTTTGTTCAGAAGTGAAACCTTTGTATTCCTTCTGTATGTGCCCTCGGTGCCCCTCCTCTTGCTCTCCATAATAACCAAGGTCAGATGCAGAGCTGCAACGTTCTGTGTTTTTATTTTTTATTTTTATGTGACTGGATTTGACAGGCTGAACCACAGGAGTTCAGCCTGCAGGCATCGCCTGCACCGCCGTGCACCGCCATAAGCAACACGCAGTGATAGGCAGGCGCACACAGAGCTTTGCTAAAAGTATTCACACCCTTTGATTTTTGATTTTGATTTTTTTTGCATTCTCTCAACTGCACATTTCAATGTACTTAACAAGCCACCAGAAAGTGATGCACAACTGTGAAGTGGATGGAAAATGGTATGTGTTTTTAGTTTTGTTGTCCTACTACAAGCTGAACTACTGACCCAGTTTTAAGCCTTTTACAGCCCTTTGGTTGGCATTTTGCTTCATTGTTAGCTTGTTCCATTGTCTTCCGTATCCTACTAACAAACAATATTCTCATCAACACACCACGCCTTGCTCTTTGGGTACTTATATGTAAAACACATATTTAAAAAAGCACCAGTTTGTGTTGGTTCGTCACATCAAACCCGATCAAATCCTTTGAAGCTTGTGTTTTTGAGAAACTTAAACAGCTGTGGGCGTTTACGAATACTTCCGCAAGGCAATGTAGAAATAGAGCAGATAGAGCCACAGAGCTGGATGCAAATCGTCACCAGCTCCAATGCACAACATTTGGCGTCCCAGCAGAATTTTTAACTCCTTATAAAACCCGCCTGAGACTTTTCTCTTCTCCCATCTCACTCTTCGGCTGGAACAATTTGCTGGAGCGTCGCCACTTTGCTTCAAAGAACTGCCTCCTCCTCAAAGGAAAACACGGAGCGTTTAGCTCTCCAAAAGCCGCGCTGACAAACAGGGAAATCTTTTCCCGCTTAATTTTTTATTCATGCGCTGCATCCTACTTGTAGCGAAAAACAGAGAGGAGGCAAGCGATGGATGCTTGTGAGGCATCCATGAACTCCGCGCGCTTTTCCTCTGGAGAAATGCTGGATGTGTTGCATAAGAGCGAGATTAATGATGCAGGGGTCGTCTGGGGCCCGCGTTATAGCGATTCCACATTCGATGAAAACTCTGTCGTTTGTGAATTATAGATGAAGAAAATATGAGGTGCTTCTTTTTTTCCCCACCACGGCTCCCTGCAGATAAAAGAAGAGGGAGGTCGGATTCCTCCTTCCTCTGCATGGATTGCAGATGATCACTCTGCATGATCACTTTATGGCCAAAGTTTTCAGTTTAGGTAAATCGAGGATAGATTTGAAAGCTTAGCACTCACACCAAGCTATTGCTTTTCACTCCTTTTTGAAAAAAAAAAAAGAAAGGGGGAATTGTTCCTGTGTGTTTGAGGTTGTTATCATCAGCCTGCAGCAGAGCTCACTCTTTGTGTTCTCCTCTTTTTAAACTCAATGATCCTTCCACCCAAAGCATGCAAATAAACAGCCTCTCTTGTCAGAAGCTTCTGCGTAGGCCTCCATAATATGCCTGGAGTGCCATCCATTTATAATCTAACAACAACTGGCTAACATATTAATGTCCTCGCAGCCTTTATTATGGATTTAAAAGAAACTGAACCGTATGAGTCCAGCAACACAGGAAACACAAAGCTTCCACTCGGTGATCTTGCACAGAAATTAGTCTTTTTTTTTTTTTTTGCAGATACGGGACAAGAGTAATGAGTGATATTGTGATTTATTTTGACAGTATGGCCCTGATTCATCATCCAGAGAAAACAAAAACAGGCATGAAAGACAAGCCATTAACTAGGCTTTGACTTAAAAATCTCTGAACAAGGAGAGATGTGAGAGACGCTACAAAACGCTTAAAGATGTTTTCTTAAAATAGCTACAGCTTAAAAATAAAACACTAAAATATCAGCGTGAACACCTAAGCAAAAGCAAGGATTGCACAATATTGGGAAGACTTGGCGTTGCAATATTATTTTGTAGATTATTGCTGTCCTTTTTTTAAAAAACGTTATCCCAATGTCCCGCCTCGTTCCCTGGGCTTTAGGAAACAAAATGTCAGGTGTGAACATGAAGGTCAGTGGACATCTGGCCAACAAAGTTTGAATACATCACAGTTAAAACATTACAGCTTGACAAAAATAGAAGTATTGCCCTCTCGCAGTCATTTCCGATTGCAACGTTGCACCCACTGAAATGGAAAAAGTGGATTGTGTTTCACGCATTGTGCAGCTCCGGCTTGGTGCGACATTGAAGCGTGGCCAAAAATGTCAGAAGAAATTACGTAAAGGGGCGAAAGATTTATCGCAGCACTACGGCTGAGAAAATTGCACACTTAGAAAACAGGATTTGTTCCCTGTACAGGTGAGATATCTCAGTGCAGAAAGCGAACATCAAACACGAGGTCTCAGTTCTATCCTCCCGCTTCCCCGTCGTCTCCAGAGGAGGTTTAAGGCAATAAAAGAAAAGAAACATCCTCCCAGGACGCAGAAATGCTGCAGCTCCAGATGGAGGCCGATCAGATGCAAACTTTCAGCTTTTCTTAATCTCCTAAAATTTTAGATTAACATAAGGATTTTGGCTATGAGATGCTGAAACCAGCGTGCTCAAGTATGTCTCGACTCCACTCTTCATTATCTTAACTACGGGATTCACTGTGCCTGTTGATTTGTTTTATTTTTTGCATGAGCGCTGAAACGTTGCCTTTTATATTCTGCTAAGCAGGACAGGATGTGCATATTATATTGGTTTCCCATTAGCGGTGCAGGAACACACAGTGCTGCAGCGTAGCGTCAGTTCCTCCTCCCTGAAGTTTCTCTGTGTGTGTGTTTGTGTGTGAGGGACCTAAATGAAGATACAATTTAAAACCATTCAAGTTTTTCCAAGAACTGAACCGACTATTACAAAACATGATAAAATGTACTTATAAGGGAAACATCCTTAAAAAGTAACTGTTTGTCAAACTCAAAAGCTGCATTCGATTTGCATGAAAGCCTTAGACTTATTTACTCTTTGGCAACATGCACAGAAAGCTCTTCATATTTTTTCACAATATTCATGTCTAATAAAGTATTCACTGACTCCGATCCCATTCTTTCAAAGTTAGGAACCCCATTGTGTTACATTTTTAATATTCTTCTGAATTATTCTGATGTATGTTCGGAATCGTTAGCGTTGCCTTTGTAGAAGGTTTAGACCGCCGGCCCTAAGGGACGTGTGCAAGAGATCCTGGAAAAAAAATAGCAAGAAGAGCTTTTTTAAGTGAGGCCACACTTTGAGCTGCAGGTTTTATTCAGGGCTATGTGAGGCAGGTAGGTAGGTGATCCACCGTGCCGCTGCTGCAGACAACACATTTAATTTCCCTAAAGAGCTGCACAGATTAGCTGCAGCAACATCAGCATGTTTTTGAAAGAGCAAGTCTCTCAGTCTGGCTAACTTGTTTTCCACACGTGCTGAATGTGCGGACGTAAATCGTGTTTTATATCAAAAGAGTGGAGAAAGTGTGAATTAGATGCTTCATTAACACAAATCCACACATCCCTGTTAAAATATCGAGTTTATAGGATGTAAAATATATATCTGCAAAACACCAACAACACCTGCTCTCTTTAGAATCTGTTTAGTGCGGCTTATTTTAGCACGAAAAAAGACTGGCTCTCTAACGTCTGCTGATCCATGATAACAGGTTCAGCCTTTGTAATAGTAATGAGATCATGATAAATCATTTCCAAACTCCTTGCAGTCAAATACTTGTTAGGAAAAACTATCAACCTATTTCTGCCTCAAAAAGAAACAACTAAAATTTCGAAACATGAACATTTTGCCGTTTTTGTTCAGTCAGTAATCACCGAAATTGTTTCCACAAAAAGAAAACTTCTAAACTTGACTTTATAAAGTGACTTGGAATCATTTTGCAGCCAAAGACAGAAGAAGAGTCATCCTAAGGCGAGCCAACTGTTAATCATTACCGCTTCTTCATTTTCCCCGCCCCTGGAGTCAGAACAGACTGTACATTCACACTGACTGCTTGTTAATACTTACTGTTTTTGACATTTTTTTTGCGACATTTCTCAACAGAACACGGCTGTCTGGTTCTGACCGATAAGCTGCGTGTACGTACAGCTCTGCGCTCTGGGTTTCTCCTGGAGAAACAGTGAACGCTTGTGTAACATGCCATCTGAGCGGCTCTGTATTTTGGGCGTCTTATCGGGTGCAAAACCAAACCAATGCTCTGCCTCTGAAGCAGTTAGATGATGAGTCAGAGACACAACAGACTGTATTTACTCCTACATGATGTGGAACATGAAGTAATGAGAGAGATTAAGAGCAATCTCTTCATATAGGCTCATCTCCCAGCTGCAGCTATAGACTCAGGCGTAACGATCCACCGTAATCCAATCTTCCAGCTGAATTGTGTTCTAAGCTCTCTGTTTTTTTTTTCTCTCTTTCTTTTCCAACACAAAATGTCTCACAAGCTCAGGATTGATGGGATTAACAAGTGTATCTCAGAAAGTGGGGCTGCTAACCGAGTAAAGCTGCTGAGGCCTCATTATTAAGACAGTCTGCTTGTTGGTCTCCTTGCAGACGATGGGAAGCTGTCCATGGAGGAATTCCAGTCCTACTTCGCTGACGGCGTCCTCACTGACGAGCAGATGCAGGAGCTGTATTACTCCATCGACAGGCAGCAGGCAGAGTAAGCTCTTCCACCTCTCCTGTTTGGATCTCATCCAGCTCTTCTGCTTTTTGCTTCTCTATTTTTTTTTTTTTTTTTTTTTTTTTTGCTGTCTGGCCGCAAGACTTTAATTCCTCACTCCACATAGAGCCTGGATGATTATCTAAAATGCAGTGTGAAGAATGCAAACATAAAAAAAAAAATACAAGCATTTCATCAGACTGTTGACTACGCGTTCCCCGGTTTCACTCTCTCTTGCGAATAAGAGAAACTGCACAAGATGAGCAATTTATTGCTCCAGCTGTGCAACAATCTATCAAACTGGTTTGCAAGTGATTGGTCATTACAGCCCAGTTAAAGGCCACCTGACTGCATCAGCTCATTGCCGCTGCTTCCTGATGGCGCACAGAGGGTTTTCATCTGTCATGACTTATTAAAACAAAGAACACATTTACTGAAGTAGACGCTGCGAGGAAACATTAAAATAATAAAGGGAAACTGAGGACACAGTGAGTTTTCACAAAGTAGGAAATGGACTGAGAGAGATCACTTCAAACAGCTGAAATCCTGATGTATGCCAGGAGCCACAGCACCATTAGCAGCCGCAGTGGCTGTCAGCCTGAAACGACCCAAGGAGCAGCTCGTTATTTTTGACAGAAATGTTCAAAAATACAGCTGAGTGGCCGATTGGAAAGTGGTAGAGAGACTTCCTCTTCACATGACACTTTTGGGCAGCATATTCTGACAATAATCCTGAGTAAAATGCCACCGTTTCACAGCACTGAGGAAAAATTGTTTGTTTTTTATTGAACACAGAAAAGAGAAATTTAATCCCACTGATTCTGATGTGACATTTATCTTAACAAGTATCTGTAATATCTTTTTATGGCGATTTGTGTTTTGGACATGCAGACTCAAGGCAAAAATATTAATTTCATACTTTCTTTTGAGGGCATTCAGATTCAGATTTATTCAAGTCCCCAAATGGGCAATTAATGTCACAGCAAGTGTGCGATTATAAAAAGAGCATAAAATCTAAAAAACAAAGTATTAAAAGTAAAACAAAAACAAATAAATAAAACATACAGAAAAAAAGACATCAGATATGAATCAACATATAGTTGGCATTCTTTCAGACGAGAGGTTTCCTGTTTAATCTTCGCTTCACTGATTACAGAACTTATAAAAAGTGCTGCAGGTTTTTAAGTTTCACCTCCTGATCTTTCCACAGCAACCTGGACATAGACAAGCTCTCAGGTAATGATGCTTTTTCACCTTCTCTTAACTTTGCTAACAAACAGTTTTAAATGTTGCCAACTTAAGCGTCACTGTATTGCTAATCATAACAAGTCAGCTAATCTCGATTTGCCAGGTAGTCAGTCAAGCCTGTCGGAAATGCCACTGGGAGGCTAATTATAGTTTTTTTGCCCCGCAGCGTACTTCACTCCTCACCTGGGGGAATATGTCAATGTCCTGTCTGCACTGGAAAAGCTGAACGTGGCCATTTTAAAGGCCATGGATAAAACTAAAGAGGTAGGTGATTTAAGATTTTGTGGGCTCGCCGAGCTGAATTTTCCCTGTCAAATCTTCACAGAAATATAACTGCACTTGCACTTCTTTTCCTAAGTGACAGTAGTTTCAAACATGAGCTATAGCATGATTAACAAAGTGTGCAGCTTTGTCTAGTCCAGAGTATCTAGTTTATATACCTTGGATCAACATTATTAGATTCTTTTTCTTCTTTTGTTCTTTCCTTTAGTTTGTCATTTTTGTTTGTACCTTAAGATCTCCTCATCATGAGGAAAACACAGACAACAAATGCTGCGAAACCATTAAAGACATGATACAATTTTTGACATGAGGGACATCTACACATTCCTCTTTGAGTTTAAATGTTCATCAAATCTGATGCAGGTTTCTACATATTCCGAATTATTATTATTTAGCTAAGAAAATTTTTTTTTTCCGGCAATCAAACTCAGTTGTGTTTATTGCTATCCAGTCTTTGTTTTAACTTCTCATTCATCTGTAAAATCAAGAAAACATTGTTCCCCAGTCATTTTCAAGGAATAACACCTCTTTTTTATATCTACATTTTCAGATAACAAGACTTGGTATGTAATAAAATGTCCAGCCTTGGTTTCTGCTCGAAGCTAATTAGTTTCTCACGAACTCCTGCTGAGCAGCAGTCGAGCCGAACGCATCATATTCCATGAGATGAAGCGGTGGATTTATGCGTCTGCCCATTGAGAGAGCTGTAATCATCTGGGTTAAGGTGCAGTCAGAAAAGATTAGCATCATCGAACTTTTCCCAAAGACGTAATCAATAGCTAAGCCCAGTTTACACTGATGCTTAGCAGCCCTCTGTGCAGAGCCAGTTAGCGAGTAATTTTAGTATTTGGCACAGGAGGAGAGTCATGTTCAGATGGAGAGTAGACAGATGCTTGGCTGTTATAATGAGGTGTTTCTTTTGTTTTTGTTTTTTCATCCAGTGTTATGCAGCAGCTTATTTTCACTGCAGAGGATGATGGGTAACAGGGAATTATAGATGATAATTACCAGACAACCCGCCCGAACGCTTCAGCTGAACTGACATCAGAATTCCTCTGAAGAAAGGGAGCACAGACCTGTGGTCATGTCTGAACTTTCTTCTCCTCTTGTATTCTGATTATATCTTTTTTTTTTTTACTCTGGAGGGTGCTTTTCATACCCATCCCCCCCCTCCTTGCCTCTTCTTCCATCTTTCTACATCTCCAACATGGTCGCCTTGTCAGGCAGCATTTTTTTTCTTTTTCCAAACCGTCTTACATCTCATGCATTTTTCATGTTGCTGATAGTTGGTCAGAAAGGGTTTTTTTTTTTTCTAGCCCTGAGGGGAAGAGCTTATTTTTAGTCTTTTTGAGGTCTGAGTTTTTGAAGAAAAACTTTGAGGTCCCTCTAGGACATTCCTAACCTTTTGTCCTGCCTCTAGGCAAAAGCCTGGGATTTGAACCCAGGACCTTATTTCTGCAAAGCAGCAGAGTAACAGCTGCTAAGCCTGTGCTAAAGCTGAGAACTGGGGACAGGCATTAGCCATCTGCTCAACAAACATGCAAGGACTTAGTTGGTAAAATAAACAAATCAACTAATAACTTCAGATGTGCTGAAATGCCACCAGGCATTTTTGCATTTTAGGAAAATATATAGAATAAAATCATTATTTGTTACATAAAGCTGATATTTCCTCCTTGATGCAGCTGCTCACTGGTTTTAAAGTGAAATGAAGGAGAAAAGCAGGAAAGTCTCTGCTGAGACAAACAAGTACATAGGTTTTAACAATCTCCATGATCATTTTTCAAACAGTTCTCCAACATTTGTTGTTTTGGTGAGGTTTTTTTTCCCCCTTTAAACTCAATTTTGTTGCACCACGGGCTGCAAGTGAGAATGATAAGGTTCATTACTTGAAAAAAACTCTGCTGGGAAAAATTTATTATCTACAGCCTTTTCACTGGAGCTTCATAAAATCCTTCTGAGATCTTGTGTTTCTTTATGGAATAAATCTATAGAATCTCGCTGGCTTTGCATTCCTAAATCGTGGGTAATCTATAAAGGGACATCATTCCCACGCTAAATATTTCATTGCTAAATTTGCAGCTTCGAGTATTTTTTGCAGGATTGCCCCGGACCTCTCTCAATTTTCGTTACTATTATCCTGCTGAAGACAAAACATTCCCGTATTGGTGACGTGCCCGCCGTATTTCATGTCAGGCATGGTGCATTCAGGCCCAAATGAGTTGTTGGTTTTCTCTCACAATTAGTGTTTTGCACACAGAACAAAATGTTCCTTTATCCAAACACTTGCTCCTTCAGAGTTTTCATGGCCCTCTTTGCTTCTTCACTGTTTAATGTTCTCCTGTCTGTCAGGTTAAGTGGTCGTCCAAGTCCATTTGCAGGAAAGTAGCGCCAAGTTCCTTTTGTTTATTGGATTGGACCAATAATCTTTAATCGTGTCCACAACTTTTCCCCGACCCGTGCAACTTTTTCTTTTATTTATTTCATTAATAATAAAAGGCTACCTTACCTCTGTGTTTTTAGGAGTATCAAGGCTCATCAGTGCTTGGCCAGTTTGTCACTCGCTTCCTGCTGAGGGAAACCTCCTCCCAGCTTCAGTCCCTGCAGTCCTCCCTGGATTGTGCCACAGAGGCTGTCCATGACCACGGCTGCACAGGGAGGAGGATGGTGAAGAAACCCGAGGACCTCCCCATCCCGAGGGTCGCCAAGCGGCCCAACCGACGCATCCAGAAGAACATGTGTCTCTCTCCCACAGACCCCTACTCCGGGATGCTCACCACAGGTGAGATATGAGAGACAGGAAACAAACCGAGACTGGTTCGCTGCTGTTCTAATACTCTGCTTCTGGTGTCAGGGGTAAGCGTGGAGCCGGACAACCACTGGGGCTCCCAGATTAACCAGCTGGAGGAGCTCATGGATAAACTTGACTGTGAGGTTGGTGGGAAATCAGCTCTTTTCAGAATTTATATTGCAGTATTTTTCTTGTCTCATAGCAAGAGCTTCATTCGGTATTTAGCACCATTTTGTTTTAAGACGCCTAATAAGTTGATCTTTTATGTTGCTATTGAAACGTGGCAGGAAGCAGGCGCATAAAAATCAGCTTGAGCATTTCATTGCAACGTTTCTGGAGTTTTTCCATTAAGCCAGAGAGTTAAATGTGCCAGAAAGACGATAAGTTTCAGCCAAAAGCTGCGTTGGAGGAGAAATAAATTCAGTGTGAGCTGTGTTATACAATGTCAGAGAAACTATTTGAGCACGACGATTTGTCTTTTTTTTTCAGATGCATTTGACATCCGAGATGCTTCCAAAATACATGTACAATGACATATACAAACATGCCAAGCTGATTTTTTTTATTTTTTTTATTTTTACGTATATAAACTCCAGACTGTGTGGCGATGAAGTGAAAAGCAGATTGAAGATATAAGAGAAAAGAGCTTTGCAGTGCTGATCTATTTTTTTTTTTTTTTAGGCATCCATTTAAAACTTAGATGAGATTTTATAGCACAGATACCAGATTTATTGCCCTCGCCCTCCAGCATGGTAATAACAGCATTACACAGCTCTGCTATGCACTGGAGAATTTTAACATAATTCACTGGAGGGCTGACGTGAATCTTGTGAAATTGGTGGTTTTGAAGAAAAATGGGTTCTCCGTTTTCAGAGTCCACGTCTTGAACCTCTTAACGAAGACACTTTGGCAGGGACATATAAATCGGTGAGTCTTTAACATCTGCAGATTATTTTGTGCAAAATGTTTCAGCTAAAAGATCTGTATGGACTCTTTGTGGTCTGTTCCAGCAGCATCCATTTCCTATCAGGCTTGAGTCTCGGTGGTTCCTGTGTTGTTCCTGGACAGAAACTCCCTTTATTCCCTAAAGCGGATCCTTGAGTTCAAATTGTTTAAAATAATCCCAAACACAAATCAACGCTGCCTTTGATGGATCAGGATGGATCAGGAAATGTTAAGACTCTGGATTGACCTTCCTAACACACTGATTTACACACGATGAATATTTATGAACTTTGCTTATGAACCAGAAAAAAAAAACAAAACAGCTTTACTAAATGCAACCCAAAGCAGAAATGTGCTCTTCTACTTTCTAAATTTAGTTGTTGACTTGATACAAAGATGTGATTCATAAGGTATTCCTAAATTGTGAAATTGATTTGGTTTATGATGATGTGTTAGATTGCTAAATATAGCTTTCTTTTTTCTTTTTTTTTGTTTACTCATAATAAAGTCCAACTGCTTTCTAATGCTGCACCCAATAAAAGTTAAACGCTTTAGAAAGTTCTGTCAATTTCCGGCCATTTTCCCGTTGCAAGATAAACAAAATAAAAGAAGCGGACGACTTATTGAAGATTGCGAAGAAAAAGCGCAATCTTCAGTTTGCCCAGAATATTGGTCTGGCGTAGCAGCTGTCCTTCAAAAACGTGAGCCTGGCAAAAATATGAGCATATCTCAGGTAAACTGTGAACGAAGGTTCGAAAGTCTACCAGGTTGAAAGACTGAGAGTCTCAATATGAACGAGAACGACAATTGAAAAATCAATTGTTGCTAATCGTCATTTTTCTACCACCTTTCATTGTTTGTTTGTCGACATCTTTTTCAAACACTCTCCTCAGAACATTCTTCTGGTGCAGCGGCAGATGTCTGTGAAGGAGAGAGACGTGGAGCAATTTCAGCAAGCTCTCAAAATCTACACAGATGCCACCAGCAGCCAGCTTAACAACCTACAGTATGTCCTCCTTTCTGCCTCTCTGCTGTTTACGCCTGAGGATCTCTCTCTGTGATTTTATGCATCCATTTCCGACTGCTTGAGTCCTCAAAGATGTACAACCCAGAAACACTCCCACTGCCCTCATTCTCTCCTATTTTTCCCCTGTTCTTGTTGTCAACAGCGTTTCGGTCCAAAACCTGCCAGACAGATCATGCTTCATTATGTATGAGTTCTGGCAGGATCGTCTCTCCTGGATGAGGTACTGGGTTCTCCCTATTTTTCCATCTCCAATCGGAATATACAAACATTTTCCAAGTGCACAGAACTGCTAACAAATTCACTTTGAAGTGCACGACTGATAGTTTTCATCTTTCTTCTTTCTTTTCTTTTTTTTTTTTTACAGCTATCTGCAGTCGTCCATCAGCAAAACCTTTCAACGCTGCATCATCGACTCACTGGAAGAGCCAGAAATAGTCTCCACTATGCTTCTCCCAGGTACAAACTGGCAAAAGAAATCTCTGCCTCCTGAAAGAAACCATACAGACTCTGGGTAAAAATGTGTAGTTTGTGTTCATTCAGTTATTATTAAATTAATTGACTCCTAGCAATCAGCTAATCACTACTAGTGGAAAAAATGCAGTGCAACTAGGGACTCAGATGTAACGTTGGTTTCCTGAAAGGACCTAAATGTGAAGGGTGGTTGAAGTCGACCCTCCGTCGCCAAGTGAGGTACTGACATCACAGTGACAGTCAACTTTTTGGATCTTTACTATAAACTCATGAAACCAATGCCTGAAACAAAAAGACGTGTTGATTTAAGCCCCATTCACGCCAGCCTTCTGTAAATGAAAGTGAACGTGCAACTACACTTTTCTCTGGCTAGAAGAAGAAAACTCCGGTCTCCGGCGATGTGTTCATCGCCAGGGATTATGGGTAATCCTGATGGCACATATTTACTTCCATAAAAGTGCCTGTACACAATTACAAGGAAAAACAAGTCACATCCACATCGAAGGAGGATGAGGTAGAAGCTCTGATATGGTCAGATAAAGGTTTATCACAATTGCGGTGAAGTGTTCACAGGAAGAATAATCGTTTTCAGGATAATCAGCATAAACATGTAGTTTGTGGTATTCCCTCAAACAGAAGAACATGTCCAGAATTGGACATGTGCCCCATTTTTATCCCAATATCCAAATAAAGTAGGACATTGTGGTGACTGTGCACAGGTTGGCTTTGGTAGATTCTGCTTGTCGTTCTGCCTGTTGCAAGGCGTTTTCTCATTATGGTTTAACACATTGCTTCATTTTCCCAGCTTCCTGGTGGATCATGAACAACAATTGAACGAACACAGCTGCTCAAAGCACAGTGGAAGGAAAGAAAAAGGAAGAAACCTCCTCTGCGTCCTTTTGGTGTGAAACCAACCACCCTGTCCCCCTTCTGGCATGACTGGGATTGCTTTTGTAACATTTTCAGTTTTAAAAAAGGAAAAGCCAAGAAAAAAGTGCAATACTATGATGCTAACAACAATCTCAGATTGCAAAAAAAAAAAACAACCACAAAGAAAAGAGGTAAACCAGTGTTTAACTGGGCAATCAAAAGCCTAATGCTCATTTCAGACTCACTGGCACATTTCAATCTACTTACCTTTTTGAAACACGAGAGAGACGATTAAAATAGGACGTGCATGACTTCTTTTTCTCTGAATGCTTGTTTCTGTTTTTTCTCAGAGTTGCATCTTGCAGTAGATAGATATGACAGCAATGGCACAACGAAGAAAGAAGAGACGCAAAAGTAAAATCTTATCAGTCCATCCACCGCTTTTTCCTCCACACTGACAGAAAAACACACACACACACACAAAACCTCGTGCTTTGGTGTTCTCCTTGTGCTGTTGTGCGTTGTTGTCTCCTCCAAAGCTTCGCTACCAGACATCCTTTATACAGAAAGGTCTGACAGCCATCCCATAGGACAATAGCTATCGAATAATTATCACCTGTATCTGAACATCTATTATCTGTGTCACTCTTGCACTTTAAGAAATATATCTATATGGAACATGAACATTATTGTGGAGAATGAGATTTTTTATTTTTTTTAATTTTTCAATCGTCTCTTTGTAAAATGTAAAATCAATCCGGTGTTATGAAAAAGCTAAGAGATATCCTAGTGGAGAACAAGTCACCAGATAATTGTTACTCTCAGCATTAAATAAGTAAAAAGCCATTACTCTACATACCTAGTGTGTTACCAACGCAATTTCGACGTTAAAAAAATAAGAAATCATTATTTTGGGAATACTGCTGGACTTGTTCTGTGTCTTATTATGCTAGAAAGAACCCCAGTCTGTGTACTGTAGCTAAAAGCCGTAGGGCTGATGTAACTGTGGTATAACTCTGGTGTGTGTATTGAATTAGTATGTAAAAGTTGAGGTTTAATATGGGGAATAAACATGACCACTCATTTACTTGGAGTGTTTATCATTTCTTTTGTGTTTTATATCGAATGGCTGTTTTGTTTTCTGGCATGAATTAAAGTTTAAGTGAAAGATATGGGCTCACCGTTTCATCAGCCTGAAACTTTGACCAACTTCTGGAAAGTTATTGAACTCCTCTAAACAATGACGGGTCTTTACATAACCCTGCTGATTTTCGGGTTTTCAAAGCTGACGTGCACCTGGAGGCATTTTGCTCAGCTCAACCCCTTCCTCCCCCCAAAAACCCTTCAACTATCTGACAAAGAGGCGCTTCACACTTCACACAATCTTATTGTAAATTCAAGGCAGGCTGAGTGAAAAAGACATATTTTTTTTCATCAGGATAAGACACTAGGAATTTCGACACGCTTTGATTTCTGATGAGAAGAAAAGGATCAATTGAAACTTTATGCTGCAGTTTCTGCAGCGATTTTGATATTTTATCATATTTGTGAACGTGTTTACATTGTGAGAACAGAAAAGAAGAAAGAAATGTCCGGGCTTTTCATCTTAAAGCGGTGAAGTAAATGGAAAGATGTTTTTTTTTTTTTCTATTTAAAGAAACTGCTGGAAGTATAGATGATGAAGGCAGGAAGACTTTACAGTTTCTGCCACTTTAGCTCTCACATCATAATCCCTTTCTGCTGCTGTTTTCTTCTCAGTGGCAGCCGGGGCTTCTGCAGGGATGTCTGGAGCGTCACGTCACACTTTTATGACTTTAGAAATAAAACTTACATCAGTGACTCTCAAACTTTTTAACTATCGCCTCCCTTTTCAGGGGAAAGAGTGAGACCATTCCCTCCACCATTCCCTAATAAGGTATGGTGGAGGCCGCTGACATTTTTTGCCCCCTAGTTTTACATTTAGCTTTGGTCATTGTCACCACCGATGGCCTGAAGCAACACACAGACTAAACAAAAGTCGCACAGGTCTTCCAGGATTTCACAAAAAACTGTTTCCATTGCCAGGAGGTTTGCTGTGTTTCCCAGCGGTAGAGCGCTGTCACAGCCCTGCAAAACGACCTCCATCCAGCAGTCCTGGATGTCTGACCCAACACTCAAAAAAACAGGTTCCTGCTCAACACAGTGGAACCGGATTCGTATTTACAATGGAAAACCAGAATTAGCAGCTCCCCTACTTATGTCCGGCCTTTTTCAAAGTTGAGAGCAAGTTTACCCAGCTCACATGTAACTAATGTGAAAGGGTCTGGC
Organism: Poeciliopsis prolifica; assembly: GCF_027474105.1. Taxonomy (NCBI): domain Eukaryota; kingdom Metazoa; phylum Chordata; class Actinopteri; order Cyprinodontiformes; family Poeciliidae; genus Poeciliopsis; species Poeciliopsis prolifica. The sequence goes on from NW_026562404.1 coordinate 1,751,717, forward strand.
GCAGTGACGGAGATCATTATGCTGCCTGAATCATCATCCATGACCGATTTGGTGGTGAGTGAGTCACAATCGGGGGAGGCATATCCATGCAGGAACACACACACGCACACACACACACACGTATGCACACACACACGCACACACACACCCACACACACACGCACACAGCTCTCTACATGCTTGGAACATGTTCACCTTCATGTGGCGAGAGCATGCAGGCAGTTCTTGGAAGATGAAGGTGTTGATGCCACTGACTTGCTACATAAATCCAATAAATCCAATTTGAACACTGCTGGGACATTATGTTCAGTCCATCTGACTCTGCCTCAGGTTGCACCTCACACTTTACAGTAACTCAGTTACACCTTGTTTCAGGTGGAGACTAGCTGGAACACTAGGCATACAGTCAGGTAGGTACAAACTTGATTTAGCAAGTTTTTTTTTTTAATATATATATATGTGCAGCGCAGACACTTAAATCTGCTTCTTGACCCACCAATACATTTTCACCAGTTAAGCAGGTTTTCCAACAGCATTAGGAGAAGCCATAAAATAAATAATCAACCAAACAGATCTTTTTCCCTTTTATTATCCTCAGCACATATTTGAGCAAGTATCTATAATTCAGACTTTGTATACATCACAGAGAATATTTCCAGCAAATTCTGTTTTTTGTTCCACTCTGTGAAAAATAAAGCAACTAAGATCCAAGCATTAGCATGATTTTTAGACTGCTGATGAATGTCTGTGAGTTTCTGAAAGTTGCTGCGGCACACATCAATGTGACATCAGCGGGTTAGGGCGGTAACATTTCAATGCTTGGACTTCCTACATGTGGCGTTGTAGATTTTTGAAACGGTCAGACGAGGCGAGTCGGGTTTGATTGGCTTGGGAGCAAAATAATCGAAACAACAAGAAGCCTTGTGTGAAGAGGCCGTGTGCAGGAGGGAAATCGAGGTCATCTGTCAGGGAGTATTGATGCTGAAAGCAAGCAAGCTCAAGTGGAAAGCATTTGCTCTGATTCTCCCCAAGTGAACACACATGTTGTCGTGGTCACACACCAGCAGCTGAAACTGCAATAAGCTGTGATGGAGAACCGGAGGAGGTATATATATATATATGCATATTTTCCACGGCTAATTTAGGTTTATATTTGATCAATGAGGGATTAGTGGCAGCCTGAGGAAGAAAATGTATTTCTGGTGTTCGAAGGCGTTTGCTGAGTCTTATCAATTGTGTACTTTCATGGGTCACATTTATGATGCAGCACCAGCTCAAAATGACACAAGAATAAAGATAATGAAGGATTTCTTTCCTCCATGCCGAAGGGACTGATCCGAATAAATTTGAGTTGACATATTCAGCACAAGCAAATGTTCAGTTTTCTGTTTTCTTAGGAGGTTACATACCAGCTTCTAATCATTTGATAACAACTCCTGTCCTGGTTGCATGTTAGCTTATTAAACAAAAGTAAGGTGGGCTAGATGTATTATTTTGTAATTGTGTTTTATTTGTAATATTGTTCTCTATTTCACATTTAAAACAATTTGCAAATAACTTAATATTTTTGTTTGTCTGTTTCAATATTATCTAATAGATTCTGAAAAAGTTACTTCAAACAGAAGATATCAAATTTGGTCTTATTTTGGAGTAAACATTTCAGCTTAGAAGACAAGGTTTACACATGTCATAATAAGTCAAAAGTCAAAGATAGCCAACATACATACACACAGATTTCTTGTGCATTAATTGTCAAACAATTATCTTGATGCCATCAATACCTGAAGATCTGCAGGTATCTGAGTGCATAAATGAGTTTCTAGATGTGCAAAGTATATATTGCCAATAAATTGAACTTTTCTGTATTATAAAAAAGTGTGGGAGGAGAGTAGTCTGAATTGGGTTCTGGAGCTGTGCCCCACCTCATACATCGCGCTCAATCGCCAGCCGCGAGTGATTCCAAGCCGCGACTAGCACCACATCCACCAGACGAGCTGAGAAATTGCTCCCCCTGGCTTCTGCTGTGAGACATGCAGTCGCCGACCATTATTTCTGTTCACTCGCTCACCTTTGTCAGGTGATACCCTGCAAGGGTAACCATTGGCTCTTGTCTCAGACCTTCCCCGAGGTGATTGGTAGAGTGACGAGCACTCAGTTTGTGACCTCTACAATGAGCTTCCTCCCACACCAGGAAGTGAGGGTTACAGTCTTTGGCTATATACCCCTGTTTTGCAGAGAAGAAATGATTATGGTGTCAAACCGATTTTTAAACACAATGTGTCAAAAAAGACAAATAACTAGCGTAATATAATAGAGACAGTATAACTATGTTGTTCTAGCTTTATTAGTCAGTAATACTCAAAAACAGAAATGTTTCTGGGATTTTATGTACAGCAATGCATGCTGGGAGCGAAACAATCGGGCCGTAGACAAGTAACTTGAATAAACTCAGTTGTTCTCGACAGCTATTGTAGAGAACTACACTGTGGACGCTTAGTATGTAATTCATATATAATTAAAGGGAGAAACTGAGCAGACACCGCATTGGCTTCATCGTACAGTGAAAAAAGGTACGTCACTTCGTCCGCCATGTTGTGAGTGGCAAATTTTCACTACAGATACCCTTCATTTTTGATTAAACATAACTATTCGTTACCATTAAGATTTAATAGTGTTGTTAAGTATTCAGTATTAATAGCAGTAAAAGGCAAGCAAATTTATTGACTTCTAAAACCACCAAAATATTGTGGCTTTAGTTAGATTAATTATAGCTACTGCATTTAGTTAATAAGCAGAAGTTGCTTCCAAATGTTTGGGTTGTTTTCCTTGGTTTCCTAATTTATATCGTGTCTTCCTAACAGAATAACTAATGCCTCACAGTATCATCCCCTAATACGTCACTTCAAAATATCAGGGATTATTGTAGCTTAATACGACATTTATTTCAAGAGTATCTGGAATAAGAGAATTTATGTTAATGTCTTAATGACATTTACTCGGATGATCAAACGTAGCGAACGAGACACAACGCCACTCACAATATGTCGGTGAGTGATGAAACCACGGAAACTTCACAGTTCCCATGATGCCTCGCGGATATCAGCGCGTTTGTTCGTATTTTTGTACTGAAACACATTACTGTCTTTAAAAATACAGCAAGTAACCACTTGTTTTATATCGACATAACAGCGTAGTGCAAGAAAAAAAAATTGAGAGAAACCACAAAAGCAAGTAGGTTAAAATTTGTGCGCTATAAAAACGTAGTCGTCGTGCTCCTTCATCCGGGGCATTCAGAAGGTTTGCAATCTGGGCTACAAACAGAGAACCTGGTTTCTCACATACTTGCCCAGGGGAAAGTCCCCGGACCCGTGGCAGAAAGTGCCCTGGTTAAACCCAGCCTCGGCTTGCGCTCCTCCGCTGCAGCTAAGACGTTCATGTGAACAGAGCTTGGGGATCGCTTGTCGACTTTGTCAGCGTTCAGAGGTATGCAAACACCATGCATGAAACGCTTCAACAGAACGGGGCTCATTCTCCGAATGCACGCTTTTTTTGAGGGATTATTTCCTAATATATGCATTAAATGAGAATATATTTTATAGACTTATCCTGCTATAAAATTATATTAAATTCATACAACTAATGTCAATGTCCCCCTTCATCTCCAACTAGCTTCTGTTGAATGTTGTTTTATAACCTAATCCTATTTTAAACGAATGAATTAATACACCAGACTTTTTGTTTTAATCTCATAAAAATAAAATATGGGAAAAGTTCAAGTTCTCTCAATACTTTTGCAAGCTGGTGTAAGTTTAGAAACTACATAACGTCTCCATCTTGTGGTTGAAAAGATTATGTGCACATCAGGCTATAGCATCCAGTAGAGTATCAGGTTTTAATTCTCATACTGTCTATTTATCAAAACAAATCATTAAAAAACTCCTAGTCCTCTTAATCTGTCATTTCTGTCTATCCTTCAGCTTGATCATTATTTTTAGAAAATGCCTGGTATCTTTAAGTAAATGTTGATAGTTTTAGATCCAGAAAGTGTCTGTTCATGTTGGCATGACTTAAGTTCTGTAATTGCTCTGAGAATGTACTGCAGGTGTGAACGCTTTTCTTCCTTTTCACAATAAGCTAATGAATAAAGCATCAGTTGTTGCTGACAAAACAAGTAGATCATTATTGTCACTCAGCATTTAAATTCTAAAGATGGCCCCTGGGGGTCCATTTTCCATAGTTTCACCTTTCTCAGAGCACAAAGGTCCACACTGTACCGCACTGACGCCAGTAGAGGGAGCTCCACCCCTACACCTTCCTAATAAGCTCTGACATCAGAGCACACGCTAACACACACGGACCATACCTTCTGCCACAGGAACAGGGCGGCAAACAAAAAGCTTAAAGAGTCACGTGCCTCTCCTCTCCTAATGACCCCCTTCTTGTAACCCACTTTCCTTACTGAGCTATCCCATGATGCACTCAGAGTGGGCGTAGGCACGAGCATCAGCAGCATCACTAAGTTTCAGCTCCTCCCTGCTGCATGCTGGGAGGGAGAGGCTGAGAGGATCAGGGTGAGATAGATTCCAGACTGAGTGACGGTGGCACTGAGTGTAAATGAGAGGACAATCGGGTGCATGAGTGTGTGAGAGGACAAATTAGGCTGGGTGACAGAAAGAGAGAATTGTGAGTCTGTCTGTATGTGCATGAGAGAGAGGCAAAGATAAATCCAGAGGACAGGAGTGCATGTAAGGGATAGAAAAGAGGGACAAGAGGTAGAAGGCAAGACAAGAGGATTCAGAAAAGGAGGGAACATGGCTGAGCCGGAGCTGAAATCGAGAAGCAGCCGGGAGAGTGTTGCTAAAGCAAGGAGCCAGGAGAAGATGGAGAGTAAGTACAATCTGTACTCACACTCCTGGAGTCGGCATATGGTGCAGAGCTGCGTTATTCCATCATGCGCTCTGATGCAACTGATGCAAGACTGGAATGGCAGAGTTAATGTAACTGTTGTGCAGAGCTTGTGCTTTTCTAGAGTGGTGATGCTAACAGGTGATAAAAATGGCAGGTGCACATGTGTCTATACAGAGAAATGGTAGGTTGAGTAACATTAGGAGAAACTTCAGAAAATAATCAGATTTGAAAAATATTCACATTTTCCTCTTGTGAGAATCCAAAGTTTTAATGTGTTTCTCATCTCCGATCGTCTTCTACCTTGACTTCGCCAGCAACTGAGGCAGAGCCCATCCAAGATGGTCTTATTGTGGAGCACCCAGCATCCCCATCGGACCCCATGGTATCTGCCCCTGCTGCCACAGACCCAACTAACAGCCCGCCTGGCAAGGGTGAAAAGATCAAGCTCAAACGCAGCATCACCCTCTTCAACGGCGTGGGGATGATCATAGGCACCATCATCGGCTCGGGCATCTTTGTGACTCCAACAGGAGTGGTCAAAGAGACTGGTTCTGCTGGCCTCTCCTTAATTGTCTGGGCTGCCTGTGGAGTTGTTTCCACCATGGGAGCCTTGTGCTATGCCGAGCTGGGTACGACCATCGCAAAATCTGGAGGAGACTACACATACATCCTCGAAGTATACGGCGAACTTGCAGCCTTTCTGAAACTGTGGGTGGAGATGCTGATAATTCGTCCATCATCCCAATATGTGGTCTCGCTGGTGTTTGCCACCTACCTTCTTAAACCGCTGTACCCAACCTGCCCTGTGCCAGACAGTGCCGCCAAGCTCATTGCCTGCGTGTGTCTTAGTGAGTAGGCTGAACTTTTCAGATGCATTTTTCAGTCATATTTTTACTTCCTTGCATAGGTGACTTTGAGGCATTTAATTCTGAATTCCTCGTCATAGTTTTGACTCTCACTACACGTTGCAGCCTCCTTGACGTTTGTGAACTGCATCAGTGTGAGAGCAGCCACCAAGGTCCAGGACTTGTTCACAGCATCCAAATTACTTGCTCTCATCATCATCATCCTCTTTGGCTTCATCCAGATATTCACAGGTAAGCACCCTTGAACACATGCTTTGTTCTTAAGGGGTTCAGATGGTTATTTGTCACCTCAGCGCTTTGTCACTTCTTCACTTGAGCCTCTTGGTTTAATGTCACTATGCACCTATTTAATTTTATAACTTGATTTTAAGACGTGGGAAGTCAGTTTCAAGGAACTGAGTAAACTGGAATTTAACTTTGCCGATTTTGAGAACCAAACTAACAAAAGGATGTGATATGACAAAACGTGGCAAAACAAATAGGCCTTGTTTGGCAATTTCTTTAAGCTACACAAACAACAAAACTTGAGACAAATAGCTAATTTTCACCCAGACCACAGTGCAGACTGGAATAACCCCTTGATTATAAATTAAACTTGTTAATATCAGTGGATAATTGTGAATTACTTTTAATGGATTTTAATTCAGCAAGTTGTTATTTTACATTCGAGTTGCCTATAACTAACAAAAAAAAAAAAAGTAAATAAATAAAATCAGTTTTATCAGTTAAATAACCACATATTTTTATCTAAATAGGCCAATCATTCGATTACGGTTTGAAGTCATTCTTTAATCGGTAACGACGTGTTTCTTCTGTCTAAAAGTAACATAATTTAATTGCTGTGATCGTAAGCAATACCCTTCTAATAATAAATGAAAAGCATATTCATATTTTATTGTGATTTATTATGTTTGGAAAGATGTCCGTTTCATTTCTGACCAGAAACAAACTTCTTGGTTGGATGAAGATCTTTAAAATCTAAATATTCTAGGTGTGTGAATAATTATGTGTTTCACAGTACATAGGTGTTGATAGTATCTGGAGTCGTGTATTATTTTTAGAAGAAGATTGTTTTTGTGTTGTTGTTTGTTTTATGCTCGTTGCTCAGATTTTAACCCTGATATTTACATGTAGAGTGCGAGGCATTTTTCTTTTGTCTCTAATCACGAGCAAATTTTTGATGCATGTTAATGAACCCAATGAAGCAGGCTGCTGTCCTTTCAGTTTGTTAGCTGAGCCTGAACACAGGGCCCGTCTGTCTGCAGCCGGCTGATTGAGTCCGGCTGTGCAGCCATGTGCGCGTGTATCTGTGTGTGGGTCTGCAGGCCGCACATGGCTGTAAATCATTGCCATACTTGTCTCATCTGTGCAGCGTTTATTTGATAAAGGATCACATTAGAATATATTTTAGGATTTTTTTATACAGAGAAAATCACCGGCTTTTGAGCGTTATTTCATGCAAGCTACGTGGATGCATTGTATGTTACTCAGAAATGATGTAACAAAAAAAAATTAAATAAATCACAAACGGACAGGCGGGAGCAGAATGTGACATCTGCTCTTTTCCCTCCTTTTGGAAGGCCACACCCAGTGCCATTGTTCGCCCTTCTCCCCTGCCCCCCTCAGTGAGTTACCATGGTACTGAGGTGGAAAAGCCTACACTGTTGAGTACATGACAGAAGGACTGAAGGAAAAAATAATGTGGGCTTAAGGCCCACTTAAGAGAAAGTTATTAACATCTGAAAGCACCATGTGGGGTGGGCTCACGGCCAGTGAGAATACAAATTCACATTCTAATAGTGCTAGACTGATGCAATAAATGTATGTGTTTCCTTCACGGACTAAAGTTTATTCATCATATTTGTAATTCTGATGGCATTTAAATGTCACCTGCACTGAAGTTCCCTTCGCTTTTCCCACATCTACGGAGATGCTGGCTGAAAATATCAGGTTGTCAACAGGCAGTCTTCCTCCGTTCAACAGGCAGAAATTAAAAAGTATTAGACGTGTAAGAGAAAATCTAACTAGATGTGCAAGGACACAATATTCCAGAAGTGATGTGAGCAAACTATATCTTGAAGTATGATTCAGTTAATAATACTAGCTTAAAATAACTCCCATACTTGTGTTTCTCAGTTTTTTCCTAGCCTTGACGTTCTTTTAGCAGTATATGAGAAGGAAAGGCACTTATGGTCAAATAATCACTAGTAATGAAGCCCTGTCTTCAGGAAAGCTTGTAAACACACACACACTATACAAATAATTGCCTGTTATCAGCTAATAATCAACCCCACATCTTTTAAGGAAATGGTTTGTTAGAGATTTAAACAGTTGCATTTCTTCCTTACCCTACTGACTTGCTGTGCCGCAATGCTAATTGTTGTACACACAAGAAACAAGTGTCAATGTTAATTTCGTTTTTTTTTCTTTTTCAAAATTTTGTAAGCATGTACCCCTTTCAGACATGTATTTGCTGTTTTCTGTTAAGTTGCTTTGTCCCTCTGCCACCACAAGGGGAGCCCAAGCCGTTATTACTGATTTCTAGCTCCGTATTTGTCAATAAACAACACAGAGTTTGGATATTTGTGTTTTAGTCGTTCCTTGTATAACTTTTTCTGTGTGCACACAGGTGATGTGCCATATTTGACACCAGAAAAGGCGTTTGAAGGAAGTAAAATGGGAGTGGACAACATTGTGTTGGCGTTGTACAGCGGCCTCTTTGCTTTCGGTGGCTGGTGAGACTTTGAAATATCTGTTTATCATTCATTTGTTACTTGCTCATTAAAACACCTTAACCCAATTTTTTTTTATTTCCCACAGGAACTACCTGAACTATGTCACTGAAGAGATGATCAATCCAGAGAGGTGACTTAAAAGTGATGCAGGTTGATTTCAGTAATTTAACCAACTCTTGTGTGAATATTACAGCAATGGCATGACTGCCCTCATCTATGAATAAGCTTGCCTACCATCAGATGACTGCATGGAGATAGAGTACAGTGACACATGAAAGCTGAGCGGAAATAAAAATATTGAATCGCATGAAATTGATCACTACATTTACTGTATGACGTGAAGACTTCTTTCCTGTCATAAAAATGCTGGTTTTGCTGTATTGTTGTTTAATGATTACTGGTCTCTCCCCACAGAAATCTGCCCTTAGCTATTATCATATCAATGCCTATTGTCACAGTGGTATACGTTCTGACCAACCTAGCTTACTTCACCACCATCTCTCCTCAAGTCATGGTTGAGTCTGAGGCGGTTGCTGTGGTAAGCGTGATTTCCTTCAGCTCATGACAGCACGCATGTCTTTAGTTTTCGCAAAATCTACTTTTTAAGCAGCAGAATTTTCACCTCTACATGTATCTTTGTCCTCATTGACTGACGCAGAGCTTTGGAGAGTACCACCTTGGTGTGATGGCCTGGTTGATTCCTGTCTTTGTGGGACTCTCCTGCTTCGGAGCCGTCAATGGATCTCTGTTTACATCAGCACGGTGACTAAACCACAACATTGACATGCTTTTTTTGTTCCGTAGACCCGGGGATGGGAATGTTATCTGCTTCAAGTGGAAAATAACTGCCTGTTTCCCAAATAGGCTGTTCTACGCTGGAGCCAGAGAAGGTCAACTCCCTGCTGCTCTGGGACTGGTTCATACAGACTTGTTTACACCTGTTCCATCACTAATCTTTACAGTAAGGCTAAACTGGTTCCAACTCTTTTTCATCCTTTGTTGATGTCATTTTTTTCTCATTCTGGATTTGTTCAGCAGCTTGAACACTACCTACGTTAACTACTTACTTACTCGTTCTTGAGTCTATATAGTATTTGACACCCACAACATCACACTACCTCCAGCAAAAAACAGTTTGGCATGGTGGAGAGGGTTTGGCAAGTTTTTCATGGGTGGTGCAGCCCTCTGACCCAGCCCTGAACCACAACCCACAATTGATGCATCATTTAAAGAGAAATACACAGGATTCCTACTGGTATGAGGTTTTATATGTCTCTTCATTCTTGAGGAATCTGCAAAAGTATGGAATTTGATATTATTTAAATTTTTCTGTCATGAAAACTTCAGACTTTTCGTAAACATCTGTCTTAAAAGAGCATTTGTCCAAAAATTATTGATAAATTGTTTGTATTTATGTTAAATTATATTAACTCACATGGTTTGATGTGGGCTTCACACCTTGATTATCAAAAAAGTTATTTTGTTTTTTGATTTGCTAAATGCAGGATCATTCAAATATAAAACAAAGTTAAGTTCAGGACTTTTGTGGATACTGGAAAATGGAACCTGTGGTTCTGAAACAGGGTCTGGTTGATGTGAATGATTAAAACTGCTACATTTAAAGGTTCCTGTCTTCACATTCTCTACTTTAAAAATCTTCATGTATTATTTGAAATATTAGTTTGCACCTAAATGGCATTAAAATACCCTGTACCACATTTCAATTTTAGCAAATCCCAAGTCAAAGTCTAGATAAGTGGATGCTTGAAATAAAATGAAATGTGTGGTAAACTCAGCGGGGATTTATTACCAAAGAGCATCGTCACAACAACGACAACAAAATCTGCCAGACACATGTCTCTTTACTTTTTGAGCTAAGAGAACAAACCGGTGCTGTGATCTTTGTACTTTGCAACAGTGCCTCCTGTCCATGATGTACGCCATCTCCCAGGACATCTTCTCAGTCATTAATCTCTTCAGCTTCTTCACCTGGCTGTGCGTCGGGATGGCAATCGCCGGTCTGGTGTGGCTGCGCATCACCAAGCCCGATCTGAGAAGGCCTATTAAGGTACAGTCTGAACAACGTTGATTTGGGGGCGAAATCCAAGCAAAAGACCAGGAGCCCACTTGACTTTCAGCCAGATTCTTTGTCTTCTCAAAAACATCAACATGTCAGCAGGTTAAACAGGGGCTGGACTATTTTTATTTCGTATTTGGTGAAAGCACCATTGTATCACTGCTCCTGTTATGAGTCGGAAGTGGAGCCACGCTGTGTTTCCAAGATAGGAGGGAGTGGCAACTGAATGAACGCACTGTTCTTTGTTGCCCTCTTATCGTGGGAATATAACCTTGACAGACGCCTTTCATCTTTCGTTTGAGGCAGTGTGATCTCAGCTCAATTGTTTTACAAAGTAAACTGCACACAGGAAATCAACAGGAATCCCAGCTTTATTTGTAAGCTAATTATGAAACAAGACTTCAAGTTTATTTTGTGTTTCGGTTCAGAACGCCTCTCAGAAAACAAGATTTAATTGCCTTGATTCTTGACATCTCGGTTAATCTTCTCTAAAATACCATACAACAATCAATATTATATCATTTAATATCACATTAGTTGATTGTGTAAATTATTATTTATAAATCTTAAGGTCTGGTATTAGGAAGAAATAACAGAACTAAAAGGGTGAAGGTGTAAAGTTGTCTTTTCACCATTGGTTTCGGCCAAACCTGTCATGTATTAAGTTTGTAAATCAGGCAACATCAACCTCATGCCTTCTCGTATTTGTACAATTAACAGCGTTTTCATTAATTTTCCCTCTGCAGGTGTATCTTTTCATCCCGGTGACGTTTGTTTTGGGCTGCGTTTTCATGATCGTCGTGTCTTTCTGGGCAGCTCCGTTTGAGAGCCTGCTGGGCAGCAGCATCATTCTCACAGGCATTCCTGCGTATCTGATTGGCTACAAGTGGAAGAAACCCCATATGATCAAGAAGATGCTGGGTAGGTGAAGTTCTGGGTGTGTTTATTTTAAAATGATGCCTTTGTTTTTGTTCAGACCGGGCTAAAGAGGTCTCTCCTGCGGTTTGTTACGAAAGTCACGACAAGATATACCTGTACCCGCTGTTCTGGTTTATTGTTTTGCTCAATGTGAAGCAGTGGTGTGAGACAACGTTTTCTTAATTTTCAGAATATTCGTTGTGCCGAAGCAACATATGTAATACGACGGCTTGTTTTTTTGCCACAGAAATCTTCACAATGTTCTGTCAGAAGATCTTCATGTCAGTTCCCGAAGAGAAGGAGAAACACGAGCAGGCTGAGTGACGCCTGGCAAGCTGAGCAACAGTCTTCAAATGTTTACATTCATTTTGAGCACATTCTTTTTCAAATTTATTGTACAAGCTAAAGCTAAAGTGAAAACAAAAACTACACATTTACAAAGAGGCCTTGTGGAGTGCCCTTGTGTACAAAATATAAAAGCATATTTTGCGACTCCTTCAGGCAGTTCAAAATGTCTACTGGTCACGTTTTAAGCAGGATTTCAGATTTGTTCCTGCAGCTTTTACTCTGAAAGGTTTTGACAGTCTTGTGACGTTTAATCCTGGGATGTGCTTTCTTCTAGAAATGTGAATAGCTGCAGAGGATATATGATTATATATCCTCTGCTAAACATATATTAACATTTATGTTTAGCAACTTTTGATTGAAACAGCATTTTTTTCCATGTTTACTGTCCACCGACGAGCAAAGAAAAGAAAAACAGAAGACGGGTTTGATTGTTATAACTTTGTCTGTCATTAATGATAAAACTTTACCTAGTATTGAGTAGTTTACACTTCTTCAGAAAGTGGAGACGTGTGAGGTAAAACTGAGAGTTCAGCAGTGGATTCGGTTGTATTTCTGTATCTAACATGCTGCTAGCCTACAGTGGCTCTCAAAGGTCTACTAGGGCTGCACAATAAGAAGAAAACAGAGCTTTTCAATATTATAGATGGATATTGCATTGATAATATCGAATGCAATTGCTAGATTACCCCTGTTTTATTTCTTTTCCAATATCGCCATGTTTCCCACTCTCTGAGCTTCAACAGAAGGCGTGTGGGTAAAAGACAGCAACAGTCTATCAAAATGTCCAGATAGGTTATTGGTGAGCAGTGATTTGATCCTACTCACTCACACTGCCCATCATTGCATCAAATGATGCAAATGACATTTCAAATGACATTTTGAAATTGCAAAATTGCACATATTGATACTTTGATATCAACCGGGACTCAACATATTGTGCAGCTTTACAACACAACCATATGAAATGTCCACGATTTTGGGCAATGAGATCCTAATGCAGCAAATGCTAAATTTTAGCGCCTTTAATGTGATATTTATCCTGTACAATTCAACTGGAAAACAAACAAATCTAGGAAATGTGTTTGTTTTAATGAGAAATGCATAAGCATAAATAAGTGAGCTGATTCTTTGCCGCCGGTTTAGAAGTTTAAGCTGAAGCTAAAGGATGAAATGAGCAAATGGAAACATGTCAGTAAAAGCAAACAAAGTGAAAGTTGAGTCTAAAGATTCTTCAACAAAGTCTTAGTTTGGGGTTGTCAACACTTGGGCAATCAGTTTATGGTTGCCCAGGTGTATAATATTTTACATTAAATACAAAAACAAAATAAAAATTCAAAAGGATTTATTAAAGCATCAGGTTTTTGGGCCAAAAACCTGGATTTTTAGCAGGGCCGTTTTCAGAGCCACTGTATGACGTCACTATTTAAGGAGGACTACTAGCAGTACAGCATATCACCCATTTTAACATTTATGTTTAGCAACTTTCGATTGAAACAGCATTTTGCAATCATTCCTATAATGACTCAGTAACATATTTTAAATCACAGTTTCTAGACACACAAAAAACAAGATTTGCAATTTATTGTGTAAATAAATTAGGCGTGCTTCTATCAGGGTAGTCTGTTTTCTAATGATTTTACATGATTTCTATGCCTCCAATGTAATCATGAAAAGATTATAGAAACCAGCTTCTGTTGTTGTGAAGCACCAGTAGCAGAAAGAATGGACCAGATATCTCTGTAGTGGTTGTATTAGTGTTCCCATTGGACGCTTTTGTCGTTTGTGCCAGCCTTGTCAATGCTGATATTTCTTTTTTTTTTTGACACTCTCAGACCAAACTGAATGTTTAATGAAGGCAGAGACACAGCCCCCACAAAAACCCAAAGAAAACATTTACCGAAGCAGGAAAAACTGAGGCCTGTGGCCTGTGGCTCATAGAGAATCTAGAGTTTTCCCGCATAGAAAAAGTTTTAAAAGCTTACTCTGAATTCTGATAATTCATTCAATACATGATGGCTGAAGGAACGAAATAGGAAACTTTGTGCCATTTTACCAGCATTTTTATTCCAGTAAGTCTTAGAATTTCTCAAAATAACAAGAGGATTTTCTTTATTCTCTACTCATCCTTTTTCTTGTAATAGTAATCCAAAGTGTTAATTTTTTAAATTAAATCAACAAAGACACTTAATATAATTATTATAGTGCATAATATGGTGCATAGAAATATTTCACACTCATTATATTGTCACATCTATAACAGCTATGAGCACACCAATAAATAGCACAAAGGTTAAATATGGATTATCTCTTTATTGACTGACCTCAAATGAGGACGGATGCTTTCTGTAAACCTCAAAATATATTTTTTGTTGTGCACAAAATACTGTATGTGTAAGACATTATTATATTACGTAATTACATTTGCCAGGTAAAATCTAGAAAACGTGTATTTTTAATCTTAAAAGTGAGAGTACCTATTATGTCTGTTGTATCTCAGTGACCCTGGCAGCAGGTACATGTAACAATAAAAGTATTTTCTTCAATGTTTGAATTGCTTGTGTTCTATAATGAAATGGTGAACATTTAGCAGTTTTCCTTCCAGAATGTTGAAAATATTTACGTCACTGCGCTGCATAAATGCAGAACTCAGACGTATTAGCATCAGTGAACAAAAGGCCGGCTGCAGTCTGCCGTTTCAGACAGAGCAGGCTACCTCCAAACACAAGACAGCTTTGATCCAAATGAGGATATCACAGGGCAATTTTCTCAAAATGCAGTTTGGTGTTGTTATCTGCCGAGACATCAAATGGTTGGGTAGTGATCTCGATGAAAAGTCCATCTTGTTTTGTTTGTCTTGTGCCTGTTGGCTTTCTGACAATGAAGCCCTGAACGCCGGGCCGTCTGGGGAGTTCATATCTGTCTGAGGAGGAAATGAAAGCCTCTGAAGGCTGCAGATGGAAACAGTATCAAAGCTGTTGGACACAATATTAGTGATGGGAGATTGGCTAGACAAAAACAAAAAAAAAAAAAAAAACTAATACTGTTTGACTGGAGTGATATATTTTGAGTTAAAAAGCTAAGGAAAGTAACATTTTAAATATTATTTGTAACTTTTATAAAATACACAGTGTGGTTAAAAGTTATTACTATTTAATCATACTGGGAAATACTTTTCTTTGCAAAAGAAAGTAGTTGAAGTTAGGATTACTCAGATTAGGATGCCATAGCATAAACTGCCTGTCTGAGTGATTTTCAGATTTCATTTTGGTTTAAGAAAGCTTCCTATCTGTAACTAATAGTTATTATTAATAACACGCAATGTATATATATATATATATATATATATATATATATATATATATATATATATAGACGTATATATATATATATATATATATAGACGTATATATATTATATATATATACGTCTATATATATATATATATATATATATATATATATATATATATATATATATATAGACGTATATATATCATATATATATATATATATATATATATATATATATATATATATATATATATATAATATATATATATATATATATATGATATATATAGACGTATATATATCATATATATATACGTCTATATATAATAAAAGCATTTTTTGGACACTGTTAAAACACTGAAATTAGTCCAATATATTTAGTTTTGGGGAAGAAAACAAAGGTCATACTGTACATAACGTAATCATTTAACTTTACCAGCAGATGGCGATAGAGTCAAATTAATATGGGCAGGCCACACAGTGCAATGAGTCTTCTCACTCATTGCTGCACATTTAAATATTTTTTACATAATTCAGTCCAATATAACATTGGAATATCAGATCACAAAGCAAAATAACTTTTTGTTCCACAACAGTGTAAAACAGATTTTGTTCACCCAATAAAAATACACATCCGTAAAGGTTATAAAGGGCATATAAAAATGAAAAATTCTTCTTCATGCTACATATTGAGCGGAGCATATTGAGTGTGTAGCAGCCTTTTCACTTACAATTTCCAAACTGCTTTTAGTGGATTACTTTGATAAAAAAAACTCAATTGGGTCACCAGTAATAAGTTATTGGAAAGTACCTGATGACGACTGATTAAAACCTCAGGTTTCGCTGGAAGATCAGCAAATATTGGCAGCTCTGGTAGGAGACTGTATCGAAAGGCTATTTATCTACTTTGCATTGTACAAATTTGGCCGTTATGAATGATGGAGAAGAAAGAACATCACTTTTAAAAGAAAGGCTGGTTTGCAATTCAACCACAACCCAACAAACAGAGAATGTGTAAGAAGCTCAGAAAAGGCCCGATGTGGGAAAAATGTTCCTTTCAGGATAACAGGCAAAACACAGCTTTAAGTGTTTTGGAAAACTAATACTACACATCATCCTGAGCACACCATCTTTAAGGTGTGACACGGTGTTGGAAGAATCATCCTGTTGGGACAGTATTCCTTAAGAAGTGACAAGAAATCCAATCAGAGTTGATGGGAAGATGAACATGGAGTATTCCTGAGGGAACAAACATATTAAAAGCTCCAGCAGACTTAAACAGATGTTTTGTATTTGCAAGACAACTAGCTAACTGTACAGCCAGAGCTGAGGAACGATCTATAGCAAAGCATGTTCAGGTGTTAGAATGGCCTAGTCAAAACACTCATCTGACTCTGAGAACTTGTGACAGAAAGAATGACACTCACAGATGCTCTCCATCCAATCTGACTGAGCTTGAGGAATTTTGAGAAGAAAATTAGGCGAACAAATCAGTGGATTTGAAAAGCTGGTTGAGACATGGTTTAAGTTATTTTCAGTGGTTTTCTTATTCGCAAAAGCCTTTTAAAACTATTTGTTCTTTTTTCTTACACTCCATTCAATTTGGCGTTAGTATTACAGAGCATTCAAATAAAATACATACACGTTTATCATCTGAATTTTACTTTCTGGCATGCAAAACCAATGAAACTGTCTATAAATCACCTCTGGGGGGCACTGCGTCATCATCGTCATCATCCTCAGTGTAAACGTGCATTCAGCGGGGAAGAAGGTGGTGCATGTTTTGAGGGGGGGAGGGATGATAGATTCCATTTCTATTCTACCTTTAATCCAACTGTGAAATTCAAAACTAAAAGGCAGCTGCTTTTTTTTTTCTACCAAAGTACTTCGCTGTAAGGCTGTGTACTGCATCAGTAACCCAGAGTTTCATCATCACACCTTTAGCAGAAGGAGAGGAAGAAGAAAAAATAAACATGGTCAGCTGGTAGAATATATATGACCTGTTAGAAATATATTGATCTATCCTGGATGTAGAGTAAAATAAATAAATCAATCTATCCAGAATTAAAGAGAAAAAAGATAAACAAGATATTTAAAAGGTCAAAGTGCATTAAGTAAAGCAGCTAATGAGCCATGTGACAGAAGCTACAGTAACTTCTGAACATCAAAGATAATCCTTCTAATTAACCTCGGGCCCATGCATGGAGAGGAGCACTTGGGGGCGGCGGGTGTTGGGTTGTGGGCAAAACGATGTTCACAGGCGACTGCATGGCACTTGAAACAGTAATATCCTACCAAACATTTCATCCAACTAGTTCCAACTGCTTGCCATAAGAACAAATGAATTTTTAAGATGCAGTAATGCGAGATTATGAAAATAAGAGGAGACATGAAAATCCACTTTTCCACTTTAAACATTTTATTACAGACAAAGGAAAACAAAACAAAAAAGAAGTATCTGTGACACAAAAATGAAGCTAATGTTGGTACATGTATGTGAGAAGTGTACCAACGACAAATTCAGAAAATATTTATTATTCTAAAAATAAGGTTGTTGGTTCAATAATAATAATAATAATAATAATAATAATAATAATAATAATAATAATAATAATAATAATAATAATAATGATGCGCCTGATGCAAAATAAGCCAAAATGTTTCTTCATAATGTCCATAAATACATGTAAAACCTGCAAAAAATTAAATAAAATAACCAAATTATAAAACATTATGGTACTCGACAGAACAAAATGGGGCTCTTTCGTCACTGGCTTTACAAATGAAAAAATACGTTTGGCAGGTTTGTACACAAAATTAAAATATCTACCCCCGATGACCTGAAAAGCAAATCCTGCTACAGTGAAAATTAAAATGAGATATCTTGAAAACGTTTTCCACACACACACACACACACACGCACACGCACACACACACACACAAAAAAAAAACAAAAACAAAGAAAAGAGAAAGATGGAAAAGTTTAACACAATTCTAAAACACCTAAGGAAACTAGTCAAAAACTTGAAAACCCACTGTTATGTTTTTTTTCTTTAGTAACATTTCACATTTAGCAACATATTTATTTTTTTTTTACTTCACCTGTACAAGTGATGTGAGACTAAAAGGATGGAAGGCGGGGCTATAGGCAAAGGAGGCGGTCCTTATTGACAAGAGTAGGAGGTGCTAAAAGGGGATTGGTTTAATCGTTAACTCCTGTAACGTCCTGAGGCCTCGCAAGCAGAGTGATGTCCTCCAGAGGAGTTCTGCTCGGCCGACAAGGACACCAAACAGTTTGCAGCCTTCGCATTTCCTGCTTGTACTTTTTTTTTTTTTTTTTGGAGAGACATGAACACAAGCGTCGACTTGAGCTTTTAATGTGTGTGGCCCCTCACTGAATCCGCCTGCACAGAAAAACCAAACAAAAGAGGGTTTTTTTTCTATAAACAAACATAAAAAATAAAAAATAGGGAGAGGGACTCCAGCTCAATACACACACGAGAGGGTTCCATTTTGGTGATATTTACAATCACTCTGTGATAAAGGAAATAAAGTCCTTTAGTAAGCGGAGCAATGATTTACAAACGGCTTATGTATTCTTGACGACACCAGCATTAAAATGTTGCTTTCCCTTCAGCCGGGGATGTTTCAGAAAGTCCTGAAGTACGTCCACCCCTCATGAAGCAACTATATTCTATATTCCTGCATTACATTTTCTACCTTTGAGTATGCTTTAAGCATTTCATCTTCCTAATAAGGATAGTTCATGGCAAACAGAGAGGAAGTGAGTGAAAAGGAAAGCGATTTAAAAATAATTAAGAAAAAAAGACAAAAAACATCAAAACAAGATGAGAGGACATTTTTTTTGGCCCTCATTTCCAGTATGCCGGCATGAGCTTAAAGCTCACCGCCACCTCCAAAAGCAATGTTCACAGACCAGGAGGAGGAAAAAAAAAAAAAAGAAAGCAAAGGAAGTGCCTTGGGCTTGTGGCCGATTAAGTGCTTGGCAAAAAGGTGGTACTGTAGCAGTCTTTGGGATTTTCAAAATCCATCAGAGAAAGAAGAAGAGGAAGAAGAAGAAGAAGAAAAAAGAAAAACAAAATGAATAAAAAGCAGATACATCAATGATGCTGTTGTTATGTTAGAAATCTCTCTGGAGTCTGACATGTGGAGGTCATATAACTTCAAGTGAGGTAGAGAGGCTTGTCCCGGGCTCCCATGCCACTGCTGATGAAGAAGACAAGAGCTGTGTCAATGTGTGACAGAATAAATCTGAACAGAGGTCTGTTAGCAAAACATAACTGATTATTTTACATAACATTTCACCAGGGAAATCTGTTTTTCTTTTTTTCTCATTTCAATGAAGGCCTGTTTTCTTTCCAATGAAGGCCTGGGGAGCGGCTCCAAAACAAACATGAAAGCTGAAGACAGACATCACAAGGCACAGACTCAAAATTTGCAGATCAGTTGGTATTTGAAATGTCACATCTGGAGTCGATTCTCCAGGTATCTTTACTGACAAACTAGAAGTAATTTAGAATCTTCTGAAAGTCCCAAACTACAGAAATCTGACACTCGAAGATCTCTGTAGAGAAGGTCTAAAGCAAAAAAACTCAGTCCTCTTCTAAGAGCCTCAAACAGGGTTTAACCCAACCTGTTTGGGATCCAGATGCATCGGCTCTAAATGAAGCAGACAGCAGGGATGTAAACAATTTGTTTGCATCCTTTTGTAAAGATGAGTACAAGCCCAAATTACCTTAAGAAATTATTGTTTTTTGACTAAGTCAAACTTGGCATACTTGAAGGAACCTCTAACAATTCCTGGAAAATAAAAGTAACTATAATGTTTTTTTAAAAAATATATATTTACTTTTTAAAATTTAATTAGTAACTCATAATAATTTCTCACTGCTGTCTGTTTTTGGTTCTGTTCTCTATGCTACATGAAAATCCCTCTTTAACTTTCCACTATGAATAACAATTAAACAACTGCAGCCAGGAGTGGATCTTGCTGTCCTAATAGTAAAAATTAGACCCCATTTAAAATCTAAACAAGAGAGTCTTTTTTTCTCCATATCATCACCAAAGAAAACATTCAACCAGGCACCATGTTCAGATGAGACTAACATTCCTGGTGGATCAAGCATAAAACAAAAGATTGAATGTGTGCAAAAATACAGCTTTTTTTTTCTTCCGTCGATCTTGGAGAACTTAGATTGCCTAACATAATAAATTGTTTCATATAACAACAGACTTTAAAAAGAAATTCAGTAGAACACAGCAGCAAGATGCCATTCTTTGCTGCAGTATTTCAACAATGAGTTTGGAGATTTTTTATTTTTATATATATATAATTTTTTCTGGACACATCTTTACCAGAAACAGCAACAAATTCATCTGCATCTGCATGTCCTCTCCAAAGTCCAAAGTAGCAACACAATATTTTTAAACGTGACACAAAATCTTTACTTGGTGACTGTCTGAAAATATTCACTTTATTCAATAAAGAAATGTATGTGGAGCGACACATAATTGGATGTCGGCACTTTTTCCAAGCTCGGTAATAGCATTGTTCTTGTGCTGCGTTGCTCATTTCAATTTCAAGAAGATGCTTTTCTTTAGCAGGTAAATTGCTTTTTATGATTAACACTGTCTGAGTGTCAGAGTGTGAAGCGAAATGGTTTAATGTAGATCACTTGGAAAATGAGGAGCTCTCACAGAGCTGCTTAGTATTCTCAACAGCTAGACGTCATGAAGTGCAGCAGAGTCAGAGCATTTTATCTTGGAAAAAAAAAACACACGGAAAAAAACAAAAAACTAAAAAAAAAAAACCCCAAAAACATGGAGCTATGTGTTAACTGGTGTTATGAGCTTACCCGCAGTGGTTGGATCCACATTCCCTGTTGCAGTACTCGCCATCCCAGTCGGGGTTCTGCCCATGCACTGGATTGGGGGCCCCTGGGGACTGCGAGCCCCCGACACTGTTCTGGTAATCAGCCTGAAGATGGGAGAATCCCTGCAGAGGAGGCGGAGGAAAGGTTATACCAGCCAAGCGTTTGTGATGGCCAGCCATCAGGGTGTGCTGAGCCATGATCTGTTATGAGGCCAAACGATGTCAGTGGTCTATGCTAGCTGCTGCTGAGAGGAAAATGTCCATTTTCCTCCCTCCATTTGCTCTTATTGCTTGGTTGAAATAGTTCTCACAATCTGCTCCTGGACTGGAGGTTTTATTGACTGAGGCCGTTACATAATTAGTTATTTTGATGTAAATTATTAAGAAAATCAAAGTTCCACTTTTGGCATAATAAACATGTTTGTGTAATAGTAATTAGCAAAAAAATCTTTACATAATTACGCAAATTCAATAAATGGGACAAAACTTTATTGAGGACTGCACCAACCTGTTGGCTGAGCGGCGGGGAATGCAGAGGCGCCTGGAGCCCCATTTGGTGTGAGATGATTGGCTGCGACTGCTGCATGCGGATTGGCTGATTCAGATGCAAGGAGAGCTGGGCGTGTGGGTGCAGAGGCGGGCTGATCTGGAAGGGTGCTGGGGGAGAGGCACTCATGCTGGGCGGGAGCATCTGGGACTGGCTGAGGGTCGGGCCCAGGGCGTGGCGCGGCGGCCCACCATAGCTCTGGAGCTCGGAGAGGGGGAAGGAGCCTGGGGGGCCCAGGTAGGGTGAAGAAGACTGAGGGGGCACGCTGTACAGGGGCTGTTTGGGGGGCAGCAAGTGAGAGGGTTGGCTGGTCTGCTGGGCACTTTTTGGTTCAGGATCATTGTATGTCTGCGGAACAAAAAATAAATAAACATTATTTTAGGTGCTGAAAAATGGAGGCAATGACAGAGACAAATGAAAGATCATCATCAGGTGGAAAATTCTGCTTTAAACTAAAAATGTGTATTGGATGGAGATGTGCAAAAAAAAAAAAAAAAAAACATGAAGTTTGCTCTGCTTTATGCTTCTAAGTTTCAAGCTTGAATGTGGAAATGGTGGCAGCCGTTCTGAACTTATCAGTGAGGACATACAAAGAAAATGTGATTCTCTTTACTGAATCATTATGTTCACAACATTGTGTAACACTTCAGTTTGTGTTCTACCTGTTTCCCTTGGAGACAAAAAGTACATTTTTAAAGACTGTCGTAAAGTTTATCCCATAAGATTTTTTTTGTGCAATTTTAATGTAGAAATATTATTACTTTCAATCCTCTGTAAACATAACAAATATTCACCAATTTTCTGACAGTATAAAATTCTTCCCTGTTAAATGCCTGTTTTAGAGGTTAAATTTTGTCTTTTGTTACAAAAAAACACACACAATTTGTTTTTCCCCCCCATTCAGTATAAATAAATTAGTAGCTTCCCAGAAGATAAAAAACTTGTTTTTCACCCAGTGGAGAACAACAGCTAATGAAATTTTAAGCGATTTGAACACATACTAGCAAAAACAAATAAAAAAATAACCCATAAATATACAAACTTGCAAATCTTATGCCATTTGCGTCCACACAACCAAAACTTTATCCACTGACCTTTATAAAGAAATGATTACCAGACATAAGCAATGTTAATTTTTAGTTTATTTCATCTGATTAATTAAGTTTTAAAGTTGTTATACAGTGTTATCACAGTGTTTTAACCTCGTTATACCACGTTAACTTTTAACATCGAATCAATGCCTTTAGCACTGAAAAACAACTCAAAACTGCCATATTATTTTAATATGAATTGAATCTTTTTACACCAACTTGCATCTCAATCATTGCTGAGCATGTTTATGATAGCTGCCTGCTTGAGGACACTAGAAGGGTGCAAGAGGTGGAAGCAAGAGGTGTGACCTTCAAAATAAAAGGTGATTTTTTGAAAAATAAATGCAGCCTATTTGGATTTGGGCACAAAATTGACAATTTATGAATGCATTATTTAGAGTCTTCATGAGGGTCAGCAGAGGACATCTGGAGGGTAGGATGTGGCCTACAGAGTCCAAATTTAAACAATGTTTAAGAAAAACATGCTTAACAATAACTTATTGCCTAAAATGATAAAAAAAATATATAAGTGTATAATGAACACTCAGAGTAGGGAGGTGGAAAAGTGAGGATTTTTGATGCTGTTGTTTATTAAGGATTAATCTGAATCAGCATCAGCACACCAAAGATTCACAAGCACCAGAGATCAGACAACTGGTTGTGACGCTTGATTGACATCCGTGACACTGACGTTTTAAGTGGTTTATGTGCTTCACATGCTCATGACGGCAATCCAGCGATTAGAGGGCTAAAGTGAACTTCGTTGCTTTAAGGGAGAAGGCTGAACTCCACCAAATTCCTGAAAACTTGACCTTTTGCTTTCAGGACAGTGAGCAGGTGCAACACCCCCACCACCTCCTCCAGTCTCTCCGCAGGCCTCAGTGATGAGCTGTCAGATTGCTCATCTCCAGCCATCAGTGTTGATTAGAAGGTAATGGAGCCCATTTGTATGAATAGAGCTAGGGCCGAGGTAATGATCAATAGACTCCTTGACAGATAGATGGGAAAGGAAGAGGAGCACACACGCACACGCGCACGCACACACACTTACACATGTGCACGCATACATATATGCAGGACCCTGGGCAGAGAAATGAGGCTGTTTGCCTGCAGAACAAATGGAATGACAAAAGGAATCTTCCCCTCACTATATTGTGTGTGCTGTTAATACGAGGCGGCACTAAACAATGCAACCCTGCTTTCCTTCTTTTTATCCCAGTGCTTTTTTTTCTCTTCTTTTTTTGCTGGTGTATACAACGCAGCTTCGTTCTCTGGGCAAAGAGTGTGTCATAGATCTGAATTAGCAGGAGAGTGTCAGAGAAGGAAGCAGCGGCAAGCCAATCATTGCCCGAGTTGTTTTGTGATGTACTTCCTGTTGTAGATGATGAGATGAGGAAATCAATGATCTAACGCATGACTAGTCTGTTGATGTGAGATAAGATTAGGATTTCTATTTTACGAGGATATGCACTGTATATTCATCTGGTAGAACAATTATTTTTAATCGTGAAATCCTGAACGATGACATGGTCATATGCTTATGTGCTTTCTTTTTGTGACCTCTTCCTTTTTACCATACACTGCATATTTCATTCGTAATGTATATTAAAATTCCCTGCGGATCTGATGGAAATCAGGTATTGTTCCAAATATAGCTCGCTATTTTTGCATAACCCCCCTCCAATGTCTTCAACATCACAGTCTCAAACCATGGAGCACCTACACCCCCACCTCAGCCCATTAGCAAGGATTTTCCATCCAATCCATCATCAGTCTTAGCCAGGGCTTGTGTGTCATAAGCGTTACCTTGGAAACCAGACTGGCTCGGTACGCAGCCAACGCTTTCAGGTACTCTTTCTTAGCTGCCTCAGTTTTCCTCTTGTAGCCCTGCGAAGAAGGAAAAAAAACAAAAAACAACAACCACAATAATCAAAAACAAGGGACGAGGGGTTGACATGCTCATAAATGTGCAAAAACACACACATGCACACACACACAGAATTCCTTTTAGCTCACTTGCTTAAACACCCTGGAGGTACACACCCAAACCCACACACAAACATGTCCGTAATGGTTCCCTTTCCATCAGAGCCAATGGTACAGAACACCTCCATTTCCTCATCGTGGTACTAATACTCCCTCATCTTAACGTGTCTCCCTCTATCGTAGCGTCACATCATTTCCATTCCAATCCACCTAAAGAAATGGACTGGAACTTCTCGTTGTCTTTTGCTCTGTTCAGAGCCACAATAACATTTTCAGGGCACTGACGTCTGCGCTAAACCAAAATGGTTGCCGTCATTTGGTATATAAAGATCCCTTAAAAGACTTTTTTTTTTTGGCCTTCAGTATTGGTCCAAACTCCTGCAAGTACTTGTTGCAGGAATCTCAATGTGTTTAGTTTTAATTACGCTCAATTCATTTCAGCTTATTTGTAGAGCACAAACTCACAGCAGATGCCATCTCAAGGCCCCTTACAAGACAAACAGATCCAATTCAAGTTTAACCAAAATAGTCCAATTACATTGATAGATGACAGCTTGCCATATTCAATTACATTTCATTTAAACACCAGTAAGAATACAACGTGGTCAAATCTGGTGCCATTACAAAGGAAATATTCTAAGGCAGCACAGGAAACAGTCATAAACTTTGCAGATATTTCACTTCCAGAACAACCATAAAGCGATAGACAGTGAAATTACATCGACTCCCCTTAACAGGAAGAACTCGACGTAAGCCCATAAAGCACATTCACAAAACGCAGTGCATGCACAGAATCGGGCCAGTTCTGCTGGGAAGCTTTTAACCAAACATTGTGTGAGAAACTGTAACTGTGTTAGAAACAAAAGAAGAAACCTCATGATTTTCCAAATTCCACCGTCTTGAACTGAGAAATCTCCACAGAAAGAAATAAGAAAATTTAAGAAATGCTGGCACTAGCCAAGTTTAAAATTTGTATTTTGATTAAAGAAATTGCTATGCCATTAATATAGGCAGGCAAGTTCTAAACAGAATACATAATTTTTACAAATTCAGATGCATTTAGAAAATTCTTATGAATGAACAATTTTAGTATAGAAATAACTACTATTGAAAGCCATTTGGTTTCATTTCGATGTGGTCTAGTAATCAAGGTTATGGGTTATTTCCTTTCAAACCACACTTTGGTTGCTTTAACATAAGATATTTGTCACTTTAATCCATTTTCTGCAATAAGAATCCAACACAGTGCGCTAGGTCAAACCCATAAGCCAACCCTGTCATGTTCAAAGGACCCAGGCCTAGATTGTCAACAAAGCACCGGGTCAGCAAAGATCAAATTAGTTCTTAACCATGCAATTTTTTGAGTGTGAATATTCACATGTTAGTATTCTAATTGATGCACTGAACTGAAAAACACAGGAGTGTCTAAACACCCGTGAAACACAACATTGTGATCTCCTACAACCCTGTCATCATTAGCATTTCCTATTTATTACCGCAGAGCAGGGGTTGACATTAACTGGCAACAAAAGGAATAGATAGTTCCTCCTGAATAGCCAAAATGTCCTTCAGCTGAATCCAAGGATGAGAAAAAAAATACTGGAGAGGTAACTATTTGTGTATTCCAAGCAGGATCAAAATAGCAGGCGAGAAATATAAATAAAGAGAGGAAAAGAAAAATTCACACATTTCAGCTTGTCAGAAGGCCAATGAAGATGCATGGTGGGGAGATATCCGTCACAGAGGCGAGAGGGGGAAAGGAAATGGGAAGTTATATTGGCCTTTCACTTTTTTTTCTTCATATTTGAGGTAGTTTTGTGTTAAAACCTCGTAAGACATCCCTGTTTTGTGATTGTTTGAAGCAAACAGAGCTGCAGTGAGATTCCAGATTCTCTTTCATATGCGATTGTTTGCTTTCGCAGGATGCATTAGCGTTTGGCTTATGAGCATATTTACCCAGCGCAAAACATATCACTCCTTGTCTGCTGAAATCTCCCAAGGCATGTTTATATTTTCCCCACATTGACTGTTCCAGGCTTGTAAAACGTCCTAGGTTGTTAGTCTCGGACTGTTTTATTGCTGTTGGTGCACGGACCCCTCCTCCAGCCCTCCCGCTCCCTCCCTTTGGTAGAATTAAATTTAGAAAGAAAATCATTTTAATGAGAGTCAGGGGAGCGGGGATAAACGGATGGATTATCTTTAGAAAGAGAAGAACTAGCTCATTAAGACGAGCTGTAACTCACAGCAACGTTCAGGTAATTACACAAAAGATAATGACAACAAAAAGGCTGCTCGTCTGTTGCAGCACACGCCACCTACTGGTGGGAGAAAACTGAATATGTCGGCACTTAAATAATGCTATTTTGGTGAGTTTATTTGGGTTTAGCTTTATCAGCTGAACTAATATATTTAGAACCAATTCAATTAGATATGTCATGCCTTATGTATGCGTACCTGAACCCCGTGGTTGTATTTTTGCCTCATTTAATTTGGTTTCATAATTTTGCTCATATTTCAGTTGCAATCAAGACATGATCATTTTTTTCCCTGTCTATTTAGAAAAAGTCACTTTTTACTGCAGAATTATGCGTGGCTCTACATAAATCGCAGAAGTGACAGCCTTCCATTTGCACTTAAACACAGCATGCATTTGTGGGCTTCAAAACTTGATAATGGGTGCATAGCAGGCAATTTGTGCCACACAGACACCTTTTTTTTCAGAACAGAGAAAGTATTAGATCTGTGAGATTTAAGTGAAAAAAAAAACTGCACATGAAATATTAATATTTATGCAGGCTGTGATGTGAACATTTGCAGGATTATTCTACAAACTCCGACACTGTCTGATGTCTCTGAATCTGAGTGAGCCTCCCAATTTATGCACCAATCATTATTCGTACTTCTACTTTAATGCTCATAATTTGAAGCCTATATTTCCATAATGCTTTCTCGTTCATCTGCATGATCAGCATTCTGTCAGACGACACCCAAGCTTCATGTCTCTAATCTAAGTTTCTAAAAATTTGGATGTTTAGCTTTTAATCCTTTCTAAAATAAACATATAAATAATGAAAAGATTTTTAATCCTTTCTGAGGTAGAATAGAAATCCAACGTATAATTGCAGTTTGAGACAACTGCAGGCTCTTCTGTGACAAGAAGAAAAAGGAGTCCTGCAGCAGATGGTTAAGCTCCCTCTGAGCCCTTATTACAACATCATTGAGTCAGTCTGGCATTAAATTCATAGACAGAAGACAGCGAGACAGCCTATATTCCCAGAGGAATCATAGCAAGTTCTTAGAGATGTCTCCAACACCTACGTACCAATTATTTTGATAAACTTTAAAAGGAAAGCAGTCAACAGCAGAGAACTGGCTTCTTGAGGGGCAATTACATACAGTTTTAATACATTTCACTATATTATTCTGTAGGTATGCAGCATAGTGTTTATAAAAGCTTTACAGTTTCATTGTTGTCAATGAGTTTCAAGTTGTGTTTTGGATGCCCCTTTGTGTTTCGGCCTGTAATTCGCTCCTCCACAGGCGTAAATTTTGTACCTGCTTCTGTTCCTCCCCGAGGCTGTCCCACATGGAGGCCACAATCTTGGAGACGTCTCCAAAAGTGGCATTGGGGTTTTGGCCTTTGATGGCAGCTTGGGTGTCTCTGAAGAACAGCGCGTACGCTGACACAGGCTTCTGGGGCTCATTGGGGTCCTTCTTCTTTTTCTTCTTCTGAGGTTTGGGCTTGGGCTTCATCATTTCTGCCGCGCTCCGCTTCTCGTTGCTTATCTGGAGGGGGAGAGGAACAAAGAGACAATTGGTTATGATCTTCTGATGACGCAAACTGATCTAGATTTTTAACTTTGGAAAAACTCACACATAAATTACATTCACATATAATCAATAAGGTTATCAATGAATATTTGTAAACATTCAGACCAGTGCCATTATGAACAATGCCTATTCTGAACATAACTTCAACACAACCCAGTCCTAGCCAGAACCATAATGCCAGTCGTAGCACTTTATCTGATTTCCACCTAACTTTTGTAAATCAGTTCTTTCGTCGCCGCATATTAATGACACAGATCCCCAGACATTTATCTTGTTATTTTTAGGACTGCTGTGCACTCTGGCTTTTCCCTCAGCAATACAGCAGACTGGAACAAAAACTTATTTTAAGAAAATACAACCAAAATTCCACACCAAATTTTAAGCTGTCACTAACAAATATCGTCTCCTTTCTCCAAACATTTTGTTGCCACTTTGCCCAAAATGTTGAATTTGAAAGTCATGGGTCATAGAAAAATAAATAAATAATTACATGTTGTGAATTATTTTATTTTTAAGCTGCTCAACAATAAACGAAGCAGATTGTGACTCTTGCACGGGCCACCCTGCACGCCCGTCTCTTTTTTTTGTGGTGTTCTGAGTAGAAGACTTCATAAGGTTATATTTTCCTTATTTATTTTTGCCTTTCCATTTTGGTGAGTGGATTGCTTTGAATTCTGAGTCAGACTGTGTCACACTGCTCATGTGACCATGTTGTTTTTCCTCTGGATTGTATCTCCCTTGCCTCCAGAGCAAGATTTTGTTGAGTTCACATAGAAAAGTTCATATTGCCTTCCATCGAAGCAACTTGTGGATGTGCTTGAAAAGCAAACATATTTCTACATAATTCCTTTAATTGGTGTTTTGATGCGGTTAAAAAGTGGTTAGAGTTGATTGAATGGAAAAAGCAATTTCTGACTTTCAGCATCTTTGCTTAGGTAAAATTTGGATGTTGCCCAAAGTGCACCGAATTTTGGTACATTTTCCCATAGCTACTTAAATCTTGTCTGGGCTTAAATAGCCATAAAAACACAAGTCTGACAGAACTCTTGAACATGGTGGACACTATTTCTTTCTGCCTGATTGACAGAGTGTAATCCACTTGCATTGCTTAGCTGTTTTGTTGTGCACATGGACTTGAGATAATTTTTTCCAATTAAATTTTGCAGTTTTTGTTTGTGTTCTTCTTGTGGTATTGTAAGGCTCTGAAAGCTTTTTTGTTCTTTTGCTTGTCTTTGTGTTGTTTGTATTCATTTGGTAATGGCTTAGAAAAAGAGAGAGCAATGGACTGCCTCAAGCTGAAAAAATAAAAACTCACAAACTTGCACACATTTAACCTGAAATGTTTGACAAATAAAGATGCGAGATAAGCTGATAGAGCAAAGGCTGTACATCACGTGAACAATTATAAATACGAAAACACACAACGGCAAAACACAAAGAGAGTGATTACATTTATGCTTGTCTTTGTGCACGCGATATCAGTAATAACACAGTATGCTGAAATGTCCCCACATTTTCATACAGCAGAGCTACTTCCATCAGAGTAATGTGCTGCTTCATCCAATACACATGAATACATTTTCATTTCCAGGTAGAGTTTTGACTGGGAGTCAAATCCAGGTCACCTGATTCTGCGTGTGATTCTGTATGGAAATTGCTTTGTGTGCTCTGGAGAAACCATGTGAAGTGAAGGATGGAATGCGAAAGAGAAGGAGAAAAACAGCGAGATGAAGGGAAAATCTTGTTATTATTATGAGAACAATGTGAATTAACCTATTTTTTTTCTGTCACTAAAAAACATGCATTTGACAAATGATCTAAAACTACGGAGAATATAGATCAGGTACTAAAATGCTGCAATATTGCTAAATGTATGTAAGTCAGTGCTTTATGTTTGAAGCATTTTCTATATAATTTGGAACCGGGGTGATCTGCCAATAATTGACACCAGAATTATATTCTGTAATACACTGCAGCCATATTTTAATTTAAACTTAGAAGCTGCTCTGGCTTCAGGAGCCTTTTGAGCTTCTTTCAACGGGGACCTGCCTAATTAAGCTTCACAGCTTGTATTAGCTTGTCTTAGTCTGAAGTAAGAAATACATGAGTGGATTTGTTGTTTTGAAGAACGTTAATTGATAAAATGTTACAATGGCACTAAAGAGACCCCCATTACCTCAAGCAATCTCTGTGAGTGATAATGAGAAGAAATGGTGACAGAAGGATATTTCCTCTCCTGCTCCTCTGATCCAGGATTCAAAAAATTTCAAACAAAGAAGAATGCGTCTTGCCACATCGTAGAAAAAATATTCACCCACATATGTACCAAAATGCAGCGAGAGGACATTTAGAAACATTCATTTCCATCGCAAGATTAAGTAACAACCTTGTTTTCCCCTATTAACTGTCATCTGAAAAAAAAGATTGCCTCTGAGAACGACATTGTTTTAGGAAAGCATTTGCCAAACAAAAGCTGCATGAAATTAACTAATCAGAATTCAAGGTTTGGGAGAACATTTGCCAGCTACAGAAAAAAAAAAAAAGAAATAAGAAAGAAAAAACTTCAAAATGGTTTTTGAGGTGTTCCTGAATTTAATGAATGTTTCCTCCAAAGCTTTGCTTGTCTATTTTGCAGATTACAGGTAATATTCATATTTTTTATGCGTGCGAGGATATGCGGTTTCATTAAAAAATAATCACCCCTCACTTTTAGGCAATGAGGCAGAAGACAGGCGTTTGAAACAACATCTGTTCGAGCGAACCTTTGATGTGAAAATAGAATAAACTGGCAGAGGAGCTAATGGAATGACAGAAAACAAGGGGGAAAAAAAGGAGGATAAATAATCTCCAAGAAAAATTCACATGTATTCATATGGAAGGAGAAAATAATGACACACGGCAGCTCACTGCTGCATGCAGGAGAATAAGAAGCAAGGCTCTCTTTCTTTTTCTTCCATCTATTTCTTTATTTATGATTTGACAACCACAATCATGAACTCCAATATACACAGTAGAGAACGGAGGAAGTTATAACATTTCAATGAATCTGAAGGACTGGCAAAAAATTAAAATTTAATGAAGACAGGCCCAACTTACTGAGAAAAGAACAATGTTTTAGGTAGGTTCTTTATTTTTCCTGAAAGCCATTTTCTACATAATGGAAATTAGATCAGTAAATTTGTAAAATAAAAAGTTTGTACACATTTCAGCACATTTCACTACCTTTAAATAGTATATTATAAGTAAATAAATTTAAAAAATCAATAAGTGCATGCCTAATTGTGCTTGTCTATATGTTTTACTTTTGAATCTACATCCGTTTTTAGTAAGAATTAATGTACTGATGTAAAGAGATGCAAATTTGTTGATGACAAAGATGTTCATCAGCAATTTCTGAATTGCAGTTTTTCTTGATTATCATTTAATAGTGGACAAATAGCCTGAAAACAGCAAGAACATCACATCTGTTTGCCTATTATTTAAATTGCTTTTAAAATGTTCTACAGTCTGAACTCTTTATGTATTTAATTCATTTTGCCCACCATGTTGCTGCTTCTGATATAGTTTCTCATAGTCAGTAGGGAGATATGCATCTAATCCTCTTCTGCAATGAACCTTTATTGATCCAAAACCGAGTCAAGGCAAAGCTCTTGGATTCTGATGTGCTGAAATCTTGATACTAAATCTTGAAGCTGTAGAAACATCAATTTATTATCTGTTTTTGTGTTGCGCTGACTCAATCTTGGCATGTAATATTTCTTTCTTGAACAAACATGTCCATAACTTTCGCTGAAACTTTTTTATTTTGTTTTTACTGATGCAACCATAAATTAAATCCAGAAGGGTCTATTAAAAACAAATTCTTTCCCAATATTAATCCTCTACTTTGGCCAGCAAAAGAAGTCTCATGTTTTCCTCCAGCAAATCAGTTGTCATAAATAATAAAAATGTGACTCTTTCGTAAGCAAAAAAAAAAAAAAAAAAAATGGAAGTCTGTGGCGCCTTTAATAAACATTTATAATACAGAGAGTCACATGAAAATGTCTGGCTATGGCAGAAGCAAAAATGATATTATCAGATATAAAAAATGCTGAATAAGGTGTCATTTAGATGAAAGATAATCAAATTAAACTACTTCATCACCTAATGTTGCCTCATGCTGCTGGTCAGTGACTGAAAGAAGCCTGCTACAATTTTACCAGAGATTCATTCTTTACTGTTTATTTCAGTCATATATTCATGTGTAAAAATCAAAACAAAACAAAATGCTACAGATGACATTGTTACAGCAGCAATAATCTACCTGGCATATTATTGTAGTGGCAACAGAGATATGTTATATTTCAGATTTAAATAAAACATGTTACAACATTTTTTATTTTTTTGTTTTGTATTTATTGTAGCCTTTGTGCAAAGACACATTGAACCGTGAAAAATCTTGCAACATATTTGTTTTTAGTGCATAGCACATTTTCTTTTGCTTGCAATGTATGAGGAAGGATTGACCAACATCACATTATTGGACATTAGTAACAAGAAACCTTTCCTATTTTTAGTACATAGTATAATACATAAGTATATAAGTTAGTATATAAGTGTAAATGTTGTTGTTAGATCAGGTATTAGAACTGGGACCTTCTGTGAATTAGTGTTAGTATCTGGTCCATTCCTTTATGAAGATCAATTTCTCGTGATGAATTTGCCATCGCTGTAAGTTATAAAAACCAAAAGGTTTTGGTTCATTTTAGGCTACAAGTGTGTAAGGAACATGATTGATTCATGAGTATGTCATTCACGGTCTACATGTGATTTATGGACGTGGGGATCGTCGTGCTGGAGGACACCATTCCCATCAGGATAAAAATGTTGCATCCAAGAAAAATATTGATCATTATGAACGACTTTGTATTGATTCAAAGGACACGTCCCTCTGCGATAACAAGTGGACTCCAAGCACAAAGCCAAAATGGTTGCAACAGCATGAAGGCATAAAAGCCTCCACTTTAATCTTGAAGGTAATATTTTGCTAAACTATTTTTTTTTATTTTTTTTGTTGTGGGAACCTAGAGGACAGCGGAAAGCAACCGGATGATCGACTGAAGTCTGTAGTGAATGCAAATGAATCTGAATGAATTCGTTTCATTTTTTGGTTGCATGTATAAACTATGTTAACTTTTCAAAACCCTTCTAAAGAAAACACACTACCTAAATACAATATTATGATAAAAAAGCTACTTTTGAACACTGCACTAAAAGGTCAACAACAGCACATGACAGTTACCAGGTAAGACCACAATGTCCTGCACAGTCTAAATTTATTTTGTCCACAGCTTTCTAATTTAGCAGCAAAAGATTGAACTACAGTGTCAGCCTTTGCTTGCTCATCCCATCAGCGTTTCTGTTGTCTGAGAGAGAAAGAGATGGAAGGGATGGTAAGTGAAGAGAGAGAGAGAGCGAGAGGGAGAAAGAGGGGTAGAGATAGAGTGGAGGAGGGGGTAGCTGTAATTCTGAATGGGCCGAGCTGCACTGGCAAGACAAGATTAGAATTGACAGCCTGATAACTGCATCACTATCAAAACAGCAGAGGGAAAGAGAGAAATAGTTCGAGGCTGGGAAAGCGAGGACGTGAAAGCAAGTGAGAGAGAGGTAACAAAAAAAAAGTGAGGTGAAATGAAAGCGAGACACAGTTAATGCAAAACCAAAAACAAAACAACAAAAAAAACATAGAAATGTAGGGAGAAAAAGACAGATAACGAGAACAAGAATGATGCACCGGCCAGGCAAGGTTAAGAGAAAGGAAAATGACACAATAAAAGGACGGAACAGTCTAAGAGAGTGGAAAAGTGCCCAGTGACAACAACGTTCTTAATATGCATTTTAATAAAGATCATCACAAACAGTCACAGGCAATACGGGAAGTGCTTCATGCAGGAGTGATTTTAAAAGGCCCATAAAGGCGAACAGGAGCAACTCCGGGATGATGAGCACATACAAAGAGATGGCCATTAGACTAAAATGAGCTGCAGATCCTCAACACAATACAGAATCAAAACTGAGGTGTAGTTTCATGGGCATCTGACTAAATGGTTATAAAAATTAGGATCACCAATAAAAAACATAGGAGCAGAGGTTGTTGAAAGCATCACTATAAAAACTCATGGTGGACATTCT
Organism: Poeciliopsis prolifica; assembly: GCF_027474105.1. NCBI lineage: Eukaryota > Metazoa > Chordata > Actinopteri > Cyprinodontiformes > Poeciliidae > Poeciliopsis > Poeciliopsis prolifica. The sequence goes on from NW_026562404.1 coordinate 1,786,378, forward strand.
TTTTTTTTTGTGTGTGCTGGGGGATGATTTCTGGTTGTCCAGTGATTGAGGAGTAATATTTAATACATGCATGTCTTTCTTTAAAGCTGCAGTTCAGAAAATCCAAACAAAGATTACAGAAATCAGGATACAATGAATTTCAAAACTTTTAGTTTGTCAAATGCTTATTTGGTCGATGCATTTGTCAGTGCAATATCACTTCTGTGTCAAACTCAGCTTAATCTTATCTTCTTAAACCTTCATTATTTTGTCCATAGTGAATCATCTAAGATTTACTATGGAAAACGTGAAGGGATTTTTTTTCTTCCCTTCAGTTTTATTCAAAGCACAATACCAAGTAATAAACTGTAAGAATGCAAAATGCGAAATAAAGACACATCTGGTTTTGAAAACCTGACACACATAAAAACGCAAATGATGCATTTTAAGTATGCTGTCATCAATCAATGCCCCACACACTCAGCTGCATATCTGCATTGTCTTTAAAGTGCATAAAAGTGAGCTTTTTTTAATGCATTTAACATTATTGTACATGTAATTTCCAGCCAACTTTGTATTTTTTTTTCTGGGCAGAATGAAACATTTTCTGGCACAAACATCTTAATTCGGCCCATATGCGAAACATTATCATCATTATTGGTGCAGAATTTAGAGCTCCTTAAAGGTTGCCATGACCAGATAAAAATTTTACTACATGCTGCACTATTTAAAGGCTCAACCTGCTCAAAAAATAAAATAAAATAAAATAAAATAAATCACTAATGTCAGTTTTCAGTTTCTGCTTGGAATTGGAACCAACTGGATTCCCTAATAGTTATTTGAACACTTTTAGTCACTGGAGCTGAATATAGTGCTTTCTTCCCCAGATGGCCAGCTGGTTAGGAAGTACAAAAAATAAAACTGTGAAAAATGACAATGGCATCACAAAAAAACAAACATAACACTAGCCACTGTTGCGTGTTCATAGACCCAGAAAGACTTTATGTGGTTTTGACTACATAAAAATAATTAAGTTAGAGTGTATACATATATGAAGTATGGAGAACCATTTTATTTTGGCCTGCTCTTCTGCCCTTCTAGGTTCTGTGATCGGATTACAGAGGTAAGAGCTAAAATTAACAGAGATTAATGTTAGATTAAGATTCAGGTTAAAACCGACGGGTTTTAGCTGCGATAGTGCAGACAGCCTAAAATTATAGTTTTTTATCATTCAAATTAAGAAACTGTTTAATGTAAAAGTTGAGATTCAAAGTGCACCTGTATGCAATGTCATAAAAACCGCTTTCATATGAAGGTTTGGCAGTAAGTGCTGAGACCATAAACAAAGCTGCAAAATGTTTGTAACTCTGATCGGTTCTGTAAACTAAACGTGCTTGTTTATCCCCCATATGGGAACCAAATTTTTGAAGTTTGCAATTAAAGTAGTTCTTTTATAAACAGTTTGTCAGCAACAAGGGAAAAAAAAAAAACATTTTCCTCCGGAACATTTTCCTTTCCCCCTCCCTGCAATCGCCTTGTCCTTGCATATTTCCATCACCTTCTTGACATCAGTCTAGATGAGTTAAAATGTGCCTTAAAATACACGCAGCGCCCACCTCATCTGGAAGCAATTACAGCTACAAGTTAAACCGCCCATCTGTATGCAATAAGCAGAACTACAACAGATCTCCGAGCAGAACCAGGCTCTCATCCAGAGAGCAGCACTCGTTAAATGAAAACACAGTCCAGCTCAAACAGTAATGAACCGGAAGTCCAGATTCTTGATCCTAATCTAAAAGACATAACGGGCTGTGAGTGGGACTCATATAAATCATAAAAAGAGGCTGCTATAAAAAATTGTAGGCGGTCCTCATTTTGTTTAATCAAAAACTACACAAAATCTCTCTGATGTGGGGTATGTTGCTCAAGCTTTCAGAGAACAAGGCTGGCAAGAGCAGGAACTGGAACTGCACATTTTGATTGAAACGTAACCCCGAAGCCACTGCCGAACTCAGCTGCTTGATTTATTTGACATTAGGAGATGACTGACAGCTCAGAGGAGCTCCTCCCCGCATGCTTTGCCTAACAACATTGGACCCACTTAATCAGTCTAAATTGCAAAGTCGAGGCCCTTGTATTTGGTAATGTGGTGAAAACAGTGGCAAGTGAGAGCTAATTAGATTAACGGTAGTTTAACGAGCTGTTGGAGGGGGGGCCCCCGCAGATTGGATTTTAATAAATACGAAGCGGCAAAAAGCATCTGCTATGCACTTCCTGGCTCTGCTGGCATCCTAATTGGCCCCAGTGGGTTACGGCAGCTCAGCAATACGTGGTGCAATTTAAGGAGGCAGAGGAGGGCAGGGGAGTCGGGAGGGGGGCAGGGGCAAAATGCTTATCTTCTCTCCAGGTAAGTCAAAGAAAAGGAATAAACAATATGCCTTTATAAGTGTTTGCATTTATTAAAAAGGTGCTGCCGATTGCGTTTGAACGCTAATAAAAATTTCCCAAGACTTCAATCACCATGCAGCCTCCATGAAATGTTAAAGCAAGGGGAGAAAATGTCCTGCGGTATAATTAAAGCACATTTCTGCGGTGTTTGTTTTTCAAGATGGTGTGCCCCCACGATGAGGTCTTTGCAGGGGCAAACAGCGCAGAAAGGAAAAAACAATTAATCAAACATGAATGAGCGACCATTGCAGGGTTATTTCCATAGCAACAGCCTGAGGGGACAACTTGAACCCTTTAATGTTAGCTGGTGATGTCTCTTTGTAAACATGTGCACAGCGGGGGGAGAAAGCCAATGAGAGAGCCTGGCAACAGAGGCATCACAGGGCAGCAACCTCTTGGTATCAATCGAAGTTTCCATTATGTGCTGGAAAGGAGTGAAAGGTACACTAAAATCATTGTATTGTGGCGCATTTGGAGATGAAACGCAGGATTTTGAAGACGCATCTGCAAATATCAGAGTTTGGTGAGCAGATTTTGTGTGGAATTAAAACACAGAAATGATAAAATATAAAGCATCATGTTAGAATATATAGCTGCATTTTGGAGTATAAAATTCCCTTAGATTTACATGTATATTTATTGTCACATTTTGTCACATTATAAACACAACATACATTTATTTCATCAGGATTTTATATGATAGTGCTTGTTAAATGGCTTATAGCTGCATCTTTTATATCACAAACACATTTAGCGCCACACACTTCACTCTATGTGATTTTGTGTCCTGTGCTGTATAAAGGGATGCATATATATTATTTGTGTTGGTTCCTGTTACGGAACAATGGATAAAAATTTGTGCTTGTTATCGATGGTCATTGGTGTGTATCTCTCCCTTAATAAACAATATTAGCACAGATTTTTCACAGTTTTTACAAATAAGATGAAAAGTGTCGGGCACATCAGTTGTGGTGAGTCAGGTCTGAGTCGCTATTAAATAGCAAAAGCTTAAGATTTAATGTCGACTCAAGAGTTATCGTTCTTTAATGGGATCAAAATAATTTGAAAACGGTAGCTCAGAGAAAGGTTTGGCAGTAAGTGCTGAGACCAATTGAGCAAATGATTCATTTTATCTCCGCTGAGCTAAGGTTGTTTTTTTTTTTTTACACAAATTACTTGTATTCATGGTAATGGTAACATTATATATGGTGGGTATGGATTTCCCTGCAATGAGTCTTCACAGTATGTGCCGGTAAAAGGAGTTGGCAACAATTTCCAAACTCACCTGTTTTTATTTAACACTGCTATTGAGCAAACATTTACAGTGAATAAACTGCTGCAGTTTAGACACAGAAGGATATTTTCTCCTGTTAAATGTGTGTTCAATTCATTGACCCAGGACGCTGGTGAAGCATGGTTCATCTGTCCACGTTTGGTGTACAACTACAAAAATAACTAAATAGATATCACTCAAACTGAACTTTATCAAAACAAGCAAAACAACAACAAAAAAATGTGACATCTCTATGGTTTGACATCCATGATTTTGGGCTATTTGGGTCTTCTGGACTCTATAACTCTTTTCCGGTTGCACTATTTTGTGCTTAACAAAACAAATGTGCTGCACTCATACTTACAGTTTTCTGTACACATGACTTAGACGTAAGAATGTTTCTTTGAATTCATCACTTCCTTATTTTTATATTGTATTCAGACTAGATAGTATGCAACTGAAGAGAGAATGTTAATTTCGGTAAACAGATATTTGAGACCTAACTTCGACTTAAGGTGAAGGACCTAATCAAAGACTATACAGCGGAAATAGGCAGCAAACATAAACAAATCATCATAGACATAGTCCTCAAAGTCTAATATCTAATTTCAGAATCCATTTTTCATATGAAAAGATTATCTGTTTATATAACAAGAAGACTCTCGCAGCTTCCAGCTGTGAACAACAATGCAAGAACCGAACAGCACAAACAAGTTTCATCAAGACCGTAGGTTGACGGTGGCTGACTGTCGTTTCACATATTCCCAGATGGAATATTGGAGGAACTGCTGTCAAAGCAATCTGCCTTCTTTGTCCACAGATGTGATTAGAAAGCAATAAAAAATCTTCAAATTTGCCACAAGAATTTTAAAGTAATGAGGGAAAAGTATGAACTGAGGAGAAAATAGAGGTTCATGCTTAAAAAACGAACCTGATTGCAGGCTAAAAATGTATAAAGCTCCATAAGTATATAGTAGAAGGATGGTAATTCAGTTAACCGCAAAGCTCTAAGCATGTAAAAGGAAACAAGAACATATAGTTCTCGGCGGTCAAAGCTCAAGAGTCAACAATCCCTGTAAAAATCAGTTCTCAGTCAAAGCCAGACAAGAACAAAATCTCTCTCTCTCTCTCTTTTTTTTTAAACTGCCACGCAGCTAGTGTTGAGAAGCATTCGGAAATGAATTTATAAAGTTTTTTCCACTTTCATTTTCCAACCTATTTATCAATGAGTCCTACAGGGGGGAACATGCCAGTGAAAAAAAAAACAAAAGAAAAAGAAAGCTGGCAGAAGCAGGTATCTGTGACTTTCTTGGCCCAGACCTTGCTGGGTTCCTTGGATGAGAGTAATGGCTTCTTTGCACTGGGCTGCGTAGTGCTATTGTAGAATCACAGAGCGGCTAATTGAAACAAATGACTCTAATAATGGGACATTATCCCCACAGGCTGGCTTTGTGGTGGGCCTAATTAGCGTCGCGGTGGAGACGAAGAGGACGAGATACCGACGTCGAGCCCTGTGAAGGAAGCAGCCGAGGCCCTCTCAGGGTGGCCAGTGAGGGACTTTAACATGTGCAGAAGCTCTGGGCTTTATCAAGAAATGATAAGAAAATGTACATAGTATACCTTAGTTCACAATGTTTCCAATATCTCCCCCATTCACTGTGTATTTTCCTCCAAAAACACAGTTGAAACCTGAGAAGTAGCTAATTTACAATTCTGAGTGGTTTATTTCAAAGGTTTACAGTGAAAAATGAATTGAATTTCAGTGAAATATGACTGCTGACAAATAATGTTTTGACTACGCCATTGTTTCACAAATCATTTAAGCACTTCTATGGATTATTAACAGGTTGTAATTTTTCCACACTGTTGTCCTTTCGTTTTTCGCATTGATGCGCCAATAGCCCGTAGCTAATGTGACAACCGGGAAAGTTGTTCTCCAGATTTGTATTAAAATCTGTTTATGTCAGTCCTAATTGTTTACACTTAGACACAATGATCCCAGAAAGTCAGACATAATGCAGCATTCGAATCTTTGCAACCACGCTGGCTTAAATATTCATTAGTTGTAACAGTTGCCTAAGGTTATTTGATATAGTGTCATGAATATTCATGATTCGCAGTAAATGTGCGCTTGTCTTTTAATGCTCAGTCCGTTAATGCTCGTCTTCATTACTTCATTCTGCAGCGCGAATAATAAGGAACAACAAAACAAAGCCTTGCTATTTTGAAAGAGCAATTCTCTTTGGGAGCCTATTTGTTTGAGTATAAATGAAACAGGAGAGCCCCACCAATTATCTCGCTGTCATTTATTTTGACAGCTACAAGACACATTGTTCACCTCCGCTGTGGAATGTGACACTGAAGGGCATCTGTCTTTTTTGTGAAAGGAAAAGTCATGACAGAAAATATTTCTGCTCTTACAAAACATGATTTATCTAGGAACGTCGCAGAGATGTGAGCGAGAGGCAGCAGAGCAAACAGGTCATATGGGATCTGTCTAAAGCCTGCAGTGGAAAAGATTGCTCTTTCAATTATACTTTAGAAAGAAGGAGAACAACAACATTTAGTAGTCCAGCTACAATAGGAAAACTGGAACAATTATTTTATATGCTGCACTGACTTAAAAACCTTTTGGGCATTTCTCATTGGTTTAATTTATAAATAAAGGCCATTGGATTTGTCATCATCTGGAATATGAAGTAAATATGTGACCAATTGGATAAGCAATCAGAGATCATCGCACGTAATAAGCACAACTTGCTGCACAAATTGTGCAAATACATTGTCAGATCACGCAGTTACCAACGGGGTTGAAGCTGAAATGAGACTTTTCGTCAGACGGTTCAACAACAACAAATCTTAGTTGATTCTGTTCACACAATCGTTACAACAATTACATGGCGACTCGGGAACAACTTCCTTTTGTTACTTTCACAAAAAAAAACTATAATATAGACAGGGACAAGCGCTTTATGAGATCGACTTAACCTTATTTATAAGATACCGCATGAATCAAAAACTTATGTACCAAACCAATATCCAAACCAGTTATGATTATTGCTTGTGTTACGTATCCTAGAATTGGCTGAATTTGTTGGGGTTTTTTTCAAACACAGCAGGATGTTAAGAGTCTCTTATTAAGGAGATGTTAGACAGACATCACCCTGCCAAGAATATCCATTTAGAACCAAATATTTCAAAACAAAATCCCCACCAGGAGTCATCCGAGTTAATTTAAACCATATACTTATAAAAACTGACAGCCGCTTTTTAGGCAGCAGGGGTTTCTCCCCCCCTTCCAGCTCCAACCAGCCTCCTTATGATCGTAACGAGAAAGGGGCTGGTTCACTGGTTCAATATTTAACACACTGGCACCCCTCAAGGTTCCACATTTGGGCTGTTTCTACTAACTGCTCCTCAAAATCTTATTAGTGCCAGCTGGCGAGGGCTCTCTGATATTTATTTCTACTTTTTTTTTTTCCCCAATGGGGCTGGAAGCTCCTCCTCCTCGTGCACCGCTGCGCGAACCTGAACGACAGGGCGACTTGTTGAACATGAGACCCCTGGGTGACACCTTTTACCCCGGCACCGAAGATGACAGAAACACTGAAAGCTGCGGGCGAGACGGGAATTCTCCCTTGGCAGCGAGTACTTGCACAACAGGCTGCTACATTTCACAGCAGCCAGTCATACAGGACTTGGCTCTTTCTGCTTCGGTTCAGAGAGGCTGACAGAACAGGTCAGCATTTTGGAAAACGGAGACGCGTCTCTGACAGACAGCTCTATAATCTAAAATGCCAGCACCGAGGCTCCACCTTGTTGCACTCCTGCAATTTTGAGCTCTTGAAAAGCTCAAAAACTGGCAGCGAGAATTGTAAAGAAAACGACGGAACCGCAACAAAAAGAATCACAGAAAAAAAAAAAAAATGAACCCACATACAACACAGGTGCTTCTTAAGTAATTAGGACTTAATCAAAATGTAAATCTATTTCTGCAATTAAACTTAAATGGTAAATTTTTTTAATGCATTTAATAATTGCAGGGGACATACTTCAAGCATTTTGTAATAATTATGCTTTCATGCAAAATGAGCTATAACTCATTTTGCATGAATTGCTCCATCAATGCATACAGCTCCATACAGCTGAATAGCAAAGGGAAGGGTGAAGTGCTCCAACATTTCTTGATAAATTGCTGTGCTAATTTTAGACTTGATAAAGCACAGACCACCACTATCAGATGCATCGGCTTTCTAAATCCTCACTTACTCTGGAAACTTCACACTGGACCTGAAGCAACTCGAATTCTGTACCACTCCACTCTTCCTCTTGTCAGGAGTCTTGATTAAAAAAACAAACAAACAAACTGCTAAATGTATGTTTATCTGAGAAGAGGACTCTTTTTTGTTTTCCTTCCACTCAACTATTTATTAGTTTGGACATATCACTCTGTGCACAAATGCCAGAATGAACAGAAGAAAATGCTTGAAAAATGTATCTATACATAAGCTTTGTGTTTTGATTTGTATCACAGAAATAAATTAACTCCTGCTAGTAATTTTGTCATTTAATGGGAAGCACCTGTGTCTCCATGTTGCATTTGTAATGGGTCAATATTTTCCCTCTTTGTGGAGTCATAAATTTACAAAAAGCAGAAAATTTGACTGGCAACAGCAAAGAATACACATCTCCTTCCTCTATGTCTTGTCGTTTTGTCACCGCTAAGCCAGCAGAAACATTAAAAGCTACAACGCCAAACACACACACACACACACCCCACACACACACACACGCACACGCACCATGCATGCACACACAACTATATCTATATGTCCATGTAGCATGATAGTCAATCCAATGCTCTCAATCCTGTAATGATTTAACTCTGTTTGCTGTGGGATCGATGCATGCTGAAAAAGAGAATCCCAAAGCAGGGTGAAGTTTACAGAGCTTTAGCCTCAGGCTAAATGTTGTACAAAAACCAGCAACAACATCCCATGAGATGAAGCGTATCTGTTGCTCCAGCTGAGCTTGTACTTGTAGGAGGCTTTTAAATGTGTGCTGAAGGATAGCTGCTATTGAAGAGACGTGTATCCTTAAGGTAACGCTGTCGACTTTTCATTTGCTTTATTTTCAGTCTTTTTCTCTTTTCTTTTTTTGCATCAGTAAAAGAAGTCTGCCGAATGATTAGGGTTTGGGTTTTCCAGCTATCTCCTCCAATTTTCCGAGTTCATTGTACGCTTTAGTCAATACCAAGAGAGGAGAGGGGCTTTTTGCTTCATTTCTGACCTCCGGTTTCATTGAGAGCCTATTTCCATCCCCCACTCATTATTCTTTAAGCATGCAGCAGACATAAATTCAATCTTCCTTATTATGCCTTTATCAGTATGAAATTAAGGTTAATTGACTTTGCTGGGGAAACATCAAATGAAACATCCCTAATGGAAGCAAAATGAAAATAACGTCATCTCCAATTGCCTTAAAATATTTCTCAATATACAGCCCAGTTTCCAATTCCTCAGCCTCAGAAATAAGCTCCTCTTGTCCCGGGAGATAATAAATGAATCGAACCCCCCACCGCCCTCCGCAGCCCCTCCTTCTTCCTTATCGGTCATCTATTTTTCCAGAGTAAGCTATTACTTGCCGTGGTTGCTAGGCAACAGGAAATATTAATAGCAGCTATTATTAGCCAGCCTCTGCAAGAGTAGTACTAAAATGTGGAAGTGGGAAACATGAATGTGTTACATAAATCTCTGGACCTTTTCTCAGTGTGTGCAAGTCTCTGTTTGTGCAGTGATTTATGGCGATGACGGTTCATTTATGAGAAAAGGGGGTGTGAAATAAGAAAATGGAACATTACCCTGAAGGGCTATTTGGAAATAAATAATTGCAAAGGTGAAACAAAAGCTGTTTAGGAAGTGGCTGCTCCCTCCGTGTTTGCCTTCAAAGAGTTATTTGCCAAAATGGGGCGCGTTGTTACGCATTATCTGAAATTACGTAAGACAAAATTGAAGCTGAAGAAGGATGGATGCTTTCCTTTTGATTTGTTTGTTTGTTGTTCAAAAATACTGACAAGTGTTTGCACCGAGCCTATTTTACTTGGATACCCCCAGTGTGTCAAAATGCCATTAGGAGTCTTCCCTCGAGGAAAAAAGAAAAAATCGACCAGAACTTTTCTGGCTTCAATCAAAACATTAAATATGGCAAAAAACCTGAAGTACCATGAACACCACATCCTCACTGTGACACCTGTGGTGGTGGCAGCATCATTCTGCGCTGATGATTATCTTCATTGGGGACAGGGAAGCCGGTCAGAGTTAATAGGAGGATAGGTAACGATATATGCATATATTTTTAAAATCCTTTTTAAAAAAGATCGAGGCTCAAGAGCGTGGTGAAGAACAATAACCACAGACATGAGATTAAAGCTGCAATGGTGGATGTATCTACACATGCACTTTTCTATCAATTCAACCTTTTTAGTCACCTTCCTTTGATTTTAAAACCGACTATATACATACTCACATGAGCTAGGGATTTAATTGATACGGTAGTCAATGGCCTAAACCTAAAGACCTTCACCACCACCCACAGAAAAAGAGAAAAAAAAGAAGAGTTTTCAATTTATGCAGTTTGATTCTGAAAATCACATAAGATCTGATTAACAGAGGATAAATGCCAGGGATGCTCACATTAAGGCATAAATATTCATCACAGAGGGGAGAGAGAAATAAGTAATATTTATGTCAGATGAAAGTATATAACGCTGAATAATTCACCACCGGGGCCATTTATAATTCATCTGGTTCGATTCCATGATTAAAGCTTTTGAACGTGTTCGCCAGAGGTGTTTACATGTTCGGTCAGGGGCATGTTTAACATAAAAGATAGTCGCTGCACTGGTAGGGCTGGTGTCGGCGGCGGTGCTGGTGCTGAGGCGGGTAGCGAGTACACTCTGAATCTCTTTGAAAAGAAAAAGTAGCTGACGTGGGATATCCCGCATTCTCATCAAGATGTTTGGGTCGAAACCCGGTATCCAGATAAAACATGTAGATAGAGCGGAGTGTTATTTCTCCTGTTTTTCTGGGTATGAATTAGAGAAGGTCCACTGTCAAGGTCAGCGCTCTAAGGAGGAAGCGGGTCTCTCTGTGATTAGCAGGGTACAGTTTACAGAGTTTATCTAATCTTCTTCTTTGGCCTTCAACTTTTTTTTTTTATATCATCATTTTCAAGTATTGGATAAAACGCCGGAGATTTTATAATTTTCTGTTTAAATCACTTCAAGACTTGCAAACAGACCAAACTTTCCATTAAAGGAACATGTCAGTGTTTCAGACTGGCTGGCCGATTTCCAATGCCCTGATCGCAAAGTCTGAGTCTAAACTGTAGCACAATTCTTGACTCGCATAAAGGCCCACAGCTACAATGAGGAATGGGGGGAACGAGAGGGGAGCCAACTCACCGAGTGCATAGGCCCAGAGAGGAGGTGAGTGTCCTGACCCAGCATGTTGGACATCATGAGGGCAGGCAGCTCGGGATAGGAGTAGGTGTTGAGCAAGCCGTTGTGAGGCAGAGAGTGGAAGGGGTAGCCCGACTCGTGCTCTGTGAGGTGAAGTAGAGAAGGGTCGACGTGGTTTGGAGGCGTGATGGGGGGAATCTCGTAGTCTTCGTCCCCTGTGCCTCCTCCTCCTCCTCCTCCTCCGCCTCCGCCTCCACCGCCGCCGCCGCTGCCGCTGCCTCTGCCCTGACTAGAGTAGCTCTGAAACAAGATAAAACAGCGGGGAGTGAACTCAGAGAAACCCGCACCTGTTCTTTTTATTGTCAGGTTCGCAACCAAGGCATTTTTGAGCACAATATAGATGAACAAGAGCAGAAAGAAAATGATTTGATCACTCAAATAGACAATTGTAAGCAGAGATGCGTTGAAAACTGGAATTGGGTGATTACCCGATCAGATGGTTGAAAACAAAAAAATTCAATCTATTTCTGATGGTACCATGTGGAAGCACTCACAGGTTGCGCTGATGACAAAATGCTGGTGTGGAAATGGTTTCTAAGTGAGAAATGGGGTCTTTGTTTTGAAATATTATTGAAATCCTGTTTTATTGCAGAGCTGTGTAAGACCAGCTTCTCTCTCTTTTACACGCGCAATTTGACATCACTTCTGGCTGTGCTATGAAAAATTAATGACCAATCATAGAAATATTTCTAGAGGCTCTTGAAGGAATAACTAACATAAAAATCTGCACATAAAAGAAAATCTGTGCTTTTTCCTTTTTGTTTTAAAGGTATTTTGTTGGAAACAATTCATTATCCTGTGATATGGGGCACTGCCACATTTTGTCTTTGCAAAAAAGTATGAGCTGCAATCTATTTTGATCAGGAATAAATGAAATATAATGTGATTTATTTGAACACGATTATATTTCTAGATATATCCGTCCCATTAAGTGGAGAAATTTACTGTACTCATAGATTTTCAGTGACACAGAGACCTATAGGGCTCCGTCTCTGAACAGTAAGAGAGATTTTGGGCTATTTCATTGAGAAATCATTGCGTTATGAAATATTCTATTCATAGCCGAATTTTCAATTCACCCAAAAATGAAAAGAAATGTGTTTTGTTGCCATTTACGGGGCTTAAGGAGAAATTACATCTGGCTAAAATCTGAATTGAAAATTGGTCACAGTATCTCCAATTTGCTCCGCCGTGGTTTCATAATTGCTGACAAAACAGAAAGTAGAGAACTACGTCGCATTCAAATTAAAGCCGGATTATACTTTAAAATGTGTTCGTCTTTATTTAAACTGTTACATGCAGAAAACATGAGAAAGATTGTTTGTGCTCTTTTATCTCCCAGGAATAAACAAAGTTAATAAAAAAAAACAAACTTTTGTGAAACAGCTTACCAAACATGTTCCAGACTAAAATATGGAAACTCTCTAATTAGTTTTAAATGCACCTGTTTATCTGTGTTGTTTACACTCGAGTTTGCAGCCTTTGCACACACAGAACTGCAGCAGTTAGTTCGGAGTGTTTGTGCTGCAAATAAAAAATAATTAGAAATGCAAATTGTCGCACTTGGAAAAGTGTAAAGAATTCGTTCAGTACAATCGTACGGAGCAAATTAATTAGTTAGACAAGAACAGCTGCTATACGGAATAATTTGCTTCAGAAATCTTGACAGCTTTGAAGCAACAAACTGTCAGCCTGCACGCCTTAAAAAAAAGAAAAGAAAAAGAAAATACAGTGAATCAAATTTATTACGTGGAAAAACACACCACAGAGAGTCACTTAGTTGTTATTTTGTAATCCCATAATTACTGTGGCAATTTTGTTTATATAAACAGAAAACCTGGATTGTACAAATCTCCCACTTCTCATTATGGAATAAATTCAGAGTATCCAGCTGTTGAAGCAGGAGAACATTTTATGGTGCTAATAAGGTGATACACGAGCAGTGTCTTTTCCAGGGCCTATCTTGACATAATGTTGCACAGAGAAATATGGTTTCAGGCTCTCAAAAAGCATACTGAGGGTATTCACCAGGGAGTGAAAAGCAATTTTGTCAGAGGCAATCTGATGCCAACTCCCTTTTATAATGACTGAAGAAAATTAATCATCACAAATAATATTCCAGTGTCAGCCATTCAAGAGCTTTTTAATAGAATTTTTATTATTCATGTCTCGTGGTACACATCAACTAGTCCGTTCTGCAACATTTCAGAAATCAATTCAATATCATCTTCATGTAGGCTGTCATCTCGCCTGCCAGCGCAGCAATTCATCTTGAAAACAAATACTTTTAGCAAACAAATGGCAAGAAACGCAGCAAAAAAAAAAAAAGAAGAAGAGAGAGCCTTAGCTGCAATGTGCTCACTAGTAGAACCGGTGCTTGAAGACAGGATGAAAAGTCTCATAATGTGCACTATCATTAGGGAGAAAATAATCATCATAATAAAAGAGGAGTATGTTTACTATCACGGGGCGATGTGCTATTTTCTCTTCCCATAACTGTTATTGCTCAGAGCTAGTTTGGAAATATTGTCTGCAACATTTTTTTTTTGCCCCATTATAAAAGATTTGTGCATTTCTTTGACATTTAGGATGCATTTGTTGCTGTTGTTATTGTTAACAAAAATTACATGCCGATATGCTTCAACGTATCAAACAGTTTACCATCCTGCATTCACCGGTCCATCCATTAGGTCAGATATGTCAAAGATTAGTTATAGGTGTGTGGATAGCACTACATGCATATTTAAGCAAACATAATCCTTTCGCCACTTTGCTACATAAAGCATAGGTCATACATGTGGATTTGACTGATTGAGGACAACTACCACTGGATTTCATGTGTGAAAAGAACAATTTTAGGCCCATTGAATTCTGACGTGAAGATATTCACTACCGCTGAAATGCCCAAGAGGTTTTCTTTAATTAATACTTCAATTAAAACAAGAGCACTGCTAATTGGGGTGTGAGATTATCAGAATAAATGTCCAACTTTAAAATAAACTAAATATAGCAAAACGTATTAAATGTAATGGCAACAAGCTGGCCAAAGTTTACACAGATTTCAGTCAATGTTTTGTCCAAATGATATATATTCATTAATATTATTTGACATCATTTGGTGTGAATATGAATCTTAGCCTCAGTGTTTGATCTATACTCTGCATATGTTGGTTGTTGCACTTTTTTGGCAGTTAAAATTTCCTCTGTTTCATTAGAGTCAGTGGACCAAAACTTTGCACAAGATTTGGACATCTTATGATTATCTGAGACAATTTTTATCACCTCCATATACTCCATCAAAACTACTGTAGCTACCAAAACAAATAAAGTAATATGCAGTGGATGAGAACATCCTCATGTGTGCAGTACGGGAGTATAAATTGGTGGTATGACCTGACGAGTGTTAATGATGAAAAAGATTAAAGCAAGTTTGTCTGCTATTTATGTACATACATTTACATCTATCGTATTTTACCCAGTGTATCAGATCTGCTTAAACAGTGTATGTTTACATTACTTATCTCTACATCTCTACTGTATCTATTGTAAATGATAGAGAAGACATGCAATGAGAGCCAAACACATCCAATATCAGAGAGAGAGAGATCTTTTCTCCTATTACATTTGCATGTAGTAGGAATTAAATGCTGTGGGAGGCTATTTTATGACCATACCGTCTGTTACTTTCATGTATTTTTTCCCCTTTGCAGCTTTTTATGATGCCCTTGGAGATAAGACGCAGGACAAGGACATCACAAGTTTAACATTTTCCAACATGGATAAATAATTCATAAAAATACTGTCTTTCAGGACATGGAGAAGAGGAGATAAAAGAAAGCGGGTCAAAAAGAAACACCAAATGTTGATTCAGCCTTCTCTCGCTGTGACCTTCAACCCCCCCTCCGTTGAGGTGAAACTTAAGCAAATCTGTCATTTTTCTTGCACAAGGTCCTTCGAGGACTCTGCAGACTTCTCTAATTTTCTTTCTTTGACATTAACATAACAGGGCCAAGCCTTGACTGGAGATCCAAACAACTTTTTCTCCTAGGTAGTTCAAAGATGATCATGTCATGTCATGTCATCGTATTTCAAATGATCCTCGTTTCTAACAAAAGAAAAAAAGACAACACTGATACCTAATCTTTAAATTAGGCGGACAAAAAAAACAAACAAAAAAAACACTTCTGATGTTCCTTATGTATTTAGAAATATTAAAAATGTCTGCAATGAAAGTAAAGTCTGGAATTGCGTGACCAACCTTTATTCAAGGTGACATTCATGAAACACAGAGGGTAAACAGTCAATTCTCTGATATTCACCAGTGTAAAAACTGAGGAGGCCTTAAACATAATGATGAAGAAATGTAAAAATAAAAACACAACAAACACACAAAACAACACCAGGGCGAACTGCAACCCATATTTGGAGGGGGAGAAGCCGAGCATTCTGCAAAGTAAAAACCTTTTTCATCCAGTTCCAACTAAAGCTACTGTGACTGAAGCTGATCCACCACCATGACCTCGACCAAGACTCTTCACAGCACAACCTCAAACACTTGCTGGGGTTAATTCTGAGCATCAACATACTTCAGACCCCTCTCAGACTGCAGGCGAATAAGGTTTGTTACTGTATTTAGATCTATATTTGCGCTTGAGCTTGAAAATTGTGTAACCCGACACAAACACGAGTTGCTTTTATTGAAACGCAGGCCTCACGGCTTTTATTGTGACCTCATATGCCCTAACTTTCAGACGCAGCAGCATACGGAAATTATTTTTATCATCCCACAATGCAAATAGCTGATCTGCTCACAGAATTTGTCCTCAGACTTTTTCTCCATGTCGTCCATCTGAACGCTCTTCTAGCAGCAACTGTCTGTCAATCTGTACCTAATTTTCTTGTTTTGAGTTCTGTTGGTGAGACGAAAGCCATTTTAACACACAATTTGAGAGGAGAGATCCTTTCTTTATTTGGATCATTGATTAATTCACTGGGATTGTGACGTCCAAAACAAGGCATTTTGTTCTGGGTTTTAATATTAGGCATTTGCCAACTCAGAATACCAAACCTATGCTATATTAAAGCCAATGCAATTAATGTTATGTACAGAATAAACCAGTTATTTACCTAAACTGTATAAAAATACACATAACTTTTTTGTTTAACAATCTGACAGCAACTCAAAACGAAACCTCTTCTGATTTTCAGATCAATAAGAAAAAATTTTTATTTGAAAAATGTCGAAATGATGAAACCAAAATTTTAAGAAACTTTTCTATTCCTTTTCTCAATTTCAGAACTTTATATATGCATTAAAGTAATGAATGGAAATGACATGGAATGGAAATTATTTGACAAAACTCAGGTGAGTGTGTCATGGGTTTAGCTGCTAACAGATCGACTCACAATGACGAAGTAAATTTGAGTCACATCTGATGTGTTTCTATCATTCTGTAGAAACACATATTGGCTTCATGTCATTCTGTGTTTCAAGTTATTAATGAGTGAGCAAATGAGATGAAACAATTAGCTTTCCAATAGAGCCATTTGAGGCCCATCAGGTGTTTAGCAGAAGACAGCTCATCAGGGAACAATGATGTGTCTGACGAATTGGGAAGATAAAAAATGATGCACACAATCTCCTCTTTCTAAACTCTCTAGAAGATCTCCCTGCATTGTTTCAAGAAAATCTATAACTTTGAATGAGTTGACAATGTCCTATAGAAAGTCATTCTGCCATATGCTTCTTTGAAAAAAAAAAAAAAGAAAAAAAAAACAGAGCAACAAACAACAGCTGGTCATGCATACGTAAAGGTTTTTGTGTCCATTCTGCTCGCCCCGGATAGACGGATGGATAGTGACTGTAACTCTTTTAAGCATCTCATGGAGAATTTCAAAATTCACCTTCAAAGAGAAGCCTCGCGGGGGAGAGAAAGGGCAGAAATCAAACCCATCATCAATAGGTGCCTTAGCTGAGGCGTGCCAAACAACTGACCATTACAGCGAAGAGCTGCTGGTTCCACAGAGGCTACCTGACCCGGCTTTGAAATGACAGGGAATTCGATTTGGATGATGTATCAAGAAAGGCAGACAGTTTGGCACAATAGAGGGAGAACGACACGGCAGAACGGACGAGGCCGGCTGACAGAAAGACAGAACTGGGATAAGTGAAGAGTGTGCGGAGGGGTGGGGGCATTTCAGCACATCCAATAGCAAGCCAGGGTCATAGGTAACGTCCATCAGTAAAGGACAGGTAGACTGTGCCGGGCTTTGGCCAATAGAAGAGGAATGAGCTAACCTATTCCCTGCTCCCCCATGCGCTGGTAATTCTCTCAAATGTCACATCAGAATGGATCTCATTTAGGCGGGTAAAAAGGACCTGACTCTCCATTGCAGATGTGGGTGGACCTGCACTGGATTGGACGTGAACTCGAAAAGCACGGCTGCAAAGGAAGTGCTTTGAAAAGGCGTGAAAGGGGGACAGGTTTATGTCAGTGCAGTTTAACTCAGTTATAGATTAAAGATAAGAAGTTTAATATATATAAACTATATATATATATAGATCTCAAATCTTTTACATTGGAGAAAATAGAAGGTTCTTCAGTTCTGGTCCAATACTTAAATTATTTTATTTTATTTTTTAAGCAAAGGGTGTAACGCTGTGCTCTTAGCCTCATTTCTTATTCTTATTCATTAGTGAGAACTGAATGAATAAAGAAAATATGTTGTCTCACAGTCACCCATCCACCCTCGAGGGAACATGGAAGCCCCGGTAATCACATATGGCACAATAGCTTGCCTATAATCCCCTTTATTTTTATTTTCATGATGTCACTCTCTTTAAGCTCCTTGCTTTATGAGTCGCAAACGGAGAGGAGTGGGGGCTGATGGGAGGCGGAGCGGTGAGGGAAACAGTGGGGGGGGGTGAAAACAAATGATGTGGATCCCTCATTGTTCTTTCTCTGTGCCCTCATTCCAGTCAGGGCAATAAGAGAACATTGTGATTTACTGTCAGTGAAGCGCAAGAGTGCATCAGAGAGAATCTACTGCGGCAGGGGCCATTAAAATAGATTTAACTTCCCACAGTATTAGGCCAGATGTCTGCACTTCTATTATATTTCAATCAGCCATGACCTTGGTCTCCACATGATGAGAAAGATCACTGGGAGAGAGGGAAAGAGCGAGAGAAAATATATGCAAAAAAACCAATACAAATATCAAACTACTTAGTCCCACTAAATCCCTCAGCGTATCGTGCTGCATGTACACTCAGAGAGAGGGAGGAAGAGGGAGAGAAAGACCAGGACCAAAATAGAGCCAAGGTTTCAAGTTCTAAAAGTGTATGAATCACCAAATGCATTTCTACTGCTGTTTTTGGGAGGTGGTGTCTTTCTGTATTTTAGGAAGAACCCAGGGAGAACCTGTAGAACTTGCTGCCGCAATTGCAGCTATCCCTGACTCTACGAGGAATTGAAAGCGAAGAGCTGACTTTTCACACTTTTTTCTGCATAAATATATTTAAGTGCACAAATGCAAGCATACATGCAAAACGTTTTCCATTTTTCTTCTATTAAATGTCGCAAAAGAAAATCCCAATAGCGGAATTTGGAGTTTTTGACAAAATATGAAAAGTGGGATTGACAGTCCATGAGCATGCTCAGACTTAAAGCATGCTCCCTTAAAGCAGGGAAGTGTTGACCTCTTATGTAATCACAGATTACCACGCTGTCTTCTCTGTTCCTAATCACATTCAGTTTGGAGTGACTGTCTACGTAATTTCTATAAAATCTTTCCTCTCTGAGCGCAGTATTTATTTCAGCTCTACAAACGGGCACTGGAGTTCACTGCTTGTTCCACTTCAGAGACCCATGATAATTGGATTTATTGGCTGACATGGACTGACCTAAAAATAATAATAATAATAAAAAAAGGTCTACCACTGGTACTGACTACAACCCACAATACTCCTCCCCACCCTTTAGTATTGGTGTTCATGTTGCTCATGTGTTCCTTTGATGTTCTTCCAGCTCAGTTTTCACATATCGATACGCTACTGCTGGTTTAAGAGCTGGGGAAAATAAAAAATGTTCAGCCTGATTTTATGATATTGAGTTTTCACACATTCTTTAAAAAAAATAAATATAAAAAAGTCAAACACAACGAATAAGTTGCATCTCCTCTTCATTCTGACGACCTTGCCGATGGGTCTGTGGAGCCTCAAAGAAGCCGTCTGAAGAAGAGATGTGTGTTGGCGTTTTCATACCCTCAATTTTTTATTTTTTTTTCCTTCCATTTTCTCAAACATTCCGCTAGGATTTCTCTTTTTCTTTTCTTTCTTGCAGCACAAGAACGCAAGCATGGAGAAGACTCTTACTTTTACTTTTATGGAGAGGTTTGGAGGGGAGAGCCAGTGTTGGGTAGTTAGGAGAATGCTGCAGTTGTGCTGGTGGGGGTATAATGGTGCACTGTGACTCACTATTAAGTAATGGTGCTTTTTCACATCAGCATCGCCCACACTGGGTGCCGAGGTGAACTGAGGTGTTTCTGACTCAGAGAGAGATATAGAAAAGGATGAAAGTAGGGAAAAAGAAGAGTGAATGTGGGATGGTCCTACAGGACAAATAACACCTGTCTCATGTTTAATGTTGCCTGAAAGAGAAAAAAAATATCCTTCATTTGCAGCAAATCTGCCAAAGATCCTTTGTGGGGTAACGAGTACACCAACTCATTTAGCCACAAATTAAAAATAAATAGTTCAAAGTTTCATGAAAACATATACATGGTGGTCTGTGATTTTAAATGAGGTTCAGTGCCAAGATATTTTTGCTACATAATGTGACATACCAGATGGTTTGTTAGACGGAGCCATATGAGATAGTTGTCCTTCAACAGTGGAAAAAAGACGGGAGGATCAAAAGAGTAACTGGCAGGTGACTGAAGAAACCATCTGTCCATTTTGTACTTCATTCACCAAATAAGAAGCACATACCAAAAATGGAACAAAAAGCTGTATGTGAGACACGAGTTGTCCTCAATGTCAAGCAAAACTAAGAAAATCTTATGAAATGTCCTGAAGTAATGTCTTGTCCTTTCAGTGCGATACAGAGTAAGACATTAAATCGAACAAACCCTGCTTTAAGTTTACTTTGATTCAAGTCAAAGTAAAGGTAGTTAAATACCCACAATCTGGAATAATCAAAATTCTGCTAAAATCCAAGACTATAATTATTATGATTATCACTTGACCATAACCATGAGAAAACACTTTCACTTTTCTTAATTTACTTATTAAGGTATTAAATTGTCCAATTCTATGGTTTAAAGTAAAACTTTCCAATTGTGTTTTTATTATTTATTATTTTTATTTCATTAGTGCCAACCTGATATAAATCAGGCTGCATTCTGAAGTTTATTAAAAGAACTGAATGTAAACATCTTGTTAAACTTTAATTTGGGATTACTTCTAGTGCTTCTACTATGTCAAAAAGAAAATCCATCTTTCATTTAGTTTAATTTAATTCTGACTCAGAGAGACAAAAAGAATAAACAAATCTCAGAGGAATGAACACACAGTTAACCAGTTCATTGTCAGTTTGTGACAAATAAATGATCTTGAGTTCACACAATAACTACCTGCTTGGTTGATTAACCAGGAACAACACAAAGAAAAAATGCTTAAAGATGAAAAGTTTTAAGAGGAAGAAGCAAAGAAATAATAGCATCTTTTTAAATAGTTTGCTTTGTGCTAGTCTATGCTTGCTTGAAGACTTCCTTCAAAGGATGACTTGTGTATAAACAACCATCTCTAAAAACATCCCTTGTGGGCGAAAGGAAAGTAGATTTAAATGTCAAAATGTTCCCTCAGAAAAATCTGTGAGGAAGAAATGCTAAGAAGATACTGCAAGTCTGCTTCCAATTTCGATCAAGTCAAAATACCATTAATGAGCACCTCAAAATTCAAGTTGATTTGTCAAAATAAAAGAAAACAAAAAGTCAGAAAATGTCTCATTTAAGGGATGTTACAAACAAACCTCAGTATATTCTGATAGACTGAAAAAAGCAGAGTAAAATAGAACAAAAATGAGAATAAGGTTTCAGAAACTCCTCAAACAAATCTGAAAAATGAGCAGCTGGTTGCTTTCAGAAGTTAGAATACAACTATAAAACTATCAAAACTAACTTTAAATTGATATGTCTGGAAAAGAGGGCATACAGCAGACGAGCGCTTGAGGAGCTGCAGATGTGCAAAACTCAGGAGACTGAAATCCGTTGACATGAAAACCAGTTCTGCACTTCACAGATCTGGCCGAGACAAAAAAATTTAACAAAGCAAGCTGTTGACAAAAAGCCACAAGAAGGCATGTTTGCAGTTAAGTCATGCAGGGGGGACAGCAAACATATAGAATAGAGCACTCTGGTCAAATGACACTAAAACACAGTTTCTGGCCTACTTGTAGGGGACTAAATAGACTGTGACAAAGTTGAACACTTGCAAAGAGCAACAAGAAAATGATACATATTAGCTCTTCTAGTGGTCTGTCTTGTTACTTCAACATCCACCACTATGTGGCTTCATTTAATCCAAATATTCTCTCCTTGTCTGAGCCTGTGGTTTACCTATGAAGACACATGAGTCCAAGAGGACTAATTACACTGCAGAGCGAAAGGAGAGGCCAGCCAAAAGAATCCAGAAATATACATCGAGGAACAAGTCTGCACAACCACTCAAACTGATCGAGCCTGATATGAAAGCCAAAGAAGGGCACTCATTGCCTATTAAACAAAATTAGAATTTGTGTTGGCGTGGTTGGAGGAACACCAATCATTCTCACGGAGCTATAACGGCGCTGCAGAAATATAAACGGCGGTCCGCCTTATTTCACATTTATCCGTGTGACGGGCTGATAACGAGCACACTGTCAGTTTCTTCACTTTCTTATTGAGTCTGAATAAATGTTCGCAAATTCCAATCAGGAAAATGTTTACGTTTCGCATTCTGTGAAGAATGATGGGTCTGTCCCGTTTTTTCTTTTCTTTTTTTTTTTTTATCCTTTTTTCGCTGATGCAGATGGAGAAGGAACCTTTACGACTCTGGAAAGTATATTCCGATTAAAAAGTGATTTCTAGGTAACGATGACTCCCTATTAATCTAATCAAATCTGCAGCTCGTTCGTCTGAGAGATTTGCGATCCTGTAATGCTTATTTCCATCCCATCAGGATAAATGAGGCATTTGATAATCTTTATTTCAACAAACTGTCCCTTCGTAGCTTTGTGAGTGGGCGACACAAACAAAGCTGGTCAAAGAAAACTCCCACACATTTGCTTATATTTTGAAACTCTTAACAGATGAACAGAATGTAACAACATTAGCATCATCAAACTGCCCCACAGCTCCATATGTGCAGCTCACATGGATTTTTTTCTAAAGAAAACATGCAATATTTTAAGCAAGGGAAAAAAACAACAAAAAAACATCTTGTTTGAATGGATGGGCTGCATTCAAGCATACAGCGAACAGCCCCTTTAAGGCTGTTTCTGATTAGCGGTTTGCTCTTTTTTTTAAAAGCCTAGAGATGTTATGTGTAATGTAATCTTCTGGCTGTGTCAGACTGCTACCTCAGTGCATTTGCTGTAGAAGACCCCAGACATGCAAACAAAGGAGTCTCTGTTCTGGCTACATGCACCGTTTTCACAGGCACACATCATGTACGGGTTCAGCTTGGTATCTGACCACACTGTTAAAATATGCAATAACGCATATGGCCTCTTTCTTTCAAAAATATGCTTGACCTGTGCAGCAGCACAGTAATTGTGAGCATTGCCCTGTGATCTAAGGAATAAAGGTTTTTTTTGTTTTGTTTTTTTACCACAGTGCTAGTCATGCAGAAAAAGAAAATGGGGGAGGGGAGATTGGATCAGAGGATCCTGGATCCCCATAACAGACCACAGAACATTTAATACATGCAATCAGAAAAAAAACCTGAATCATATCATACCAAAGGCTAACGTTATGTATGAAGCACAAAGAAAACACATATTATATGCATGAACTGTGCTTGAACACATCGGGTCATTCTGGGGTTAACTAGTGTGTTCTGGATTTTTTGGGTTGGTTGCAGTTCACACACAAACAGCACGACCCACGACCACGCGTGGGTCGTGCTGTCCTTGGCCCTGGAGTGGCAGAACAATGGTTGTAAATTTGGAAGAAAAAAAAAGGTGCATTTATTTATTTACCACACTTCAAATTAGCTTTGAAGAGAAAACTAACTCCATGGTGTTGGAAAGGAGGAGCTAACTGATTGCTGAACAGTGTGGCATCTTCCCTCTAAATAACCAAAGCAAGACCCGTGCCATCATGTTTGGCCCGAATGCTGTTTGTAGTCAGAAAGATGCTCTCAAAATGTTTTTCAAAGAAGTTGCTAGGTTTTGGGATGAGCTTATATTTTTTCGCTCTATGCATGAAGTGGAAAGTGTCGTTGGATGAAGTGTAAGATTGGGTTCTCGACCGAGCAACCCACTGATTACAGGACAAACTCCTGCCAGTGTCACCCATTGCAGTGTATCTGCTGCAACGTGGGAACTGGTATCAAGGTAAAGAAGCAGCTGAACCTCAAAGTAAAAGGTGCGAAATCTCTGGTTTATCTATGTTCTAACACATGCGAGTAAGCGTCGAGTAGAACCACAGGTCTTTCAGATCAAAACGAGGTCAGTTAAGTTTGGGTCCCTGATCAGAACGCCTTCCTGAAGCCTTCCTTTTCAGGTCCCATTGGGAGGACACTTAGTGAAGTGACTCGATCTGTTTTTGCCACTGAAAGCCTTGGGATGCCCCAGAATGAGCTGGAGAGCGTCGATGGACAGAGTGATGTTCAGGTTTCCCCTTCTGAGCCTTTTACTTTTGTTTATTTTCTCAGAAGCTGAGCAACGTAGCACACTAAGATAGTCAGAAAGAGGAGAAAAATGAACTAACTCGAGCTGGAAAATGTTTCTGTCATAAAAAAAAAAGAAGGCAATTTTTAAAAATATTTGTAGTATTAGCAGTATTATACTGATGCTATTATATCCTGCTAGAAAACTTGAAATTAAAGGCGCTCTGTTGAAGGACAGAGACGCCCAACAATGAACTCTCTGTTTCCCAGGCTTCTTCACGACTTGTGTGTAAGCTCCTATTTGACAGCGCTGACAGAGCATCAACTGCAGCTGACATGTTTTGAAAAGCCCAAATTGCCTTATCCACTAAGAAGGTATTTGTTGACACAACACTGCAAACCTGGAGTGGGCGCTGGTGATTGACGCATGACCGCAGCGTCAGCAAAACTACAAAGCTGGACATTTATCCCAATTAGCACGCACACTTATGCGCCAGCGGTGACATAATTGGGGCAGAAGAGGAAATGTGGCAAACAACAACCGACTTTATGGTCTTGTGATGTGAGCTGTAAGCAGACAATAAGCTGCTAAAGCTCCCCACTCGACCCTTCGTTAAAGTCCCGCAATCCCAACATCAAAGAAATATACAATCCTATAGGACGAAAGCACATGTGTCCATATGTGTGTGTTTATTGAACTCTCTTTTTGATTGTGCATGCGTGTGACTTAGTCGGTGGAGGTTTATGAGTGTTTATGTGTTTGCGGTGAGGTCCACATCCATATGTTTTTTGTTCGTCTGTTTTTTGCAGGGTCTAATTTAAATTTTACATCATGTGAGTAAGCACATTTTTGTACAGTGAGGACATTTTGGCTGCTCCTAACGTCTTCAAAGGCTTGTTTGAAAGCACTTTCCGAGTTACGGTTGTAATTAAATTCTTTTTAATGGGCCAGTAACACAAATTTAAAGAAAAGGGGGGGAAAAAAAGGGCGGAGGGCTTCTCAAGTAAGATTGTTCAAAGAGCTGCTTGCAGGAAGTTTTTTAATAAATCTTGTCTCCGCATTTATTGCACCACTCAGTCTTCCACAAAAGCATGGGCGTAGAGATGAGCCATGGTCAGAAAAACCTATTAGCTTTTGGTATGAATCTACACTGCTGCTTTTTTAATTCTTACATATTGCCCTGGCTTTGATACAGGGTACATGTACAGAAAACCTCTCTGTAGTTACAGTTGCAATGAGTGAGAAGTTTACAGGAAGGTATGTCAAACTCACAACACACACAGAGAAAGTCAGAGAATGTGGTTTTTTTCAGTCTCGGATGAACTTAGTGATTTATGACAGAATTACAACTTATGACCATGCATTAAGAGTTGTGGTGAAAGAATCCATCACCGAGAGTAAAACTGCTCTTTGTCTCTCAGATTATGTCACTTCCTATTACTGTAATTGTGTGTTTGCGAGAAACAGATAGTTGCTGCATGCGTGGGTCGTGCTGTCCTTGGCCCTGGGGCTTCGTCCGCTGCCGCTTTGAGTTATTTGGCGAGGCGCTAATTGACACGAAGGCTCCACCTTCATCGTGCTTTGTCGGAACAAGATGGCCGAGCCGCTGGATCAACAAATCTTTGAGGTCCAAATTCTGCCATATGTCCTGCCATCTGTTCCCATCTACCAGCTGGGAGCACTCAGAGCGGTGGCTGTGTCTAAATCACTGACCATGGGACTGAAACAGTGCCAGGGCCTCAATAATCTCAGAATGGTCAACATTAGCACTGTGTCTTTCGTGGAACCTGTCATCAGCAATGTCAGATTCATTTGGATAAATGTTTACAGTAGGAAAATGTGCTTCAGACAAAAATAATGAAATGTGAATATTTTGTGGTGGATGCTTCTCTGATTAATACCCACCCAGTCAGTTTATGTGGACAGGCATGCTGGTTGACCAGTGCTCTGTGAGATGGTTAAACTTTGAAATTAAAAAGCAGCTTTTCCTTGATTTTTATGACACTGTCTACTCTGTAATGTTCTCTAAAACTCTTTGAGGCCTTCAAAGAACACATTTATATTGAAAACAAATTACACACAGCCAGTCTTCGAAGACATTTGGGTTTTGCTGAATCAGAACAAGGGAAAATCAAAATCGAAAAACATTTAGCATTTTCCTAATATCCGTCCTTTAGTGTTAAATCCCAATATAATCTAAAAGTTCAGTAAGTGTGAATATGTTTCAGAGGCATTATAAACATGTGGGCTGTCTTACCTGATTTGGTGACCGAAACTCTTGGTTGCTGTCATTCATATACATGTTGTCAGCATCAAACTGTGAACAGAAACACAAAGGATAAATAAACATTGTATGTGAGATGAGTTTTGGGGAAAAAAAAAATACTAAAAAAAAAACAAACAAAAAACGACGATGGGTGCCTGGGGAGGAGGTACAAAGAGGAAAAGCTCTAAAGCTCTTTACGGGTGGCCTCAAGTGTGAGACTAATGACTTTGTCACTTTGGTTAAACCTCGTGGTGGCATGGCAGCACGGGCAATTACTGTTCGTCAGCAGGCCAGTAATTAGGCTACATGAGCGTGGTGACGAGAGATGGGCTTTTCCCTGTAGGCTCTGCTGTGTGCGAGAAAAGAGAACGAGTGTGAATGAATCTATGGCTGCATCCAGTTAGGAAGTGTGCGCTCGCTCTCTTCGAGGGTGTGTTTTGTGTGCGCGTGTGTGTGCGCGCTGTGAAGTGAATGCGTGCTGTGTCTTCTAACTGGAGCTAATCAGGCAATGAAGGATCACTTGCTGCAGGTGCCAAAACACTCCTTGACATGGGGTTAGGGCTCGCGTAACAACAACTGACTCCCGACCGGCGAGGGTGCAGCGAAACAACACAGGGTCAACAACAGAGTGCACCATGCTAGCTCTGCACTCTCTACTGAACTAAATAGCTGAAAAAGAGATTAGTTTCAAATGTGTCTGAATTCCTGGAGAGAAAACAATTAAACAGACCTTTTTTTAAGAAATAAAATCAACACAGTAAAGGCTGACCGAACTTTGCAGCATATAGTTCTATGAGCAAATAAGACAAGGTAGGAACTGCTTGGGAACAAAGAGAACACAAACAAGGCTTTCAACTTAAGTACTCAGAACCAGCTGTGAAGCATGGTGGTAGTCGTGTCATGCTGTGGGTCTGTTTCACTCCTTTAGGTACAGGTGGCTTGCAGAAAATGATGGGAATAATGGAAAAAGGTGAACTACCTTTAACTCAATTTGACAGCAAGTCAGTTGCAATGTGGACAAAGATCCTAATCACATGTGAATGCTGGTTTTAAAACAGATAAATCAGACCAACATTGACCTTCTGTAATTGCCACAACCTCAATCATATTGGAGACTTAAATCATATGCTTAGAAGTCAATCAAATTAAAAGAGCGCCTCCATTTTTGAAAAGATGAATGTTCGAGTATCTAGCCAAAATTGTGCCAGAATCTTGGCAACCGAAAGTTTGTGGTTTCCTTAAAACTCATTGAGGGACAGTTGTTATTAGTGGTGGGGTAGTATGTCAGTCTGTAGGCATGATTTTGACTATGGATTGGAGAAAAGCCTCAACAAGTTGTAAGCAAAGAAACCACAAGCTATTTATTATATATATAATCAACTAATAATAAAGAATGTTTCACAAGCGTCAATAAAATACCCAAATGAATGCTTTCATGCACATCATGGATCTATGTAGACCTCTGTCTGGAACTGTGAAAACCCACAAAAATTAAGCTTGTCAAATACAGTCAACATCTCTATTTGTTCACTGAAGTCAGACTTTTCAATGTCAAGGCCTGAAAAGAAACTCGTAAACTGACTGCAGTAGAAACATGATCAAACCAGACAGCTTTCCATGTCACATTCCTCAGATTTAAATATACGGAGGGGCCCGTCTCATTTTGCCGGTGGTCCGCTTTGTGCTAAGGAGAAGGTTACCGAAGGCTTGAAAGGTAAACAAACACCAGATAGGACAGCATACAAATGGATCGCAAGATGTACCTGCTCAAAACAATGACCAAATAGGTAGCCTAATGGACGGAAATGAGCTGAATTCCTTCGGGGGGAAATCTAATATCTACGCTGGAAGGCAGGAAAAGGCCGAAGTAGGTGAACGAGCATCTGAGTGGTGAGAAAGAGAAATTACTGCACGTCACTGCAGATGAAAGGTTGGGTAGAAGGAGAACTTGCCTTGCGGCGGCGATTGGTTAACGACGCATGCATTAAAAAAAAGCCCAAGTGAGGATTCACATGACTAATTTAATGATTACATTTACATTCATCTACATATGCAAACATGAAATCGAGTCAGGAGCTGCATGTAAGTCATATTGAAGCCACACTCCCATTCAAATTAATCAATCTGAAAGCAGTAAGCGAGTGCCCTGTGTTTGCTGAAGTTGAATGCTGACTAATTGTGCCGCAGATCCAGACGGCTGCTTAATCAAGCACGGGAGTGTTTATCATCTGACTAACCTGCAGAGAGAGGGTCAAACAATCTTGACCTGGCTCACATATCTGCAATAAACTCTTCCCCCAATCCCTCTCACGACAGCCTCTTGTTCTCTTCTAACTGAGCCATTTTATTCCATTAAACTCCACTTTAATATGACGCAAAGCCACTTAGAGAGCCTGTTAAAGATTCTCTCGGGTGGAAAGAGATTGAAAGAGAGTGGCCGAACAACGTCGTTTTTAACCCCGCAACACCCGGCGGAGCTTTCGTTAGGAGTTAATTTTTGCAAAGTGAATTCTTTGGGTGCTCAAAGACAGGAAATGAAGCGGGGAGGATGATCAATTTCGCCGCTGATATCAGGCAATGCGGTGATCGTCAGAAAGGCCAAAACAGCCCGGAAAAAAGGTCAGCCATTTTGTGCTTCAACATGGCTGCTTATATATTGCAATGTAAAGCCCTTTCCCTTATGCTCCTTTCTCTGAAGAACTCTGCTTTGCACTTTCTCACTCTTCCATTTAAAATGCCAATTTACTGCTTGCTCAGTGCTATCAGCTCAGCCATTACTCCGTGTGGGCTGGGGAATATCTTTTACTCTTTCCCTTTTTTTTTTCGTGTTCCACTTATTTCCATTTTTCTTTTACTGTCTTACTTCTATCCCTCACTTTTCACTCTTTATCGCTATGTTCCCATCGCCTCCACCTCTCTCTCTGCGCTACAACCTTCCCAGTTGTACTTCTCCATCACACACCCCATATTCCCCTTCCCGGCCCCCCCCCTTTTTTTTTCCCTTCACTCGTCTCTCTTTCTTCAGCGGGGCTTGGCATCGCTTTCTCATCGGCAGCTTAATTGGGCATTCTGCCTGAGACAAGGGCCTCATTAAGCAGTAATTACACACATGTTGTTTTCGGCAAACATCTCTATTTGGATTGCTTTGCATGGTAATTGTTCAGCAGGGACCACTGCTTGCGATGTTTCAATCCGTGACACACGTGGTGCTGGTGGAGAGAAATGAAAAAACATGAAGAAGAAGAAGGGTAGAGGAAGAACAGGAGAATGGGGAGGGGGACAGATGGGGGGGAGAGAGAGAGAAAAAATAATAATAGGCTGTGGAAGAGAGACAAATTGTGAAATAAAGAATGCATAGATGAGAGGGAGAGAGGATGTGAGTAACACAGATGCAAGCTGAAAGAATGAAGGCAATGCAGAGGCAGTAAGTGGAGAGACACGATGAATAAATGACAAAAAGGACAAATTCAGTGTGAGAGGGAAATGAGAATGAGGAAAATGAGCAAGAGAAGTGAAAAGGGGGAAGAAAAAAAAAAGAGATAGTGAGTCACAAAAGTGGGTCATGCCTCGCAATCATCGACAAAGCTGAGTATTTCAAAAATAATGAAGCCACAAGGTGGAAGTAATGCTAACTAGCACATCCAGGGAAAGCATGTAATATTTACACAGTTCTAATGGAGCAACATAAGGCTGGGATCCTTTCATCTAGGAGTCCTCTGTCAGGCTGATGATGACAGGATTGGTGGCTCCACTGAAGACTGCCTCTGATTGATGGACAATTTATATAAGCTCCCCACTAAGTCTTCTAGGCAACATCTGTTTGTGAGGAGGTGGAAGGGGGGTGAAGATCAACTGCTTGTGGCGTAATGCCGCAACTACTTAGTCAGTACAGAGAAAATCATGTCAAACCAAAGACAAATAAGCCAAGGAAAAAAAGCTTTATCTATGGACTGATTGTTTGAAAACCTCCAAACACAAATCATGAATGTCTACTAACATGAGGAGAACAGTTTAACAACTGGATATTGGTTGCTAAAGGTGACCTACTGTGCTTCCTTGAACAAGTTAGGGTAGGTCTATGGCTGTAAAAAAAACATGCTGATTGTTATTTTTTTCATTACACTCAGGTGACAGGATTTCACTTGGTCATTTCTGGCTATTTTGAGCTCCTTTCTGAATGAGCTGTTCCAGGGCTATGTCTCTTTTATGCAAATGAGCTGCTGCTGGTTTAGGGGCGTGTGTTGTCGTTCCACTGGGAAAGACCAGAGAACATGCCATTCAATTCTTTTGTAAATCGATGTCTTCACCAATCAACAATCTGACCAATAGCTACTTGGATGTAGACAGATACTTGCCCTAGCATGCTGATATAAAAAGATTTTGTTATTTCACAGATCCTTATCAGATACACCAGTAAATTTAAAGTGATATGTACAATAAAATAATAGAGAAAAATATAATCAACAAACAACAATAGAACCAATATCAGTGCAGGTAAATTGTTATATATTTGGAATTTGTGTAGCTAGTATTTGTTCAAAATAAATCTACTCCACAAACAATTACTTTTCTTTCCAGTATAATCTTCTTCTATGCTAAATGTCAACATTCATAAAGCTGAAGTTTGAGTAGCTTTTTGTATTTACTCAAGTTAATCTTTGTTATTTACATTTTTCTGATGATCCGAAACATTTAAATGTTACACAAAAAACAAAAAGCAGGAATTTACAGCAATGTATGTCCAGCATACCACCACGATTTACTCTCTGAAAATAATCACAGGAATTTACAACTGAATCTTACATGATGAGGTGTAACAGCTAATAATTTTAGTTTTCATCCAATTAACACTTAAGCAGATTTTGGATGTCGTGCAAGAAAGAGAAAAATGTCAGCAACAACAGCAAGACACGATCACACCAAACAGCAACCTCAACCAACTTTCTGAACTTTTGAATTAATAACAGAGAATCTATAAGCAGAATATGTACTAGGTGTGACTTTAAAAGCCTTTGCCGGTACACCAAGTCTCTAAAAATAATTCTCTTGCCGAGCAGAATTAATAAACCCAGAACAGTACACAGCCATTCTGTGAAGAGAAGGGGTGTGGTGGCGGTGGAGGAGGTGGGGGCTCATGCAATATGTATGCCTGTTTGAGAACCCTTCTTCCTCATCTTTCTCCCTATTCTCTTCATTTCACTCTTCACATCTCACTCCTTCCCCTTCAGCCCTCTGTTCAATTAAGCTGTAGGAGCGACCTAACAAACCCCAACCTGAGACAATGTGTGCCACCGAATTTTGATGTTGCCCAACTTGTCACTTTTGGTTCAAAGCCAGAGGAGGATGAGGAGGCAGAGACACCAACACACACGCACGCACGCGCACACACCTAACGACAGCAGCGGAGGAAAATAAAAAGGCAATATGGAAAGTATGGGGAGAGAAGAAAGAAAGAAACAGAGAAACAAAGGAGGAGAAAAAGAAGGAATGAAAAAAAACGAACTTGCACATTTTCTGCATGGGAAATGTGCAGAAGAAGACAGAGTAGAGAGGCTACAGTAACAAATCTGGTATTGCACCACGCCCCAAGCAAACAATGAACACGGGCAAACAATGAACATGGCACAAACATATACACAGGGACTCAAAACACGCGCATACACACACACACACACACACACACACATGCACAAAGCCCATAAAAAGCACAGCCGGTGGCCATGGCGACACATGCTCTGTTGTCGTTAGATAAGGGAAACAGGGCCTCTTCCTGGGTGTGAGAGCTTGATCCTGCACACACAATTGTGTTCACGCTGAAGTCACACTACTTGTGCGCGCACAGCTGCAGCACCACTGGGGTCACATCTATTGTACCAACATCAAATAACTCATGTGGCCCCACTTTATCAGCTGCATGATTCATTTTCATTTGCAAAATAAAAACAGGTTGTGTTCATAGATGGAGAAGTTTGCATCTCTTGAGGTGGAATTTAATGGATTTTGGCGAACGGATTGAAAGAGCTAGTGTGGAAAGTTTCTGATTTTAGGAACACTGCATGAAATGAAGCTGAATTCCACAGGGACCTCTTAAAAGTGTTAATGGACAAGTTATGTGGAGTATTTGGCATTATATGAATACAAGGTTGAGCACATTTACACAGCACACTTTATGTTTATTCGCGGAACAAAATCTGCACCCTTAAAAAGAACTAGCTGCCGCTCATGTGACAGTCTTTTTCATGATCTACCAACCTGACCATGACCGTCTCTCTTCAGTCCGCCGTCTGAGATTTATCCTATTGAACTGGATTTCTCTGGTAGAATTTCAACTCAGCCAATCAGTAAGAAGAAGAGGGAGTTGTGAAAGGGTGATGTAAATTTTATTAGAACTAAAATCTGCCTGTACAAGGTCCTTGTTCGGCAATGGCAGGGGAGGAATTGAACAAAGTTGTTGGGCACGCTTCCAAATATTGAGAGTTGGAGTAACAGGAATATATAACACATTTTATTGCTGGTAAAATAAATAAATAAATAAATAAATAAAAAGTTGTGGCCATACTCCCCATAGGGTTGTTTACAGCGCATGCTTCATTGGGCTAGCTCATTACATACATCACAGTCAAACATTAGCAACTGGGTAAAATCAGATTGAATCATTTAGAACTTCAACACAGATCCACGCTCATTTTAAAAACATTAACAACAACACAGAGGGTAAAGTGCTCTCTTACTGCAGGGAAGCAAGTAGATGAAGCTACGTAAAAGACGGCGAAAGCAACTGATGGATCTGCACAAGAACATGGAACGACAACACACTCTCTTTTCTAAAGTTTCACTAATATTGACCTTTTGTTAATCCTTAATGAGACAAAACCTCAACAAACACAAATCAAAGACAAGGTCTGCGATGACGTACAAGTCAATCAATGACAACATCTGAAAAATTACAATTTCTAAGTTTTTTTCCAGTATAATGAAATCTGAATATACTTATTGGTGAAGGCGATGGTGGCAGAACTTGAAGTAAGCTTTCATTTTTATTTGCTAAGTTGCACTTCCATTTTGAAATTGAAAATTTGTACCTGGTGCTGGAGTTTCTGTTGAACCCGCTCTGAAATATGGTACTGTTTGCATTTTACAGTACAAGAAATATAAGTGAAGTTTTTTGGTTGAAAAATAATAATAATAAATAATTATCCAAGTTAGTTTTCAACCTTTACTATGCAATGCAGAGTAAACGAACAGCGTCATAGAGACAGTGCTGGGCGCTGCAGCTCCATTCTTAAATCTGAAAGCGGTGAGTAGAGCTACAGCTGCTTGCTGAAAAACCTGACATTCAAAGACAATTGAAGTGTTGCATGTAAAAAACTAGAAAAAAGGAATAATCCAAGAAGAAGTAGCATTTCAGCATTCTTCAACATGCTGTTAGAAAGACAGGTATGCTTTCTGAGTTTCACCGAAGAAAAATTATAAAGCCGCACCAGTTTTAGATTTTGTTCATATCATGGTAATGTGTGGTCAAAAATGTATCATATTTTACTCTGCAAAGAAGAATGGGCCAAGGACCAACGTGAAACACTGTAGGGTCCTGAACATCATCAGTGGTGAGTGGGTTGAGTATGTGCCCGTCATCGCACTAATGTCGCTCATGCAATACATAAGGAATCTTTAAAAAATAAAGCAAACAGCTGAAATTGCTCCATTTCCACTAATGAGAGGTACTAGACTCAGATTCAGATACAGATTTTATTTGTGTCCCAAATGGGCAATTGATGTAACAGCAATTATAAAAACTTTTTTTAATTTTTTTTTTTAAAGAATACATTTATTTAACAAGGATCTACATGGAGACTTCAGCATTCATTTTACTCATATTAAACTGTAAATTAAACCAAAACACTTTGGTGAGATTTTGTTGACATTCTTAACTTATTTTATGTTTAGTGGGAAAGCAGGCAGAGAGGATGTTGGTCCTTCACACAACAATCTGGGGTTCAGTTCCCGACTTTCTGAGCTTGACTACACAAAGTTTGAATGATGTTTCTGATGTCACAGAAATCTCTTTCAAAAAATAATTAAAACATTTTCTTTTTTTCTAGAGAACTGTTTAAAATGATATTCTGCACGGTTTAATTCGAAAGGTGAACAACAGAAAAGCTGAAAGTCACCAGAGAGCTGCACTCAGCGTGAGTTCAAAAGAAAGGAAGCCGCCTCATTGAGTTCAAAATTCACAGAAAATATGAAAACCAATCCCTTGACGGATCAATCTACTCATCACCTCCAAGGCGAAAGCAACATACTGAGGCGAACTAAAAAAAAGTTTCTGTTTACCACTTCCGGTTTCGCCTATGCCTTGGGATGTGCAGCAAAAAAAAAAAAAAAAAAAAAAAAGTTAAGGCTTCCATATATCCACTTTGCTGTTGAGGTGATGGAACAACCACAAAACAGAGCCAACAGCCAGAAACAGAGATGAGAAGAGATGAGAGTGGAGATTGAGAATATGGAGAGGTAGTGCAAGGTGGGATTGTGGGGCATGTGGGTTTCCAAAAAAAGGCTTTGTTTCCACCTTGAACTCGGGTTTACAACGGTTCACAAAAGGATAGAAATCTAAACAGATGACAGTTTATCTGCACATACAAGTCAGTTAGTGTGAGACTGTGAAGAGATTTTCTAATTTCATTTTCTTTTTCTTTTTTTTACACCTTTTTTAGAATAAGGTGTAAAAAAAAAAGTCACATATAATTTGTGACTCACACAGCAAAACCAAAGATTGGGGAAAAATTGAAGCATGTTTGGTAAAAACCCCGTCAGACTATTGCATGTCTGCCTCGCATTTCAATGGCCCTGTCATAAGAAGTGATGCACATTTTGAGTTATTAAATCATAATACAAAGTGTCCATGGTTACTAGCTATGTTGTATTTTATTATTAATTCTTCTCAAGCAAATCAAAATATTAATCCTAAGACCCCAATATTAATAAAAGTGAGGATTTCACTTCTTGGGATAATTCACGTTTTACCAACTTACACTAGACTCACATTCATAAACATATACACAGATCAATACGCAATTTAGGATAATATGCCTTCTGCCAATGCTCTTAGTGCCGAGAGGGGGGAGTTCTTAGCAGTCAATCACAATCTCGTGTGGCGCTGCTCATCCCTTAGGCTAATGCTTAGGCTAGTTAGTATGGCCACCAGTGATGGCAAATAAGCGTTTTTTTCTGTAACTGCAAATTGTTTCTCCTCCATTATCACATTTACCAGCATTGATTGGCAGCACAAAGATCTTCCTCCTGCCTCTGATTGGTTACTTTTAGTCTGAAGAAGTGTGTTTCTTCAGATGACTATAGTAGCTCTGCATTCTGTCTGTATTTCATGCAACATATGTTGTCCTAAGTCAGAAGAAAAACAGGAGCATTACTCAAAGTAAAATGTTGGTTTACTATTAGAAAAAACTCATTACAGTATTATTATTATTTTTTAAACTCGTTCAAAGGACTATGAGGTCCATTTCATCGAACACATTTTGCTGTGTTTATGTGTTTTGTAACGAAGGTGGAAGAAACTGGCCGGACTTTGTTATGTCCCTGAGTCAGTTTGTGCCAACAGCCAGGTGCACAACCTACTAGCATTAGCAAGATCCAGAAATCCCCTTTATTGTTTCTGAAGCGAATAGGACGCTAATTAAAGCATACTGCTGATGTCTAAGTCACACGACACCTTCCTGCACTGTTGGCTTCATCGCTGAAAAATCACAGCTGTGTGGGAAATTGCTCTTCCCACTTGCAATTGATGAATTGCCCAAAGGAGCTCAGAGGGGGCTCGTCTTTGGTTCATGGCAGAAAGGTTCGGTGAAAGAAGATTACATTTCATAAAAATGTGACGGAAAATGGAAAGGTCTTGAAATCTTAACTTTTTTAAACTTTGGTTGATACCTATAAACGGCCCCACAGGAAAGGCTGACTGACTGAAGTCAAATAAATCTGTAAAAAAAATAAATAAATCACACAATGGAGGAAGACAATATTGTCAAGAGGACAATGATAATCCAAGAAGCAGATTTAAATAATTTCCTTTTGTAAAGTCCGCGTGAACTGTTTCAGCAACTTTTAAGGCGATAGACGAACAGAAAATAGATTTTCACGTTAAGGCTTCGCTTGTTGTTTCAGACGTGGCTGCTGCGTCTCGAAATGCGTCATCTGTGGCAACAGTTTTCCTCTGCAGCAACCAAGCCAGAGTGCAAAAGAGGACACATCCATTGAAGAAGCCACGTGTGAGCGCTTGTGCAAAGGTGTCGAAGAAAGGAATACGTCAAAACCAAAGTGCAACCCACATGGCCTCCATCATCCTGCTGTGGTGGCCTTCAAGGACCCTAGTGGTGCTGGATGAGCTTCATTAGCAACAACCAAATCAGCATCAAAGGCAATTAACAAATGGGTCCAGCAGGTGCTGTGGAGCTAAGCTCAACGATGTTAGTGTCACGGCTCTACCTGACAAAGTATGGCGTGAAAACACGCACACGTGTACTTGAAAATACAGTTTCTGCGATCTCTAGCAAGAGCTGCTTTTAACTGGCTGGGATAAACAGTGATGAGGAAAGATAAAAGGGCACAGTGAACGTCACGTTACCCCAGCCATTTGCTTTTGCTCACCGCAACCATCAGATAACTACAACAGGAAAAGGAAAAAGAAAAGAAAAAAAACACACACACAAAAACGGCTGGTTTCCTTCGGCATATAATTGAATGTCTTAGAGGTGATGCTCTACACAATAAATAAAATGTACAAAAGCAAAGGATAAAGAATAAAACAAATGTCAAAGTTTGAAAGCTTTGACAATAATAAACCATTACGTGCCAAATAAATGCATCATTTTATCTCCAAAGACGTCAACTCGTCTTCAATCTAAGCAGATGGCAAAGAACAAGAAAAACGTTTGGCTAAGACAACAAATAACTTAATCCCACTGCTCTCAAGCTAACACAAAATAACCTTTCAGTGTAAAAAGTGGCTATGGAAATTTATTAAATTGCTTTATAAATAGGATCACAGAGAAGTAACTATAACACCTAATACTGAAACAAATTGTCTAAAGATATATATCATGCGTCATAGCGTATTCATTAATGGAAACCTTTGTTGGCCTACTTTAAACAATAATATAATAACCACAAAACCAATGTTTTATCAGGAAGAACATGGCGGGAACAACAGCAAAGATGTTGTTGCTACAACATGAGACATTTGACCGATGCAAAGCAAGAAGATGAGTCAAGAGGGAAACCAAAACCCTTTAAGTATGTACATAAACAAGAAAAATATCATAAATAAGTGTGATGTATGAGAGGAAAGAATATAAAATGGTTTTATTTGAATTTTTTCAGTCAAATCAGTCTCTTAAACGTCATGCACTTCAAAGTAAATTGTGTTTAAAGAGAGCACAACGCTGAGGTTCATGGAAGAGTTCAGGAAATAGACGGATCCTGCGTTCAAGGACAATCCCATTCCAAGTTTTGTGATTTATGTAAAGAGGTGACGAAGGAGAATTCACTTCTAAACAAGATAAAATTATCTTGTCTAAACAAGATAATTTGTTTAGAAGTGAAAACAGCTGACTTCCTTTTGGACTTCCTTCATTTAAGATTATACAAGTCTGTGTGCTACACTAATGCATCATTTCGTAAATAAAATGTTGAAAAAATGTAATCTAAATGATTTAAAAGAACTTTAAGATTTAAACTGTGCATTCTTCTACCTCCAAAAGAAAGTTATTACTGTAACATTCAAGATTTTGGATAGGAACTATAAGAAAGAACATAAGAAAATTCAGCTGGATATTTTACAAAACATTATAATAAAATAGGCACAAAGTAACCTGCACTATTTTAGTGGTTCTGCCTTTTGGGTGAAGCCGTTTTGAATACAGAACATCTAACTAAAACATGTGATGCACTTAAATGTGTAGGAGCTACAGACAAATTAGACAGTCAGCTTGGGACTGGTACTGTAAATTGACAACTAGTCTAAACGCTTTTGAGTTTATTAGGTTTTTCAAAGTTTCCATATTGAGCAACTTCATACCAAGTGTTGTCAAAGTTTGTCTTCCACATAAGGTCAAAGATCTTGAAAACCTGGTCACTATTGCTTTCAGCTAACCAAAAAAATGGCACTTCATGCTGAGAGCTACTTTTTACCCTATCCAGCTCTAATTTCTCACAGCAAGTCATAGCAATCAACTATTTCCCCATTGTCTCTGTTTGAAGGCTTGTAGAAAAACAAAAATGCGGGAGCTTCAGCTAACATATCTCACCATAGCAATGGCCAGTCTTTTCCTAGATGGGTTGATGCCTGTAGGGGGTGCTGTGCGGAGCCTAACACTGTACTGGGCCTGTGGTCAGAAAGACAGACAGCAGGTAAAGGAAGAGAAAGAAAGGACAAAAGTTGGGAAGGAAACAAGATGCGTGGGCTTTAGTTTTGCAAGGTACAAGCAGGGAATTTGTTAAGAACCCTTCCCCTCTCCTCCTCCTCCATTCTGCCTGTTGCTTTTCTCTCCTGTCATTCCCAGCAAATGAATGCTGGGGGAGGAGTAATGACACAAGACTTACACGGTGACTCAACGCAGGGCTTTGCGAAGGGAAAAATTGAGGTTAATGAGCTGACATCCCCTCCGCCCCCTGAGCATGTTTCGTCCCCACATGCGTGCCGCCCAGCTCTTTTCCATACACTGACAAGCATATTACACAAAACGCATCAACCAGGCAGCAGGGCTGAGCAAGGGCACTAAGCCAAGGAGAGTTGGGAGATCTGTTAGCTAAGATTTTATTTTGAAAGCAAGCCAGAAACTAAGCAAACGACAAGCATGAATCACATCCATAACAAATGAATAAAAGCATCATGATAGTTTGAGTAATGTCCAAGGATTAAGGTCCCCAATGTTCCGTATTTACATGAAATTTAATTTGTTTTTCAGGATGGACAACAATCAGAAAGAGAAAAAAAAAACGTCAACATTGCAATTAAATACATAAAAGTAAAGCAATTTAAAACAATACAATAAAAGTTATATAGCGCAATAAAAGTAAGAGAGAGTATTTATTTGATAGGGACCAGGATGTAGAATCAACATGTAACATGCTACCACACTTGTAGCCATGGTTTATGTTCAATCCTGTTCAAAACAAGCTGTGTGACTGAAAACCAAAGTGGTTAAAAAAATACACAGGCAAAGAACCAGAAAGGAAAATTAAAATTAGGAAAAGAGGAAAACACCACAAAAGTCTATCTGTAAGTCATCAGAAAACTTATATTGACAAAAATAATGTGGTAATATTACATTTATCGTTATTTTGTGGAAATTTTAAATGATCTAATATTATCAAAACGCTGCAGCATTTATTTTGAAGTATGGAAGGAAGTACTTCTTGAGATGCCCTGTTGTATTTGACACAGTCAACTTTTAAAGACTTTATTTTCCATCTTGCTGGCAGCGACCGAACCATTTGAAAGCATTCAATCACTTGTTTGTGAGGCAACATATCAGACACCTGGCAAGAAGAAACTGTGACAGCAGAGAGGAAATAACTGTAAGTTGTGTCAAACAATTCTGGCCATTCAGTGTGGCTCTCTAATAAGTTGAAGCTGGCATCTGATTTTTACCTCTTAATCTTTGATTCTCCGCAGTTCAAAATCCAACATATCGTAGACCAGTTAACATTGAACTGTCATTTGAGATTTGTTGAAATTTGTATTTGCAAAAGCACAAAAAGTGCTTTGTTAGACACTTACATTTTAAAAAGCAAGTATTCAACAAATATTGTTGTAATACTTTATAGTCAGAGCATGAATACCCAAGAGAAAAAAACCCATACAACATATGGTAAGAGCAGACAATGGCTGGTGAATGTTCCTTGTTGACTGATGTACAAAAGCCTTTTCCAGTTTAACTGGGTCAAACTGTGAAACTGAGAGCCATACGGAGAGGGCAGAAAGTGTGTGACTTGCAAAACTTTTAATCTATTTGTGCAAAACACACAAACCAAATTTTTATTAACAAGATCTTGTCTTGTTCACAAAAAAAAACAGTATTGAGAATCATTTAATCTCATGTGCTGAACTTATCACATCAGCCCTAATGTACTTCCACACTTACAATTAATGCACAAAAAAAAAAAAAAAGAAAAAACTGCATTTGTGCAGTAATCTTCCCACCAGCAGCGGACTAAAGTCTACATCAGGCTTATGCGTTTTTATTAACAAAGTCTACGTGAAGAGCAGCTTCCAATTAATAAATGTGCTTACTTAGCAACAACAAAGTAAGTAAATAAACTGGAAATGTTTGTTAGAATGAATGAGGTGCCATTTTACTGAAGGCTAAATATTCTGCAGTGACAAATCAAGCAAACCAGTGAACCTAGCCAAGTTCAATGACTGGCCCAAGGAAACAAAACTTTAATGTCAAGTCCCCAAATTCTAAAATAAATGATCATTTGTTCTGTTTAACAACTGTATAGTTGCCAGGCGTGTAATGAGGTCTTGTTGCAGATGAAAATTTTACATTTCTTGTCAAAGCGAAGTCTGAATTAATAATGAGGCCATTAGGAAGTAATTTGATAATTTGCTTCAGGTGTGTTAGACCAGAAACACATGTAAGGTTTGAAACCCCTGCTTTAAAATACAGCTTGTAATTTCTGAAACCTTCATGCCACGTGAAAATATAACAATAAAAGTTTTCCCAGAAACACTGCTAAAATGTCATGTCATTCTCATAAATCCAAACATCTGCATTGTGAGCTGGACGCATGGTAGGCAGCCTTCCAAATGTCGACAGACAGCCTCACTTCACCAAAAATGGAAACAGTTTGATTTAGTCAGGTCTAACTGTCAGCCCTTTAGGTTTCACCACAAGCATGACTAAAAAGAGCAGTCCACCCACAAGTATAAAGATCTTACAGACGTCTCAATAGTTTGGTTATTAAGGACAAACAGCTCTTAAGCCCTCAGTACAGACCACAGGCTAAAAACATCATGTTATTACAGAGCCCAGAGTGCTGAGAAAAACCAATTAGACCTTCAGATGCTCCCCCATTTCTTGGTTATCACGTGGTGGTGAGTGGGTGTAGATGTTAAATAAAACCTTGCTGGCCTTTAACTTGCATCACCGGAAAACCAAAACGAAAAGGTGAAAGTCTTTCTTTTTCAAGCAGAGAATTTGCTGTAGCTCAACTTGCATTCTCATATAACCACTAAAACAAACTATGAATGACAATGAAGCAAAAGCTTGTCCGAATGAGGGCCGCAAAAAGCTTTTTTTTTCCTTTTTACGTCAATGAACATTTATCAGACAAAATATATTTGAAGGAGTTGTTGGAGCAAAAAACTTCAACACGACTTGCTTGTTTCGAAAGGACTTCTAAAGACTCATATGGTTTCATTTATTTGCAACCCTACTCTCATTTATTTATCTTTACTGCATAATTTTTCTCTGTAAATATTTTGCTAATGGAGTTAATGATCTGATATCCACACCAGTCCTCAAGCAACTTACACTGAAAGTAATAAAGCAACATTTTTGTGTATAAGGTGGTATGACACAATACTAACTGATGAAAACAAAAAAATAAACACAAAAAGACAAAGAAAGTAGGGCAGCACGACTTAGGTCTGACAGGATTTAGGAAACAATCCTGTCAAATTTATATTTGGTGATTAAGTCACTGTTTATGATCACCCACAAGTATAAATAGGTAAAGAGTTTCTCTTTACCAAAATATCAAACAGGAAGGATGTGATTATTG
This sequence comes from Poeciliopsis prolifica, assembly GCF_027474105.1. Taxonomy (NCBI): domain Eukaryota; kingdom Metazoa; phylum Chordata; class Actinopteri; order Cyprinodontiformes; family Poeciliidae; genus Poeciliopsis; species Poeciliopsis prolifica. The sequence goes on from NW_026562404.1 coordinate 1,828,533, forward strand.
GTAAATGTACAGTTTTGGATCTTGCATTTTCCTCTCAAAGTAACGCTTTCTACTCACGCGGTTACTCTGCACATTCACTGTGCTACACTCCACTGCTGAAGAAAAGTCAATGCTGCTGAAAACCCAATGAGCTAGTGGGAGAATACAGTCTTGTCAGATCAGACCAAAACCAAAAATGGTGTGAATATCTGTGCGCATGTAGAGCTTGGATGGGAAATGGACCATTACATCATTTCAAAAATAGCATACAAACAGTAAAGTACGGCGATGAAGGCCTAAAACAGATGCACTGTGAAATTCTCAAAAAGTATGTGAACATAAAAAAAACAAGCAATTTCCACTTGTAAGTCTAACTCACAAAAGCCAACTGCCAAGCAAGTCTTTATTTCATATTTACCGAGATGTGCTCGATACTAATCTCCACCGCCATAATTTTTGAAAAGAAAGCTTGTGTACCTGAACCGCCTCAAATAAAAACGAGCAGAACTCAGGAAATAAAGTAACAGCCTTCATAAAATGAGAGCCGAACAAAGAAGCAGCAATAGACTTGATAATGGTGTGCAGACCGCTCTCAATGAGCTTGAAAACAATGAGCGAAGGACAGATAGTCATTAGCAGCCATTGTGGGTCTTTCGAATGAGTCATTCACATGGAGGCTTCTGCATTTTTAATAAAAATTAAATTGAAGAGCCCCCAAGAACACAAACTCTATAAAATAATAACAGCCATTTCACCTTCGCACTATCCCAGGCCTCTCAATTATTTACCACTAATGAATTGCTCGGGGCCATGTTTTACAATACCAACCATCCCAGAGACACAAATCAGCTCTCTAAAATACTTAAACACATTTACTCTATTCTGCTTAACTTCTCTCGTGTGAGAGAAACAGGGATATTAAATCTTCTGATTCTTGTTGCATCAACTGAATCTATGTTTAATTTCCTCAGAATCTCCCCTAGTAGATAACAGTTTACTGGTAAAAGGCAATAAGTAGGTCACTGATGCTTCAATTGTAATTTTGTCAGAAACAATAAAGGCAAGGTTTGCTTTTATTATAGTGCAGCATGCTGCAGCGGTGCTACAGCTCAGGTGCCAAACCTGCAGCTACGCCTTTTATTTTGGGGTTTCTGACATTCGTATAGGTAAGTTTACTGGAGTGAGTATTTATAAAATGTGCATATCTTACATGTAACGTGCATTCAGTTTTATTCTCCTTATCAGTCAAGAAAATTCTAAGATTTTTTCCACCAATCAGTCAAGAAAATTCAAAGATTAGTTCAGGCCAGCTTAAGTCCATTCCAGATGTAATCATGAGTCCAGAGCTGTAACTGTATCGGACACAAATTAAAGTGGAATGTATCCATTCCTGGACAGCTGGTGGAGGCAAATTCCTATGAAAGTGCAAAAGAAAAAATTAAAAGACTCATGGAGAGAGTTTGAAAGAAAACATATACTATTTTCATTCCGACTGCTTTACGGATTAAGGCTTCAGGCTCTAGGAAAAAAAAAACTGCATTAAAATAATCCACCATTTGCATGTTTTATCTCACAAAGGAGATTCACATAGACACACACATAAACCAACCCCCAACGCCCCTCCCTACCTTCTTCTCCTTGCCCCCCTCCCCCATTCTGGGTGCACACACACACCCACACACACACACATGCTCGCACACACACCTACAAGTTGCACATATACACACTGTCATCATTAAACACACACACACACATTGAGATCAACTTGCTGCCATCTGCTCCACGCGCTCTGTACAATCCATGCAGAATACATTATTCACTGCAATACATCACATCACATTTCCTCAATGTCATAGCCTTGCACTGAAGAAGACTGAGAGAGAATGGAGGAAAGAAAGCAAAGCATCTATCGCAACGACTGGAGAAAGAGAAAGGATTTGGCCTGTTGTGCCGCAAGCGTGGTGGGGAGAATTAAACACAGGTTTATTTGACTTTAAGGTGAAACGGGGCTGTCAGCAGAACACATTCCCATTACTTCCAGCAGGCTAGATTACAGTTTGAGACAAAGAGGTTAATGTACGAGAGTGAAGGACAACAGCTGCTGTGAATATGAGAGAAACTTACACATACAAAGAAAACCAAGAGTACCCATCTGCAAGCTGGATGCACACAGACTTTAAGTGACTAAAGCTGTCATACTGTCTGTGCATAAACAAATAAGTGGCAGCAAGAAGAGGGAAAGTTTTTTGTTTTTGTTTTTTTTCAGGTGTAATTCCACTTCTAGCCACAAGTAGATTGCTGCAGATTATTCAAATTCCTTTATTAAATACAATTTTGAAGAACTTTTTCTCAAGTAAACATATATAAATACTTACAGTTCAAACAAAATATTTACAAACCCTGCATAAAAAAATTTAAGACAACCAAAATGTTCCTGTTTAAGTCAGTAAGATTACCAAGATTACATCTATTTGCTAATTTTCTGAATAATGAGGGAAAGGGTCTGTAAGTCTTTTTCCCAACTTTCTTGAAATCCAAGTCTACATACATTTAATTTTTAAGCTTTATATCTACCAATCTGCTAGTATGATTAGGGAAATTGTCCATTTGAATGATAAATGTGTTTCAGGGCTTTAACTTCCTGGCAGATGATCATTTATTTTGGGAAGCACACCTGTCCCTGTCTGCAGAAAAACACCCAGAAAAAAACCAACATGAAGCCACCACCTCACTAACTAACGGTTGGGATTATGTCCTCAGGCTTTGTTATGTTTTTCACCAAATGAAGCAATGGCCATTAAAACCAAACACTTCAATGATATCTTTATCCTAACAGCACAGGCCTCAGAAAGATATGGTATCTGGTGCTGTGCGGTTTTGCAATCTTTAATCTGTTTTATTTTTCTATTGCTTTTGGAGTACTGGCTTCTTCCACGCTGACTGGCCTTTTCGGTCATGTCGATACAAGGTCATCGCACTGTGGAAATGGACACTTTCTTACCAGATTTAGGTAGCATTTCAAGTCTTTTGTCTTTAGCTTGATACAGATATTTCTTACCAAAACACAATCCTCTCTGGGTTACAGACCGTATCTTCTTCCAGAGGGATACAATGGCTGGATAGTTCCATGGTTTTTATTTTTGGGTTTAATTATTTAAACAAATGAATGTGGCACCTTCAGGCATCTGGTAATTTTACTCATGGATGAACCAGACTTGTGGCTTTACAGCCCCTTTGCAAATGTGTTTTCTGTTTGTTTTTCTTCAAGATGCCACAAAAAGCAGCATCTCTTTTGTGGCATCTTAGAGTTTCGCCTTACAATATACCCACATGTGTGCCTCCATTCAACTCAAAGGCTGAAAATTAAGCTCACAATCCCACAACTCAGTGGTCTTAAGTCCCCAAAATGCATACAGGTGGAGTACTGCTGTTCTATCAAAAATCTTGACTTCTAAACAAATCTAAACAAATATAGGGAAATGTTAGTTGTTCTAGGATTTATCAAAGTCCAGGATAATAAATTCTGGAATAACAATAATGGACAATAACAATAATTATTATGGTAAATGGGTGCACACACTCAGCAACAACACAAATTACGCAGACGAGAGTTAAGCCACAAGTAATTGTTTCTCTAAACCGAAACAGATACTGAAGGCTTAGTAAGGCAAAGGGTGCCCACTCTTAAACCAAAGTTCAAGGTAAGAGACCAAGGGACCAACAAGCTCAGTGAGAAAGACAGCATTACTACAGCTCTAACCAACAGTGACTTCTGTGGTAGCATAATGCTGAAACAAAGTTTTCATCCAAAGAGAAAGTAAGGAGAGGAGTCCAAATCTCTGTGGTGATATTGTCACTAAAACCAAACAGGCACATCTCAGAGCCGAATGGACCATTGACAACACTCAGAACTTTGTTCAGCCTAATTCTTGCAGAAAGTCGTTCCTCGCCTCGTTGAGTTAGAATAGACAATTTGTCTTGAAGACCAATTGTGCTCGTCTTCAGAACTTCGCTCTTCAACTTCGTGTAGACTACAATTCATATTAGATGTGATCACTTTTCTCTATAATTGGTGCTAGATGATGATTTTCCTTTAACTTATTAAACATCATAAATATAGAATGAAGAGATGTTCTTCTGTTTTGTTTTAAACAAACAAAAAACAGACATTAAGGCCATTTACTATGACAAATGTCTACTAAAGCTCCCAATAGCAGGTATCTCTATTCTCTGAAGATGGCAAGTCATCACACACTAACATCTTCTCTTATTTTGTCCGGAGCAATCTGCCCAAAGTCAAGATGTGCTGTTTATAAACAAACCCCCTTGTGCTGGTTTGAGTCGAGGCTTAAGAGCACAAATATATGTCATATTTTCCATATGGTGCCATGTTGGGTGTATAAACAATTGTCTAATGGAGTTAGTCATTTTGGACTTGTTGGATACAAAATAACGCTTTTAATTAGAATATATTTGTTCTTTGTTTTCACCATCACAAATGCTGCAAGCCACTTTCTCCTGTAAAAAAATAGACATTTGTGACATGATACTGTTATAAATTGCATTCAAGTAAAAACATAAAACAAAAACAAATAAAAAAGAAATACATATTTCTGGTTTTGTTTAATGTACATGTGTCTCATTTTTCTATGCAGGTCATGAGCTCATCCATTGGCGTGTTTTTATGAGTGTCAGCAGCACAGAAAGAGAGTGAACAGCTGGCAAGCCCTACACTTGACTACATATTGACCTGTTTTGCATTCACCTGTTATTCAGCCAAACCTAATGCTTGTTGCAACCAAGGTGCAAGTACCAGCCAAGAATGTCTCAAGTAATTTGTCAAGCTTGCCTAAATGTCATTGTGACAAAAAAGAAATGTTTAATTTGCACCCTTTTAAAGAAGAAAGAGCCAAGTTTTGCAGAAAGACAAGACTAGACTGCTAACCTTTGTCAAATTTTTACACTACGTGCAAATACTACTGACAGTCAAACAGTGCAGCTTACTTAGTGTTTTAAAAAAAATCTTTTTATGGTTTCCAGGAAATTGCACACGATCTCCTGATTGCACATATTTAGCCTTTAAAAATGCCACTTGCCTATTTAAATGAAATGAATAGGGGATGAGTGAGGGGGGAGGTTCTGCATCCAACACTTTTCTTATCTGCACTTCACTCCTCCACTTTCCCTTCTCGTGTTTTTTTTTTCCCACAGTCCGCTCTCCCTCCCTCCTCTTTTCCCAGATGGCCTCTCAGCTCTTGTCTGTGTTTGGGCTGCGACTGCGAGGGGTCACTGCCTGCCTTGTCTCACATGTGGAGAACACAGTGTGCGTGTAAATGCGTGCGCTGCGTGCGCTTCGTGTGTGCGTGCGCATACGACAGAAAGACACAGACACAGTTAGTGGATAATTATATGAATGAGAGTGGAAGATCACGAGAAAAAAAAAAAAGAACCAAGGATGTGTGTGAATTTTTCCCAGTGTGTCAGTGTCTTTCTCACAGAGTATGTGTGTGTGTGTGTGTGTGTGTGTGCAGGGTGTGTGTTTGTGTTTGTAACACGCGCACGTGCATGTTGCAAAGCTCAGTGCCAGGTCTCTCTAATGAGTCTGTCAGGGGCTGTTAGCGACGGCGTGCTCCCCTGGCTCAGCGCACTCCTACAGACACTGTGATTAGCCGGGCCAACGGCACGCCACCGGGCCAGATTAAACACTCACCATGCCACCAGGGAACACACACACACACACACGCATCCGCGCATGCAGACTTTACAGCAAGCGATACACTCACACCCGATAGCACACATTCTTAGACACACACAGCTTCATCCAGCATTGTGCCTATCAGCCTGATGTGATACAGTAACGCACACTTGCCCTCCAGAGCCAGGTGTTGATGGCACCGGCACTGTAGATTAATGAGAAAAATAAACGTTACACGTGCCGTCAATGGCCGAGGAAAGAAACGTGCTTGCGTTTCATCAGTCTGTCCGCCATTATTGAATTCTTGTCTGCCGCTAATTTTGAACATCACTTAGAATTAAGGGCAGCCCTTCTGGCTCCGGCAGCTTTCAACATCTTCATTAAAGCGACATGATTCACTAATTACAGGTAATTACCCTTTAATGAGCAGCCCAGATGAATGAGAAGATATGCAGACGAGGGCAGGCATGACTACATTATGTTTAATTCTTCCAAGGCCATTATCTAAGTTTGCTGTTTGGAGACAGGCTACTTGACCATTAAAATGCCTTCACAGAAAGCGAGTTGAGATATTCAACTGCTTGGACTATATGGATTATTGGTATGTTGCGCCTGGTTACATAAAGAAAGGCAAAATGTTAGTTCTGCCTATCTATACAATGATCTTTCAAGAACCCAAAAGCTTCTTTGAATATTGTTTTTTTTTTTCTGAAATATGTCCAGTGATTTTCTCCAGATGAAGAAAAAAACAAACTTTCATAACATGTCATTTCCTTTAGCTTTAGCTTTGCAACTAGCTAAAAGAGGTAGAAGGAAAAACACAGAATTATTTCTTGTCAACACGGGTCGTGCTTGAAAATCCTTACAAGAAAGAGAAGAACAACATTCTCCCAAAGTGAAATTAAAGACTGATTGCTAGTTTTCACAAATGCTCAGTTGCTGTTTTTGTAAACTTTGGTGGCACGGTTTCTAAATTTAGGCAGACATTATCATTTTACATGCCCAATTTGGTTTGGATCTGTAGTTTTGTACGAGAGTGTTTTAGAACAACTAAATTAAGCACAGCATTGGTGGACATAATGCAAAAGTTAAGCCCAGTGTCTAACTATGCAACAGTTTTCTTCAGTTCCTTTAGATTCCTAATGACTAATGACCAGCATACAGCGTGGTCAATCAAAGTCCCACAAGCCACAGTGACTATAATTCTGATTGGGTTTTTCCAAGGCAAGCATTTATAAGTAATTGAAGTGACAATGTGAAGAAGTGAGAGGTGTTAACGCATTTACATGTAACTGATTGAATAGCGAAGCCTTTTTAAGTCAGAGGTGGTAGGAGGTGCTGTAACTGTAAACTCCAAACAAAGACGAGTTCATTCTTCATTCGATGTTTAACGAGAGGAAATGATTTTTTTTCTTTCTTTTTTCTCTGCACAGAAACCACCAAGTGAAAATGAGATTAATCTAACAACTTACCAAACAGTCAAGTTTCTTATCTTGGGTCTAAGACAGAAAAAAGTCCCCACTAGTAGACATTGCACCAATTTTCCTCTCTTTCTGATTCTCCTCCTCCCCCTCTCTTACCGTCTCTCGTGCCAAGTGGCCTATTTTTACCTCTCCATGTGGTATTTCATGGTTTTCCTTGTTACCACCACGTTTCCTGTCATCAGTCTGTAGGTACAGTTGCAGTTACTGAAAAGGTACTGACACCTTTTGTTTAACTGCTGCTTCCTCAGATGTGGTCAGAGATCTTTGTCTTCATCTACAAGGCAATAAGGTCTTGACGTGTTTCACGGTTGCCTTTTTTTTTTTTTTTTTTGCATCTGATAGTTTATTAACTGAAGGAAGAGAAAAATTAAGCAATTCTTGCCTGAAAACATTTCCTTTCTGCTTGTTGCAGAATCAAGTCACGCCATTATCAGACTATTAGCACTTAGTTTAAGATGCGTTCAATGTGCTGCACCAATACGTGCTCTGACACTGACTTCTCCTGCACTCTTTATACTCGAGAGTATATTTATCATGATGCCATATGCAACAATACGGCACTGTGCCGTCTCTCTCTGCCTCTCTCTCCTGCTGAAATGTGCAGAATGTGATATACTGTACCACGCAATACAGTAGAGTAATTGTGTTTTGTCCCTTGAGGGAAGGAATGACTTGGAATAGTAGAAATATCAGCAAGGAAAGTCTGACTTTTTAGTCATATACTGTAAGTCCTTCCACTTTACATGAAATGTGTTTCATGTTTTGTACTGCGACAGGCGTTATTGGATTTTCTTAGCATTACCGTGTATTTCAGCACCTTACTTTAACCCACTTTATTGGCCTTTCCATCTGCAGGGCAATTAGGCCAGCACACACCAAACTGTCCCAAATTATTTCCAGATGTGCATGAGTGGGATTCCTTCTTGAAATACAAATACACTTTTAGACACGAGACGATAAACAATGGAATGCCAACGGGCTGCACGGCACTGGCCGTCCTCTTTGTGCTGCGTGTCTTCGCTTGTGTGACACACAGTGCCTCTTTTGTTCCGCCACTCACTACTTATGTTACTGTGGAGCTCTAATGCACACAGATCGATCGCATACTTTCCATTTCAACACATCCAGTTGATGTCCGGAATTGATCCTGTTCTGCCAACACAAAGTTTTACGTCTATATGTCTTCGGCCCTCTCGCAAAACAAACAAACAAACAAAACAAACAAAAAAAACTGTTTAAATGATAACGATTTCTTGAAACAATGTCAAAATCGCAAAGTCTGACTCTTTAATTTCTAATCCATAACTGGATAAATGTGATAGTGGGGACGTCAACTTTGAACTTTTTCCACATTTTGGCAGCACCATTCAAACTTCAATTTATGTGGGCAGAAAAACACAACGCATGTTTTTCAACGCATAATCGTGGGAAAAGAAAGGATGCAAGAATTATACAATGGTTTTAAAAATATTTGAAAAGTGTGAAGTGCAGTTGTCTGCAGTTCCTCTGAAACATAAAACTTCATAGAACCTGTTCAAAATAAAAAAAATGGCAAGTACTTTGGGGCTGCGTGTCTTTTTAAGTTTTACAAATCCACAGAAATATTTGTATATTGTTCTTTTCAGAGTTGCTTAAATTCAGTCAGATTGGTTGAAGAGTATCTGCCAAAGTCTGTCTTCAAGTCTTGCTATAGATTCTCAGTAAAGTTTATGCCTGAACCATTATATTTCACAAATGTGCTTGGATAGGCACCCTTTACCTTTAGCCATATGCTTATGCTTGTTGTCCTGCAGGAAGATGAACCTCGACTCCATTCTCAAGTCCTTTCCAATCTCTAAAATGTTTTCGTCCTGCTGAATAAGTCCTTCCCACAGCATGATGGTGCCACCCCCTTGTTTCAAGGTGGGAGGGGTGTTTTCAAGATGATGTGCAGTGCTGGTTTTCTGCCACATTGCAAACCAGCCACATAATTCTCATTTTCATTTCATTTGGCCACAGCAGTTTCCTCCACATATTTGGTGTGTTCTCCAGATGGCTTTTGGCAAACTGTTTATAGGGATTCCTATAAAACTCTTTCAACAATTGGTTTCTTTTTTGCCCCTGTTCCTTGAAGGACAAAAAAAAAAAAAAAGATTTGCAAAGTGCATGGTTGTCCTGACTACACATTTTCCCACTTTGGTTGTGGACTTCAGTTTCTTCATAGTATAAAATACTGATTCCTAACTTTACCCTGCTTCAAAGAAAGTTGTGCTTGAAGTTTCCACTGTGTTCCTTGATCTTCATGATGAATCACATGCCATTTGCTTATATTTACTTATTGCAGTTGGTTTTATTTATGTTTGCAGAGTAGGTAGGAGTGTGGGGGGACAAATGCATCCAACACTTCTCAGATTTTTCTAAGCAGGACGTTTTGACAACTACATATTGTTTTCCTGCTATCATCCCACAAAATATGGTAGTTTTTGAAAACAATCCAACACAAAGGAAAGAAAATGGAAGGGGTGAGAATAATTTTGCAATATCAAAAACAAGTTCCGAAATGTTTTGCTCTCTCCAGAGTTACTTTATTTGAAGCTGATATTACCCCATGATGTCCAAGAGCTACCAAAATTATCACAATATACGCAAATAGTCACTTAGCAGCATAAAACTGGGCATTTCATGTTGCCTGTTTGCCTCAAATAAAGAAACAAACAAAATCAATTTCCTTCCCCTACAGGAAGTCCACCACATGCTAGCACACTCTAACGACCACAAACAAAAACACAGACTATCAGTCCATGTATGAGTCTGCATGACAAATTAATAACCACTTGAAGTTTACACACACACACGCACAAACATGCGTGACCAGTTCAGGTGCATTTGTTACCTTCCTTAACAGGTAATCTGATAAACTTGTAATTGTCAGAAACAACTGACTCACAGTCAAACTGAGAGCATGAAAGTATGTCACGCTGAATGGCATGTCGGTTCAGGCAGCGCAGCGACTTAATACACCTCCGACAATTAAATCCGTCTGTTAAGGCCTTAGATCCCTCTCCACTGAGCCGAGTATGAAAACAAACACCAGAAAGACTCAGAATGTTGTGTTTCTCTGACACATTGTAGAAGGAAGCACTTTAAATATTGTGACACTCTCAGCCCACATAGCGCAGTTGGTACTTCTTCCACTAAGATAAAGTGTTAAGGTTTATTTTTTGCTGATAACAATGAAGCGGCTCTGTTTGGTTCGATGAACCAAACCATCAGCTTCTGAAAGGAAGGAGATGGAGGGAGAAAACAGAAAAACAGAAAGCACTAATCTCATTACCTTCTTCTCCTGGCACGAGAGAATAATCGTCTCTTAGTGAAAATCGGCAGGAGGGTGACGACAAAAAATAAATTAATTAAAAAAAAATTAAATTGCACATTCCTCCATTTCATTTTCCATGTAATTAAATGAGTTAAATGTTATAAAAACATGCAAACTCCATCAATGACTAAGAGCCATTTGCATTTTTAATCAGGACAGATTAATTCTAATAAGCATGCTGGGCTAAGGCGATGACAGAGCAGGCCTATTGTGTGTCTGTCACACTCATTTAATTCCATCATTATGCCCCATATCCTATTATGATAATTGGCTTTTCGTTCTCAATCAACAACCAGTCAAGGTTATTAAGTAATAATCTCTGATTAAACCGCTTTTAACCTTAAATATGGCAAAACTTTACAAGCCTACAACCAACAAGCACCTGATGACGCGTACTGGTGATTCAAAACACACCAGAGTCTGATTAATCTAAAATTGCCACTTGCAGCAGTTGACAAATGACTGTCAAAAGGCTCAATGTTTCTGTTTGGTATAAAATGTGATGCAAGCACATGAGACTGGAAATATTGATACTGTTAAATCCTCCTTACCTTCTGTAAGGAGGATTTAAACAACCCCAGAAACTTCACCTTTGGTTTAATGTTAGTTTACTTGTGCAGCATGACTTTAGTTCTCAACACTGGACCAACGCAGGCTGAAGGTTTCCCTTTGAAATGAAATGACATAAGACTTATATAGCACTTTTCAAGACTCTCAAATATGCTTTCCAATGACATCAGTTATTTCCATTCACCCACACACACTCACACTCTGCTGACGGCAAGTTACTGCCTTGTAGCCACAGCTGACAGAAGCGAGGATGGGGCATCCCGCTATCAGACCTTCTGACTAACGGCAGCAGGCGAGGTGGGTGAAGTGCCTTGCCCGAGGACACAAAGGTAGAGGCTCAAAAAGCTGCAGGGCAATCTCCTGCCTCTGTCGCCACCACAAATTCTTTGTCACAGATTCTGTTCATAACCTTTATCCCTTTTTTTGAAGGATGGCAGCTGCTTTTTATAGATGAAGCGGTTTTATTGGCTTCATTAGATCACAATGTCCAAATTTTGCTGGAGCAGTTTACAAGAAGTGAATTTGGAGGATCAACCTCTCCAAATCTAAGATCATGGTGTCAGGAGTGCCTTCTCTGAATCGGGGAAGAAGTGCTGCCCCAAGTGGAGGAGTTTAAATGTTTCAGGTCTTGTTCATGAATGAGGAGAAAAATGGAGCAGGAAGTTAATAAGCTGATTAATGCTACATCTGCATTGATCTGTCACGGTGAACCAACAGCTATGAGTAGTGATCGAAAGAGCGAGAACGCTGATACAAGCAGTCGAAATGTGCTAAGTGAACTTGAGACCTCTCCAAAAGCTGGAAACAGACTACAGCACAAGGCATTCTGGGTAAAGAAAACCAAAACCAATTATGTGTCTAGCACTAGTGGGAGAAGTGGCTCGTGGTCAGACTTTGAGTGACGAGGAGGTAAAGACCCTCAAACCGATAGTGTCAGATGGACACATGTTTCTAAAATCTGTCACAACTCCATTTTTGTTTACATTTTGTGAAAAAGGAAGTTGAGCTCAGTGTCTTTTTCAGAGGTTTTAGGGCATTTCTTTCAGTGGTTCTTGGTGGAGCAACACCTCAGGTGAGAGTGTAAACAGGTTGTTCACAGGGTTTGGTTCGTTTGACACAGTGCAGTGTGAAAGCGAACTGCACCAGCTGAAAATGCAACAAATGTTGCAATTTCGGTTTCTAATCAAGTCGAGTCTACCGAACTATCAGATGTGAAAACACCCTAAGTGAGATTTCCTACACTGGAAAATCCCACTTTTTTCTTCTTATTACAAAATGTTCTTTAGTCTTACTGAGTAAGCAACTCTGTTTGGGGTTTACCCTGCGCTTGCCTCCTTTGTTTATCTGTCATCTCAGCATCGTGTCAAGTAACTCACAGTGCCAAAAGGTAAGTGAGGGACAGACATCAGAGGTTTATGGTTGAATTATGTGAACCCGATATGCATTGATAATGGATATGGCAGCTACAGCATATGGTGATTCATGCAGCCAACGTGTTACAACGTGACTAAAACCTCTCGCTGAAAGCCAGGAAATGCAAAAGCACGTGAGTCACCAATAGATAGTAGATTATTATGCTTATGACTGATAAATTACATAGACCTGATTTAACATTGCCCTTACAGTATCAATATTAAATATATCATCTAAATATCATTTTCTGTGGACCTTGGAGCTATTATTTTGCATTGCCACAAAGTGATTAGTATTATATTAAAACAGTTTCTCTGATATTTTTGAAGAAACCAAATTAAATTAGAACTGTTAACAAAGTTAACAGTGTGTGCGCTTCCAGCCTTATCTTAAAATTATTGTAAAAATTACAAAATTACATTTGTGTTGTGATGTATCATGCATGATATTGATGTCAGGGTGTAGGGCAGCGGATGCCAGTCAACCCAAAAGATCAGATCTCATACTTAGCCCAGTTACAATACTGCCATGGTTAAGTTTGTGGCATTTCTTTGAAATTGTCAGACAGGAAACACTACTTTCAGCTTTTTCTTGCGACCGCAATCTGATGTTAATGATTCTGTGCTTCTCACTAAATAATAGAAAAGTACAGAGCAAACCTCTGTAAAAATCCCCAAAAAAAGTCCCATATGGTTCATCTTGGAAATGTAATTTACAGAACATAGAAGAATTATGCATAATCATGACTAATTTCAACAAATAAAGGAATAAGGAAAAAAAAAACAATAATTAAAGTTTTCTGAATGACAGAATAATGTGGTTAAAATTTGCTTGATATTTTTTTATCACCCTTTCAAGCCCTATGACTTGTGTCAAACGTTCTCCTTCTATAAACTTCTTTAAAATTGTCAGAATTTTGATCCATTCCTCCTTGCAGAACTTAGTCAGGTTTGCAAGCTACCTTGTTCACTCTCATCTTTTCAGGTTGGCTTACACATTTTATTTTATTTTCTAAGGTCGTGACAGTTGTCAGACAGAAACTGACGACTGGTTAGAAAAGAGGGGAAAGAGATGTGACAAGGGGTATCGGGTTGGCACCCGAACCTGTTATGGCTGCTGACTAAAGCATCCATATTAGGGTCGCGCTTTACTTCTGTGCCACCGTTGCACACTGATGTAGTTTCCAAAATGTGAAATAGTTTTTCCTGGGTACATCTGCAACTCATATTGTACAATTTCAGGGTATCCTCCAGAAAACTTACTAAGTCTGATGCTAGGAGTGCTAGCGCTCTTAGACAAAAACGCACACGCAAAAAACTTTTCTTTTGTACAAAAAACATAAAAGTTGACAAAAAATTTGAAAAATTGACTAGATTATTATATATTATTGGACAGCAATGTTGACAGTACATAAGCACACAACTATAGTCTTAAAAAGGCAAACACGCAAAAACTACAATTAGAATAACTTCAGTAAATCCTAAATGATCAATCGGTGGATCTCAGTTAGTCTCTGACTAAGTAGGCAAAGCCATTGCTTAGGGGCCCAGACCTTCAGTGGACCCCATAAACGCTTGAATTTTAACACACACTCTAGATCTAGAGCTTTAACATTTGTTTTTATGAGAATGACATTTTACTGAATTTTATTTAATAGTTTCAGCACAGATAAATGAATCCATTTTAATTCGTTTAACATTTAAATTTAAGATCTGAAGGAGCTGGCATGTTTACTTGGTAAAAATGCAAAGAATGCTCTTCATAGTTGTATTACCACAGAAAAAATTCTGATGCTGAGTTTAATCTTTGTGTTTGAGCTGGGTTTGTTCACAAACACATTTCAGCAAATAAGAGACGATTATCACGCTTATCAAATTTAAGCTTTAAGGCTTAAATTTGATTTTATGCTTAGCTAATTAAAAATGACCCCCTCTCCCAGAGTCCACCAAATCTGTATTTTACACACCTCTGGTGGTGGTGATATTCTTAACAGAAAGAGGAAAGAGGATCCAAACACCACTGGACCCAAACACCAGTCCTGGTCACATTTAAAGGTAAAATAAATAGATGAGAAGTATTTCTATGCTTGATTAAATATAATTTCATTAAAATTCAAGTATTTCTATTATTATGATTTCCAAATACACAGAAATTCTATACAGCTTGGTGCAATATTTTTTATTTGTTTGTAGTAACTGGTCATTATTTACCCAATCAAATGGTGTATTTACAATCAATACTCTAAATAACTTTATCAAGTTGCAAGCACAGACACAGAGTACATGCGTTAGGCACATGTCAAGTGCGCGCATGTACTGAGTGAGCAAGTTGAGATGTAAATGCACATGCTGCACATTATTATTTGTCCACAAAGATGTAGGTGCTCACATCGATGCAATCCTCTAAAAGCAAAACCACAGACTGAGTCATTGTCACGGTTTGCATTGAGCGTGCATGAGCCCGTCAAGCAGTGAGGCTTTTATTTTTAACTATTACCTTTGTGCATTATTCTCCAAATATTAGCCCCAATTGAGGGATCATAAATGCAAGTACAGATAAACCTGCTCTACAAGAGCCAAATCGTCCAGTTTGAGTGTAAAAGCGAGGACTGCTCAACCCCGATGCACGCAGACGGTGGGGTTGGTGCGCGACCCAGTCTTGCAGCCATTTCAACTGACCTAATAGTCTTTAGACTTTACTATCACTCTTCCTGGTGCATAAAAAAAACCCTGTTAAAAATAAATTAACAGCTTTGCCTGTCAAATAAAGCCTGCCAGCCTGCCATGTTGATAATACTCAGGGGAAACCCTAAAAATGTTCAGTGCTGCTGTAGCTGGCTGTGTGTGGGAAGATCTCCTGTAGAGTGATGTTGTGTAACAGCCTCATACAGAGGTCACTCAGTGTAAAGAAGATGCTTTTGGAGTGATGGCTTCTTCCTCTGTGAGTGGATTTTTTGACCATGACCATGTGGAAAGAGGACTTATCTTACAGCATATATAGACACTCAATGACCTGTGTCAGTCAGCATCTTTAGAAGGTGTTTTGTTTTTGTCCAGCAGTTGGTTTGCACAAAACCAAATCCTCGGTTTGTGGAAGAAAGATGAAGAGTATGACGGCTGGACATTCCCATGCTGTTTTATACTTCTGTAGAAAGCGGAGGCTGGGGTGGGCCCTGCGTCAGCAGAGGCAACCCTGATGCAAGTGACGGCTGAACCTTTAATCTCTGCCGCTGCTCCCCTCTTCACAGCAAAATGCTTCTTATATCAACCCACTTAGATTCGTTCGTCTAAAATTAGCAGTGGAGAGAGGAAAGCTGTCAGCGCTGATTTGGCTGGACAGGTAGAGGAAGAATTTATTAATTTTCTCACAGCAAGGGAAAGTGCTTTTCAAGGTTTCACTTGAAATGTTTTTTTTTTCACCTATATTCATGTGCATTAGTGTCTTGTTTGAAAGGTTACTCCACACCAGACGCTTTTTTTTATGTCCCCAGCACAGATGTAAAAAAGTAAGGTAAGACGTCTGAAACATGAGTTCCACTTTATCAAACAGAGAAACCTATAATTTGTCAACTGTAAAAAGCTGATATTGTGAGTAGTACGTCCCACCTTCACCGTGTCACCCTCTTTACCAGCAATTTCACTTTGACTCTCTCCAGACCTAATAAACCTTTTCGTTTCACAGTCAGGCCTCATTAAAGCGCCGCACATTTTACATTTCACTCTCTATTTGTCTGTAAAGAAGACTTAATAAGTTCCCTCTTGAGAGCACACGTGGGGGGAGCGTTACTAAGGGGACGCAGAGAGCCTCCTCTGTTGCTTTGTGGCACTGAGTCCTGCTCCATTGTGGTGAGAGACAACAGCTGTCTTTACCTTTGGCAGGCAAACAGACTCATTAAGGGCGGCCATGTTTGTTTTTGTGCCTGATACCTAGCCCTGAGCAAACACTGCCATATCTCCACTGCGCAGTGCTTGCAGTCTCAACATTTCCTTTCCTGTAGGAGTAGGAAGCCCTGGAACACAGGTTTTTTTCTTCTGCAGTCTTTTCCCTCCCCAAAACAATTTCTGACCAAGCTGCCAGTTTCTTTCTAAGAATTCATGCCTGATTGAGAAATCGAGCTGATGTTTTGAGCTGATAAAAAGCCAAGTTATAAGTAACACATTGTAGTATGCTTAATATACATAATGTAAGCCATTATGCTCCCTGATACCACTTCTTCTGGTATGTCACAAGAAAGCCTTCTTTGTTTGTTGCGGCGCAGACAAAATAATGGCACCGTTATTTGGCCGGCTCACAGCTAACAGCGCGAATCTGCAGTGAAAGATTTCATTCGCATATTTTCTCTCCTCTCAGCAATGTCTACGTCTTGAGTGACAAGGCAGGTTGAATTCATGAGGCTTTGACAAAAATTCCATTTAAGAGAGAAAATGGCATTGAATGTCATTCCATTACTTCAGATGGCAAACATGGGAACATTTTAACCTAGAAGGCATTCATATTAACATACACAAAACAGCAGAGAGGCTCTCTCTCTCTCTTTTTTTTTTTAGGTGGCTGGGTTGGGGGGGCTTTCCTCTACTCAAAAATATACACTGCTGGAATATTTCCAGTCAAAGCCTTCCAAGAGCAGCACTCCAAACATGTACTCACTTATTTGATTTCATTTGTCAAGCCCAAAGTCACAATGCATTGTGAAATGAGTTCTTAATGTGGAGTAATGAGGCTGTCAAGGCAAAGTCTCTGCTTGTTTGAGTTTGACTCATGTTGTTGATTCAATTAAATCAGCAGAAGTCAAGTTGGCCGCAGGCCTGATCAGTAATGGTTGACCTCATTCAAACAATGCCCCTGACATACTGAAACAATAAGAGGAAGGACCTTGAGTCAGATGCAAAAGCAAACTCTAACCAAACGCGATAAGGTAGAAATATTACAATGATGTCACCCAAGCATTTGAAGAGCTGCAAACATGCAAGTAAAGTTCCTTCCAAAAGGTTCTGGAGGATCTGAACTTTTTCACATGTTGTCAGGCAGTGAACAGAAACATCAACGCATATAAATTTTAGCTCGCTGTAAGGAATATCAGTAAAGTGAAAAGAAAACGAGGGATGACTTACAATTTTATAGACTAAAAAAAAATCTGAAAACTTATCTACACAAGAAGGAGGTAATTAAGCCATTTCGTTCCAGTGTTTTGTACCTGTGGCACATCTACAAACTGCAGGACAGTCGCCCTAGAGGACTGGAGTTTGACACTTCTAGTCTAGACCATTCCAGCTTTGAACTGAACCATTTTATCGCCCTGGTTCGGGTCATTGGGGTCGTTGCCCTGCTGGAAGCTACCCTCCAGTGTCAAGACTTTTGCTACTTCTAACAGGTTTTCTTTCAGGGTTACCACCATCCAGCTAATATCAACTCTGAGCAGCTTTTCCTATCCCTGCTGAAGAAAATGCAGCATAATGTTGCCACCAACACGTTTCATTCTGTGGATTATATTAGTGGCGTTTGTTTTCTGCCACACAGAGTTTTGCATTCAGGCCAAAAACTGATTTTGGTCTCATCTGACCAGAGAACTTTCTGCCACATATTCTGTTGTGCTCCATTGATCTGATGTTTTTTTTTCCCCCACTAATGTTTTTGAACAAACCTTCACATCTGCATCATTTTCCCAATAGTTTGCAGTTACACTGCTTTGTGTTGGTTTATTACAAAAATAGTACTAAAATGAATATATTTTTGTAGCTATAAATGTGGAAAAAAATCAAGATGTTTGAATATTAGTAGTGGCTAGATTCAATTTATTCATTCCAGGCTGTTTCTGTAATCTTTTTAGTTACTCAATGTGCATCATCTGACAGGACCCCTATCTTGACAGCACCATGTTTTTTATGTTCTTTTGGCAAAATAATAAAAACACAAAACGTGCCTGTTTTTGTACTAATCTGAAACTGCAAGTGAAGCATAAACATATTCATATACTATCTGCTAAACCACATGCCTGAAGAACTTAACTTGGAACCCTCCCTTGGAAAACTGAAAACATTGGTCCTTGAGCTGTTACAGATAAAGCTACAAAAAAGAAAAGACTTCAAATCCAGCTGCCCCTTTTTCTTCTTTTCAGAGGTTTACTCTGTCTTCAGAAGCCTAAACAGATTTATTTGGATGTTGAAATGTCTGGAATCTAAATCATGACACAAACACTCCCAAGGCAATATAAACAACCTCTGCAGTTGCAGTTTACATCCACATTTCTGAGCAATAACATGAATGCCAAAGGCAAAATCACCCCTCAATTTTTTAAGGGTTTCCATTGTCACACTTCCTAACAGAGACCATTACTTTGTGTGTGTAAAAGAGAACATGCATCTCTCTATGTGGCTCTTACAACCACAGACAGTTAATCAGGTTTATTTAATTTGCAGACAGTTACATATATATAGATATATATATATATCTATATATATATATATCTATATATACATGTAGATATATATATAGATATATATACATATATTTTTAAGCAGTAAACGTGCAGCTTGCTAAGGAATAAATATCTCAAGTGCTTCATAGAAAACAAATGAGGTAACAAAATCAAAATTGGAACATCCTGTTTTACTCACACTTGTTATTCTATTCACCGAGGTAAAAGCAGTTACAGTAAACAGATATAATACCAGACACACACACACATACACATAGACACAGAAAAAAGGAACAGTAACTGCAGCTCATTAGGCGCCATTCCCTCTGGCCCTTATTCCATTAGAAATTAAGACTCGGCACAATTAGTGGCAGATTGGTCTCAGCTCAGTGCGCTGGAGTCACACTCTCAAGGCTCTAAGATGACTTAATTACACGTACTTCTGAGAGCACTAAGTGAAAAGTGTGTGATGGTGCTGTGACACAATCAAGGACTGGAGAAAGTGTCAGGCACAAGGTTTAACACATGAAAATATCAATGTATGTATAAAAAAATGTAAACGGCTTTGCGGCGCAAGTAAGGACATAACTCCTTATTCAAGTGTTTAAAGACAATTGGCTTACCTATTTTATTCAAATTTGGTTTCATTTATGTAAGAGCACCACTAATCATGGCACAGCTGACATTGTTAAAAACTAATACTTCTTTAAGTTGTGTTTTCCCATCACTTATAACAAGTAAATAAAATTAAACAACAGATTTCTAGTCAAATTTGCAGGCATCATATCATGCTACATACCTATTTCTAAGGCTTTTTACACATTATTACCAGAGGTACCATCAAGTCCAGATTGTGCTGTACACTGGCTTTTTGTCCTTTAGTGAAAAGCAACAAAAGCCTGAATTCTCAGTATCAATATTTAAGCAGTTAAATATCACAGCTGCACGTCAGCCCAACATATACTGAAGCATACGGGACTAGCACAACAACATGGATGCAATATTTCCAAGAATGCAGCCGCAGAGATCAAGGTCTTTTTATCAAGCTGCTGGAGGAAAATGAACAACAAACTTATTTTCAATGTGTCTCATCACTCTGCTTATGACAAGGACACAAAGCACATTTTTCTGTAATTGAACCAACTCTGGTTTATGTAATAACTGACCGTTCTGCCCTTCAAGCCGGGGAGGGACAAAAAGAGCGATTTGATCGCTCCATGTACTCGCTGTTTGTCACGTGACGCCATGTCCCATTATATTGTGATGTTGCCAAAGAAAGTGAGGAAATGAAATGCCTCGGGGAATGTGCATGTATGCGAGTGTGTGTGTGCGAGTGTGGCTTTTAGAGGTTAAAGGACTTAAAGATGTAAAAGTGATTGAGTCAGACAAAACTTGTGTGTGGTTTTGCAAAGTTTAAAACTTTTCTCCAGCATCCAGGCTGGGAAAATAGGTATGTTCTTTGTCAACATCAGGAAAAATTTACTAATGTTTTCAATGTTTGAGTAAACCTTTGGTCTTGACAAATAAAACTAAATAAATATTCCCAAATAATGATGAAAAACATTAACCTAATGTTACAAAAAAATATTGACCTAATTTTTTAAGTCACCAAAAACGGTTTGGAAACCCTTAAAAACTTTAACTTGGGCCCCACAAGCCACCACAGAACTAGAAACCCCTTTTATTTCCTTCTTACAAGATATATTTTTGCGTGTTTTTGTTTTTTTTATTATTTTGTATATGTAAAACTTTTTTTACCGTCCGGGAAGGGGTTGCAAGTTTAATGTGTTCCCAAGCAACCACTGAAAAAAAAACTGTGAGTAGTAGCTGATTTGCTAATGAACAGAAATGTTTTTGCAGCACCCTCTGCAGTAATGATTAGCTTGAAACTATTAACATGACTTTGAAGTTATGAGTTCCTAGTAAACAACTGGTGCATTTATCAGTTTTATCTGCGTGAATGAAAATGTTGATGGGGCCTCCAAGGCAGATGCACAATTTGTTTACGACTCAGTCCACAGCCAGCCAAAATCCTACTAAAGGAGGCTAACTAAAGATGCTGAGATCAGGAATTTAAGGGAACCATAAATTACAGTTAGTCTGAACTGTAAGTATTTTATAATAAGACTAAGTTTTTTTTTCTGCAAGGCATTTAGAAGAGAATAAATAAGGTGCATTTTATATTAAAAAATAATAATAAAAATAAAAAATAAAGATTTGTGTTTGTAGATGAAACTTCACACACAGTCCAGTCACTGCAGGTCATTCAAAGTCCCACAATACCATCCCCATATGTCGCCATGGAAAATTTGCTCCATTTACATTGAATGGATTTGAAAACAACAATTGCATTTAATGATACTTGAAAGAGTTAAAACTACTCAATCGCTGCTCGAAATTATTCTGGAAGAGTTAAATGAATAACAGTTCTGAAAAGGACTTGGCAACGAGTTGATTTCGCTCTGGCAAATTTGCTGAGTTTGTTTATTTCCCTAAATAAAAAGTCTCAACTTTCAACATTGGGAATCAAAACACTTGAATCCCATAGTTCAAAATGGGATAGAAAAAGAAAAAGCAATCTGCAGCCTGTTCTGTTTGTAGACGGGCTGCTTTGTGTTGGTGTTTTGTTTTTTTCCCACACTAACAGGCCTTGCACTTTATAAATATAAAATAAAAAAAAAAATTGATGTGTGGCGCGACCGTGTGAAAAACACTGAGTAACTGTGGTAATCTGGAAAGTTTTATCATGCAGCCCAGCCACGCATGGCGTGTGAGCTGCATCTTTAGCGAAAATACAGACAACATTATTAATAAAAATTCACAACTCATTCCAGCAGTTAACATTTACCCTTTAGCCCCCTAAAAATGCTGCAATGACAGCTTCTCAACATCTCGTATTCATGATGCTAAAACTGGGCAGGAAGGTTTTAGAAAGTGATACGATGGACAGACAGCCGCTGTGGTACAGCACAGAAATAAAAAGACCTAAGACTGATTTTATCAGCTGACTTTATCATCCTACACCCAGTTTACAGTAAACTATAAATAAGACATTTTCATGCCCTCTGAATAACCCGATGACTTCCCTGCTTCAAATATGACCCAGCTTTGGCAATGCGAGATATTTTCATTCAAATGCAGCCAGGGCCTGATGGCATATCACTTGTTTGAAAGCTTTCCGCAGTAATATTGGCATTACTCTATGAAATACTCTGCATGAATAAATGATCAGATGCAGGTCCTCCTCAGATAGAGTGTGAAGCTTTTGCTATAGTCATTGAATTCAAGGCCATTTGTAACCACACTTTAGCTTGTGTTTGTTTGATGTAGCTTACAACTTTGAAATAATACCTCAATATGCAAAGAAATAGTTCACTCACTCAATGATTCATAGGTGTATGTTACAGGAAAAATTGTCTAATAGCTTTCATGATGTGCAACGTCCTTAGTATTTAAATAGCATGAACCTGATGTACTACAAAAATCTGTGGTTCTCTGCTGGAAGCTTAGAAAACAATTTTTTACTTTGATTGCCATCTTCCTCACTGTCCACACTGGCAAGGCTGACTTTGTTTCTCATCCAGCCTTGCTTGTCATAGTTTTGATGAAACACTTTGTCAACATTGCTTTACATTTATTTTGTAGCATTTCCTAAATTATGAATCTCAACACGCATCCACACAACTTGAAAAATACGATCTCTTGTTTTCCACAAACTGGGTAAATGCGTCTCTCTATTACATCATATTCATTCCTCAAGGTAAGAGGAGATAATGATTTTGAATCTAGTCAAACTATTTTTAAAAAACTTTTTAAAATAATGCTTCTTGCATTAGTAGAAGCATATTAAGGTAAGTATCTATTTTTATGTAGACATTTCAGCATAAACTTAAATAAGTGACATCTCTGATTATTCTCATAACGTAAAGTATAAAAGCAATCAGCCTTGTGTCACGTCATATTTACAAGTTATGGAACTAACCAATTAAAGACTTATAAATGCTAATCGAATTTCAAAAGAAAGAAGAAAAGTAATACAATTAAACTGCAAGGGCATCATCTCAGAAATTGAACTTTTCCCATAGTGAGTGTTTGTTCTGTGCTCATAGTTTGATGCTTTTGCACTAAAACTGAACACGATTGCATCATTTCCAACTTAAAATGCATAAAAGTGCTATAAACTAGTTGTCAAGAGAAAACTCAGTTACGATTTCGGTGTGCGTCAAACACTGCTACAGCTTCACACATCATAACAGCTGAATGCAGAGAAATGGAAACATTTCTGGGTTTTTAACAATGGAAATATTGGAAACAATGGGTGATGAAAGACAGTTGTTGTTTTTTTCCCCAAAAAATCTGTCACCTCGTCAGTTCAGAGTTTCCTTTATGTGTGTGCCTCTGTGCACCAGGGATGACGCCTCAATGGGCAGTCAGCGTTTCGGGCTCAGAGAGGAAAACAGCAGCCCGAGCTCCTGTTTGTGTGAAAACCAAGGCTACCCAGCTCTGTATCAAGTGCCATTGTTTTGGTAATAGTAAACCTGGGGCACTTGCCAGCAGGCATTAGTCATTCATCTAACAAGTTCCACAAAGCAAACCACAAAGTACTCTACTGTTGACTTCCTCTTATTGAATTATGAGCACAAAAGCAAATTTCCAAGTATCTTGGACCACTGGAGAAACTTACTAATGAGTAAGCTACCTGAAGTATGGCTGCCATGCCTGTTTGTCACAGGAGAAGGAGGGAAAGAGAATTAGGGGAGATGGGCGAAAGGCGGGAGGGAGGGGATTAGGGCGGAGTGCAATTATTTAGCAGGCCCGCCATACGACATGATCTCTAATTACCCACAAAGCAATGTGTAACCCAAGCCGCAGATTAGACTGCATTATCAGGCTTAATAAAACATGACCATCGCTCAATTTCACTCCCTTTCGCTGCCTGACTGTGACAAACACTTGTTTCTGCTTATGGCATTCCACTAGCAGGGCTGTAGCCTTTAGCTGTTTAACCCTTTGCTGTTGTGTGCAGCAGAAGCACAGTTTATTTCAGCGAGTAGCAGCCATTATGTCAAAGGCTCCTAAAAACAAATAGATTATTTTCACACTCATGAATGCAGATCTTTGAGATAAATAGTGAAATAAAGCTCTTATTCTTTTTGTCATTGTTTTTGCTTCTAAAACAAAATTATTATACATCTATGTCTAAAGTTATTCCCCTTTATTTAGTGCTTAGAAGGCAAATATTCATAATAAGCCTTAAGAATATGTCATGTGTTCAATATTTCTAGCCTTGAGTCAGTTTACATACTGACATATTCACCCACCAGCTGATCTCTCTTGGAAATTAACTACAAATTATAAATAAAAAGACAATGGACCATTTAAACATGAAGAAAAGTAATACAATTAAACTGCAAGGGCATCATCTCAGAAATTGAACTTTTCTTATAAGCACTTTAAACACCTATTTCTGTTGGATCCAGGTGGCTCTTGTGAAATATGAGAGATTATGACCCCGGATCAAACCACAATAACTCTTGAGTAAAGTTCAGGTTAATTCAGCTCTTTGCTATTTCATGTTTGCAATTTAAGCAGGACAACAGCACCAGATTATCCGAAAGTGACAGAAATTTGGTGAAAGCTGACACTTTTTTTGGGGGGGGGGATATGTTTTCAGCACAAAACTGTAGAATCACAGTAGAATCTTTCACCACCAAGGTATAGCAACATTTAAGCTAAATATGCTCACACATACATTGTATATTTGTTTGGCTCATGTGGGCTGTGGCAGTTAAATGCTACTTTGGTTTTTCACTACAGTCTACTGTGTTATTAACAATTCTATATAAAGCTCGCTGAAAGTTTCCTTTTCCTGTGTGTTAACAAATGTACTGAACCACCCAGAGGTTGCTGAAGCTTAGTTAACACACAGACGATCTTCAATAGCCTGACATCGCTGACCATATCTCAAAATAATAATAATAATTTTAAAAAACACTGTTTATTTTGGCCTTATTTGTTTCTTATCCTAAACACGTCAACACCACAAAGCGGTCACCCTTTTCTGGAGCTCTCTCGTCTGGATTTTAACCTATAGGTCATTTGTAGACTTCTCGAAGTTTGCGTCAAGTGATTCTCTCTGCGGTCAATCCCAAACCAAAAACAATAATACTGTGGATGCTAAGGAAGTCATGTTACTGTCACTGCTTTGTGTTGCGCCTTGCTCTCCACCCATTGTGTGTGATCATAGAGCTCATTATTAGCTCTGAGGGGAAGAATGAGCCCGCAGCTTGATTACCTCGGTGACTCTGTGGGCTACCACAGTTGGCGGACAGAATTGGACGCAGACAATTATAGCCTTACGCAAGCAATTATATCTGCCTGCTAAATATGTCACATACAATAAACACAATCTTGACTGACGGCAGACAGGGGAGGCAGTCAAAGAAGAGACCATGAAAGACTAAATTCAGAATCACGCACTGTCCAATCGCACAAGACCAAATAAATACAAGAGTTCATGGCATTCAAAAGTGAGATTAATTAACACGGAGGAAGACAACTATCAAAACATTTACTTGACTGAAATATCCGACCCTATACAAGAAGAAATCAGATCATTTTAGTCTGCGTGTCAGTCCATTGAGTTAACTTTCTAAAGGACATTGGGACAGAAGATCAACATCGGGCTAATAATATTTGTAAAGGATATTCATTAAAAAACAAATGAAGGAACAAGACTTAAATGCCTGGCAAGGAACTTCTAAATCATGGCCCACAGTGTTTGCACAGGACATACCTCAGGAAGCTGAGACAACTGGGAATGTTTGTCCAGCTTTCTGCCTTTGCCATGCTTCCACATGCACAATTCATACACGTATTAGGATGCAGCAGTTTGTTTTCACAGTGTGTTTGTGCATTTATGCATTCAAATTTGCAGCGTAGAAAAAAATTAACCTGCGATTGAAGATTCTGATATAAGCTAAAGAACACAAATTAATGTTTGAAAGAGATTTTTGTTCAGAAGATGAAATTGGTAACTAAGATCTTAACTTTGAGTGATTTCCTTCCTCAGGGCTGGACCTCTTAAGGTCACTAAAGAAAAAATATACACTGTGGCATATTTTTATTTGGGTAAGTTGTGTGGGCTTTAACCCATCTCTACCATGTTGACCTCTGGGCTCCCAGCAAACCACATAACCTCGAACTGGTTCATCCAGATGCTCAAGGAATTTTCAAAGAGTCAGAAATGTCCTGATACCAAAGCTTCATGCACTCTTAGAGTGAAGCTCAGAATTAAAAGAGGATTGCAAAACCATTGAAAAGTGCATTTTGACCCAAATCAGATGGTTAAACTGGATTTGAAGAATAAAATATAGATCTTCAATTGTATACTCCCAAGTCTGCAGAAGATAGAAATTGCCTCGCAGATCTTCAAGGAAATTGGTTAGGAAATATTCTTTATGGCAGCATTAACATGTAAAAAAATAATTCTGCAAGAAAACTGTACCACTGTCCTGACATGGTGTGATGTAATTAAGTCATCCGATTCATGAGTGTTGGATAAGCATGGGCCGGTCACAGGTTTCAAGGTAACGCGGCACAAAAAAGTTTCCAAACCACTCAAATTTTCTGTCATACAGTTTCTTGTTTTTTTTGTTCTGTCTTTTTTTTTTGTTTTGTTTTTTTGTCGGGTCAAACATAAAGTGCAGATCAAATCAGCTGTGGCATCATGACCCCTCATTAGTAGCTCTCAGAGTTCAGGCAAGTTTCCAAGCTTCACTCCCAACTTAGTTGTTGAATATGTGACTAATTCCAAGCAAAAATACAGAGAGGCTCAATAGCTTCACTTAAGCAGTTGTTTATTAGCTGAATGTGCATTTCATAAACAGGGGGGTCACACTTGTGTTTTCTGTTGTTTCTGTGTGCATAAAATTTATAGTTAGAATTTGCCTCACATCAAACGATGACTTGGAATCTAACAAACTTCCAACATGATTCGTCAATAAAAAGACGACAAACCTGATTTGTCGTGGAAATAGAGCTTTCCTATTGGATGGAATCTTAATCAGTACGGCTTGTGCTACGTGCCAAACATCATGTTAAGTATGAACATGCACATTTAGAGGGGACTGAAATTTCACCATCACACCGGTGATCTAAAAGCAGCTTTTCAGGAAGCTGCTTTTAGATCACTACAGTTGACTGCGACTGTAGAGATCATGGTGAGGTCATGGAGAGGTTATGGTTAAATTCACGTCTGCCCTAATTGTTGTTTTAGAACAGCAGTGGCTCTGGAGGCAACAGATCGTGTCAATGGGTGAAGATCAGCCCATGCTTTAAAGCATGCTAAAGCAAATGCAAAATAGCACATTAAGAATCATACAGTGATATTATTAGCTAAAGTTATCATACTGTCATAATTTCCAACAGGCCAATGCCTCCTGCAGGACATTTGCCTTGAGGACAGGAAAATGTATCAGGTATTCAACTGAGGAATAACGCATCAACTACAAACTATGACGGACTCAGATCATGCTGACATGGTGCTTAGCTAGTAGTGGAATGATAGACTGAATGTTAGAGTGCCACATTATCTCTAGTCAAAGTCAAGTGTCACATGCAAAGTGTCGTCAGCCTGGGACTTATCATGAACACTTGTAAGCTCATATTTTAACTTCTTGATATGACAGTTTGGAGCTTCATGCCATGTGTAAATTTCTGAGACTCTTATTTTGAAGTAAAACAGGAAATAGTTTCTGAGCTGTCTGATACAGTCGTCCAACATTGGCTCGAATGTAATGGTTTTAAGAAACACTTTTTAACATTGTCATTCGCGGAAAAACCTGCTGCTACAGGGTGACAGAAACTATTATTGCTCTCATATTCCTATGCGATATGAAAGCAATAATGGCTAAAAATTAAGCACTAAAGATGTTAAAGTTAGCATCTGCTTTAAAGCTCTTGTCAACTCTAATCTGCAATGGATTTAAATACTGTGGTTCAAAATCTATAATAATTTGACCCTTCAAGATTGAATTGGATGAATCTTCACTGAAACATTTTTAACAACAAAGTTTGACAATCATAAAAACCCTTTTTTATACAAGAATTTTACTGTGACGATAAAAAGTTTTCAAAACCAAAGACAAGAATCCAAACTTTCCTTTATTCAAATTAGAGTAGTTTCAGTTTAACTTTTCATTTTGCTTTGTCACTTAAATAGTTGTAAACTTAACCTTTTTTTGGTCTCACTTTATTAAAAGAAAATGAAATAAAATCCAGTTGAAACTCCATTTAGATCCTCTTTCAGAGAAACCTTCAACAAATTTAGAAATATAGAAGGAAAAATCTGAAATAAATAAAGATATTTTCAAAACATGTCAAAATCACTTTTCACTAACTTCTTACCAGCTTTGTCATTTTAGGCTAAAACAATGAGAAACCAAACACAGAGGAAAAGCTCTCAGCGTTTTCATCCTTTTAACATAACATAATCAACACTGAGCTAATCCTGGGGTCGACTTTGCACCAGGTGCTGGCTCTGTTTCTTTCTCCGTCTTCTTCTGCTGTAAGAATGAGACGATCGCTGCACTGCCCCATGGGAAGGCTTGGGCTGACTAATGTAGGCACACTCCATTGGTGCGGCGGGTCTTAATTATGATAACAGACGCTGAAGGGGACGCACTGGTGCCCGCAATGAGAAAGTAGCTTGGTACCGGCATGACCAATAATTACCACATGGACCAACACTAACCCTCCCCCCATCATTAACACACACACACACACACACACACGCATTTACACACCTATTCAAAATGTAATTCTCGTAGCACACATCAAACACAGCATTTAAAGGTCAAACAAAGAGATGTGAGGCATTTGAATAGTGAAGAAGTGATTAATAAAGCTGCTTGTGGTCCAGGTGTCCCATCTATATTCATGTTTTGATTTGTTTTTTTATATCATCACAACCAGTATTGGAAAATGTCCGACGCATGTCCATAGACGAAAACAAACAGTTGATAAAAATGGCTTCTCAGACAGAGTGAAATACGCAAGAATATTAGTACATAAAATGCAAAAAGTAAGCGAAATGTCTGGACCTCATACAGGTTTACTGAGTCAGCCTCTCTAAGAGCCTGTTGCAGTTTTATTGAAATGATTTCAAATGCTTGGAATCCCCATTAAAATCTCCCCTGTGTGCCGGTGCAAGGAGAATACGATTTAGTGGGTGGTTTTGCTCTGCCCCTGCTCGCAGTCTATCACCGGCCTTTACTGTGGTATGCATGGCTTTCCTCTGCACAGGGCTATGAAAGCAATTGTGATTGTGACTCCATAGTCAGCAAAACGCTTGAATGCTCCAGAGTTAGCATGCCCAGTCACACATGCCCATACGCTCTCACGCGCAGACGCACACATCCAGAGCGTCCCGTACAGGGGTGGGCGGGGGGCGCTGATTACTTCAACCCATTTGACTCTCTCTTATCCCTTCATTCTCCCCCTCTGCCCTTCTGTCACATACCACAGAGTTTGTCATTAGCTAATAGTGAAAACACGACTCACTGTGAATGTACACCACAGCCAGCATTACAGGGATTGCTGATTTTTGACAGCCGCATTCAAGCTCTCAAGGTATTAAAAATAGCTCTCCCGCGTCGCCAAATCAAACAATAAATAATGTTTTGTCTTTGTTTATTCAAGAAAGGTGGCTTCACTTAAAGGGTGATCACTTGATGGGAAGCGGTTGGACAAAGCAACAAAAGGTAATTCAGCCCTTTGCATGTCTGCGCTGTCATAAAAAATAAAACTGTGATAAGGCATGCAAATGGATCACGTCATTCCCCAGCTTATCTGAGGCAAAGAAGACCACCAACTAACAAAGACGGCCCTTCAGTTATGTTTTTTTTTTCTTTCCTTGCAGATATCGGTTGTTGGGATGATATATGAGCTGGGTGGGGCGTAAGTGTATAAACACAGGCCCTACTCTGTCTGCACTCTATCCTTTTGCTGTACTGTAGACAAGCACCTCACCCCAGCTGCACCAGTCAGCACTGTTTGATTAAGGTATTCAAATAAAGGAGCAGGCACCATGTTCCTGCCTCTGAGAGCAAACCAGAGTTGTTCTGAAAAGTAGCCACAGTAGAATTACAGTCTGACATGTTATGAGACAATGCGTATGTGTTTACTTCAAATGCTTCCCATCACACTCAAGCTGCTGGCGTGTTAGGAGTGTAACAGGATCACACTGCCAAAGATCTTGCGATACCAAAATGGCACAATATTTCTGTCATGGTCAGGTTTGTCTTACAAATGGATAC
Organism: Poeciliopsis prolifica; assembly: GCF_027474105.1. NCBI lineage: Eukaryota > Metazoa > Chordata > Actinopteri > Cyprinodontiformes > Poeciliidae > Poeciliopsis > Poeciliopsis prolifica. The sequence goes on from NW_026562404.1 coordinate 1,858,762, forward strand.
ACAGCTTTATTCCAAGCCGACCGCAGGCCCCTGATGTAAAGGCGAGTGCTTCTATGTAAAATATAAAATCACACATCACAAAAAAAAAAAATTACTGTAAGGATACACAGAGAAATCAGGTGAAAGGAAAAAAATGATCAGATTCTCTTCAGTTTGTGCAATTTTGCTGATCTCCAAATCCCTGCATCAAAAGTATTTGCGGGGCCACACCAAAAGGAAAAAAAACATATTTAAAGCTCAAGACAAATCGATTTCTATATGAAGACGCTCAGCAATAAGCCTAAAATGAAATACTTCATTGGGACAAACAAAACAGATGATTTCCATAGAAAAGGGATCTGTCAGTCATTGTGCATCCACAATATAAAAGGTCAGTCACTGGTCAAAATAAAGGCATTCAGTTTAGTTATTGGGGAAAACTGATTGCTTTATATTCTTTTTCCTGACTCTCTGAAATCAAGGTGGGATATATGACTCGTTCCAACACTAACTGCATTTAGTCAAGTTGATTAAAAAACCGTCTTGAAGCCTGGTCATGTGTTAAAGTCACTGGATGTTTCACGAAAATCAAAGACAAAAATGTGGTAAATAAATCACTAATACTTTCTGTCATAACTTTCTGTTTTGCTAGCCGCCATTATTGTGCAAATTGGAATTTATCAATTGAAATCTAACATTGAAAAATTTAACTTGCTGTCCATCTGTGTCACGCAGCTGTGTTGGAGTCTCTTTAACGAATGCAAACAAATTGACATTTTTAACACTATGAAAAAATGACTTGTCTGACTGCTCCATGTTTGCATTATTTTGGCTAAAGGGACCCTCAGATACGATGCCTTTAGTCCAACAAGTTAACAATTACTTGAAAATCAAAGCACAGTCAAGTTCATTTCTTTAGCAGTTCGCCTTCTAGAAGAAAGCAGGATTAGCATCTTCATTGTTGCATTTGAAGACCAACAAACATGCGACAATTGCACAACTTTATTTGACGCAGTAATTCTAATTAAATGTTAAGCCAACATTTTCCCACAGTAGTTGTCAAAGGCACAAATCAGTGATTACTAGTACCTAAAAGTTAATTAATAAAGTAGAAGACGGAGGAGGAAAATGAAACGAATATCCACAATCTCTCTGCTTTGGCAGATCATCAATATCTTAAGCTGCAATTCTATATTCTAAACCTTAATATTATAATATCATCTTCCCCTAAATGCATTTCTGTTTGAGGCCCTTACTTTGAAATAAGAGGAAAGTAGTTCTTGAGTTGTTCTCCGGTTAAATGACGGACTCGGCTAATGAAGACAGAAAATCAATCACGCTGGTTGTTAACACTCAGTTCCATAACAATTACAGAAATTACTTTTTAGTAAAGTGCCTTCAGATGACATGTGTCGCGTGAAATGAATAAACTGAACTGAAACTGAATTGAGGATAGTCTCTTAAAACAAACAATGCAAACTGAGCCACAGTTGCGACTTTTTAATGACTTTTTTGCGGCTCCTTTTTTGCGACTCCATTGAGTAAGGAAGAGAACAGGCACAAGGGGAAGAGCACGGCACATTGTATGTGAATTGCTTATTTGATATGCAAATATTATATTTCATCTTGGTTGTTCACACAGCCGGACAGACGGACATGCTATGTTTTGACTGACGACTCAAAAAGACAAAATGATGAGCTGGAAGTGCTGCATCATGAATGTACACGTTCTAATGAAGAAACTAGTTACTTTATCATATTTAGCAATGACTATAGAGCCGGATTAAATTAGCAGCCCGGGGCTGTCTGTTTAATAACTAAATATTAAAATGAACCAATTCTTTGAAAGAGCCCAGTTCAAAATCCCTAAATTTAAAGAAGTTGGAACTAAACCTGAAAATGTTGTACAAGTATACAACATTACAAGTATTCTTACTTTTAAAAATAATGTTAATAAAATGTAATTTTGTTCTCATCAACCCACTAATGGGTCTGATCTTGTCTCGTGAGCGAGACGTTTTGCCACACACCGAGAATGTAAATGCGCCTGAAAGTGTTCAAATTTGGTACTGCAGGTTGTGCGTCAGTCTCGGAGCAAAACGCTCCCGTGACGGCATAGTTTTCTACAGCTTCTTCTTCTTCTCAGATGTGGCGAAGCACAACAGCAAGACAACCATTCAGCCTCACAGCAAAATACGGAGTTTTGAAACTACTGAAGTAGACATCTTCACGGTTATTTATAAATCTCCATGCATCGTTTCAATCTGCACTTCATGTACTTTCACTGCTCGTGTCTAGCATCTCTTTTTTGGGAGGGACATTCTTACCTTTTCCAAATGCTCGGCATAGAAGAATCTTTTAGCAAAGTGTGAACAAGTAAAATGATTTATCTCTATAAACATCTGACATCAAAGACAGGACAAAGTTCACATTTCCTTCCTGTGAGGTGTTTTTGTGTGTGTGTGTGTGTGTGTGTGTGTGTGTGCGTATGTGTGTGTGTGTGTCGATCATGGACAAGGCAGAGAAGCTAAAGGAAATGATCTATGCAGCTGCAAATAATCAGAGTAAATATTGGTACACTGTAATAGTTGCTAATTTAAACTGGACAGTGAGAACAGGTAGAATCAAAAGGTCCAAACGGGCAGACCAACGATTGAAGGCACGACAACAGCATGTGCTGCATGGACGTCACAAAAACTTGTTACACAATCTAAAACCCACAGAATTACGAATGGCTCAGTCGTAGACAAGCGGGACATAAAACTGTAGACCAGAGAAACGTTTTTACCCACTTCCAGCTAGTTTCTGTTGGTTTTTTCCTTCTTAATAAAACACTTTCCATTTAAATCCGATGTCCTCAACCTGCCATGCATCTGCCACTGGTGGTCACCTTTCAGCTATGCTCAGAATACAGGACACAATTTTAATGGGGATTTTAATAACTGAGCTGCTGAATAGAGAAATCACAGTGATTTACCTGTTCAAATACTAAACTGCTGAATATTTAAAAGTGGAGCTTTGAAATACAACACAAACTTCAACAAGCCACAGGCCCTTTTAACAACACCAGTGTCTGTATCTGTTCAAGAGAAACATCCCCACAGCATGATGCTGCCATCAGCATGTCTCACTGGAGGATCGGTAAGTTCAGAGTTTGCCAAATTGAGAAACTTGTGAAGACAGTTGGTTGATTTTATTTGGGGGTATCATAGCAGAGTGGGCTGAACTTAGATGAATTCCGCACAATTCAGATTTTGATTTACTTTTTCAAATAAAACCATAATTTATTGTCCAATTATGCTCTACCTCCAGATAGTGTATCATGTACAACACAATATAATACATTAAAATTTGTGGATGCAATGCAAGAATAGTAGAAATGTTTATCATTTCCTTTGCTCTTATATAAAAACATACACTCTAAAGTGAAAACATTGCTACTATTGTTTTTCTGCCAATATGGCTCCAGTTGGGAACCTTAGATTTTACTCCAAAGATTTAAACCATTTTGTATTCTTTGTAATAATGCTGTACCTGCAGGACAACAAGCTAACAATATTATCGACAAACTTAGATGTAACCAGAAAAAGGAAAAAAAAAGAAAAAATTCCACACGATTCTGAAAAGTCAAGCATTAAAGAAACACATCCATGTTAGTGATTAGCCTCTGGCCTCACTGCAGCTTCAGTGGGCAGAATTTATTAACTTGCAAACCAAGGCTGTCGGAGATAATTCACGGGAGGCACGTCTGATTCGTTCGTTACAGTATGTCTGTTTCACGCCACAGTCAGCTTGACGGGTTTTCTCAGAGAGGAACTTGACCTTGTGCGTTGTGTTAACAGGACACCAAACGATCCCCCACCGGTCTCATTTGTATCGCTAGTGAGGGGTAGTTAGTGTTACACATGTGACGATAGAAAATTTCTGCTCCTTTTGTCAAGAGAACCCAGAGTAAAGAGAGTAGAGCAGTTTTAATTATTTAAATGAACACTTGTAATTTCTAAGGGAAGCCACACTTCATTGCCAGCACCAGTGGTTAGAGTCACTTTCTCTCACTCTCTCTCGTTCTCACATAAGTGCTTTATATCTAATATCTCGTGGCTTTGTTTCCAGGATTCATGCGCTCCGCATAGATAGCAGCGTATTCTCTGGATTATCCGCATGGAGGATGATCCTAATTCATTTGACCTACAAAAAAAGATAGCCTGAGCTCGGGGGGTGGGGGGACACAGTTTAAAAAAAGAAAGAAAAATAAATCCCACTGATGCGTCGCAGGTGAAAACTTCCCTTATCGATAAAAGTTTTACAAGGTACTCATTTCACAGGCATTCAAATCAAAACTGTCAAGTTCACTGTTACACAACTTTTCATGACCCGAAACCTGGAGACTTTGACTACAGGATTGTTCCATTCAGTTAGAAAGATTTTCCAGTGCCCACACAGCGAAAGGCAAACATCCCCGACTGAGTTTCGCATCATTCCCTCCTTCTTAAACTCAAAAACTATCTTTAATCTGTAGGAGAGAGAACTCTGAACCATTCTTTAATCTCGAACCAACTTCAGACAGCAGGTCAGCATCTGTAGGGGCCGAGGATTTATCCTTCCAGTCGTGGTAAGTGGCAACAGCGATTCCTAATTCAAACAAGCAGACAGCCTTGAAGCGAATTCAAGAGCTGAAAAATTCCTGTTCACATTAATATTTGGAGTTTGTGAGCTTGTTTGTGTTGCTTTGCACCTGGTACTGTGTTGTCAACGTGTATCATTGTCATCCCGATAGCAATACTGTTAAGTATTGTGAAGTGGAAGAAAAATTATACATGCTTTTCAACTATTTCAACACATAAAATCACTTTTATGTGTTAAAATAAAACACATAAAAGCTCAAAACAAGGTGGTGGCACCATCATGCTGTGGGGGACGCTTTTGCTCGTTAAAATCCACCTATTCTATTTGCAGCCTGACAAGACAGTTTTGTCTTTTTGTTTTTTTTTTTTTTTTTTTTTTTTTTTTTTTTAGACATAATTAATTACTGTATCCATGTTAACGAATCAAGCTGTAAGGGGCAGCGGCGCTGCGAACGGCGGATCTGCGCAGGTCAAGAAAACAAAACCCCGCAGGTTGTCAAAACTGAGCGAAAGAAAACAACCAGACAGCGCTTGGCTCGCTGCAAAGTAATTAACTGTGTATTAAAGGCACACATCCATTTAATCGCCTAACTCCATGTGGAAAGCCTCCAAGAAATTACAGAGAGGAGTGCGTAATACTGAACCGGACAGCAGTGAGCAGCGGGCTTTATGGAATGCATATAATTTCTCTCTGTTCTGCCTATGGAGATGTCATGCCAGCTTTATGCAAAACACAACTGCGCAACGTCCACAGGGACATTATTATCATGAAAGGTATGTAGAGGAGAAGAAAAGTTGAACAGCAGACTGTCAAAAAATATATATATATTTAAATCAATTAAGTGTTATTTAACAACAACAACAACAAAAATACCACTTAGTTCAGTCTCAGTAAAAGCGTATCTAGTGCACTTTTACTTGCACACACCTGACGGATTTTTATTTGTTTGTGTTTGCCTTTTGGCAAAAGCGCGTACAAAAGCATCCGTTTACAGTGCGCGACTGCTGCAGGATGTATGATTCCTCTCCTAAACAGACAAGTGACACAGGATTGCAGAGCACGGAGGTTCGTTTTACCTTGTTCGAGTGGTAATAGTCCAGCGAGCTCAGGCAACTTGGATCAGTCGGCAGGGAGCATGAACCCACATTTGCCGGGGGCGCAGGATAAAATCTCACGTCCATCTCAGGCTGAGCGAGACTGAAGGCATGAAATCACTTTCGGCGTGTTTCACTCACTGTTGTCTTGTCAAACACACACCGCCCAGAAGCACGAGAGAGCAGGAGTGATTACACACACTCACGCTGAAAATAAAAAAATAAATAAATAAATAAAAATAAAAATGAAAGAAAACCCCAAACAAGTGCAGGAGTTTTACTCGGTGCACTCTTCTCTTCTCTTCTCTTCTCTTCGCAATTCGTACTTCGGCACCAACTCCGCTGATGCGCAGTCCTTCCTTCAGAGCCCGGCACCAGGATGCGAAGCAGACTCACTCACTCGCTCTACACGGAGAGTGCAAATGCATTGGTGGTACGCACGTGTTGGCCAAACAATGCAAACCTCCAACTTAGATCCTGTTTTGTGGGTTCTTTTTTTTTCACGTTTTTTTTGTTCTTTCTTTCTTTTTAAAGAAAACAATTAAAACAGCCCCCACGGACGCGCGCTTCCTCCGCTGCTCTCAGGATTCCATACGGGCTTTGTTATGGAGCTGCATATTCTTGCATTGGTTCCAGTACAGAAGTGGTTGGACTTCCCTCTGCCATGCGACCTCTGCCGATAATAAACGGGAAAGAGGAGCGGAGGGAGCTGAGAGGGGGGGGGGGAGGGGAGATTGGTGGCTGCCTTGGCAACCGCTCTCCTTTCTGCAACTGCGCGCCTCTGATTAGCTGGAAATGTAGTGGTGTGCACGGCTGTGCATTATGAAGCGCACTCTGCTTCCATCAGGGCTTCATAAAGGCTTCCATTTGGGTTATTGTGCCAAGGCGGATGGGAGGAGGCTGCACAAAGTCTCTCTTTTTAGTCCGACCGTGTTTTAATGTTTGTTTGTTTTGTTTCCCCCCCTGTTCGGCTTTACTGTGCAGACCAACAACTTTTAATCAATACATCAATCAGTAGGTCCTGTAATGCTTTAATGTTCATGGAAGGCAAAATGACATAACTATTCTAACTTTTTCATTGCTAATCTTATTATGAATGTTTTATGTGGCTGAGCCGGTTCGTGACAGGCAAACATTTGGATTAGAGATCAAAATGTTGTTGTCTAATCAGGTCCAAACCCAACAGGAGTGTGCCCTTAAAGTTTTGAAAAAAAACAACAAAAGGCTGATTTTTATTTTATTTTATTTTATTTATGTTTTTGTGAAGTAAACAGTGATTTGCTGTGAAGTATGGGTAACAGATTTACTCTAAAAATGGCAAGAATGGGAAATTCCTTTACGGAATATTTCAGAAAACTGGAAATTGACGGAGGTCACTGATTCATTTTCAACTTTCTTGAGCAAAATGTATGGATCACGTTGAAACAGTAAAAGTTAAATATTGATGAGTGAACTCAGGTGATGGTTTTAGGATCATTTTCGGCCTGTGCATTATACTTTCTGAAATGACTGGGACAACAGGCTGCAGTGAGAAAAAGACGGCACCCTTATGCATAAGAAAAAGAAATGCCACAATACTATAAAACAGAGATAAAATTACTAATATATAAGGACTGTAACACAGAAAGAACTTAATGTCTCTGCTCAGCTGAAGTTATAAAAGTTAAAAACACCACTTTTGATTTCTTGGCTGCTGCATTCTGTCTGCATGATTACTCCCATGTATAAGAGTGTGTATGTGTTATTATGTAAATGTGCCTAGATGTGAAGGCAGAAGTTGTCCGTGAAATAAAATTCAGAAGGAGGAGACCACCTCTCCACTCCAAGTTCGTAAAACAAAAAACACACCAGCCTGGGATAAAAAATCACCCAAAGGTACAGAGGGGACGACAGGCCGGACCTGAGCCAAGACCAGGCGGCTCTTTAGAATTATTTCACACAATCGAATACTCTGTTCATGTTCATGTTTTCCCTATACTGAAAATCAGCTAATTTGCTTTGCTAACCCATGCTTCTTTTAGCACCCATGAAACTTAGTGTCCATAAAACTGAAATTCATTACTTTTAGACCACAATGCATGATCCCTTTTTGAGCCCTAAAACTTACTCAGTTGGCAAGTTTTACCGCACAAGATGGTTTTATCTTTTTTGCTTTCTTTTTTACTACCATTTTTCACTTCATTGTTTCTCTTTCCACTGTATAAATTATATTAATATTAGTATCATTGGTACAATCACTGTTATCATCATTATCAAAATTACTTTTATTATTACTTCAACAAAAAGCCAATAGCACAGCTAATTATTATGTCAATAAATATTGTAAAAGAAGAAATTTTGCTAAATATTTGATAGGAATTAAAAAAAAAAAAGTGTGTATGAGACGGTTTGGAGATGGGGGACGACAAATCTTTAGGTTTGCCCGTTGGCTCCCACGGCTGCCTCCTGCTCCGCGAAAACCTGCAAAACTCGTACACGACGGTGCAAGGCATTTTGGAAGGTGTACAGAAAATTGCATGTTCAGGGTGGAATATATACAAGAAGGTTTAATCTTGTATTGCCACGCAGCTGCAAATGCTTGGAGGGGTGGGGTGGGAGAAACCTGGCTTGTGCGAGCCATACCTCTGACAGCTCTCCGAATGTGATGGATAGCACACCCTTGCCCTGTGATGTGCGTGCACATTTGATGTCGAAATGGCCTATCCATGGGACCATTGTCTTTCAATCATGTCAAGGCAAAGTACAGAACAGAGCACATTTTCTGCTGCATAGCGTTATTACTGTGCCACAGTTTACAGCCCATCCTTACAGCCAGCCCTCAAAATAATGCTCAACAGTCTGCTGATGTCGTTTTGTTTAAAGAGCTCCGATTGCAATCATTTTTGCAATGAATCCAGAGAAGGAAATCACGCTTCTGCCTCCCCTGCCATTAACTTAAAAGTGTAACAAACAGTGTTTAAGTTGTTCTCGATTATCAGGGGCTGTAACTCTAAGAAGAATGTAATAGTTCTCACGTGAAACATGACGGGAGTACCTGACAGCAGCTCGACTGGACGAATCTGTTAGATTGGGGTGAGATCATACCATAGGGTGAGCACATCCTGCCACTCTTCCTGGCGTCCCAGCAAACACAGGGTTAACCTCATGGCTCGGTGCCATGGCTTCATGGGAATGGAATGTGGAGTGCTGTGTGTGCAGTGCTTCTTTCCCAGCATCCCTCGCTGCCCAGGCGCATGCTAATGATCAGTATTATTGAAGCACAATTGATGGGCTAGCAACCAAACAAGAGAAACTAATTACTACTAAGGCTTTATTGTCCTTTAATTAGTGCTGCACAAAGATGCAGCCCTGCTTTAATATCAAGTAAAATGTGATGCAGATGAAAAAAAAAACAACAACAAAAAAAACAATTTGAAAGATGAAAGGTGGATAAGATAATTTGTCTCCGATGTGTTCTGCAGAAATGATGCTTGATTTGAGTAAGGCATGCAGCAGACAAAAGGAAGCTGCTGAGAGCTGCTGGGCTAATTTAAACAGAAAACTCATCTCCAAACAGAATCAGCACGTGATATTTCTTTGACCTTGGAGGGCTAAAAATGAGCACTGAACACCAAGTTACAAAAACGCTAGCTTTCAACCAAGCCTCGTCTCTCACACAAACCCAAATAACGACTTACAAAGTTGCAATTGTGATAAAGTACAGGTTATTCCCCTTGATTGTAGAGCAATAAAAGTTAATCCTGGTCAGAAAACAACGCAAAAAAGAAATAATATTAGGATGTAAACACACTTATCTCTAAGTTCTGTGCTTGATAGATTATACAATTGTATTGATGGACATGCTATAATAAATGCTTTAGAGAATGTTCATTAAAATCTGTATGTTTTAGACTCACATAGCAGGAAGATTTTCAGTTCACTAAATATGCAACAAACTTACAAAAGTCTCAGTTTAGTGTCAAGCTTGATGCTCCTAAAATTGAAGTGGTGAACATTTTCTCTATATTTTCCTTGCAGTTAGTTTTAATTTGCTTTCCATTATTTTGTGTTAATATAGTGTATATTATTAGGCCTGAAAAAAATCATCCTGTTTGAAACTGCATTAAAAAAATGTGATAACATTAAAAAAACAACTTCCAGCCTTCAGAAAGTACAACACGACCTCCAGTGACGTAATGCAGGTTGAGTTATCCAGTCAACAGGACGTACCAAACCTTAAAGGTTACACCAGAATCAGCATGACAGGTCAGGCTTAATGTGGGTTCTCGTGATTCTGTGCTAAAAGTTACAATTGCTGAAATCATGTGATTTGTATTTTTATCTTTTGTGTTTGGCACGTCAACAATAGTCTATTTTTTAATGTTTAATGTTTCTTCCGAAAGTGATTATTTCTGTGGTGTCTTTTGAAAAGGGGAAGAAGAAATGATGTGCGCAACAAATTATTTTGTTTTTGAGAAAACATGGGAGTGAAATTGACTCAAAGAAATACATTTAAAAAAAATATATTACAGTCGCTGATGTTTAAGCTTTAGAGACGCATTTGCTTTCAAACAGTTGAGTTGAACAACTTCCAGATTTTTACCTTGCTCTTTCTGGTATTGAAGCACAATTTCATTCAGCAGAGAAAGGTGTTCATGCTGAAGAAGTGCTTAATGAAACTTTTCTCATTTTTGTTTCAAACACTCGTGTTGCGGTTGTGATTAAAGCTCATGTTTCACAATCTAATTCAAATTATTTCATTTAGCTAGATATGGCAGGATGTTCATTTTAATTTTGCCTGCCGTCTAATTTCTCAAACCAGAGTTGGGGACTTTTTTACAGTTTAGAGAGTTATTAAAAGTGAAAAGGAATCACATTAAGAAACGTATTGATGTGAATTATACAATTATGATACAAATCCATGTGTCTGTTCTTTTGCATATCACAAGTGACTCAAATATAGAAATGCAATGCAGGTTGCACTTTTAGTTTTTGCAGTTTATCAGGGTGATCTGTATATTCAAATCAAATCCCAGAGATCAGCCACGATGGTAAAGGATATTAAAGCCATTTTTCATTTCTGGAAAAGCCACATGGAACCAAAAGTCAACATTATTTCCACTTTATCTTCATTACATGGTTGATTTGTTCCATCACCTACTCACCTAGCAATCCTCTGAAAAAAGCAGTCCTCTTTTCTTTGACCAGATATTACCTATAGAGAGTTAATAACTACAGAAGTGTGGAAGCCTGCAGAGGACTTCCCGTTAAAGTTGCTTCAGGCTGAAACGAGAGGCATCAAAGTTTCTTTTTTAATTGTATCTACGGTATATTTTCTTGATCAGACCGCATCTCATAGGTGCTACACGTTGCCCTCCTCCACAATTTTGTTCTTTTGCAGTTTTTGGCGTTAAGATCTGATTTTTTTCAGGACCAACTCAAACCCTCTTTGAAAATGCCTGACTAATACATTTTTCATATTCTTCTCATAGCCTGCCAGAATCGAGTTATTTGACCCAGAGAAATATTATCTGCCAGAAAGATATTGCTCGAAGTCATTTTGTGTATATCATGGGTCATGATCTGGGTCATGTCATATTTCATGAGAATCAATTTGTGCTAATGGGTATCATATTCATGACTAATGGAAAACTAATGTGATATAAAATCTAAAGACAACAATATCCAATAAAGTTAAATTATGAATACATTTTAAACTGTTTAATAACTATTTATCTGCAAATTTCATTGCACAGGTGGTACAAAAAGAAAGCAGATCGGAAAACAATGGGAATGGTGATGTTCAATATGAGGAGGATTCAAGGATTAAATCTGTATTTTTTGTTTAAAAATATATTTTCTGTGAATGTAAAGTAGGCAAAAAATAAATAAATGAAAACACACATGCAACATGACAAGTTGCCAAAACTGACTAATTTGTTACCAAGCAAACATGCACTGAATATATTATTTTGTTTTAATAGCATAAGTGATTCTGTCTCTGTGTGTTGTTAAACAACTTTTATTTGCTTCCATCTTAAGAGAAACATGATGTAATAAGTAAGTAAATGAGTAAAACTGTATTGATATAGCTCTTTTTGGGATAAAAAGCATTTTCCTAAAAATGAAGGAGAACTTAATACTGGCCCAGGATTTCATTATTTGTTGGACTGAATCTACACATTCTTCAAAAGGAGAAAATGATACGCATTAATAATTTTGTGGTGTTAAACAATTTGTGAAACCACAAAGAATGATGTCACTTTTCTAGTGTTGTGGTGGGTTCATTTGCAATAATGAGGCACAACTAACACAGAATTTTGGACTTTCACAAGTCTGGTTCGATCCTGCACACAAGTTAGAGATGCTCCAAGGTGCCATGTTTACAAATTAAATTTTATTCAAGATCAAACAGCACAAGAACATCCAGACATTATACTGTTTAGAGAATGGGCAGGTTCTAAGTCTCTGAGATTAGTTCGTTTTTGTGCTCCATCCATGCAGAAGCAAAAGTCTTTGAATCACTGTGAAATAAGTCCTCCACCAACAGCCTGAAGGCCACTCAGTGAAGACATCATTACTCCAAAAGCAGCAAAAAGCAAGACTACATTTTCAAACCTGCACAAGAAAAAATAACTTTTTAAGTACGTCCATCGGTCTAAAGATACATACTGGTTGGCCGGAAAAGAACAGCCCAACTGTGACGTACACTGCTGGTACCATGATGTTGTGTGAATGTTTCACAGAAAAAAGCTCTTGTGCCCTTTGCAAAATAGAAGCCAACATGAGGACAGAACATGATGTAACAATACTCCAGCAAAATCTAAACATCAGACTGGAAGAAAAGGCCGTCTTCCAAATGGAAAAACAGCCAAGCAAAATAAATTAAACAAACATAAAAAATGTTGTTTAATTGTTTAATTTAAAAATATGTTATTTGTCTTTTTACATTGTGAATGTAAACATGTGGTTTCAACTGTATTTGTTTTAGTCAAGGCGTGAAATGACTAACATAGATTGCGCTCTCTCTGGCTGATTAATCTTAGCAGAGCAGTGAGTTCAGGAAGTCAATCTGAAGCAACTAATGACAACACTGCGTTCAACTTTCCAAATGTAATATTCTCAACTATTGCAATACAGCAGCCTGAAAAGGTTTCGCATGTAGCAGTTTTACACGCAGCATGAAACACGAGGACTTTCTGAAAACAAGTGAGCTCAGTGCCTGCATGCAGGTGGATGTCAGCGAGCTTGAAAAACTTATTACTTGACTGACAACATGTCCTCATTGTGTCATCCACTTTTCAAATCGTCTTGTAGCATAATTAAGGAAAACCACCTCGGGGTGCATGCATTGACTCTTGATTTGTTAAAAGGCTTGTACATACTTTTTCCCCGGAAAGTGAGGGGCTGCCTAAGAAAAGAAGAGAACTGCAGTAAGAAGAAGAGCAGACTTATCAGTCTTCCCACGTTTCATTTAGCACTTCAAGGAAATTCGAGAGTCTTCACTAATTGTCCAAAGCATTTGAGCTTTGCTTTGTGGGAAGACTGTGTTGCTGCTCGCCTGAGATTACTTCGTTGTTTTTTTTTGTTTTTTTCTTCATATCATTAAAAAGACGATATGTACATGTTTATATTATGAAGTAAGGTTAGTGGGCTTTTGATGAATGGGACTCATGTTTAGAGAAAGTTCTTCTATTCATTTTTAGTTTGTTCTATCGCATGCTTTTGCATGAAGACATGTTTTGTGAACATGCAGCAAAACAGAGCCTATTCTTTTTTTTTGTCTTTTATTGAGGCAGAAGGCATCATTTGCCAGTGAAAATTGTTTGTCATTCAAGCAAAGGGGACTGTGAGTCATTGCTATATAAAGAAATTTGAGCATCCAATCATGGTCCCTTTCAGATGAGCAATTAGGAGACTTTATGCGTAGCTCCAATTACCAATATTTTCTCCTGAATAGAGGGAAGAGAAAAGACAAAGAAAAAGATGAACCTCATTTGAATGCATGAGCCATTTTAATAATAAAGAAAAGCAATAATAGAAATGATTTAAAGGAGGAAAAAAAGGTGATATTCTGAAAATATGTAAGGTTTTTAATGAAAATGCAATTTTCCAGTTTTCTTGGAAGGTTGTTTTTTTTAACCTTGTGTTTTTGCAGTTAAGTTAAATTCACGTTTTTAGAGAAATTTGTGGGCTGATAATGAGCAACATTTTCAAATGTATATAATTAGCCTTCTTATTCTTTTCCTTCGAGTCAATACATATTGAGTGTGCATCAACTCTATCAGCCATGGAGGTGAAATAATGCTTTGGCTTCTCATGTTCCATGATCCACCGGTTAAATGAAGCATACTTGATCTTTATCTGGGCTGAAGGATGATGACTGCGCTGGCCTTCGTCCAGGTCCTCTAGGCTGTGAAATAAGAACAAGTCCATAAAAAAATTTTTCAGACATCCAAATGATTTATATTCCCTTTAAGTTTGTGGAGGGAATATGAAAGCTTGATTTAAACAAATCTGATGTTCTGCATATTATTAAGAGAAGCTAGTGATTGATTAGATTGGAAGAAAACCAGAAAAAATTATACTACAGCTTCTGAATCATACTTCATGGTAAAACAATAACATTGAGTTTAGATTCTTATATATATATATATATATATATATATATATATATATATATATATATATATATATATATATATATATATATATATATATATATATATATATATATATATATATATATATATATATATATATTTATATATATATATATATATATATATATATATATTTTTTTTTTTTTTTTTTTTTTTTTTTTTTTTTGCTGTATTACAATATTTGTGGCACAGATTTTCTTTCAGGCTATTGGAGTCAGTTTTCTATAGAGCCACATTTTATAGCATTTTTCATAGCAATTATAACATTAAGTCTTTGGGGCTTGTTTTATATCGTTATTACCAATCCGTCTTTGTAAAATATGAAAAGTTAATGATTTAATGACAGGCATTTGTGAACATCCGTTTTCAAGTCTTCTCCCAGATTCCCAGTTAGACTTCAATCTGAACTTTGACATGAATATGTTCAGATTTCAACCATTTCTTGAGCCGCTCCGTGTTTACCACGATTCTAATCCAGGCTAAAACTCTAACAGGTTTTCCATATTTGCTTTCATTCATATTTTCTTTAACTTCTCCATGTCCAGGGTTAAACAAAGCACCCCATACCATCACACTCCTTCCACCATGCTTCAGCATTAGGGTGCTGCAAGGTGTTAGTTTTCCTCCTCACATATTTGCACTTGGGCCAAAACATTCAGCTTTGTTTCATCTAACCGCAGCACCTTCTCTCACTTATTTGCTGTGGTGGTTTTTGATAAACTGCAAGCAGGATGTCTTTTCTTCAGCTTCTCACTTTCCATATCTGGTGAATGACTAGTTATCCCATAAAAAGCTTCTCCCGCCTTAGCTGTGGATCTCTGCAGCTCCTCCAGAGTTAGCATAAGCTTCTTGGCTGCTTTTCAGATAATGTTCTCCTTGCTCAGTCTGTCAGTTTAGGTTAAAAGGAGTAAAAGGGGCTGACTAAAGATAAGCATGACATATTTTCTTGACTTATGAAATACATATGTATAAAAACTACTTGTTCTTTTCCACCCACTTTACGGTTATATACCACTTTGCATTGATGGATACTAAAAGTATACACTGAAATGTGTGATCATAATGCTGAAACTGGCAAAAAGTTCAAAGGGGAATTAATACTTTTGCAAAACAGTATAATCCTGTGATTCTATCCAAGATTCGATGGACTATATATATCATATCACAACAAATCTACATCTGTAGTTTTAGTAGAGTGCACTTGACTAAAATATCATCAGCTATGGTTTGTAAGATTCCATTAGTATGAGAGAAGCATCAACAAAAGGCTCTGATCTGAGGAAAAAATACACTTAAGTAAATATAAAACCCAGAATCTCCCAGGCTTTGTTTTTTTTTCAGTGTTTCAATGACGGCTTGTGAAGAAAAGGACGCTTTTGACACGGCGGAGAACAGAAACCATTTGATACATGGCTCACACTTCAAGACTGTGTTCCAGATGTCTTTTTTTTAACCTTGGCTTCACAAAAGGACAGTAACATTACAATCTCACTCTAAAAGCTGATTTATGTGGTGAGAAGTGTCTGTGTCTGAGATATGCAGAAAACTGTGGTTCATGGTCAAATTCCTTTAAAAACAACCTCACTGCTCATTCTCACGCCTGTAGTACAGATAAAACAAATAAACAAAAAAAATTGTTGCAGTTCTGCTCTCAGCGAGCATGAGAGTGACGGTGTGAGTTTTGTGTAAAACACTTCAAGGTTTGTTGCAGTCCACACACAAAAAACACACCCTCTTGTCTGCCAAACAGAGAACAGAGTATGTTGTGCATTTCGTGCTAGCGTCCATCTTCCATCTTTCCAGGAAGTAGCTACCTGGATAGTTTAAAAGAGATTGTCATGCAGTTTGGACCCAGTGGTTGAGGATCTTCCTGCTGGGGAGGGCTGATGAACACGTTTAATTCTGTCAGTTTGGAGTGGCGTCGCTGAAAAGTGGCTGCCGGGATGGAGAAAAGAGTTTCTGAGTAGATCCCCGAGAGATGGGAGATTAGAGTTTTATTGATGCTACTTTGCAACAGGAAGAAGATTAAGCACATGTGCATTTGCTGTGTGGGTCTCTGAGTTGGACATTGCTGCTCGCATGAATAAAATATGGCCACAGAACATGCTGTTCAACACTCGGGGAACAACAGTATCCTTTTAAGAGGGAATTCACTTTTGCAGCATGTGTCCTCGGTGGCCGCACCCCTTCTTCTTCTTCTTCTTCTTCTTTTTTTAAACAGACACAAACAAACACAAGCAGACTTTTATTTTCAAGGGTGAGAGCATGTTACAACGCCATTAAGAGGGAACACAGAGGCTGTGAGTAGGGAGAAGAAAGAGCAAAGAGGAGGGGGTGGAGGGGTAGGGACGGTATAAAGTCCATCAGATTTGATGGCATGGTGATGTAGATAATGTTTTCTCTTTTTAGCCGCAGCTCTGAGAAAAGACGGCAGAACGCAACCACTTTCACCCTCTCTGTTTTGAAATGGAGCACAATGTGCTGAATTTGTGCATCTAACACGTCCCATTGTGCACAAACACTGTGCCCCCTTTTACCTATCAGAGTGATTGCCTCACCATTATGTGATTTAATGGCAAAGCACACATACTCTTAATCCGGCTGCGCCACTCTGAAGATGGAGCAGGGTTTACAGTAAAAAAGACTAAAAAAAAAAAGTCTATCTTTTTTCATCTGTTTGCACAAATAGAACAGAAAAACAGCTGAACGCTACGGTAATTTGCCACAGAGAAACATTGGAAAACAAATGTGTTCAGGAAACGTAGCTGGGTTTTAAGGTCTGAAAGCCACAGCTGCTTGGCAAGCAGACGCTGGCTCCTTTTGTCTTTTATCTTCTTCTGTAATGTGCACAGGTGCTGCTTAATTCAATTGGAGAACGTTGCCATGGTTTTACATTAATATATTTCCATGTTACCATTACAACTGTTGTCATGGAGATGATAGGACCTATTTGAACTGAAAGCAGAGATGGTTTTAAGGGGGTATTGCTCTCTGTCTCTCTCTGTCTCTCTCTCTCTCTTTCTCTCTCTCTCTCTCTCTTTCTCTCTCTGTCTCTCTCTCTCTCTCTCTCTCTCTCTCTCTCTGTCTCTCTCCCTCATCTTTTCCTCTTTTTTTCCAACCCCCTCCCTCCATTTCATTTCGTTGCTCCGTGTCGAGTCACATGGTATGCAGCCAGATTTTAAGCTTGACTTCACTGTTCATTCCTCCCCCCCCCTTTTTTATTTTTTTTTCTGCTTCTAGCTAAGAATTGCATTTCAATCGAACATGGCAACCCACAGATCCAGAAACAAAACACTTTAACACTTCTTTGTAAAGCAAAATCGAATTCAGCATTGAGGATTTTTTTTTTTTTTCTTTAAAAAAGATTTTAACCTCACTGGCTTCCATTTACCACTGAATTCATGCTATAACACCTTTCTGAAAAGGAAATGTTAAACAGAAAAAGAAGAGAAATGTCTGTAGATGGAAAAGGCCTTTAATTACAGAAAATGTAGAAGCAGAACAAAGGCATTAAAACTAATGGCTATTTCCTTTGCAGTTATTAGAAGTCAATTTTCAACCTCGGGTAAAAATATTTAGATATCCTTCAACAAGCTTCTGACAATTTTGTGAGAGTCAAGCTCTCATACACCGTTTCAGATTTGCTCAGAAGTTTTCTGTGGGATTGAAATCAAGTCTTGACTTTGTTGCCCTTAATAAGATAGTTCATAACTAAATTAGCAATGTGCTTGGAGTCGCTGCTCCTCTCTAAAGGCCCATATCTGCCCAGGCTCTAACTTTCTGGCTGACGTTGTGAGATGTTCTGTCAGTATTTCCGCAATAACTCTTAATATTTGTGAAGTACACCAGTCCCTCCTACTGAAAAACGCCCCACAGCCTCATGCTGCTACTCCTGTACTTTACAGATTGAATTATGTTCTAAGGTTTGCGAGCTTCCTCTATTTTCCTCTCAATATGACAATAGAGGTTACCAAACACTTGGCTTTTGGCTTCATCGGAGAGCAGGGGATGTCTTACAACAGTTATTATTTATTCTTGAGTGAATTTGTAAACTATTTGTTTTTTGTTGTTGTAGCTTTTTGGCTGATTGCCAAGATGCCTTTCATGCAAAATCAGCTTTTTGTAATAAATATTTAATACAAAAAAAAAAAACTGTTGTGTTATTGCATTTGTGCTAATAAACCAGAAGAATTTACTAAATAAAAAATATGACATAGATTGTTGTTGTTTGGTTATTACAGCATGGTTTGTGTAATATGTGACGTTTCACATAGGGCTGATACTGTTTATGTGAATAGAACCACAGCAGAAATAAAACAGACGTAAAGCAGGTTGCAAAGGTTGGATGCAAAAACAAATATTTTATGACCTACAAGTAAAGTTTACATTTATATTTATATAAATAAGTTTACATTTCTTACCAAGAAAAAAAAGATTAAATGAATGAGAATTACTTTATTTTTGAGCTGAAGACACAGTTCAGACTGTTTAGATTGTAAATTATAAACATAATATTACGACTTTTGACCAGGTTTAAATGACTTCAAAATTAGTTATTGTTAACGCTGAACTGGCACAAACAGTGAACAAAAATAATCCACTCTGAAATGAATATCAGACCTGGCCCAGCCCCCAAGCAATAACTCAGGAAACCACAGAACAACCACTAAATAAACAATATAAGCATAAACAGCCATAGGCAGACATTGCTTTAATCCAGACTACTAAGAACGTCTAATCGAGACATGCTTATTTCAATTAAAGTAATTGCCCAATTTCAGAAAATCAATACTGCTCCCCGGTTGCGTAATTGCTTCTTTCAATCAATTTGATGCATTTTCTAGAACAAAAGGCAAGCGGTAGTATTCAATTTACTGAAGCATGCCAAATTTGATGGAATTGTTACATTGGCTATTAAAGCATTGGATGTTTTCTTCTTTTCAAAAATGGCAGCGTAATGTCTTCAGAGGTAAATTCAAAGTCACCTTGTTATCTTGGCATTTTGTTTTGATGCCACTCTAGCTCATTATATCTGCAAAATCAGTAACAGTACATGCAATATTATACATATATATAGACTTTGAAATGAGATGCAAATTTATCACAATATGCATTTGCTCTGTTGAAATAAATCTTGGTTTCAACTAATGAATATTCTTGCAAACGAATGGGGCACATTGGGTGAAGGGCCAAGCAAACGGAGAGAAAATATTTCACATGAAGTTCTGAAAAACTGGGCTATGCTGACAGCTTTGATCCATCAGCAAGCCGTAATGCAAAGATAAGCCGATGTGGGCCTACTTTTTTTCTTTTTTTGTATTAACTGTGCTCAAAATATTTTCAGAATTTTTTACACACTGTATTTTAGGCTGCTCTTCCCTTAGTAGTGCTTGGACATGAAAGGACTCTGAAATGGGCAGCAGTTTTACTCAGTTGCATACATTCATGCAGACCCTCACAGATAAACTGACAGACCCGTGTTTAAAAGTACCATCATTTTTATGATCCTCCCCATTCACCCTCCCTGAACTTCCCTCCTTTTTCCCTCTGAATGCTGAAAAATGTTTAATATGAACCTCCAGATTTGCAGAGCAGCACCAAGCTTTCTGCTATTCTTATACAAACACAAAGTGACAAGATGGTTACTCTGTGCGCACACTGACAGTTCATTCCGGACTAGGAAAAATGTCAAAAATGTTTAGTTACGGCTGAGTGGACTTAATTACCATCCTCTAGGCTGCCTCAGAACTCAGTGCCACTAATGGTCCTGAGCTACAGATAAAATTCCGTTTACAAGAATGTTTGAGGCACGACGACTGATTCAGCCAATATGAAATATTTACTTTGATGTAATTAAACCGACAATGCTTTTGTGCTTAAAAAACGAGAGAATGCCCGCGTTTAAATTAACGCAAAAATGCTGATTGCTAACCTTTTAAATTAAGCTGACATGCAAGTTTAGATTTTATTACATCTGGGGATAATTGGAATTGCCTTACTAGTAGAAAGTGCAAACTTTTATTGACTTCTCTTGGTTTTCTGAGGCACGTATGGATGTTCCATCTTAAAGGAATTAAACAGAAGTGCTTTGCCGAAGTGAACAGGCGAAAATTTAATTGCAGTCACTTGCAAACATTTCCTTTTTAAAGTTGTAGTTGTGCAATTAAGCAACATGCAATTTGAACTATAAGGAAACAAGAACAAAGCATTCCTTATGAAGAAATTTTATTCCTATTGATTAATTCATTGAAACTAGCAAATAATCCCACTAATTCATATTCCAAAACTGTGGAATATTGTGTTGTGTTCTTTGTTTTACCCAAGAGCAAACCATTTTATGCCAATGGGCATGGTTAAATTCTGTTAGTTTTAAAACAATTAGGCATTGTGGAGATAAAAAGAAATGAAATCTCAAACCGAATTTGAACAAATGGCACACAGTATAATTTTTGAAAGAATTTATGTCTGAATTTTTTCCTATTCACTGTGATTCCTAATTGTTCTGCTCTGCATCTGGCTGGAGGATTGAAAAAAAAAACTGTAATGTAATTTCATATAAAATAGTTCTTTAAAAACATCCACCCACTCTCCATTCAAATGTATTTTTGTTGGGACATTTGGCTTTAGACCAAAATAACCCTGAATTACCTCCGGTCAGTAGGTGTGATTCCTCAGCGTCAGAAAACCACATTTCTCAGAGAGATATTCACTTCAGTTCAATTCAGTTCATTTTTAAAGCCAACCCAGGGGAAAGAGCAGATATGAGAAACTCCAAAAAACAGAAGAACTGATGTATGACCAGAATACAGATTATTACTTGAAGTTGTCTGTTTCCCAAGCCGCTCTGCAATGTCCCTCTGGCCTGTACAACCTGACACATTTACCTGCAAAAGTATGAAATAGCATGGATAAAACTTTTCTGCACAGATACTAACTGAGATTTTGGCTCTTATTCTTACAATAATGAATAGAAAACATAACTCGATAAAGACCTCTTCTCTATCAATGGAGACAACTGCCTGTGTACTCCCTAAGAGACGTGGTGTCCTTTTATTTATTCATAGCAACATAGAAATTCAATCAAACAGCATTAAATGTTTAGACTAGTCTTAACCCTTACAAGAAATGTCCATTGAGTGGAACGGCCAGACCCTCTGTTCTGTCAGGATTGGACACAGTGCAGTGGGGCATTTTC
Source organism: Poeciliopsis prolifica (assembly GCF_027474105.1). Classification (NCBI taxonomy): domain Eukaryota; kingdom Metazoa; phylum Chordata; class Actinopteri; order Cyprinodontiformes; family Poeciliidae; genus Poeciliopsis; species Poeciliopsis prolifica. The sequence goes on from NW_026562404.1 coordinate 1,880,298, forward strand.
AGGAAACTAAAGTTAAAGAACATACAAAGTCAGCAATTCCTCTTTTGTTACTAACAGGCGTTTTGGCTCGTGTGCTGGTGTCAGTTTTATGAATCGATAAACAAACGCCTCTTTAGGTGGAGCGAGTTTTGGCAGGACCTCTCTAAAACATCCTGTTTTCAGCCAAGTTTGAGACCTGCAGGAAACTATTCTCGTCCTTTTCTTTTACCTCGGAAATCACTGTTTCACTCTGAGCTAAGTGGATATAAAACATCCTGCCTTCACCTCAGCGATCTGAGTTTTACTCCAACAAACAAGAAGCAGTAAAGAATACCTGAGCAGGGTCATGGCCAATGCAAGGCTTTGCTCTCGCTCATTGCACTCACGTAACCCGCGTACTCTTCACAAGCGGTGATTACAAGGAACACCAGGCTCTTTTTGGGGAAAGAATGTGAAGTGGAAATAAGCCGCGATCTGTTTTCCAGCAAATCAAAATGGAAATATTTTTAGAAGGACTGGGCTTTAAAAGACATAGTTAGAGTAAATAATAGAAGTGTTTATTATTTATTTCTTCTTTTGCTATTTCTCACAGGTCTGGAAAAACTGCAGAGACCACTGCACTGAACCCCATTGAAAAGCTCATGGCTGTTCCACCTAGTTTTGATTTCTGAACTCGTCCTGAGTTAAAAACATGAGTGTTGTTGTTTCTAAATGAACATGAACTTGTTTTCTTCGCATTATTTGATGTCTGAAAGCACTGTGTCTTTTTTTTTTTTTTTGTTATTTTAATCATTTCTCATTTTCTGCAAATAAATGTTAGATTTTTGCTTGGAATTTCAGAGACATGTTGTCAATAGTTCATAGAATAAAAGAATAATGTTCATTTTACTTACAGTATACCAACAAAAGTAAAATCAGAGAAACTGATATTTTGAGTGGTCTCTTAATTTTTCCCAGGTAATTGGCACAAGTATATTACATAGTTTCATTCAGTCCATAGTCATTGGGTCTCATTTGACCCAATGACCTTTCAAGTTCCCCCTGTGTTATTTTGGGCATTTGTCTGATGTAATTTGGTCTCTCTTCTCCTATTCTGACAGTGTAGGTGGACGGCATTGTGCAATACACTTTCCATTTGATGATAGTACACTGTAAAGTGCTTCACCACACTTTAGGTATTCTTTTATAAACTGCCCTATTTTAAGCTTTTGTGCAACATCATGCTGTGTTTGTTGGTGTTTGTGATGTTGCCTCCTCTGTCATGTCCATGGCTGTTTGCTTGCTAAATGCTTAGAGAGGGTAGAGCTATGAAAAATAGCCTCTCACCTAATATTTAGCAAATTGATTGCTTTTACCCTGAAACATAAACATTTACGCTAGCAACATTAACGTGCTCCTTGTAAAACTTCTTGCGCTTCGAACCTTTTTTCTAAGTGAAATGTCATCATTCAAATATCTGGTGATAATGCGGATGCCACAAGACATGTGACAACCACAGCAGAACGAGACGATTTACCTCACCCGAAAATGTACATGAAATTATCACCCCCGGAGGCTTCGGTCTGAATAAAATGATCAACAGCTGCACTCTGACATTTTGCTTTGTGGTGAAACGCTCAGGAAGTTGCAGCTCACTCTCTCAGCTGAGCTGCTGCAGGAGCTGCTGTGCCTCTCCCCGTCCCTTCCATCCATCATGTGAAAATGAGTTCACATGCATCACCGCCAACATAATGTTCTTTACAGGCTGAGAGAAAAGGCTCACCCAACGCGCAGGGATGGCACAATAAAGAAAAAGCGGCTGACATTAATGAAAATGTATACCGTTAGAAAGTATGAGAAGAAATGGCCGAGAGGAAGATGGAGCGGTATTAATTGATTGTCACTGACTAAGTGACTGGCTGTTGATGGTATGGGCTGTTTTCATTACCTCTCCAGGCACTCATTGTCCTTCCAGGATTTAACTTAAGGAGAGATGGAGGCATTGTTTGGCTATATTTTATTGAAGGTTGTTTAGAATATCAATAAAATTAACAAAAACGTCTGTCTCAGCTAGAATGCCCAAACAAACTGAGTATTTATACATGTATCGAGGTAATATTTTCCACAACCAACATAATAAGTTCACATTATTTTTCAAGGTTGACACCATAACTCAGTGTTATGAAATTTGCTTGCAATTTGTTTTAGTTCTTTCAATAGTGCTAAGATAAATAGAAACATGGATGAGGAAGCCATAATGCAGAAACACTGACAAACCGAGAAAAGTTTAAGTTATTGGAGCATGTCTGTCACAGCAACAAATCAGAGGGATCTTCATCTGAAGTTCGTCTCAATGACGTTTCAGTGAGCTTTTTTGTTGTTGTTGTTATTTTCCAATCAGTCAGCATCTGCTGTATCGGAGTATTGGTGTTTTTATTTCTGTGTTTTGACTGATGTAGTTTACAGTTATTAGATATAAAGCATTTAACTTTGGACAAGCTTCACACACAGACAAGTGCAGGTTTGACCAAATGACTGCAACTTGCTCACTTCCACTTGCCCACACTATTTGCCCCACCCACTTGCTTATCATTATGTGTTAAATATTATTTGCTGCATTTTCTGTCTTCATGGGGGATTTTGATTTTGCAGAACTCCTTTGGCTTGTCATTTTGTGTTTTTGATCAAGCTCTGCCTATCTGAAGGGTGCAGCTATCTTCATCTAAAGTAGAATGAATTTTTAATGCAGCTCTTACAAATTACAATTTTACTCTCTATAAACTAAGATTTTACATTCTCGTAGAGGAATAATCTATCTTCAGGCAGACTGGATTGCATCTTAAAAAAACTGACTTTATAACCCTTAGCAGATTGATGCTCGGTAACAATTGCATCTATTAATGTTTGATGTCCTTCCTCCTTGGCACTACATTAAAATAAACCTCAAACACTCCAGACCAGGAAACATGTTTAATTATGGCAACACTTACTGATGATCATCTAATAAATTTAAATTTGAATTTGGATTTACTTTTTTTCACTGCATTTTGCTTAGTGAGATGTCATCCAATTCTGTAAACTTCTTTTTTGATGTAAGTATAAGATTTTAAATGTAAATCTTTTCATTTAAAAATGTAGAAATTTTTTTTTCAATAAATGCTGAAGGATCAACCACAATGTTTCGATTTATATGTTATTATCCTACCTCAGTCTTTATTTTATGCCTCATATTTACTCCTCCAACAGAAATATGCTGTCTTGCTTCCACTCTCTTCATCCTTCCTCTTTCTCTCCCTTTTCACTCTTCCTTTCTCCTCATCCCCCCTTTAGTTTGTAACCTGAATACAGTAGCACAGTGGACCAATCGATCACAGGGAGTCCTCTTTTTTCCATCCTGGCAATTTTCCTCAGAGGAAAGAAGGAATAATGTGAGCTAACAGTGTGGAAAATCAATGCTCCACTGGCATAGAATAACTTGGAGTCTAGCTAGGAGAGAACTGGGCTCCATGAAGCCAGTTTGGGTGATAAAGCCGCCCCATGTCCAGTCTCTCATCCTGCTTAATACGCAGCTGCCCCTGCAGAGCTGCACTCTCTGTCAAGAGAAGGTTAACAGATTTATTCCTGAAATCCTGTGGATTTAAAAGGTGAAGCACACTCCTGCTAGCAGTCCTCAGTTGCATAATAGCTGCATGTGTGCGTGTGCTTGTTTGTGCAACTAAAAGTGTTGACTTGAAATAAAAATACGTAGATGTGCAGGAGAAAACTTTTGACAGAATGGTCGTTTTTTCTTGTAGTTTGTCGTATTTTCCAAGTGAATTTTTTGCTATTTCACCATTTACCTTTTCATGGCACGGTAAAGTGACTCTTTCTTCCTCAACCTGCCTTTTTCTCCCCTCTCAGTTGGAACTTGTTAGTTTATCAGTCCTGGTCCATTGTTCCAGCATTCAAACTCCCAGGTTTCAACTACCACTCTATCGTTGCGTTCTAGTTGTACTCAGGACTTGGAAATGCCATCTTCCAAGTCAGAAAAACCAGCTGGAAAGCCCTCCAAAGTTGGATTTCCCACTGGCACATGGAGAGCAACTCTCACTACTCCCTGTTACAACTTGCAAGGTCAACTGCAAATTCGCTGAAACACTGACCACCTTTTAATCAAAGCTAAAAAACCCTTTTTTTGGAGTTGCCTGTGATTAATAATACTGAAACATAAATTCATTCTAGTCTACATTACGAGTCTTTCTTAACACTGTAAGGTTTCTCATTTACTCATTGTGTCGTTTTTTGTCATTGTATAAAGCACTTTGAACTACCTTTGCTGCTGAAAGGTGCCGTGCAATCAAACTTGACTTGACTTCAGCCCACCTACACACACAGACAGATGCTCACAATTTGTCTTGTTTTTGTACTTAAGAGTCTCAAAAACGCTTAATGTAATTGTCCTGAGAGCAGTGTTTACTTGTTTTACCTGCCGAACGAAATACAATTTGGCAGACGCATTTAGGCCAGTGCTGGAGTTACAAACACGACTTTCATTATGAATTCAGATTTAGTCTGATGACGAGGTGTTTTTCCAATATGCGCAGTGAGGTGATTTTCACTTTGTGCTTATTATAGACGTGTGTAGCTAGTAATTTGTATGTAAAAGACATGAGGGGCTTTTTTATTCTTTTGAATTTGTAATTTAAACACTTACAGATGTAAATTGGAATAATGGAAGGAATTTTTCTATTAAGCTTATTTGATCTTTTATTTATACTGTATCCCTGCAATGAGAGGGGCTCTTGTATGGCAAATGACATTCTCCTTCGACATACTAACTATGTGGATTTTAAGTCTAAATTTAAGCCATTCTGTTGCTAAATTTGAGGTCCGACTGAAAGATGGAAAGGCAAGACAAAGTAAAAGTGGAATATGAAACAAAACTGGATTTGTGCACAAAGTCCTGAGTTTAGCTCTGTCTTTTACTGTTCAAATGACCATAATACAGAGGTTTAAGCACCCAGACACATTTTTACAGTCTACTTTGAAATCAATTTGAAAAATTCTTGTTTTCTAAGCTAGCATAACCATCTAGTCCATGTTCTGTCACTGTAAATGGACAGGGTGCTCTGTGCCATGGGCAAAGATGATGGTTTTGTTTTATGCACTAACCCAACTGTAAACTTCTGCACAACTTTATCCCTTTCCTTTCTGCTGCACTCATTAGTTTTAAGCTTGCCATTCGTTCTGCAGCAAACCTCTGATGCTCTGAACACATACGTGTACTTCTCAAATTTTCACTAGAAATATAAATTTGAAAACCTTGCATCTTTTATTCCATAAGTATCTCTTACGGAATAAAAGCAAGTTGCTGTTGTTGGATTATCACAGACATTCAAGCCCGCAATTACTCATACGTCTGTCAGATTTAGGTTTAACATAATCTCAGTGGAAGTAATGAAAGCACTTTACAGAGGTTGAGACTGAATCTAATGATGGTGATGGCAAAGAGGTTTTCCAACCTCAGACACCTGGAGGTCATCACCAAATATAAATTGGGAAAATACCAATGGAAATGTGGAAAAACTGCTCAACAATTATAAGAAGGGTGTAAGTAAGTTCTGGCATGTCATTTTAAATAAATTGTGAATAGAAACCACTTTTTTATTTTATAAGCATCTTTTGAAAGATGCTTATAAAAAATTGGTAAATGAACATGGCCTCGAGTCGACCAGGGGTATTAATAATTTTGGTCTTAACTATAAAATCCCAATCAGCACAAGAACATTTGTGATAATAGCATGACAAAATGTGAAAAAGTAATAGAGGTAAAAAAAAAATTGTTTTGCAAGGGAATTAATAGTTTGAAAAGAAAAAAAAAAGTGTCAGTTCAAGACTATAAAATAGCACATTATATAAAGTGTCCCTGAAATGTGTCACTAAAGAACAAAAACACCTTGGTGTAAGCATCAACTGTGCAGAGAGACACCCAGACACAGTCCTGCTTTTTGCAGTATGGATATGCAGAGTTTGGCCTCAGGCGTTATTGTTTCGGTTTCTGTGAGAAAAAAAAAAGAAGTTTCAGAATCAACACGAAACCATTCGAAACCCTATCACCTTCCATAACAGTTTGGTCGCAAGTACAACCACAAACTGTGCTCGTCTGCAAACGCTCTGCCTGAGCAACATGTCACCTGTTCTACCCACACTGACCCAGGCCAGATCAGGTCTGCTCAGGTCCGCATGAAATACAATTTGGCAGACGCTTTTAGGCCAGTGCTGGAGTTGCAAACATGACTTTCATTATGAATTCAGATTTAGTCAGTAAAGTTGTTTCAGTGGAAAAACCGAAATAGACGTAAATAATGACTTGTTTTAATTTAGCTTGCTTGTGCAGTCAAGGGCCCAAGGCATATGCTTTTTATTTTTCCAGTACAAAGTCATCAAGCGAGCCGTCAGTCTCTTCATTAAGAACAGCATGTAGTAACAAAGCAGCGATGCGCTAGGGAGACACCAGTCACATCTTGTCTTGCCAATTACACTTTGCATGATTCCTCCCCAAAATTAGGCTGAGCCACGCTGGAAAATGATTGCTGGCATGTTGTGGGATCTATAAATAAATAAGTAAAAATATTATTGCTGCTGTGTTCTTAATCCAAACAAAGAGTCCTAACAGCTTTTTGGATTGTGGGACAAAACGTAAAGAGAGCAGCAGGTTAGGATGATTTTGGTTGAACACCAGTCCTGCTCGAGTTGAGCCTCTCTGTGACTTTAAGTTGTTTTTTGTTTGTTTTTTATTTCCTGATTTGATAATATGACCGATAACTGATTGAAAACCCAAAAACGGCATATGAGAAACTACGATCCTTGATGTTCTGTGGAGACAAACAAATAGCCTTTTAAGGCAGGAAGTTCTCAATTGTCCTCTTGTAATTGAAGAGCAGAACTTGAATCATAAGAACACACTCAGTATGAATGCAGGAAAAACACAGCCTCTCGAACGCAGAATGGAAGGAGAAAATATCAGCCATCCAATTTTCGAGCATCACTTATGCAGCGAGAGACAAACAGATCTCCGGAGCACGTCTTCCAAAAGCACTGCACAAACACACATCACCAAAGAGACAAATATTATTTCAAAAAGAGAAAAAAATAAATAAAAAAACTTTTAGATATGTCGTGCATCTGCAAATTTGACTTTATAGGGGTAGCAGAGAAATAACATTACCATAAGCTTGGTGCAATGCATGCATAATAGATTGTTGTTTTCACTCTGCATATGGTAGGAGCTGGATTCGCTTCAAAGTGCACCAAATTTGCATGATTCGATGTGAGGGATTCTGGGATTAGTGAACACCACTCCCCACCCCCTCCCACCCCACACTAGCCTCCTTACCCCGCCGCCCCCCTCTTTCACTCAGCTATAGAAAGGTATCACATTCCCACAGATGGCGGGTTACATTGTGAGAATGATGTTGTTTGCGCCTCAAAAAAAAAAAAAAAAAAAAAAACACAAAAAGAACAAGAGGAAGCACGGGGAAACTAAGAGAAATAAACGGCTAGATTTATTCTTATATGTACTTTTTAACAAAAATCCACATCCCTGGTCTGAGAAGTACAGTAGATATAGATTAAAATTATGCTCATGTGTCTGAGTTTTGATTCAAGGATTATGTAAAAGCTTGTGCCAGGGGCCAGCATCGGCAGATGACACATACAGTTGATTCTGACGTTCTTCATCCGTGTCTTCAATCACTTAAATGTGACAGAGAGAAAGGAAGCTGCCTGTTTGACTGGAGCCCCAGAGGCTGCTACCGAACAATGTCTGGCAAACAAGAACAAAGTGATTCGCAAACTATCAGCAGCTCTCAGCGCTGTTGTATTCATGAAAATAACAAAAAAAAAAAGTCCCACTGACTTTGTTCCCTCTCCTTCCTTTTCATATCGCTTGTTGTCTTGTCACTGTGTGATTTTTTTCACTCTGCAATATTCCTAAATGAAATGAACCGAAGGACATATGTCACACTCAGTAGTGGATGGAAGGAGTTGGGGGCGTTAGGGGGTTCAAGATGAAATTTAGTTTTATGCAAATCACTTTCCAATCAATGATGAGCTGTCTTTTTTCTCCTCTCACTGCATAACCTGATTATAATTTACATCAGGACGTCCATCTGTTAGATGAACGCCCACGCAGGCCATCATGCATATAGAACGGATATATGCATGATGCTTTTTTATTTGTAAAAAAATACACACACAAACACACACAAAAAAAAACAAATTGGCAATGGTTGAGAATGTTATCAATGTTTATCCCAGCCTCCTACAGCTCTACCATCTATTACTGTTCATCTGTGACGTTTTGGCCCAGGCTGGATAGACTTGCACTGTGAAGAAATGAGGTGAGAGCAGAAAGGCTGAGGCAATTTAGTCAGACTTTTAATAAAGCGTGATCCAGATCCTGGTGGAACGAAACCAAGGGTCTTGAGTTGTAGCTTGGATGCGTTTGATTACACTGAACACATTTATGTAACTTTATGATGACTTTCTTTAATCAAGCCGACTGTAAAACTGTGGTAGTTGTGAATGATTTATTGTAGAACTATAGAAAAGTTATGCAGAAGACAATTATTGTGTTATTGCTGAAAACAACAACAAAAACATTAAGATAAAACTCAAAAATAATATGTTCATAAGACCCAGATACTGCTCATTTGTAACGGTTTGCATGTGTTTAAACTAGCAACAATTTCATTTTACAGAAAAAAATCCCCATCATTTTACTTTTACTTTCTACAGATTTCTGTATTAAAATGTCTAAGTGCATCAATTCTAGATCAGAGGAATATTCATCCTATTGGATGTCTGACTCTTCCACCTGAGCCGGGGCTCTCTGTAGCTCCCCCAAAGTTAGCACAGGGTGCATGTAACAGAACGCCCCAAAGGTTTCAGTATGAAGATGTGCAAAGCTGTTGAAAACATACCCAAAATGGAGGCTCTGACTTTCAATGGTTTGTTCTGTATTGATTTGAAATGGCAGACACATCTGTAATTTCATAACATGTCATTTCATGAGAGTAAAGCTGCTCTATTCTGCTCTAAATGACCAGTAGCTGTGACTGACACGTGATTTTGAGTGTGTTAAAAGAATCAAAACTCTTTACAAGTGTCCTTAAATAATACTAATTCTATTCATTCTATTATTTTTTTCAAACTTATTTTTTTTCCCTTCTTTTGAAAACCTCAGCATCTGTAAGCGTGTTTGTATCTCCACAGTGCGAAGCGACTTTAAAAATCTTACCTTTTCCTCAATAAAATTTTCTTTGGAATGTAAACAGAAAAATAGTCATTGCTTTTTGAGAGATGAAATTTATTTATGAGAATGTTTTAAAAGATTTGATAAATCGAGTCTGGTGGTTTCACCTTCAAAGAGGCTGTTTATGTTTTGTGTGTGTGTTTATTCAGTTTAGTTTTAAATTTAAAAGAAGTGTAATGTGTCTAATGACTTTTTTTTAAAGTCATTAGTCGCCTTACTTAAAAAGAGTGCACTATTAGATCCGGGATGAGATTATAAATTTAAATGTTTTATCTTCACCAAGATTTCAGCAGCTCGTCCATTGATTGTTGGGATAACTTCCTCTCTCTCTTCTAGATAGTTCAGAACTGCACTTCCTGCAGGTGGTGTGTCTGGGCTGGGTGGGGTTGGTTGGGGGGGGGGGTTGGAGGAATTGGGTCTTGTGATGCCCCTTTTTGACCTAATAAGGGCAGGTTTTCACTGTCAGCTGAGAATCAGGTGCTTGGTAAATATACAAAAGAAGGAAAATTCCCTGCTGGGTACAGAGACTCACAAGGCAAAATTTGAATAAGGGATTCATTTTTCTTTGCTCCCTCTTTTCTGCAAACAGTCTCGTATACCAAACAGTAGGCAACCTGGAGATTTCCCGTAAGTAGCAAGTATTTTCAGTGAGCGACAACTAACAGGACTTCAAGTTTCTTTTAATCCCTTTTTGAACTTTACACATGGAAGCAGATATTATTATCTCCTTTTTATCTTGGTCACGTTGAGTGTTTTTTTTTCTCTTTTTTTTTTCTGCTTAAAAAAGCCGAATACTTCTGATGCACATCCAGCCATTCAGCTGATGACTTTGACATCAATGCTAAACTGTTAACCGCTAACATAATACACATATTTTTTATAAAGTAATTGCATATGATGACATTAATTAAACATATTCTTGCTGTCAGTCCACACAATGTGGAGCTGAATTCCCAACGATTAACTTCAGCCGTGAATAATTACAGCTAATCGTATGCAAGCAATTAAAGTAAAAGCCTGATCAAATGGTGGCTTAATGTCAGTCAAATATGCTGACGTGTAATTGAAAATGTCCCCTTTCTGCTCCCTGCCACCGCTGTAATATGAATCCATCAAAAAACAGATCCGGTTTCCTGACTGCAGCAGCAAAGGAGATGATACTTAATCAACTAATTGATGCAACAAAGAGCTTTTTCCACACATGTGCTCAGTAACATCCTGTGCTTCTTGTGTTAGGGGGTTAAATTATTGACAAGGAAAAAAAAAAAAAGTTTCATTGTTTTTCACTCCAAAAAGCGGTGATCAAGTGCCGAGATGACAGATATAAAAGGTCCGATGTGGCACTTTCAGAGCACAGCCACAAATATCTTCTTGTTTTTGAAGGAAACTTTTTACAAACAATTTTTTTTTTTTACAGGTGAAAGTGAAACATGAAGTGTTGTATCGATCAGCCGCAGCATTTTGTGCTATAAGTCGTCAGGCTTTGTGGCTCAAAGGTAATTATTCATAATTCACCTTTGCAGAATCCTCTGTACAACAAAGGCACCAGAGAATACTGAATACAATTTTATGGATTACCATTTTTCATGTGCCTTATGACACAATTACCTTAAAGCTTATTTTCGGGGCGGGCAAAAGAGGATTTGGTGACAGAAAAAAAGGAGGATAATGTTCTCCCTTGTATTTAACTTTGACAAACTTGCAGGCTTGGAAGTGTTAACCATTTCCTGCTGCTTTCTTTCTCTTTCTCTTTCTCTATTTTCAGTCGTGCTGCATTGGAAGGGAGGGGCACAGGGTGGTGGAGCTACAGGTCACTGTTGGGCTAAAGATGAAGTGAGTGACAATAATTGAGTTAAGAGGGGAAACAAATGATTTCATCAGTGCATGCAGTGGAAAGAGTCGACTGATTTATTTCTGCAAAACAATACATACCAAAGAGAATCAATTTTATTAGAAGTTGTGTGGGTGATCAAACATGTAGCTCTCACTGCACTGACATGGAGACCGGCGTCCTGCAACAAACATGAGACACTAAGCACAGAGAAAACAAGTGTCTTTGAAAGGTAAAAATAAGTCAATGTGGAGTTAGTTAAAGGATTTATTATTCTTGTCATATGTAACGATCCAAAAATGCACATCTAGGTAAATTGTCAGAATTGCGCAGTGGAGTATTTTTCTCTTTTTAAACCAACTTTTAATATAAAATCTGGTCAAGATATAGATTTTTAAATATAACTTACAATTCCATAGTGTTTGCTTGATAACTCTATACAAATGCATCTCTTTCATCAAGTTTTATTTTGCTTTAATTAGCATCAAATGCTACAACAGGACAACAGGACATGTCTCTACTAATGTAGACTGTCTCTACTAATGTAGACTGTCTCTACTAATGTGGAGAGATTAGTAAGTAAAAATAATTATGCCACACGTTTCTGATGAGCAAAAATCAGTTAATTAATTAGGCATATTTGCAAACAGGTCCAAATGGGATTTAATCAGTCCAATTCATTCTGACGCAATGGCTCATATAATGAGAGTCATCCAGTTAGACACGGATCGCTGAGTCTAGACGCTGTGAAAAAAAAACACAAACCTTACAGATTTCTTCTGATTTTGGTTTTTAGTCCCCCTTAAATGTTAAACGAAAGTAAATCCAAAAATTGTTTTTCAATTATTATTACGCTTCAATTCAATTCAGTTTAGTTTATTTGCATAGTGCTAATTCACAACTAATTTCATATCAAGGCACTTCACAAAAAGTTATTTCAGTTCAATCACACATACATCCCAGTTGATCCCAGAAATCAAACAGTTCATTAAAAGCTTAGTTTATTTTTCAAATGAGCTTAAAAAGTTTCCTTCCCAATGAAACCCAGCAGATTGATCACGTCATTGATTGGGAGCATTCTATTCTCCTGAAGTGTATCCACTTTCTAATTTTTACCTGCTCCTACTCCCCTACCCGACTGGAATAATACTTTTGTTTTAACTGTAAGATTTGTCAAAAAGGAAAGTTCTAAGCCTTGTCTTGAAAGTAGACAGAGTGTCTGATTTACTAAAACTGGGAGCCAATGAAGGGAAGCAAGAATAGCAGAAATATGATAGTACTTTTTAAATGTCATCACAGTTCTTACTGTAGTATTTTTGGATTAACTGAAGGCTCCCGATAGTAAAGAATTAGAGTAGTCCAACAAAAATATGTCTATTTTTGGCAATATTATGGAGCTGTATTAAAGGCAAAAGGCTAACCAAACCAACCTAGCTCAATGCAAAACGATCATCATCACCCCTGTTCTAAAATCTGACTGTGTCTCCCTCGGTAACAATTGCCATGTAGCATTTGCATTAATTTGCAACACTTTTGGCCCAGTTATCTTTGCATAATTATGTTAATTCAGCAAGATTGTAATTCACGATTTGTAGAAGTCTTATACTCACAAATGGACAAATTCAAGTTATTTCTGCTGAAATGTTTCATAGTAAACCTTGCATATCAGTTTTCCCAGACTACATATGTTTTGTGATAACTACAGTGCAGCTTATATAGGATAACTAAATTGCCATTCTGCTGCCATCCCAGCAAGAATAATACGTTTTGATATTGAAACATCGCGTTCAGCTGCGCTTGCACGGATTTAAATTGGAAATAATAAGCAAAGGACCTTTTCAAGGCCTCATGATGCAACACGCTTTGTGAAACAGTTACAACTCAAAGCTATGTATACATGATTTTAACCGGGTGGGAAGGACGTATTGATCTGCTGACATTCATCTGAAGGACATCCATTGTGGAATGCTTTCACATGCATGGGTTTTCTCTGCTATGAACCATCATAAATATCACAACTTATGAAAAGATAGTAATTGCATACAGAATAAATGGGACTGCAATTATTCCCTTCTAGTTTGTTGGTAGTTTAAAATGTTGTTTGCTTGGTAAAGTGTGAGATAAGGCTACTCGGCCCACCATGTTTACATCTAAGCATGAAAAGCATTTTCATATTTATGAGTGATATAAATATGAAGCGTTATTTATGCTACATCTGTGACAAAAAACAATTCTAAGAAGGTAAATTTAAATTAGTCACAGATTCAAACAATAGGCCCGCCAGAGATCACAAAGAGATTGCCGAATGTAAAAGGTCAACAGCTTCATGTTCTCACAGCTAACCCAATTGTTTATCTGATCAGATCTCAGATCAGGTCTGCTGGTCTATCACAGAAAAGGGTGATCGTCCCAGTTTTTCTAGTCACAGGCACTCTGTGGTGGTGACTGCACTGAAAAGTTTTTTTTTTTTGTTTTTTTTTGTCTGATGTCTGTAGATGTGCGGTAAAGCACGAGTTCTTGTTGTGCTCAGGTAAAAAATGACTCACAATCCCTCATGACTCATGTGGTAAGTTAAAGTCAAACTTATTTTCATATCATAAGCGCCGATTGTCATCCTGATACAGGATTACAGTCGTAAGAGAGAAGGACCTTTTCCTCATTGCTCTACCTTTTGACTCTTTACTGGGTTAGCGTTCTGAGAGGGACTTATTTCTGTTAAATATTCGCTTTATGTGTAATATGTGGAATACAGTCAAGAGAACTCGCGCCACAGGATGTGGTAACTTCGGCTGTAATAGAAAATGGATTGAGCACAGCTCAACTGCCTGGGGCCAACATGGTGGCTAATGCATGAGGCTGTTATTAAACAAGGTAAATTGATTAAGTTTAACAAGAAACAAAAAGAAAAATAATGACTCTGTTAAAATTGGGTCATTTTTAGTCAGTATCAGAGACACAAACATAAATATTATAACCTGATGTAGTGAAATCTTTTCTTGTGAAAGTGTGTATTAAGTCACATGGTTCACTTGTTAGGTGTTTAACTGTGTCTCCTTCCTGGAGGAAGACAGTAATGGAGACTATTTTTTTGCCATTTTACTACATAGATTTTTGTTTTTGTCTTTCTTTGCCTCAGTCATAGGAGAATTTTTCTGTTCTTTTTTTATCCTCCTGGTTGTTGGCTTGATACCATTAAGATTTAATTTTAATGCTATTACTCACCACAATTCCGCCTGCAGAAAGTTGATGTCTTAGGCTCTATTTACAGTACTTTATTTTGTATAATTTATATAAACACAACCTTTAGATTGTGGAGTTTTATCTATTTTACCTTAGACTTAATATTGCCTCCTAAATTAATTATCTTATTACAAGATTACTTTTTTGATCCCTTCAAAATTAACATATCATATCAGAATTACTGCATTTGAATCAGTGTTGCGGTCATGTTCTCATTTGGATGAGTGGAAAGGACATCATATCCTCATGTTGACACTGAACTCACTTATTGATGTTGGTAATGTGCACAAGGATGAACATATACAATGTTACCTCCACGACTGAAGGAGCTCATTCCCTCCGAGTTTTCAGGTCAGTGGCTTTCATCAGATGTAAAGGCAGGGGGGTCGGTAAATTATGAATGAACAACCACTTTGTGGATGAAGGGGATGATGCAGATTATTCATCCCTACTTCCTTCAGCGCAACTTCTCTGGTGGACGGCTTCGACTCCAGAGAGACGAGGGGGGGCAGCGTTACTCAATGGACCAACACAAATAGACTAAAGGTGGCAGTAAATTACTACTATCCTTTTTTTATTTTAAATCTCCTTTTTCAGTTTTGAACTGGTGAAGGTTTAGACTTGCTATGTAGCTTTTACAACTATCAGGTGTGTAATTTATTGTTAAGTTTTTATGTAGCTGTATTTTATTTGTTTATGTGTTGTTCAATGTTCTTTGTTCTCAGTATGTTTAAAATCTTCTAATGTTAAACTTTTTAGTCTAAATGAAAGTATCAGAAATCAATCAGCAACAAACTAATCAGTATTCACTGTACTGTTTCCTATTCATATATTTTGTATTAATTTATAAAAATTAAGATTGACTTACCACCAATAAAAATAAATACAGATGATCAAAAAAATAATTAAACACAGCAACCTATTTTGCTAACGATTTATATTTCCTGAACTGATGTTGCACTTTTCCAGTCCTACTGATCACTGACTTCAGGCACATTCATCCAGCTGTGCTAACAAACACACACACATTCGGAGATGTGTAGCCAACACGGGGTTCAGTGTCTTGCCCAGGGGAACATCGACGTGTGGCGGGGAGAAAGTTGGACTTTAACCCACAGCTTTCTAATTGCAAGACCACTCAGCCACAGGTCACGCCACAGCAGTAAAATATGTAAAATAAATTAATTAATTAAAAATTAAAAGTAGAAATTGAAAATATAACATGGAGAAAAACTAATTTCACAGATTATTGCTACAGAAAGAGAGACTAGTAGCGACATTCCTCTTTTTGCACTCTCAGATACCGCACTGTTTGCGTGAACTCTTGTTTATGTGACTTCAGCCTTTCTGTGTCATTGTTAAAAGCAGGCTGTTTAGCTGCAGAATAAATGTTTTTAATTTATTTTTGAAGACACGCCTTTGTCTGGCAGTTCCCGCTTGGGGCGAAAGATCATTGATGTGGCGAGGAAGAATGATAGCTGATGATCATGTAGCCTGTCGGCTGCTGATGACTTGAGTGGAACAGATCAAGTTATGGATGATTCATTTCAACTCTGAAGCGATACTCGTCTGCTGACTTAATCAGGACCTCTACGACTTTACAGGTCAGCAGTGGGGGAAGGGAGGTGTGGTGCATAAACATGCTTTAGTTGGAAATATACAAAAATGTCCATTAAATACTCCCTCTTTCAAGTTCACCTACATGCTGAATATCTCCTAATATGGTTTGCTTTTTTTTTCACCCAGAAACTTTATGAAATATCCTGTTTGTGTTTGTCCCGGTTCATAAACTTTTAATTATTGAATTTATCTGAGCAGCACACCTGCACGGGATCACTGATGTGGTGGATGTTCAGTTCTGAAACGATCCTGCATCGGGTCCTGTCTGCCGTCTGATGGAGGTACAGGAGCCGGCAGAAGGAGGCTTCGGGAGGAGCCAATGGCGGAGGGAAGCTCTGATGAAGAAAAAAAGAAAGAGGGAGGGAGAGAGGGAATAAACGTAGGGTGTGGAGGGAAGGAAAAAAATAAAAAGAAGGTTCTGAGAGGGATCTAACTCTGGCATAAAAGTAAATTCAAATACATTATTCATGGATTTCTATGTCAAAATATCATTTACGTGTGCTGTGTTGACTCATGGTTCATAAAATGAGAAGGACATAAAAAGAAAGAAAGCATGGAAGAAAACAAACAACTCAGGAGACGTATCCTCTATTCTTGGCCAGAAAAAATAATAAAGAACCCCAGTGTACTCTTCCTCTGACTTATTAGGCATCAATTATTTATCGGGGGCTCCTGTTTATTATTCTTTATCCACCCAATAAGCAACTATCTTGTCAGAGTAACACTACCATCAAAGTTTGCATATTTGAAGAGAGACTGAGGGAATCTTGGTTGTATTTTCAACAGACTTAAAGCACAAACCTCCAGGTTTTCAAAAGTGAAATCATATAAATAAATTACAATTGAATCGTCTTGATTGATTAAGTCTTCAAGCAGTCCTTAAAGCCTGGGCCAACCAAACCAGCATTTGGTGAGACATTTTGGGTCTGCTAATTTTTATTTTGGATTTCCTGCACAATGAGTGAAGTCACTACTGTACCGACATGAGTCTCACCTGCCTCTTTACAAGTACAACAACACCACAGCAACCCCCACAGGTGCACAGCAGTACTACCGACTCAATCAACTTTAGTCACGTTTAATTACAGTAATAGTGGTTTCCACTTTGCAGGCCGATAGCTGGATAAAACCGAAAGGTCACAAGTCAATTAACTGGACGAAAAGGTTGACTACGGTGTTCCTGTGCCTGAAAATACGTTGCACATTTAAATTGACCAAACTATGAAGGCAAATAAAGAGTAAAATAATGGTAAACACAAACAAGGGCCTCAAAGATGATCATATCTGTGCACGTGTGTGCAGAGGCTGCCCAGCACTTGTGACCTGCTCCACTTTTATTTTGATTTATAAGCCTGCTGGAGAGCCTCATCACAGAATCGCTTCATCTTCTCTCCTTTATTACACCACATTTGTTTTCATTTTCCTCCCAAGTTGGGGCTGAATACATTACAGTTTTCCCATGAGGCTGCGGTGCGACCAGCCTCTCCACCACCAATGGGACGCCCGGATGACAGGGAGGCATTTCTCCGCGCGTTTCATCATTAGCAGCATTAGCAGTGTTTTCACACCAAAGGCGTTGTTACTGGATTGCTGCTATTTTGTGGTACCAGCACAGCGGATGCTGGTCAAGCACATTGATCGGCATGACATCAAACGGAGTCACTTGAGTGACTGATCAAAGGGGTTGTTTGTTGAGTGATTAACTGCAGTTAAACCTAAAAACAAGCTTTAATATTAAATCCACCAGTTTTCATTTCTGTTTTATTTTAAATTAGGAGGTTCTGTCATTTCTGTATGCCTGAGGCTAACTTTGAGAAACAAATCTCACTTGGGCTTTGAAAGATACTTAAGATAAGAACATGAGTGGAGATAATCTGGCAACTGAGTTTAGCATAGAGAGGTCAGTGACAGGTTAATGCACACTTAAATGGAGGAGGGGAGCTGAGACATTGAGATGTCCAATCATCAAGGTGTACAAGTGCATGAAAAAATTATAACATGGGTACATTATTCATACATTAATGTCCCGAGTTAATGCAAAATTAGTACATTACAACCAATTGTTTCATCTGTGCATTACTGTTATGTAGCACTAAAATGTAAAGCATTCAAAACATTATTATAATTGAATTTTTTTTGTCGGATGAATATTTTCAACGCCCTTCACTTAGATAAAGCTGAATAATATCCAGTTTTATCACTTGCCTTCACATGTAATCTCAGTCGAAAGGGCTGCTGTTCTTCAAGGGTTTCAGAGGTTTATTGGAGAACGCTAGTGAACGAACAGCTACAGATGGGTCTGAGGAGGATATGGAAATTTGCAATCAAAACATTATGTTTTGAACCCATGCATATAGCTCTGTTCATTCAATTGTCCAGAAATGGAAAATGTCTGACGGAACTGGAGACCAAGTCATGGACATCCAGTTGTTCACAGAAACGGTCAAAAAGTAACTTTGGAAGAGCTGCAGGAATCCAAACCTCAACTGGAAGATCCTGTTGAGAAAACAGAAAGTTGTTGTTCACGTTACAAACTTGTCTTTAATTGAAGGGTGGCAAGAGGGGAAATCCTGCTTTTGGTTTGCAAAAGGACATGTGGGGAACACAGAAAACTAGTGGAAGATGTTGTTAAGTGAGACCAAAAGATGGATAAATACTGTAAGAAAATCTGACAGAGGCTGCAGAAGACTATAGGTGGGCTTTTAATATACTTCCTACATCTGCACTAGTTTGTTTGTTTATCATTCAACATCCAAGTAAAACACGTTGAAGGTTGCAACTATAACCTGATAAATGTAAAAGTTTTTCCAGGTATATAAATACTTTACCCACTGTGGGAGTAAGCTCTTCACAGTTTGTCACATATCCACTCATCTTACTTGCAACCTCTGTTATTGTTGGCCATCTTTGTCCAGACTCAAGTTGCTGATATCGCCCACATCATTTCAAGGACATGCAGTAACACTTACCATACAGCCGAAGCTTACCACACAAATACAAAAAATAATAATAAAAACACTGAACATCAACACTATTTTCATGAATGAATTCCCAAGAAAACCTTTAGGGGATAAACAGAAAAAGAAGAAAGCACTCCATAAATCATTGAGTAAACATCATGTTTCAAGGTTTGGTTTCTTGAAAGGACAACATAATATACATGTTTTTTTCAGTTGTAATCGTAAACTGCATCCAGGTGAGCACATGAAACACACAACCTTGAAAGTGTCAAATATCGGGCTTTTTGTATACTGATGATAAAAACAACAAATAAATGTCTTTATATAAATCACATGGCTGTGTAAAGTGAATTATTTCTAAACTCCTGGGAGAAAATGTCTTCGTTTTGCTTTTGGCAGCCTCTAGTACGTGTGGAATATTTTTTGGAATTGAACCAAGCCAGAATATGTTTCACATGCACATCCCAGTATTTGAACGATCACACAGTCCATATTTGAAATCACATCTACATCAGAAAGACACATATTGTTTTGAAGTCCCAAATTCTTGGGCAGTAGAGGCATAATCCTGACTAACATCCACGTTTAATCTGTTTTCAACAAAGGATTTCTCATCAATGTGTTTGACAAATGAAAGACAACAACAACAAAAAACACAGTTCAGACTGTAGACATTGTTAAATAAAGAGTCCCACCTAGGGGTTGTAATCTGTATTGCACCTCAATTTATTTTATTTTTCCAAATGAAAGTATTGAGGGATTTTGTTAAATTAGCTTGATTTCTAAGATGTGGCTCAAAGCAAACCAAGATGAGTTTGAATGTTTCTTTTAAATTATTGGTCTTTCCTGGACTCAGGTCTGCAAGAAGACTGTGTAAAGGAAATGGTGTTTCACTGTGGGCTTGTTTTCTTACTGTAGGTATTGTCAAAAGACCTTGCTCAGAAGACCTGAGGTATTAGGGAGAGAATGAAACCATATTTGGTTAATAAGTCCAAGATGCAGGCAGGCACAGGGACCCAGGTTCAGTCCTACCTGCTCAGCCTCCCTTTGTGTACTCAGATAATTCTCTGAACAGGTGCAGACGAGCGCAGTTTGTGGGCCGTGAATCATCATGGGGACACTTTGGTATGAGACAGGGGCCTTGATTTTATTATTTGCTGCATTTCCGCAATCTTACACTATGTTTGGAAGTGGTAAGTTTATTTAATTAAAAAAAACTGTATTTATATGTAGGTTATATATATATTTATTTGTTTTGTTTCGTTTGAATCAAATATAGTTATAATGATTTACTCAGGAACAATTTTGTAATCCAACCTCTTCATTTTGTGATCTTACTTTGCACTTAATTCATCCTTGTTCAAGATTCCCCAAGCAAACCAGGGAAATGTCCACGTTTTATCCTGCACTTCCCATCCCGTTTGGGACACAATAGAGATGAAGACTGTCCTGATAGAGATAAATGTGCTCTTACAGATGTGGTTCTGTCTGCATGCATCCTATTTTTGGGTAGAAGATGGTCCTGACACACCACAAATGAGTATTTTTTTAATTATGGTGTATGCATTTTGATATAATTATTCAATTGTTTAGCACAGAAGAACTATCTAAAGTACCTGAATTTAAATGGAGATGAAACAACATGCAACTCAAACACTGAGTTTATTAGTGTATTTAATTAAAATGAAACTGTGCAGATCAGTACCAGGGTGACAGGCATGGCTCTTTGCAAACATGGCCCCAAATGGTGGGACAGCACTTCAAATGTCCTGAGCAATCAGCAACTCTTTGGCATTTGTCACCACACCAGACAAAATACCACGGAGAACCGCAGCAACCTGGCTTATCTGCAACACAGATGTTTAGTGGCTTAGTACATCAACAGTGTAAGAAGAGTAATTTGTCTCCATGCCCTGAATCTCACCCAAAGTTGTCGATATGCACTCGTGCCCACATCCATTGGAGCAGCATAATTCACTGCAGGGGCAATCGTTGTCACTGTAGCAAAGTTCACCACACACACCAATCTTCCCTTGTGGGTCTGGACACTCTGGATCAGCTGAGAGGAAAAGGCAAAACCAGAGAAGAAAAGTGCTTTAAAAAATAGCCAGAGCATAGGAAGTATTTGTGAAGAATTTTATTTGCATCAAAAATTCAATGCAAATATAAGATGTAAACATATTTATGCCTGTACCTCTTACTCATAATAGGAGGGTCACAGACAGATCCCCCTGCATACGTGCAACATTTTTCTTCTCCAGGACAACAACCATCATGAAGACATGGTTGTGCCGGGACAAGGGTGTTGAAAACTTTTGGGCACGTTCATTGCTTTCAATGTAAAGACAACAGACAGATTCTAATTAATGATATGGCCTAATTAACAGAATTTCACAAAAATTCTGAGGTAGCCATTTAGCTATGTTTAAAGATACAACTTAGTCCATGGAAAGAAGGTGCATGAGTGCACATTCATTCAAATATAATAAAAATATGAAGCTTACCTGGCTTTGAAATACCTTTGCTACCCTGCACACACAAACCAAATGCAAAAACCAGTGCATCTTTTGTAAAATAGTACATCTCCATGTTTGTTGCAGACAGGAATGTCCACTTTTACTTTTGCTTGGCCAAATATCCCATCAAATAAATGCGATGGCACAGAGGCCACTGGGTCCTGGTGTCTGTTGAGTTACATTTCCAAGTCTACTTGGTTTTTTTGACTGTGCAGTTTGTTTTTCAGAAGCAGAGCAGCCTCTGCATTGACTTATACAGCACCTATAAAATAATTTACTTATTTACAGCCTTGCATGTTTCATTGTTTCATTTGTCCTTCTTTCTACTTCCATATGATGGTTTGATTGGTGTTTAATGCAAAGCTTTTATGAGATGCCAATAGGTTTGAGCATCATTGAAATCCAAATGAGCTAATATTGATTTTCACCAACAGGGGGTTGAGTTACTTCCTAAAATACTGACTTCAGCTGTTAGCTTCCAGAGCTTATTTGAAGCTATTATCCTCCATGTATTGATTACTTATTGCCTGTGTCGTTGCTCTTTATTGCATATATCTTCTACTTCTTCTTGATGTAAGCCTGTGCTTACTCACATACAGCATGACTTTTCTCAGGTGATCTCCTGATATTTCACAAATAAATACAAAATGTAGATTTTAAAGTAAATGCTTATTAATAAAGAAAAAAAATATAAAACAAACCTACATGACCCTGTGTGAAAAACAGATTGCCCTATTGTCTTTAAAACATAACTGTGGTTTATCACACCTGAGTTCACTGTCTCCAATTAATTTCCCATCCCCTTGTGAGGCTACGGTTCCGTCAATGTAAAACAAAAACCTCATCAAATGTGCTACTATCTGAATTTCTGGGAACATTTATTGCCATTGCTATCTTCTGGAAACGTTTTCCTTGTTTGTGCAAGTCAGCGATCTCTCCAATCAACATTTTTGGATGAGCCGGTTGCTGATCTCCCACAATTGAGAAAGCTTAATCTGTGCATCTTTACTAATAAATGGTTGCTCCATCCTTGAGACCAACAAAGGTCATCAAAGATTTGCAATAACTGCATCATTTACATCACTTTTCTTTTTCCTTTTTACTTTATAGTATTACTTAAATTCAGCAACATTCAAGAGATTTTAAACATGAACAGGTCATTTAAGATTAAAGCATCAAAACATGCAACTCAGTGGTGGAGTTGCTGTGGTGTTTAGAATCATCATAAATAAACCAAGTGAGATTGAAGGACCCAAACAGATGACTGGATTTTCTGATAGACAGAATTTTCTGATAGACAGAATTTGTGGTTTCTTACAGCAAATCATTTGGGTCCTGCAGCAGCAATTCAATCCAAGACCAAAACACTACAACCATATTTTATACTGAGTCACTGATTCACTGCAAGAATTATTAATCCCAGTGTGATTCACTGACTGTTTCTCATCTGGTCACAAGTTTTTATTTTTATTTTTTAGATCATGTTGCTTTTTGATGCTCATTTTTAAGGACAGAAAAAAAATCCACAGAATGATTGTTTTTAAAAAGCTTCTTAATGGTGATTAGAAGTGAGAAGTTCAGCAATGGAAAACCAAATCCGAGAGTTACACAAATGAAAAAAGAAAATGTCACTCTGACAAAAGTTACTGTGACTTACATTTTATCTTATCTCTCCTGGCATGGAGATATAAAATAGCAGGTCAGAAACACAGCAAAAGTTCAACAGTAAAAATTGTTTTTAAGGAATTCAGAAGCTTATTAACAGGAACCGTATGGCAATATAATATATAAATGTTCTTGTTTCAAAGAGAAAAAAAACAAAACATTTTTATAGTTAACTAGTACATTTCCCACTTACTTAAATTTAAAAAACAAACAAACAAAAACTTCAAGTTGCCCTTTTTATGTATATGCATACTAGTGCTTGACTCAGTTCTTCCCTGAACATTAACGCCTTTGGGTTTATTTTCTATTCTGTTACAGAAGGACCCACTTCTGTAACAACCTAATGGATCCTAAGGTGCTGCCTCACAGAGGCGGCACGCCCCTTATCTTGCGGATAACGTTGGCTATTCGCTTGGCCAGTCCTGGGTTGGGTTCTTCTACCTGGAAGCTTCGGGTCAGCAGGTTGTACAGGGAGCCGTATCCCACGGCCACCACGGTGCACGTTAAACAGATAACATTGTAAGGCATGCTGAAGTCTGGAGTTGGCAGGTTCACCAGCAGAGGCTCTGTGTAGACGCGTATGAAGTAGCTGGACTCTTCTTTGGTGGGGAAACTAGAAAGACAAGTGAAAACTGCGATTTTACACCCAAACAGAAAACAAAAAAGCCAAGATGTCTCTCAACATGCTAAGCAAAAACACTCCACTCACAAAGTGCTGAATAGGGGTTGCTCCTTCGTGATGTTTGTGTTCATGGCGACAGTACTTGGCACAAGAGCACTGACAACTGAAGACCTACAATTGAATGAGAAACACATCTTAATTATTGAAAGAAAGTTGGCATCTGAAATATACGCTCTTTTCTTACTTGGAGGTCAGACTTATGACAGATGTGACAGGCAATGTGTTCATACCCGATGTAGAAGCCGTGGTTGGGATCGGGCGTGTACTCGGTCCATTTGAGCAGAGCCCTCTCAAACTGCACTGTTACCTCAGTGACGGAGTGTGGCGGCAGCTGGACCAGCATCTCCAGCAGGTGGGGCCGAATCCGATCTTTGGACGGCTGGTAGTGGATGTAACCTGGGTATAGAAGGGAAGTAAAAGGAGCAACGAAAACAAAATGTTAATGTTTGCACCAACAATTCAGTTACAGATAGTTTAAATAATTGAATGAAGAAATGATATAGAAGCTTGAGCAAACAAAAAGAAATCTGCATTGAAATTATGTCACTTGACTCCAATGCACTATGGCATGTTCAGTAATCTTCTGAAGACTGAAGGACACGTTCAGTTCCTGATAGACTTTAATACCTATGGATTCATCAGTGTCCGTGAATCCATAGGTATTAAAATGTGAGTTAGATATATTTCTATAACACACAATGAAATGCTATCGTCAACATTTTATTTTAAAGGTAAAAGAACATGATCTTCCAATGTTGATTTTGGCTGACAATTATAATTTTGACATCTTCATTTCTAGCACTCACTGGGCTTGTTGTCCTTTCCCTTGCTGGTGACGGTCAGCGTGTGAACATAGAGACGCAGATACCAGGGCACAGAGTCCAGCAGCAGCACAGGAAAAGATCTGAAGGGATGGTTGTTGTACATTAAGGTGTGGATCTCTCCGGTCTGCAGCCCGTACCCAGCAACGTAACGTTCGGCATGGAGCAAGGGCCGAAGCATGTCGCCTACACGAAGAAAGATGGTAATGATTTGAAACAGAGAAACATGCTAAAAATCTTAACCGAAAGAAACACACTTTTACTTAGGCAATATCAAGTGTACAGCTATTGGAATAGGGTGGAAAAATGTAGAATTTTATTTAATGTAACTGCTCAAAAATAGTTCCTGATGGGTTTCACTTCCAATCCAAAAATGGCCAAACAATGTCAGGAAGAACGGCAAACAAAAAACTCCGGCCTAGGTAAAACAAATTCACCCTCTTCATCTTCTTGTGTCAATTGTCAGCAGCAATGTTCAGCCCATCCAGCAAAGCTGCTTCAGCCATCACTTTTGTCACTCACCCTCTGTGGATTTCCAGCGAATCAGCACATTAAGGGAGCGCACAGTCCCAAAGGTGACTTGTTGGGTCAGATCGTAGACGGAAAAGGTCCGTCTGTCCCCCAACACCACCGCCTGGCTCAGCAGATGAGTAGCTGGACTGAGCTCAAACTGGTCCTCCTGGAGAAATGAAACCATCTGGTTTTTATTTGCATTTCAACTAAAAGGGAAAAAAAAAATCCCCTTCTGTCAGGCGAGTTTGACACCACTTTGACAATTTAATTAGGTGTATCTCAGATGTTTGCATTGTTACAAAGACTATACAGATATTTAAAGTGGAAGAACAGAATGCAACCTGAGGGTTGTCTGTGACGTCGATGAATATTTTACTGGAGGAGGCCAGCGGGCAGGCTTCGGTGAGGGTCCGAGAGAACATCTTAAACAAAGACCACTCTGAAGAGAGACGTGAATACATTAGAAAAGATGACAGAGATATATAGTTAAGTTGTGGACGAATGCAGGAAAAGCCGTCTTCTTCAGACCTCGTTTGCCCTGTCCAGAGGTGTGAAGGTCAAACACCACATTCAGCGTCTGCCTCAGCTCCAAGGACGCAGTTTTGCACGGCTCGTCCTGACACACTGGCCGTATGTGCACAGCCTGGGAATGAAAACTGCTGTGGAAGAGTTTCTCCGACTTCAACAGCACAGCCAGACCTGCCTGAAAATGTACAGGTGCCACACGCAGGGGGGAAAAAAAATTAAGTCGGTTGAACACCAAATCGGCACATAGACTGTCAAGAAAAAGAGGGATTCACCTTGGATCCACACGGCAACAGTTTTTTCCAAGGAGTCAAGTTTTCAGTGCAGACGATTTCTCGTGGGAGGGTGGCGTAGCGAAGGAAGCGGTGGTCTGTACCTTGAATTTCAACGTAAGCAGTGAATTTTGAACAGAAGGTTTGATCAACGTCTACATTGTCCAGGATTTCTTTAACGAGTCAGAGCTTTTTAGAAAACCAAGAAAAAAAATGACCTGCATGAAAACTAAATAAGTGAGCTTTCAAGTGGACAATGTAAAATAATGTGGACACATTTATCTCATATTAAAACAATACATATTTTAAATTATGCTGATGACTGACTGCAGCTGAATAAGAGAAAGCAAGGCAGAAAGATGCTTAATTACATCTCACATTTCATTACTATAAAAATAAAATGTGAGTTAGATATATTTCTATAACACACAATGATATGATATATGATATGAAATGATATGACTGCACTAATCAATGGAGAAGTACTTGAAATGAACGATTTCTTCCTTGACTGCTGACGGGCAAGTGCAACTGTGAAGAATCTGAATAGCTTTTTATTGACATTGAAACTAAACACCAAAACTCAAAACCCAAACTTTATCAGTGTTCTATTTCTGTTTACTTCAAACATTTTACAATCTACTATTGGAAATTCCTGTTTTTGTAATGAAAGCCACCCTAACATGCAGGATTTCTGCATCTTTCTCTCTTATAAGTACCCAAGGAGGAGCTGGCACTGAACAACATTAACATGTCATTAGCAATCTTAAGTTTAATTCAGCATAATGCATCATAAGAGAAATTTAAAGGCTGAGAATGCTTTGCTGTACCATTGGCAATTCCCAGGGGTTTGAAGGAGGCGCTGGGCTGAACAGTGTTGGTGGAATCAATGAAGTTCAGTGAAGCACAGAAGATGCCTGACAACACGTTTGTCAGCTCCTTCCATGTGGCATCCACACTAAAAAAGGGAGAGAGAAGACAGAAAAATGTTGACGGGACCAACAGCTAAATGATGCACAACAATGCATTAATATCAATGTCAAATATGTGAGAAGCCATCTTAGTTGATCAGAAATGTAAATACTTAAAACAACTGCTTATTGTCAACATTTTTTAAAAAATGTTTTATTCCACAGATATATCCCTGTTAAACAAGCTGCAACACTTTGTAGCCACCAGATGGCAGCACTCACTCTGTCACAGTGTCCTGAAACCAGACCCAGAGTTCAGCTCCTGGAGGGGAGGGATGGTAGGGGTGTCCCCACTGCATGGTCCTCCAGTAGCCCTGTGTGAAGGAGATGTGCAGCTCTCGCACTGAGAACTTGGAGATGACCTGACCCAGAGATTTAGGGAACAGCCTGTAGTGGGACACTGAGAAATGGAACCACGTATTTAATATCAAGGACATCGTTTATATGACAGAAAATGGAAGTGGGGAATTTGTGTTTTGCACTTGCATTTTAAAAAGTTTCAAAGTCTCTCTTTAATGTCCGCATTCATAAAGTTGTGCAAAAAGTACTTTGCATGACGTGTAATTCAATATATGGCACCTATATGGCAAAAGTGTCCATATTCCTTAAATCTTTTCACATATTGTCAAGCTAAACTACACCTCGATTCATTTGGATTGTTAGTGACAGATTGTCACAAAGTAGAGCATGATTCAGAGGCGGAAGAAACATGATTCAAATGTGAATAAGGCTTGACTGATAAGATGTTCTTTGCATGTTCTTACCTTTTCTTCCTCCGGTGAAGTCAGTCTCCCACACGGTGCGAAACTGGAAGCTTGCATAAATATCTCCCGAGTGCAGCGGCCTGATGACCAGCTCCTCCTGAAACTCGTCTTTGAGCGGCGGTGCTGCTGTCAGGACCGAATCGGGGACAGGTGAGTCCTGTTTGTTCGCGGCAGCATCACCGGGAACTGTTCCGTCCGCCTGGGTTGCTTCCCACCGCCTCTCCTCTGTCGGCTCTTTCACGGTTTCCGCCGCTGTTTGCGGATTATCAACCACTCCGGCATGCTGCTCATTACCCGGCGCAGGTTCTTCACTTATTACCACCACGGATAACGAATAAATAAATACAAGAAGTAGCCAAGCGCAGCGACTACACCTGGGCGCTGCCATATTGCTACTGGGTAGGTGATTTACTTCCGCCTTCTGACGTCACGCAAGGAACCAGCCAATAGACTCTTTCCATTCCGAGTCCCGTGACAGTGACTATATGCTTTGTTTTATGCAAAAATATTTAATTTAAGAGACCAGTTGCATTAAAATGCCTGTTGGAAATCTGTGTTTTGACTTTTGCAGAACTATGAAATTGTTTGGACGGCTCATTATTAAATTACGCTGTATCACCGTGCTAATCTTTTGGTAAGCACGTTTGTAAAAAAAAAAAATAAAAAGCTTTTATTGACCAGTAATTTGGAAAAATTGAATAAACATGAAAGAAATACAGACACAAATTATCATTAATAATATTAAAATACAAGAGGGGGTTATAATTTGTTATCAATATCTGCAGCAGGGCATATTATTCTGAACCATGTTTATTTCTCTAAAGATTTGCAAAATGAAATTACCCACTTTATTATTTAATCTACATTACATTACAACTGAATCTAATGTGACGTTAGCTTTCAGCCACCTGAAGCTACGGATCCTGGACGTATGCATCATATTCTGGCTACTGTACGCTGTTTCTAAGCCACCATAAAACATTCAATACAGAATCTGCGACGTCCTGCTGCTGAATATTTGATTGTGTCACTGGGCAGGGATGGGCATCATCATCATCATCATCACCCCGCTGGTGCCACCGGGGGCACATCCCCTCTCCTCAGCCTCCTCTCACAGCCACACGTCGTCACGCACGGCCCAGACACACGCGCGCTCGCGCACCGCACGCACACACATCCGCGCGCGGCGAATTTCAGCCCAGCCATGGCTCCCTGGTAGATGCTCGAAGCGGCTGTTGTCAGAGCGAATTAAATCTCCCCTCCTCTCCTCCGCTCTGCTCCGCTCGCTGCTTTTCCTCCTGACCTCGCTTGCCTCCGCTCGGGTTTTTCAATATTTCATTCGGGATTCCTGCGCTGTCTTCTTCTACATGGCTACATCAGATGGACTAGACGGCTGTCTGCAGCGAGGCAGATCTCAAAGTGACCCGAACATACTCACGGAACCGGGCATCGATTTGTCTCACGGCACAGGTAGGATGAACGGGGCTTTACGATGACTATTTATTAATATATATATTTTTTAACATTTATTTTGTGTTCATTTATTATTGTAGAATTATTTATTGTTTTTATTTTAGAGGTGGGGGGCAAAGAAATGCTCTAACGCCCGCTGGGATGTCAGAACAGCCAGGACAATTAGCGCATATGCTGCCAACGCTGGATGTCGAATATTGACTGTAACAGTGAATCGTGGCGCTGCAAATTGAAAATTAATGTGCCATATCAGCGTCTGCGAACGGCTGCTATGCCTGGTCACATTATTATAAAGACGCCTGTAGCTCTTATAACGCTGACGTGGATTCAAGTGGTGGGCTATTGAGGGTATTTAATATGATATCGACGTGAGGAGATTTCACTTATTTGCGGATTTATTTATTTATTTGGCTGCAATCAGCCTGTCTGGATACGGCATTTTGGGAGCATCACACAATCCGCATGCATGTGCATGCAGGTCCATGATGCCAGGCTAAGCGTATTTGTTGTCTTATCTCAGCCTGTTATGAGGGGGTAAGCACGGGTCTTGGCTTTAGGCTTTAATGCAGTTTAAACCGGCACATGCACATCTCTGCATATTGACAGCACTGACAACCCCCTTCCCCCCTGCCTTCTCCTACTAGCCCCCTTACTGAACTGATGACTGGTCAATGCCAGGCTGCCCCACGTGATGCAGGCTATAGGTGGAGATTTCCCCCTCACCACCTTTCCGGGCTTTAATTTTAAAGAAAATATCAGGTGCTGCTTTCAGTGTGGAGTCCTTGTTTGTTTCCCCCTGGGGCCTGTTTGTCATCCACTTCAATGTGGTATAGGGCTAATGAAATGATCTTTCATTAATAACAGATAACGAGTGGTGCCTCTGCACTCCTACTGCAGATAATGTGCTTCCTCTATCAGCTTCCCATTCTTAATTTGTCCATCTAACTCCTCCGAAAATGCATGGATTGATTTTTACGTAAGCACGAGGCTATTTATGGTCAGTTCATGTGGGCTTGGAAAGGGCTTGTTGTTTCCTCCCACACGTGGTGAGTTTTACGCACACGAATAATGCTTGAGTGGATGATTCAGAAAAAAAAAGGGGGGAAAAAAAGCTATGCCTTTTCACCTTTCAGCTCATTTCTGACGAAGGCCACTCGATTGCACCTGCCTGCACTCATCAGCTGGCCCAAGTGCATTTTCAACAGACCCCTGGCTGAATCCGGCCCTCCCAAGGATGGTTTTAATTCACACTTATGTGAATGTGATGATGTCACAGCGGGTCTTTGACACACCTGAATAAACAACACAGTGGCTCGGCAGATCCGCCATGCAAGTGACGAGAGCCGTGCAGTGACGACAGTGAGTGCGATGAAAATAAGAGCAGAGCGACTATACCTTTGTGACAGCGGAGTACAGTGTCAGCGTCTGATGACCTGAAGTACTCACAACATGACCCAGCTCTCCTCTGTGTAAGCTCATCACTGCACCAATGTCTGGGGGCACCAGTCTTTGCCAAAGTAATCCTTTGGCAAAGACTGCACTTTTCTCCTTTTACAGTGCCTCACGCAGCTGCAGAGGAGAGGCTGACACTGTATTCATCCCCTGACTCAACACTGACGAGAAGAGTCAATAGAGACAAGTTACAGCTGAACATCCCACAGAACCGGAACAATGTTGTCTTAGAAATAGTGATAACAGGAGACTCCCACTGAGTAGTCTCCAATAGACCAGTTCTACTTTTTTTTGTTTTGTTTTGTTTTGTGTGTGTTATTTACTGAGAATGCTATTTTTAGTTCAGTGTGTTTGTATGCTCACCAGCCACTTGCTCAATTGCTTGATAACACTAATACCAAATTTGGCCAATCTCGTACCAGGAAGTCGATGCTGTCAGACACGTTGACGTGATGAAGACAACTGGCTGAATATGAAGCCAAGAATCAGAATAGTGGAGAAAGGAGATTAAAAGGGGATAGTGAGCTCTCAGGTTTGCAGAGAGTAGCTTAAGAAGGAGAAAATATCCAGCAAGCATGGCCAGACTGCTTTGATATGAAACAACAATAATTAATACAAGGTATGCAGGGTAACAACTCTAAATATCGAAGCAGATGAGCTGCAGAAGATCACATCAGGTGGCTCTTCTGTCACTTAAGAACAAGAAACAAAGGCTACAGCTACAAATGCCCAACAGAATTGGCTAATAGATGCTGCTGGTCCACAAACTCAACTTCGCTCATTCAACTTCAACATTCAGATGCTAGGGTTAGATTTAACATGAAAGCGTGGATCCATCTTGTATCATTCCACTGGTTTACACTTTGGGTCCTTTAGAAGCCATTGAGCATCATTTCAGTGCTCCAGCTCTCCTGATTATTGTTGTGGTCATCTTCTAATGTCAGCTACCATCAATACACAGCACCAAGTCAAGAAGCTCCAATCGTCTCAAACTGGTATGTTGATCATGTCAATGAGCTCCCTGTATTCCTATGAATGCTACCTTGTCAATATCGACCAAAATTTCTTGGGAGTGTTTCTGTAACTTTGCTGAATCTATTCTAAGGAGAATTTAGGCAGTTCTGAATACAAAATAAATCCAACCTGGTACCGATGTGATGTTCCCAATAAAGTGGCCAGTGAGCATATGTTCAAAAGAAAAGTTTCTAGTGAAACACAGAAAAACAAACAGGTCAAAATTCAAATTGCACATTGCTCATTCTGAGACATGTTCATTTAAGTTTCTGTCACTATAAGTGTTGCACTGTAACAAATTGTTTAGTCAGTTCAGACGACCACCGCGTGGATTCACCTGCTAATAAAATGTCACTTTCACTTGAAGATCCACTTAGTCATTGCAGAGTGAGGAGGGAGTAATGGTGTGCAGAGGACACCTTGAAGTTTTGTAGTCAGAAAATCTGTCCAGGGACAATAGACGGTTTCTTTCTGTTATTTTTTTAATTCAGTGAAATAACAGAAAGCTGGCCCTAACTAGATAAAACAAAAGAAAGAGCTTAAAGAGTCCACAGTAACAGAGATACTAACTTTAATTTCAAATAAAGACAAAGTTGATTAATATCAATTACCATTTCATTATTATGCATTTACTGTAATAATGGTCAAGTTTTTAATTCTGATTGTGTACTTAGTGTTACTTTTATTTTTCTTCAGAGAAGAAGAGGGGGAGAAAATTAGAAAATCTTTTTACAAAAAAAAAAAGCAATGCACCATAATAATTAAGTGTTGGGCACTTCCCACCCAAATTCAAGACCCACTGATGATCAGTATGATTTAGGCTTCATCTTTGTCCATTGAAACCAAAACAATCCTCTTTGTCCTGACGTCGGAAGAATTTTGGGAAACTGCAGATGTAACACGAGCCCCTGCGAAAATTAGACCGAATCAAACCTTTTGAATGGTGGATGTTCTTACTTGTATGCACAAGTCCCTGTTTCTGATCGTATCCATTCCGCCCACTGTAAGTGCTGAATAATTCAGCTCTGGTTTGATGAGTCTATCATGCCCTTTCTGTTCCAGCCTTCGATGCCTTAATCTAAGACTGTCCTTGTGCCAAAAGTGCATTGAAACAAATCCTTTCAGCGCTATCACTAAAGATCTCATATGCTTACGCCTGCCTTTTGTCCAGACAATGCGTATGCAATGCACAACAATCATTGTGTATTGATGCTGCTGCTCCACAAACTCAACTTCACTCATTCGACTTCAACATTCAGATGCTAGGGTTAGATTTGAGATGAAAGCGTGGATCCATCTTGTATCACCACTGTGAGCATTTTGCATTTTGAACTAAGAATCATTCATCTTGATTCCTTTTTTAACTGGACAGAGCACAACTAACGGATCATTGTTATTTGTATAAAAGTGCCGGTGCGAACTTTAAATTGATACCTGTCACTCATATCCAAACTCACTTCTGTTTATTAAGGTTGACTCTGCCTCACCTCACATTAGAGCTTTTCTTATTCACAATCCTTCTGTTACAGTCAGACATTGATGAGTAAATGTGAGAAATTATGAGTCAGCCTTATGTAACACTTTCCCTGTTTAGCTTTCTAAAATGTACAATATGAATGTATACAAAATAGGATTAGTGACACAAGAATGCCTGACGCAAGTAGCAATTTAAAACTCCATTTTGGATAATCTTAGTGTGTTAGTTTGGGTTAAAAATATGATAATAGGCCTTTGTTTAGACTCATTGCATTATTTGAACTAAACAACTAAATGCTTTGCTTTTCTGTACAAGGAAAAAGAAAAAGCCATTAAATCAGAAATTGTAACTTTAACCTGATAGTTCTGCCATGCAGAAGAAAAAACATCTCATCTATCTTGTCATGGTGCAGTAAAGCACCTTTAATGATGCTGAAGAGGCAGATAAAAAGTAGGAATTAGATCAGTAAGTGGTCTTCAATGTGGTTTTGAAAAAAGAGATGAAGTTTTATTCTTAGCTGAAGAGAAACTTTTACAAAAGTCAAGGACCATCTACTAGCAACACTTAATTTTACCTGCTGCGAATATTAAAGCATTCAGAGAGAAAACATTTTTATTTGATTTCAATCTTAGTACATGGGGTAATGTAGGATCTTCCTTTGTAATACTTATAACCTTGCTTAAAAATATATGTGCTCCTTTTGAACTCTTTTGTGGTTTTAAGCATAACAACAATAAGTATCATAATTTTTTCTTGGTAATTTATGTGAAAGTCTAATATAAAGTGCCACATGAGCGTTTCAAAGAAGAAGAAATGATTCATGGTTATGAAATGTTTAATGAAACATCTGAAAAGCACATTCATATTTGCCCCTCTTTACTCTGATACCTATTAGTTAAGATCCAGCGAAACCAAATTAACTTCAGCAGTAATTTTCATAAATTTGAGTCCTCTAATGTGTGATTTAACAAACTCTAAGGACGATCTGTGAAGGCATCAGAAGTCTGTTACAGAACATTATGATCACCAAGCATCCAAGGAGAAAGTTCTGGATAATCCAGACTTAAATTCAGCATTCAAAAATTGAAAAATATGATGTCCACTGACACTTATTCAAACTGCACACAAGTTTAGATGAGAAATATATGCATATCTGAATGTGTATAAAGTCTTAATTACGGTAAGACTTCAGTGTTAAGTGGCAAAGCTGTAATCCACAATGGAGTCATGACTTTCTAATCACGGTCAGCTTTGAGGAAAATTGGACTTATTCGTCAAGACCACTTGCTACAAGTAGCTACTGGTGAACGATTCAATCTCCCATCCATGAAGAGAAGAAAAACAATCAGCCAGACAGAGTCTCAGAGTAGCATCTTGGTGCCCAAGGAGCATTTAAAGAAACCAACACTCACTAAAAGCCAAGTTTTAATAGTCGATCTAAATGGAATATTCTCCGGTGCTGATAGCTTTGTGGTTTTGTGTTAAATTATGGCTAAGTGATTTTAAGTATTCATTATATTTTACCTTTTACCTAAACCTATAGGAAAAATCAGCATTAAGAATTACAGCAGAGATTAAGAAAATCTCAAATACAAAAAGTTCACCTTTCATAATTTTGAAAAGATGTTCTAAGAACGAACAATATTTTAACAGACCTTTTGGTTTCACTCCGTCTCCAACAACAACAACAAAAAAAAAAAAACTTAATGATTTTGTAGTTTTCTTCTCTTTGGAAAAGGTTGAAGAAAATTGTTCAGCACTATTTCTGCTGTGACTCATATAGTGGGACTGATAATGTTGACATTTCAGTGAAACTTCCTGAATAGAGGACAATATATTATTTAACGTTGTTATTCAGTCTTCGAAAAGGCATTTTTAGAGAATAATGTAATTTTTCAGTGTAGCATTTTTTTAAATCTGTTTTTTAATTTTGTTTGACTTCATTAATTTTTAATCCTTTTATTAAGGCTTCCTTGTTTAGTCCAGGTATTTTGCTGTTTCCAACAGTTATTGATTTATTTATTTTCTTAATCTGTAATTTTTTTTAAACTATAGTTTCTTCTTTTATAGATTATGCTTTGTAAAGTCGGAAGAAAGTTTGGAGATTTGCGTGACCACAATTAAAAGATCTTCTTTCTCTAATAAGCAGTTCACATCATGGTTATATTAATTAAAAGAAACACTAAAAATAAAAACATTTAGTATGATAAGAATAATATACCCTGACACAATAAGTGTATACTCTCATTACTTTGTCTGCAAATTCATAAAAATGAGTATGACTGCGATTTGGATTTTTCTCCGAACCTTTTTCTAATGTTGGTTTCTTGATATCATTAATAAATTTCCTGGTGATCTTTTGAAACTTGTTTAAATCCTGTTATCATGTCCTGTTTCACAGTAAAGTCTTCTGCTGTTAAACTAGAGTAGCTAAGTGTCTTTCTGCTGCAGAGTTGGATTTACAGTTAAAAGCAGGAATAGAAATATGGAAGATTATGTTCCCTTCCCATTCCTGATAGATTCATACAGTAAATTAGAGAAAAGCATCAATTTCTCATCGTTAGAGTTCAGCTCTTTTAACTCTACACACTTGCAGCACAACCTTACAAGTTACTGTCGTTTGACATTTTCTTATGATCACAAAGACAAAATTCTTGTGTTTATAACTCAAAAACGTCAAACTTATTAACTGATTGATTCTGTTTTGTTGAAATTAGGCCACTGCAACAGCAGTATTTCCTCCTAGTCAAAAATAAAAAAAAATCTACCTCATCCTGCGGTGTTTGTAGATGAGATGCCGCTTTGGGCTGTGTTCTGTGTGGATTCCCTCGCTGTCCTCCTGTTGCCCGTGAAAATGGAACACAAAAATGACAACAGCCAACGTCTCACATCGCGCTGCGGATGTGAGAACAGATTAGGCTTTTGACAAGCCATGTGCTGCTAGGGCTGTTGTTTGCATGCCCACACCTGTGAGTTTATGTGCTTTTCTGGCTTGTGAATCCATCTGCACAAGAAAATGGCAATCTTGTGCTGACTGAGAAATTAAAAAAAAAAAAAAAAAAACGTACAAATTATCAGTAAGAATGTGCTAGACGATAACAGGCAAAGACAGCAAGCAGAAAGCGCTTGCTTGGTGCACAAAGACCTTAGCAGCCTGGAACACCTGGAAGATATCATGGTGTAAAAGCAGCATGAACTGCAGCTATTTAGCCTCTAAAGGCTGAGGTGAAATGAAATTTTAGGAGTTACAAGCCGGATGATGTGAAGGATAAACTCCTCCTAATATCTTCGGATCAGTGGGGGCATGTTTTGCAGAAAGGCAGGAGAAAAGGATGGAGGACTGAATGAGTGAAATGAAGGAGAGAAGGTGGCAGCTTTTTTTTTTTTTGAAGGAAAGCCAAGATCTTTTCCTAATTGCAAGCTAGCTGCAGCGAGATGATGGATCGTCTATAGGAGAACAGGAACAAAGATGCGTAGATGTGTGTTTCTCGCGTCCTTTATGGTATTAGAGCCTGCAGGAGATTGAGGACCAGGATGAATTAAAAAATTAAAGATATTAATGAAGGCTTGGGATGCAGTTAAACAGTCTGAATATTTTTTATTAGATATTTTCTATTCTTTCTAGCTACTATTCATACCCCTTAATATTTTCAGGATTGTGTCAAGCACAATTATAGTCTAATATTTGTAGGTATGTCACATAATTGCAATTAGCTCCAAGTCATTAATAAACAAGAAAACAAACATCTGGAGACCTGTTGTTTGTAAGTTGATTAGATTTAGTTAGGTTTTTCTCTTCAGTGTGTTCAGTCGAGACTGAATAAAGACAAAATTTCTTAATAAGAACGCCTGAAAAATATTTTAGTGGAAATGGAAACGTTAAAAGTGCCAAAAGTTGTGTTGACATGCTAGATTGGAAGTGTAAAATATTGATAGTTTGCTTTTATTTAATTTTTACAACCAAAAAGGTATGTCATGAATTTTTTTTATCCTCTTTCAAATTGGGGCAAAACATGCTCTCAATTTGATATAATAGTTTGTTCTCCACATTTCACACAGGTGCATCCATGTGCAAATTCTGGATGTCCACATTTGTATTTGATATGGCTATTTTAGATTGTCCAATGATTGATTTAGCTGGGAAGCTCGTTGTTAAAAATGTGACTTTGTTTAAGTCTCCTCCTGTGCAAATTTAGCCTGAGCAAAGTTTTTGGAAAGTGTGTCTGATCAACCGCATTTCTTTTAGTCATTTTTAGTTACATTTTCTCTATTGAGATATTTCCTACTGATGCTGTTGGGGGCATCTCTGAGTAATAAATCAGAACGTCTTGTTTAGACTCCTGGAGGTGATGGTGATGTGTTGAGCTGCAAAATAAAAATAAAAAAAGGCCTCAGCATGTTTCTCTCCTTCTAAATCAGCCACACTGAGTCAAAGAAAATGTGAGGCCAGAGGAAATTCCCTTGCCTCATCACAGCTGAACACTTTTGTCTAGAACCTCCCAAAAAAATAGAAGACAGACACCAAGAAAGGAAGAAAACTAAAAACCTAACAGGGTAAACT
This sequence comes from Poeciliopsis prolifica, assembly GCF_027474105.1. Classification (NCBI taxonomy): domain Eukaryota; kingdom Metazoa; phylum Chordata; class Actinopteri; order Cyprinodontiformes; family Poeciliidae; genus Poeciliopsis; species Poeciliopsis prolifica. The sequence goes on from NW_026562404.1 coordinate 1,917,908, forward strand.
TAACACAGCACATGTAGCGGCTGTCCTCATGCCTGAGTGTGTTGTCAGTGAGATAAGGAGACAGTGAAATGTGGTTTTAGGCCTTTGTGTTTATGTTTAGTAGCCACTTACAGTGCAGTGTTACCAAGGAGTTCTCTCAGGGCCTCGTCGGAGCAAGAAAATGAAATACATAATGTACCCCGATCAAATAACGGCACAAGAAGGAATAGTCATAAAAGGAAATGAATTCAGACTTTTCATTGAAACGTTCCACTGACTGTGTCTGAGTTGTGAAGATAAATGAGAGGGAAGGATGGAGAGACTTTGGCTGTGTTCGCTTTTTATGGCAACTCACTAACTTCTTAGAAGACGTTTCGACGGAGCTCAGGAGTTACAGTGTTTAAAGCCACTTCTCAACAGAGAGGCAGACAGACTGACAAATGCTCATCATAATACATAACAATTAATATAATAAAATCTTCACATAAGACATGTAAAAAAAGAATTTGATCACGACTTAACTGTTGCTGTTTTTAATATATGATGCACTGTATGCCGCAGAGGTTAAACATTTTAAAATTCAGCTTTACATAGCTTTGTGACTTTCACAATAATACAATATGTAAAGAAGATGTCTTATCATTTTCATTGTATTTCTTGTTTTTATTATCTGTCAAATGTGGGGAGGTAACAGAAGCAAATGTGCTGCCTAAAACTTTACTTTCACTGAGACGCCTCTCTATGTTTTTAATCGGTTTTTGTCTGGAAAAATCCACAAAGCAAAAGCAAGAACATGTGTGCTTCTGATATTTCACGATATTTTGTTTAAACCAGGCTATATTGAGTCCTAACAATCCCCAAAAATTTACATTTAGTTAGCAAAAATCAGCAGCAGTAAATCTCAAGTTGATGAGTGCTTCCTTGTTAAAGCCTTCTGCTAAGTTGACATAACTTTGATTTTTTGTCTTAAAATGATAAAAAAAATAATAAATTGCCAGAAAATGTATTCCGAAAGGTTTAAAAATGTGCCATAAACTATTCACAATTTAAATGTCTAACAGTGAATATTTTAAGACAGTAAATATTTGTCAAGTCTCTTCTAAAAGTAAAAACCTGACCTACCTGAATGTTTCAGATCCAGACTTCTGTTCTTCTTAAAATGCAAGTAGGAACAAAGCTAAAGCCAAGTAATATATGAACAAATGAAAAAAGAATATATATATATATAGATAGATAGATAGATAGATAGATAGATAGATAGATAGATAGATAGATAGATAGATAGATAGATAGATAGATAGATAGATAGATAGATAGATAGATAGATAGATAGATAGATAGATAGATAGATAGATAGATAGATAGATAGATATAGATTAGATATATAGATATAGATAGATAGATATATAGATAGATAGATAGATAGATAGATAGATAGATAGATAGATAGATAGATAGATAGATAGATAGATAGATAGATAGATAGATAGATAGATAGATAGATAGATAGATAGATAGATAGATAGATAGATAGATAGATAGATAGATAGATAGATAGATAGATAGATAGATAGATAGATAGATAGATAGATAGATAGTAGATAGATAGATAGATAGATAGATAGATAGATAGATAGATAGATAGATAGATAGATAGATAGATATAGATAGATAGATAGATAGATAGATAGATAGATAGATAGATAGATAGATAGATAGATAGAATAGATAGATAGATAGATAGATAGATAGATAGATAGATAGATAGATAGATAGATAGATAGATAGATAGATAGATAGATAGATAGATAGATAGATAGATAGATAGATAGATAGATAGATATAGATAGATAGATAGATAGATAGATAGATAGATAGATAGATAGATAGATAGATAGATAGATAGATAGATAGATAGATAGATAGATAGATAGATAGATAGATAGATAGATAGATAGATAGATAGATAGATAGATAGATAGATAGATAGATAGATAGATAGATAGATAGATAGATAGATAGATAGATAGATAGATAGATAGATAGATAGATAGATAGATAGATAGATAGATAGATAGATAGATAGATAGATAGATAGATAGATAGATAGATAGATAGATAGATAGATAGATAGATAGATAGATAGATAGATAGATAGATAGATAGATAGATAAAGAACTGTAGTTGAACAGGGTTTCAGAGAGGGAGTGGTGCTGGTTTTGCTTCAGTACCATGGACAGCTCCAACGGTTCCGCTGCAGCAGGCTGCAGCAGCATGCCGAGCCATGGTCTGTGTACTGATAACTCTGTCCTGGATCACAGATGCCTTGACTCATCTTGGCCCTTGATCTGCTGGGAAACAGGCCCAGTTTGTTTCCTTTATTAACCTCTTTCTTTCTCTCTTTCTTTCTTTGCTTGTTTGTTTGTTTGTTTCTTTTTTTTCTTTTCCTTTCTTTTTTCTTTCATTTTTTTTTGTGCATCAATGACACATTAACAAGGAAAGTACATTGTGCAGATCTGCACACAAAATCCATTTAATTTAATCCACTCGTATGCAGCGGAATCTATACATTCCAAAAATGCAGACCCAATTGCATTAAAAGCACTATAAAAAAGGCAGATATGCCAGTTCAGAGTTGCTTATTATTTATGATTTTGGGCTCTTTTCTAAAATGTCTCAATTAACATTGATTTATGATTTTTGCCTCCTTCTGTTAAACTATTAGATAATCTATCAACGGTCATAGCAGGATATCTGTGGCAAATGAGTGAGGAAGGAAGAAGACCAGACAAAATCTACAAGCTACATTTTTTATTCCAAAAATAAGTTACAAATACATTCTTGATATGGTGTGATGTCATTTGGTATTTGAGTGACTTGACGTGAACTTCACAGAAGTAAAACATTTTAAAAGCTTTGTATTCTCACGGCAAAACATGGCCCCATGTTTGGTGGAGAAAGTCTCATTCCTTTGGGCTTCTTGGCTGCAACTCAATGTTTTGGCTCATTTTTACTTGATGACTTTAGACTCGCTCTAATGATATGCTTTGGATCGATGTCATGCTAGAAAATTCATTTGTAACCTTTCAAAAAATTTTCTACACGAGGAAGGAATTTTTTGCGGACAAGTGTGCTTTACACACACAAACTGTTGAAGTCAACACGTTTATCTGACGGTGGGAAACTTTATAACAACAGTTGTCCAAGAAACTTGTGAACTTCTTAGAATTTTTCCAGTTGTACTTCTGAAGAATGTGACTCTGATCAAGGTCTGGTGTCTAAGTCAATTTTGCTCTTGTTGGAAGTTTAAAAACTGACAGGAGATGCTAACTACTGTTTGCAGCATCACACATCATGTTTCTTTAATGTATTTTATGCATGTAAGCACCATTCGACACATTTACTAAGTTGTGAGGGACCATCTCTCCATCGAGTAAACAGGATTATCTTTGTTATGGCTGTGTGAGAGACAAAGACAGTGAAGGCGAAGCTTGACTGTTTGATCTGCTCTAAAAGACAAAAAACATAAAATATTCAGACTTCCAAAGCTGATTTTAGACTTTTGTGGCTATTTTTGTTGATTTTCTTTTCTGACTCAGCTCTTTGAAATGCCTGCTTCTGAATGCAGATAGATTACAGGCAGCAGTGAAGGCATTTCTAAAGGCTTATTGACCTTTTCATTACAGGGTGCCGCTGTTTGTTCTGAGGTATCCACACTTTTGTGGCAGAAAAGACGCTGTTACTGTTTCTCCTGACCCCTGCACGAGTTTGGATATAAACAGCTCTCCTAAAATAAAGAAATAAATAAAATGAGGTATTCTATTTTCAACTCAGCTTCAGGATTCCCTAGAGGAGCTGCAGATTTGCCCGCTCCACTGTGTTCCCTGTCCTAGTACGAGTTATTGCTCAGGCTTTTGAATCACATTGTTTATAATGAATCCTGCGTGGCTGTGCATTTGAGGGAATCCAAATCTAAGCGGGACCCCGACCGTGTGGGAACTTTCTCTGAAACAACAAACCTAACACTTGTGAATCACTCCTTTCCCCGGTGCACCTTACATTACTCTGTGCTCTTCTCCCTTTGGATCATTTTAACCGCAAGCTGTCGGCTTCGTCGCCACGTGTTGACGCTAAAACTTCTTAGAAAGCCTGCGTTTCTTAGCTGTTAATTTCAGTTCTCCTTACGCGCAGGATTTGCTTTGTCGAGTTTTTCAGCGCCGATCCGGTGGAAAAAGAACAGCAATAAATTACACAGCGCTGCTGCTCACCCACCTGACTCTGCCACTGGAGTCTAAAAGCAGCCGTCTTAACCTCTGCTCCAGTAAAACCCCCTGTGCAGAAAATAGCAGCATCACTTGCTTTCATGGAGCCATGGCTTCTTGCATTTAAATCAGCTGTTATTTTGATGCTCTGGCTTTTTTATTTTCTGCGTGTGTGTGTGTGTGTGTGTGTGTGGGTGCGTGCGTGTGGCTGTGAAATCATCTAACACGACGCTTCCTGATGCTTTTCAGCGAGCAGCCAAACAGAGTGTCATTTCATGATTAAGCCATCTGAGTAAAGAGGATTTGCAACATGCATGTCTGAAGACATAAAAGGAACTGAATGAGTCAGTATGAATCCAATCTTTTAATGTGAAAGACTTCAGAATGTTACATAGTGTAAGGGCGAAGCAGGACTTCATCACCTGGCTAGGAGGAGCTTACAGAATAGGATGAACGTTTTACTTTTAGGAGAGCAGGTTCTTAACATTTAAGGGTGGAAATTCTCCTAGATGTTTTTACAGATATCCCTCCTCCCCTTGCGGTTGCTGTTCAAACAAAGTTTGGATGTGTTTCATTTATTTATTTTAAGCTTTTTTTGCTTTCGAGGCTCTCCCTGCTGTGTGGGTTATAGGAAAACCACTTTTAGTCTGCACATTGTCAGCCCACTTGCTCAATATGTGTAAGTTTAGGATAGCATCTCTCTCTCTCTCTTTTATTCATTTATTTTTTGCTCAGAACGCAGAGGCTTCTCAGTTTGTGTGAAACTGTCTGAGATTCTGCTTTTCATATTGTGTGTGCTTCAGTACAACCGGTGATGACAATTTCCATCACCGAATTGCTGAATTACTGTCAGGATAAACAAAAACTTAATGGAAGCAACTGATCTGTGGCATTGTGTGTTTTTGTTTTGTGCTTTTCTTTTATCATGTGCAACACATGTTTGAGGCAAATACTTTACATAAAGTTTGAATCCCTAGAGCAAAGCAAAAAAAAAAAAAAAAGCTTAGGAATTGATTTCTGGATTAATTGGACTATTTTAGAAACTGGGATGTAGGTCATTTTATGGACTTACTTGCATTACATTAAGCACACAACACACAAGGAGACCTAAGTCCTAGATGTGGCTGTTGTAAGTTTGATTCCTCGATTCCCTGGCCTGATGACCTTTGCCACATGTTTTCCCCCACTTTACTCTCAAATAAAGGCTACCTGAGCTAAAAAAAACAATCAGTTATTTGAAGTAAACCAAATGATTTGAGTAGGATTGACTTAAATGTGTCAAGTTAGATCTACTTAATAAGTTAAGTTAGAGAAACTTACCTCTCCACAGCATGTACTAAATTCCATTTTGTGTTATTTTAAACTGTGTGAACCATGTTTAAAATAACAGGACCACCCCTTTTATTCGACTGAAGTTTGTCTTTGCCAGATTTGATAACCAACGCAGTTTAGATTTTTTTTTTTTTAGAAAGCATTCTACAAAATTGGAACCTCTTGTTTCTTTTCTTTTTTTTTTTTTGTATTTTTTACACTTTATTATGTTACAACAAACTTCTACGTGAGACTCTGAGAAACATGGTCTCCATGAAATCCCAGTAAAACAGATCGTAGTGTGTACCTGCAAAGCGACAAAATTTTAAAAGATGCAACAAATCCTATTGCCCATCTCTGCCATTATGAATAAAATCAAGCTTGTACCTGTTGGTACTGTACTCATGTGTCCGTCCATCACATCTCATGACAATCTGAACAAAGAACACGCGGCCTCTCATCACAACATGAAGCTCCTATAGTCCTTCTAGATGTTGGGGCAGCAAAGCCACCACTGAAGTTCATTCTCAATACCAGCATATGGTAATAAACAAGAGCCTCGGGCATTTCCTATTGGCTGACGGCCTGGCCGACATCATTTTTCTCCCTTGTTGCCAACAGCCCACATGCTGGTCTTTTGCACTTTGCCTGTGATCACTTTGATGATTTGGCGGCTTGTCCTTTTGCAGACTCATGTAGCCTTACTCAATGATACCCGGGCTCCCTCAACAATTAGTTTAACTCACAGACTTGAAAAAAAAAGTACTCTGGAGTTCAGCGAGGATGAACTTTCCCAACTAATTTGCTTTATTTTTAGATTCTTGATCCAGGGTGCAACGTTTTTATTAGGGTTAATTAGGCTCAATATTGGACGACAGATTTTCTCCTCGTGTGAACAGGAAACTACTCAGTCTAGAGCCAGGAGTTTAGGGAATGTAGTTTCAAAATGTTTTTTATAATCATGTTTTTAATAATTGAATTAAAATTTTTAAATGACACATAGGAGTGAACCATGGAAAATGTTTTAAATATGTTTGTTTGTAACTCGGATGTTTTCTTTCTCCTGTTTCGAAGGAAACAGGAGACAGGTGGCATATGGAGGCAAAATGGCTTAAAATGGGAAAAAACTACCAAGTCCTAAATATGCATATGATCAATTAAGATATAGAACAAGACAATTATGTGCTACAATTTGGTTTTGTTTGAGAAAAAAAGGGTCTTTGTCTTCCTAATAAAGTCCATCCATTTGAGAAAAAAAATGCAAATAGACAAAAAATGGGAAAAGAAAAAAAAACAGAACATGACCTTCCTGTCTTCAGGAGTGATTATTTTCTCCTACCTAATTAATTTATGGCTGGAGACTTGCACGTAATGCATTCAGTATTCTCCAAAGCAGAAAAGGTCTTTTCTCATTAGTAATTTTATAATTCATGTATTGCTGAAGGTCAGTGTGAATACCGGTGAATGAATATTTTATATCCGGATTCTTTGCTTGCAAAGACTTTTAGTTATTTCACATATACTAACTTTCATTTCCATTTATTTGAATCATTTCCATAAAAGAGTGCACTTTACTTTTTCAGGAGTTGAATAGAGTCGTTTGGTGAAGATCTTTTTAATATATCACCCACGAAATGGCCATTTATTGATCTCCGGTCCTCTTTCTCATTTGCTCTCATTTCTTGCTATCGTAACTGGCTCCAGCCCTGCGAGCTCTTAGCTGCGTGCCCTGACTGTGGCCGGGCCCCTGAGGCACCGGGGCCACAGACAGATGGCACCACAGTTGCAAAGCCAGGGGGGTAAAGCGAAGCGGTTAGCTGGCATGGCAGAAAACAGCGAGGTGCTCCTTTCAAGGACATGTTTTCGGTGCCTTAACAGAGGGACGAGGGTGAGAAATTGAGGCTTTTAAGGGCCTTTAGGGATATCAAGGAAAAGTTTGATTTTATTTATAGCTGCACGTTGTGACCACAGAAGCACTGATGCAGTACAGTGAAGTGCAGTTTGCGTGGTCAAGGGTGATTTAAAGGTGATGAAAGAAAGCTAGCAGCTCAGTGCATCTCGGATCATAAAGCAACTTGCAGGGTATGCTGGAAAAAAAATTAATACCTAAATACCTAGACTGACTGTAATTTTATTAATAACTAAATTTTGTTTATTAGTTTGCTAATGTAGCCGTATTCCTGAAGAAATTAGTCAGGAAGTAAGTGTAGTTTGGTAGACAAGGCAAACTCTCTCGCAGACAGTTGGCCTGACTGCACCCGTCCACACACAGCTCTTACAACAGATTGTACTGCAGGACTGATTACATTTTCAAAAGGCCTATTTTATTTCTTCATTTCACACAAATGTTACAGAAAAGCAGTTAGATGTACAATGCAGTGAATAATGTAAAAAACATCTACAAAACATGAAGAAATGCAGCAAGGGAAATCATTTTTATCTATTTAATGTGAAAAAAAAAGATATGAAAGGGAGCAAATCTTTAAACTCGTACTTTCTTTACTAAACCATTTCTTTTTTACATCAATAATAAAAAAACCCTGATTATCTATAAATAAAGTTTAGCTCTTCGCATTTGATTATTGGCGTTCTTTAATTAAAGCCATAGTTTACTGAGAGATTACAAAGGATCAAAAATATCTTATTGTACAAATTTATTAGTCAGCAGAAGAGAAACTGGGCATTTCTTTATTATTAATGACTAAACAAGATGGCAACCAGTCAGTTTACCAGAAGCCTGTCAGAAGCTGCTTTCTAACTAGTAGCTTTGGTTAAACAGCAAAGTCATTAATTTTTCCAGTTGCCTAATCTAAATCACAGTTTATGTAAAGTTTTGACTAAGGTGATGGTATTAAAGACATTTTGTCCACATAAAAGGGTGCTTTTACCTTTTATAGCAAGATCAGAAGGCATCTTAAAGTAAATCTAAGCATCAAAGAATTATGAATTTTGCAGTGGTCAATATTGATGCCTCTGAGAACATTGTCAGGGCTGCAGGTGGCTGAAACTCCACTTTTCGGCCACATTAAAACCATCTTGTCAAAACCTTCTTCACATTAAAACAAAAAAACGCCCAATATCCCACAACTATTTATGGAGTCTTTCTTTTTTTTTTTTGTGAGAAGATGGCTTAGATACGACGTTGTAGTCGCGTTTGTTCTCATGGTGGCATCAGATTGTCTTCCATTTTGTTTAACAATAATAGCACTAATCTTTCTGTGTATGTAACAGTCATAAGATATATGTTCAATAGAAAATGGAAGAAAGCAACATGCTCCAAGCGCAGTTTGCCCTTGTATCCAGCTCCCTTACGCTGATACCGATATTATAAAGTGCAAATAACAGCTTTTAGACTTCATAATTAAATAAACTTCTATGTGTATGATTAAAACCCACTATAAATGCAATTTGTCTCCTGAAGGCTAAGAGCAATTATGAAAACTATGACTCATTTTCAATGAAAAAAAAAAAAACCTCACCAAAACATGCTGTAATCATGTCATAAATTCAGTGTGAGATCTGAGAATTCACTTTATTTTTTTCTCTTCAGTTCATCCCAGAAAACTGAATGGGTTGTGCTATTATGAGAAAAAAATCAAATCAAATCTGCAATGGAGTAAGATAAAGTTGAATGAATTTAAAACCTTCATTCATAGTGGTGTTTTCTTTTTTAATACCCCTCCAGAAAACACACTCATCAGATCAGTGTGTCAGGTGATCCAGCTTGCCTCATTTAACCTCAGATCGGGAGCCGTGCCTCTGATGTTATCCTGCCTCTCTGTGTGTTTTACTTTCATTACTAAATCCGAAAAAATCATAATATTCTCCATACGGTTTAATTTTTGGAGACTTTTCTTTTTTCTCTTTTTTTTTTTTGCTGCAGTGGCTACATCACCAGAGAACAGCAGGTGGGATTATTGGCTCTCCATTATTCACTTTTTTTTATAGGTTATATTCCATTTTTGTATATATATATATTTTTTAGAATTTCCCAGGGAAGGGATTTGACTTGGTTTACTCCGTATTTTGTGTACGGAAGAGGGGAATGTGCTTGGAGTGTATATGTTTGAGATATCTGATGGTCTTGAATGTGCTGACAGGGCGGTGAAACAGGGTGTGGTACTAACTGGTGCAGTTATTAATACCCCTCCCCACACACACACACACACACACACCCAAATCATATAATCATAGTTCCTACATCATCCCCCGGTTTTTGTCATTTTAACTGTGTTCAATAGTTCTGTGAAGAGTTTGTTGCTTCCTATAGTATTCTCTAAATTAAATCATGCTTTTAATAATCACTTCAAAATTTTTCGTGGCACACAAAGCTGCCACCCCTCTGTTTGCAGTAACAATCTGCACACACTTGCATTGGAAAGAGGGGTTCGACACGCTGACTGTTGGTCGTTGCGTGACACATGGATTTAATAAATCCTATTTGCACTATGGTGTATTAATTAGAGCGGCGCATCATCTCCACATGGCACGGCGTCCATTAATGCCTGCCCGGCACGTTTTTGATGCAGCTTCCCGTGTTTGTTCTTGCCTGACTCTGCTGTTGTTTTCTTTGTTTTTTGTTTTTTTTGTAGTCTTTTTTTTTTTTTTAAATAAACACATCCTCTATGAAAACCGAAGTTGCTTGAGAGACATTATAAATAGCTGTTTTGTGATTGGCCGAAAACAACGTCCCCTGGCAAAGCTCTTCCGTATAGCAACAGCCCCCTCCCTCTCTCTTCTTCTCCCCTCTTTTTGCTGGAATCTCCCTTTGCACCCCCCACCCTCCACCACCTTCAAAAGATACAGGCAGACCTCTGTGTGGCTCACCTACCCACAATGCACCGGGTGCTGCCATTGGCTTCAGATGAGGCGTATGTGTGTTTGTTTGGGAGGGGTGGTCTTCTCGTTCCTTCCTCACCTCTTCATTCTGCTGTAAGCTCCAACTCAACTCAGTCACCCCGCCTCCCCCCGACCCTCTCTCCTCCTCCTTACACCCCTCTGTCTCACTGCTGTGGCAGCATCTGGATGTAGTCGCCATGGCAACAGCAGCAGGCCAGACCCCACCTCCTTCTTGTGTCTCTCTGTACGCGCACACACACACACGCACACACACGCACTCTCTTTATACGCAGACGCAGCGCCTCTTCCTGTCCTACTCCCCTCCTCTCTCCTTTCTTAAACCCCCACCCCCTCCTCCGCCTCTCCCACCGACTGGCTGTGTTTCCTTCAAGCTTGACCTGGATTCAGTGCGCCGCCGCCGCCGCAGCCGCCGCGTTTGCCACAGTGATGATGGCAGTGACGCAGAAGCATGGTCGGTCCACTGATCTGCTTTTAGTGGCACAATGGTTATCCAAAAAAAAAATAATAAAATAATGACCCTCTATTATCTGTTCTACTTTTTTTTTTTTTTTGCACTTTCTACTATTTTTTTTTATTTAAACCACTCCCATTATTTTCCTCTTTCTCCTCCATTCCTATGTTCTTAAAAGAAAGAGGCGATCCTCCCTCCTCCATCGCTCTGCATGCCTCCCTGATCCTACCCTTCTACTCCTGATTGTTTGAACAAAGATACATGCTTCATAAAGGCATATATGTGTGTGTGTGTGTGTGTGTGTGTGTGTGTGTGTGTGTGTGTGTGTGTGTGTGTGTGTGTGTGTGTGTGTGTGCGTGTGTGTGTGTGTCACATTGACGTATGTAGCTCTTTAAGGCATGATATTTAATGTGTGTTTCCTTTTTCTTGGCTCTCTTAGAAGCCGGCAGCCCTGGCGGCGATTTACGCACTCAGGTTTCTAGGCCCACACTTTCCCTAATATGAGTCACAGCCGTCATTCATTCAAATGCACGTTTCCTGTATACAGAGCAGAGGGAGAGGTAGCATGGATGTGTTTGGGGATCAATGCTGCTGGACTCTCATGCAGAAGTTTGTTTATTTCGTCGAGTGATTTGTAACAGTTCCAATCTGAAAATTGGCCCTTTTTTATTATTATAATTTTGTTATGTCTGTGGTGTGTTTTGTTATTGCCGCCTGAATGCTTTTGAGCTGTTCTGTGTTTTTTTTTTTTCTTGTGTAATTTGTTTGTGCACAGAGGGATCTGCGAGTGTTTTACGGGAGCTAATAGGATTTCAGAAATAGAATGAAAAATAACTTAGTGAGAGCAAAACACAAACAGGAGGAGTGCAGCCCGACTGACAGAAATAATGGCTAAATATGATTGGATTTTCAATGCGAGTAAAACAGAAATAACAATCAGGATGATGGATGAAAAAAAAGGAAGTGACATATCAGTTATGCTGTTTGGCACAACGAATAATCTTCATTGCCTCACACACATATTCTACCCTCTTGAACTTTTTCACATTTCATCAAACTATAACGCTAAAGTGTTTAGTTGGGATTTTATGTTCTATAGTGGTGTGTTCATTAAAAGCAATGGATATTGTGAATCTTATAGAAAATTGTAAATGGTTTTCAGAGGTTTCTATTGGCAGAAACCTGGATTTTTATTCAATACTAATTTGTAAATAATTTGTAGAATAATCTAATATCTTTGCTCATTCTTCTTCTTGAGCCTTTTGGTTGCGTTTTTATGCAATCTCTAAATGTTTCTTTTCTTTCTTTTTTTTTTAATAACTAAGCACTGCTTTAATATATATATAAAGTTGTTTTTTTTTTTTTTTTTTTTTTTTTTTTTTTTTTTTTTTGCTTTTGGAAAAGTTGGTTTATCAACTCCTTTGTGTCAATACGTATTTAAAATAACTGTCTTATAAAATGTACCAGTGTTTATCATGACAAAACATGAAAACCTCTAAAGGATGTGAATGCGTTTGAAAGGTTGATATTAGACACCAAATCAATCATTCTCTCTCATGAGGCCCAGAGGCCCGAGCACCTGTTGGATGAAGCGTCCCTGGCGCGACAGCCTGTGTCACAGCTGTGATGTATTCGGCGAAAAATTTCGAATGGGAGAGATATTTATTTTGATAGATGATGTATGGCTCAGTGGGAGGGAAATAACAGCTGTAGGAGAGTGTGCCGTGATTGAATTAGTCTTTCTAATTTAATCTGTTCACAGCACTTGGACTCCATCATGGTTTATTCAGTGAGGTGAGCATACTAATTGGGCTTCTGTTTTCTCTTTCGCTCTCTCTTTCTTGTTCCTTTCCTCCTTCTTTTGGACATCTTAACCTCTTCCTGTCAACTTTGAACCTACACCCCAACCCCCTTTTTGCCTCCTAACTACATATTTCCTAAAACAAACAAAAAAAACCCAAACATCTCTTCCCTTTGGGCCTCTTCTCTGCCTCTTCTGTTGCCGCAGTTGAACTCGTGGACCAGCAGAGGGTGCTGCGAACAGGCTGCCTGGTGACGGGGGTTCACACTCCACCCATCCGACGTAATAGCAAGCTGGCCTCCCTGGGGCGAATTTTCAAGCCCTGGAAGTGGAGGAAAAAGAAAAACGAGAAACTCAAGCAGAGCTCCACAGGTATGGCGGGAAGCCTGAGATCTCCATCCGACCTCTCCGAGGCTCATCATGGGACCACATTAGTCCTAATCCTTTTGTAATGAATTAGGTTAGGAAAACCTAATGAAGGGATGTGGCAATTTAGGGTTGAGCCGTTTGAATTAATTTAGTCCATGTCAATTTCACATCATGCCTGTGAAGATCGCTGTGGATTAATACTGCAGTAAAGCCCCACAGGGGTTCTGGGTGTGGAAGTTGGAAAAAGAGAAATGTAAACAAAATATTGAAGATTTTCCTCAAACTGTCTAAATTGAGGTTGTTGAAAGGATTAAATGCAAAAATTGTACATGAAATGTTGGTGTGGGAGCTTAGCTAAATTGGAACACAACAGCACTCCATGGGACAAATTTATTTATTAAAATTCAGTATCCCTTTTTTTTGTCCCTCATATTGATTGAAGTTACTTTGGAAAAGACATTTGTTGAGACTAATCCATCCACAGTTACCCTATATGTTCCTTATATAAATTTTATATACATTTTTTGTAAGACTAATTTCACCAATTAAATGAGACAAATCCAATTTAAAGGGGCTTCAGTAAATGTGTAATAATAAACTTTGTGTTTTGCTTTGAACAACCCAAAAAATTGAGTCGTGCTTCAACTGACTCCAATCAAATGATTTATTTTTCTTCTCCTTGCACAGATGTAGCATTATCCAGCAGTCTCCTGTGCCATGATCCCAGCTCTCCCACCCAAGGTTGCTGCTCAGATGGGACGGTCTTACTCGGTGGGTTTGGGGGACCTTTGAGTCCAAACCTCACAGTCAGCAGCGTCGAGTACCTCGGTCCTGACGAGGAGCTTCCCTCTTCAGGTATATTTATTGTGTGAAATGGACATGAACCACTAAAGCAACACTCTCTTTTTTTAGTGACAGAGATGTATGAATATTTTCAGTTGCAAGAACAAGAAATGTCTGGATTTTTGACTGAGAGTAATTTATAAAGTAGTTGAAATAGTGGGTTTTGTTGCTGCAATGCCTGCAAAATAACTTAGAAACGCTGAATAAGTACTGGTTTTTAAATAGTTGCAGACATTTTTCTTTTTAATTTGTACCTCACGAGCCAATTTTCTTCTTTCACCAAGAGAGGGCAGCAAAGACAATTAAATGTTGGGTTCAATCTGTCTTCTGCTGTCCAGATATTTGTACAAATTGCAGTGCATTTTACAAATAGCTCTCCTCCTTTCTGCTGCATCAAACACAGTGGTGTTTCTATATGGATAATGTGGCCCAAGGCATCATGGCCTGCAGGAAGCCACGAGCGCAACAAGTCATCTGTCGGATGCCAAATGAGTTTTGTATGTTTATTTGCAGGTCCAGTCATTAAAGCTGAATTTGGTGTTTGTTTTAAAGCTTCTAGTTCTATGCTACATTAAGGGGATATTTCAGTTTTTAAAAGTTGGTCTGCAACTTGATCATCTGAAATCTTTAGTCCGAGTGAACTATAGTGGGATTGCTCTACTGTGACTCTTTAAAATACAACTTGAGAATTTTGAAAGTTTTGTTCTATTTATAAGAAGAAAAAAAAAAGATTTTTACACGTTCAACTTATTAAGTATCTCAATTAATTGTGTTTCAGCTTATGCTGTCCAAACTGCACACATTTGTCCTTTGTCATGCAAATTGTAATATCGCTGTAAAGTGGCTTTTTATGAACTGTTTTTTTGGGTCTTTTTTATTGTGCTGCAGTGGCTGCTCCTCTCCAAGACTGTGACCAGGTAGAGGAGAATGTAGCACCAGCAGAGGAGAATGCAGAGGAAGAGTCACGCCCAGCGGGGGATCTTCCTGAGGGGCTGCAGGACGCGGGAGAGCACATGGAAGAGCGGTCGGAAGAGGAAATCGCTCCGGGAACGTCGCCACCACAAGTACCTCCTAAACTTTTGCCCCAGCTGAGTTCTGGAGATGGTGAGAATAGTTCTGAAACGATACAAGTTAGGAGGGAACAGAAAAAAAATTCTTAAAGCTCATAGTGAAACAATATTACCGACACTAACTTTTGCAAGGGGGGAAACATGTCTGTTTATTGTAGATAAAGGCTTCCTACAGTTCCCCCCTCCCCTTTATTCCTTCCTTGAATCCTGACTTCATCCCTTCTCTTCTGGTGTGTCACCTCCCCAGCTTTCTTTTTTTTTTTTTTTTTTTTACTTTTATTTTAAAATCTGAAGAATCCTAAGTAATGAAAAATAAAATATGACAAGATGGCATTACTATTCCTGCTTTCCTGAACAGAATGGGGTGAATGTGGATGTCAACATAAGCCTCCATCTCTACAGGTTGAAAGCTGTTTAGTGTGTTTACAGTTATTGTGCTAGTGAAGCTCTTTTTGAAAGACCCTTAATTTCATTTTTTATTACAGTAGCAGGTGAATTAGCTTCTAACCAAAAAGCTGTAAATTCGGCATGAAGCAGGTATATTTCGATGCATAGACCTGTTGACTGGATACATGCTATTTTCTGTTTAATTCTACTTAGTACATAATTTGCCCTCAAGCTGACAAATAAACAAAAGAAAGCATGAAACCTTACCTTAAGATATTGGAAGCTGAATTGTAAATATGTACGCAAATACAGCCAGTGAAGAAAAATGAGAGAAATTTACATGATTAACAATTATTTATGTGCCTTTCAGATTCAGGTCCTGTGTCGCTCCCCACTCACCTGCCCAACTCCTACCTCCCCAAAGAGCCTCTGCCCAGGGCCACAGAAAGCCTGACGTCGATGACCTTGCCACTACGGGGGCCCCTGGCAAACCCTTCGGGGTCCCCACATCTGGGCAATATGATCCACCCTCCTATGCCTCCCAGCTGCATTATGGAGGAGCTGCAGAGGGCCTTTGCTTCCAAGAATCGACAGGAGAGGTTAGTTTCCAATTTATGGATATTCTTTATTATGATTTATTTAGTTGTTGCTGGTTTTTTTTGTCATATTCTTTGTTTAAAAATCACGTAAATAAGATAGAATTGGTCCCTGATGGAAGAATGATCTTCTAGATACATGTTCGTCCCAAAAATGTAAAAAAATATTTTCATAAAATATTCTTCTAATATAGATTTTCCCCCAATCCGTAAAACCTATTATCTAGTTGGCTCCTGATTCCTAATTTATGAGATGCGTTTTAATCGTGACACTGCCTACTTTAGAAGCAGGAGGCAAAATAAATAATTTCACAATATTCATTTTTAATGCTGAAGCTTTTAAAACTGCATCCAGGATGTACAAGTAACAAAATTTCGACCCAAATTCGCTCTTGTGTCCAGACACAGACTGGCGAAGTGAATTTTTCTTTTTCTTTTGGCTTCCACAAGCCTCTCACAATAATTTGCTGGAATTTTGACCCATGATCCACTCATTTATTGTCAGTGTTTTCTCATACAGTTCGATTGTATCGATCTCTCTTTTGCTGTCAACATTGAAAAGCCATCTGTCCTTTCGTGTTTCCTCAGCGTCCACGACGGGTGTGAGCAGGGCTCGCCCCCGAGGCGATGGTGCTCCGACAGACGGCTGTCTCGCTCCTGCAGCTCTGACAACCAACACATGTCGTCTTTGACTGGCGGCTGCATAGGAGCCGGAGGGTCTGACTGGCCCAAGAAGGAAGCGGAGGAGAACAAGGAGAACGTACGGCTGGACCAGTGCTTCTCCAAGACCTCAGGCCTCCCCTTCGACCTAGACAGCTGGAACGAGTCCGTCATCTCTGGTGGGTCTTTGAGGGTTTCTTGATATTCAGGACGTTATTTGAGTTTGAGCATCACAAACCCATTGCTGTGGTTTCCATCCTACCTTTTCCAGGCTTATTTTCAGATGCATTATTCTTCTATTTTATGATAACGTTGCGTCACACTCCACCTGAATCCATTGTCAGAAAAAAACAGTGGAGCCTTAACTTCTAAATTGATGGTATTAGAGGAGAAAGTCTAATTAGATAACACACATCGTCATTTCTAAATATAGTCAAGAGGAACAATAGAAAGCAATTAGGTCATTTTATAATGTTTGCTTCAATTTGATCTTTTCTTTTAGTTCCAATTTCAAATTGTGGTGTTAAATCTAGAGGTATTTACTGCAGCTCGTTCCTAGATGCCATGGTGATCTGCATTGTGGCATCGGTTTCTAATTAACCCCATGTCAGCATGTCGGTGCAATGGACATGTATGGTGTTGCAGGTACACTTCCTCGCAGGCTAAGGA
Source organism: Poeciliopsis prolifica (assembly GCF_027474105.1). Lineage (NCBI taxonomy): Eukaryota > Metazoa > Chordata > Actinopteri > Cyprinodontiformes > Poeciliidae > Poeciliopsis > Poeciliopsis prolifica. Next base: position 1,935,166 of record NW_026562404.1, read on the forward strand.
AGGAGCTGCTGGCCGTCAAGCTACGAAACAGGCCGAGCAAGCAGGAGCTGGAGGACAAGAATATCTTTCCGGCACGGAGCGATCAGGAGCGACAGGAAATCCGTCAGCAGATAGAGATGAAACTTGCCAAGTAAGAAGTAGAAGCTTTGCGATGCTCCTGACTATAGAGCTGTGAAACACGTGTTCTCCCTCCTGCGGATTAGTTCTGGATTTTTTTTTTTTTTTTGTCACACAATTCGGATCAGCAAACAAATTTTAGCCTCACAAAAGAAGCCAGAACAACATCAAAAGTAAAAGCAAAAGAGGCAAAAACAACAAAAACCTATCCATGCAAGTGCGCAATCATCAAAAAGGTATACACAGGCCAAACATGTATTGATGATCATCCAAACATTTGGAAATTATTCCGGGGACTAATGTGACAACAGTGAGCATGTTAGAAGGTTTGGTTCTGTCACATCTGGTGTAAAACCAACATCTGTGTGACTGTCTGAAGCTTTGCTGCAACGTTGTTGCCATGAATTCTGCTCTCTGCTAAAATACATTCTGCAAAGAGACTTCACTTTATATATAAAACTTTATGGCATTTGTTGCTTCCAAATGTAGTGAACATAGGGAGGAAGTATCTTTGGAGAGCTATTTCCCTTAGTAAGTGAAATAACTGTTTCAAAACTGCATTATCTCTGCCTGACATTAAAACGTGTTTGATAAAAATTTCAATTGTGACTGAAAAGCCAAAATGGAACAAATGTAGGGAAAACGACAAAAGTTGCACAAAACATCTAGAATAAGCACATCTTTAGGTTACCTGAAAATGACTTCTATATAGTTGATGATGCAAGAAAGTTGTTTTTTTAATAGTGAAAACTTTGCATAAATCATCTACCATTCAAAGTGTAGTTAAAATAAATAAATTGGATCTTCCAACTGTTTGTTTACCAAAGTGTTGTATTGTGCACAACCTGCCCTAAAATGAATGTTTTGATGTATCTACAGTACAGTTCTGTATCTATCAACCTACAACAATTCCAACCACAGCTGAAAATATTCACAGCACAGGAAGTGCTTCCAAATGGATGAATATCACACCTTTCTTGTTACTAGAAATTCACATATGTCCCGTCATTTCTTGAAACTTCCACATCACATCAAGCTATCCGCTGATTATTTTGGGCGCAACAAGCGAGGCAAACTCGTTCCAGGAAATGTTTCCTCCGTGTTGCTGCGTTGAGGCGGACGAACATTTTGTACCTCTCTGTAAAGACATTAGTGGAGTTATTTCCCCCGCCCTCCCAGTACAGCTGAGCCGCATAATGTTCACAGAATGACAGCAGTTATCTCAAGCTTGGATATATCACCACACTCAGACTCCTCAACACCCGCATTTCAAACTGAGACACACAAGAGCGTTACATAACCCGCTGTGAAATCATTCCCAGCCAAGCACAAAGTGCCACCCACTCTTCAGAGGACAATGTCCAATGGGTGTCTAATAGGCAACTAATAATATGGCCTTTTACTCTTTTCTTAGAAGCAGTGAAAGAAAAGCCTTTTCGGTCATTTCAAAAGAAGGCAGTGCCGAGTTATAAAAACACGTTGGATAAATCTGCGAGAAAGCAGCACCAAAGGCTATCTGTAGCTAATATAAAGAGCTATTACTGCTAAGTGTTATAATACTGATACACTCCTTTTGTTTCATAAATAAAAATGCTTCTTTAAGACTTGTACAGAGTGATATGCTTTGAATTAGAAAAAAAAAATAACCTGAATAAGATTTAAGATTACCAAATAATTGTACTTACCTTGTAATGTAAGTATGTAACTTTTACACAAATACTGAAGTTTGGCATTAGACCTAATGTGGCAAATCTAGATATATTGAACAATTTATAATCATTTCTGTCAGACCAAGAAGTCTAAACTCAAGGAGCTTTGGATAACACAGCTTTCTAATTCCACATTGCTGCAAAGAAAAACTGTAGAGTATAACCTTTTCTAATTATAGCTCACATTGGTTAAATGAAGGAGGAAAAAAATCTCCCCGAGGCAGTGGTGAAAAGCAAAACAACACACTAAGCACCAATACATGTCTGCACAGCTCCAACCTCTATTTGTCTTCTTTGCCTTTGAGCTTTAGCGTGTTGCTGCGGAACAGATGATGGATGATAACACACTGACTCTCCGTTGGTGTCAGTGATCGACGACCTTTCTATATTTAGCTCCAGAGCTAGAATCAGCTCTGCAGCCACGCTGCCATATTGTTTCTAATCTTAGTTCCTGCTATCATTCAATAATGCATTCCACCTTCGTGCACTGCTGCCTCCTCACAAATGTCGGGGAGTTATATCAGCAGAAATAACGCCGGCGTGGGAGGAGGCAGGGCGCCCTGCTACAGTACTACGAGAAAGAAGAAAGCTGAAAGAGGCTAATTTTACCTTCTCAGTGCAGTTGGCAGCTGAAGTTAACGACTAGTTCCCCACTCAGTTGGTCGGATATTTAACACCTCTCTTATTGATTACTTTCGCACCTCACTTAAAAGGGGAAAACATCCAAAAATGAAAACTCTAAAACATTCTGGTGTTTTCTGGGCATCTTGCAGAAAAAAAAATACAACTCTTAACTTTCACTCTAAACATTTGTGATGCAATCAGTGTGTCAGTTTAAACAAAACACACACACACACACACACACACACACACACACACACACACACACACACACAGGAAATCTCTATCACTCCATAGTAAATTAAGCATTGTTTCACGTGACAACATTACCCGAGGTTTAACAATAGTCTACTGTACCTTGAGTCAAATTTAATCAGTTTAGGAGCTGATTAAATTTAGCAACTCTGGTAGCACATTCATCTTTCCTGCGAGGCAGAAAACACAAACAAAAAAAAAGAAAACAGCAGCATGTTTCCAAAAATAGCTGCAGATTGTCATTTAAAGCACACTCAGCTTGGAGTGCGGTGGTGAAGCCCCGCCGCCCCCTCCTTGTGTTACTAGGCAGAAATGAGAGCTTCTGCAGAAAATCTCCATTGTCTTCAAGATGCTGTTGCTAAGCAACCCGGCGACCGGGTCAATACAGTGGATGCTGATCCGCGTTGGGGCTTCACTAGTGATTTTCCGTTGTGTACGTTTGGAATGTAACAGCGTTAGAGGCGCTTCACCGTGGCTTTTCTCTTTGTTTGTCAGAGAGGGGAACAAAAGAGTCGTGAGCTCTAAATGCAATCCCGCCTGATGAGATCTTGAGACCGACTGATGTCATCAAAGGCGAGGGAAGACAGCCATGAGTGCCGCTCCTTTCATCAGTTTTTAGGCACGAACAGAATTCCTGCTCGGGATTTCGAAAGCGTTCTACAAACACTTGTGGTTGTTGCGTTCCTGTTCTAATCTTTGCTCTCAGAAGGCATTCCTCCGGGGGAATGAGGCTTTTGAACGACACCTGGTACCATGTAAAGATCTCCAGATGCTTATTAATGGCTGAAGACAGAGCACTCAGCTTTCTGGTTAACACTGAGAAGAAACTGTTGTTGGGAGAAGAGGAAAATATCAGACATTATGTTGCTTGGTTTATTTAAAAAAAAAAGAAAAAAAAAGATGATAATTAGATTCCAAGTTGCAGCCGCTCATTTTGCCCCAACAGGGTTTCATATTTGACTTCCTTGTGTACAAACTCAGGAGGAACGAACCCATCAGGCATTGATTTTTTCACCATTGATGATTTAGAGTAATTTTCAAAGCCAATGTTTTTTTTAGTGGCCATGATCTGTCATATTTTGGTGGATTCAACTTGGCAAAATGGAAATTAGAATCAAAATGGTTGGAAATAGAGGACAATACAAACTTTATCTAAACTAATTTACAATTACTGTGAGATATCAGCAGGACTGGAGAGGGGAATATAAATTTAGAGAAACGTGACAGAAGCCGGTCGGCAATTCAAAGAAAGTTTGATTTCATTAAATAACCAACGAAATATGCTTCATGATAATTGAGATGGTTGAAAAACAATTTTAACATGCCAGGTTTTTAATAAAATGTTATAATTTTACAATGTTTTCTACTGTCTTCTAAGAGACAGGTGTCTTATTTACTGTCAGAGACAATGTTGGTGGTGTAATAAAAATACTTATAGTCCATATCTACCAGGGTATGAATAATGTGGGGTTTTCTTTTAAGTCCCACTGCAGGCGGCCAAAGTACCACCAGAAACACACGCGCCGCAGATTGAGAACCCCGGAGGTGAAATTAAGACCTCATCTCCAGCATATGCAGACACGGATAAAGAGCTGCTGTTACTTTTGCGCGTGCATCATGGTTTTAGTTCATGTGACCTAACTTTGATGGCTTGGAGAAACCAAACTATAAAGAGTCCAGTGTTTGCCAGGGCGATGGGATGAAGGGAGTCCTGTTGTGTGGAGGCATTCACACTCTCTCTGTAGTTTCCACCTCTGGAGGTAATAACCCGCAGGCTGTCTGATGTTGACCTCTTCAAGATGCTCACATATATAATTCATACAAAGCCATCACAGAGACACATGGCTGAACCTTTTGCTTGCTTTGATGGCGAAGGGACAACTGGAAACTAAACGTGCAGGTCAACAAGCTGTTAAAGCTGTTGTATTATTTTTTTTTACAACAAATATATATATATATATATATATATATATATATATATATATATATATATATATATATATATATATATATATAATATATATTTTTTTTTTTTTTTTTTTTTTGTGTGTATGTTTTTAACAGAAATAACTTTCGACTCATTTCAAAATATACCGACGCTACTGTTAGAGTACTACGCTGGTGCCAGCTTCCTCCCTCCTGCTCGTGCGTAAAAGCCGGGGAAGCCTTAGTGGGCGGGGCTTCCGGCACATTATGCATGCAGTAACCGGGGAGACTCAGCGGAGTCGCGCCCAGTACCAGCCCCATCACGACCCGCTACAAAAAGCGCTGGTGGCTGATAGTAGAGCGAGGAGAGCCTGCGCCGGCCGACACAGAGTGGAGTTTCCCCGCCGCTCGGTGACGCCGAGATATGACACTTGCTTGAGGAGATTCTCTTGCTCGGGGGACAAATCGGCGCCGCTCCGTTCACCTCGCTTCCAAATGTGGGGAGCCCCTCTGCCCAAGCAGCACAGCCGCGGTTTGGATGGGAGATGGAAACATAGGGGATTCCTCTCGAGGACGCGCGTCGTGAAGAAACTGCAGCCCGTTTAACACGAACAGAGAGGAAGGAGGAGGGAAGGGGCTGGAGGAGATCTGGCCGGCATGGTTCAGAATCTGGTTCTGGTGTTTCTCCGCAGGAGGCTGAGCCAGAGACCGAATGTGGAGGAGCTGGAGAGTCGAAACATTTTGAAACGTGAGTCTTTGCAAGGAAACAAAGCACACTTTATTCACAAGCATTCATTTTTCTTTTTTGCACTGAGAGCAAACGTGTAAAGCTTTTCCAAATGTTTTCTTTTTTTTTCCAGAAAGAAACGATCAAACAGAGCAGGAGGAGAGGAGGGAGATAAAACAGAGACTAAACAGAAAGGTACACCACTTTTTGGTTCATGTATAACATGCACAACTTTTTATTGGTTTGAATTCATTTGACCTTTTTTTGGGGTGGGGGTTCATTCTCAGCTCAATCAGCGGCCAACAGTTGACGAGCTGCGGGAGAGAAAGATCCTGATCCGCTTCAGTGACTATGTGGAGGTGGCCAAAGCTCAGGACTATGACAGGAGAGCAGACAAGCCCTGGACTCGTCTCTCAGCAGCAGACAAGGTCAGTGTTTGTCAGGATGAGTGTACAAAAAAAAAAAATCAATATTTAGGTCAGATATTATGAAATTTCCCAAATTCCATGACTATCACTGAAGGCTACAGCATGTTCATGTCGCTGTTATCAGCTTATCTCACAAAATCCCCCGCCCTTTCAAATGATTTATCCTGATTATGTCTTTCTCCTGCTGTCCGCTGATGCTCACTGGTGGCTTAGGATGCTTTTTAGGGGATTCACTGAATGATGGCCTTTTCCCCACAGGCTGCAATCCGGAAAGAGCTGAACGAGTTCAAGAGCACAGAGATGGAAGTGCACGCCTCAAGCAAACACCTAACTAGGTTAGTATTCTGAGCCGCCTGCGTGTCAGTGTGTTCGGTAATGCATGCAGGCTCTATTCTGGGCAGCAGCAGTCTATATTTAGCCCTCTGTGCTCCTTACTTAGAGCAGGAGGCGCTATAGATAGATGGGAGTGCTTCTTACCTGGGGAGGGGGAGGTTGTCCCCTGGAGAGCTGAGGGTGTCAGAGAGAGAGAGCCAATGATGAAATGGTACAATGTCCTTGGCTGTGCTGGTCTACAAATGGAGGATCTGTGGGTTGTACCAGTGACCCAGAGAGTTTTAAAATAGCTCCTGGTTAATGGCTACACAGCCAGATTTGATGACAAAGGTACCCTCTCCCATCCTCTGCACTAACACACAGCATGTCCGCCTTTTACAGGTTCCACCGGCCGTGAAACACTGGCGAGTTTCTTCTGTGAAGAAATGCCGAGCGTAGAAATTCCCTGAAGCTGCCCGTCGCCAGCTCAGTGGTGACGCATCGAAGAGCCTGAAGCCTTTTTTTTTTTTTTTTTATTGTCTTCAGCGTGTCTTTAGCTTTCTTCCGACACCCCTCATATTTATCAGTATGAAGAAACGGGTGTGGGAGAAACGACGGAGGGGTGTTTGCCGGCGTTGTGTCCCGGAGGACCGCTGGGCGTGACGCGGAACCAGGCGGGCGGAAGAGACTTCAGTGGAAACCCTCTGACTCTCAGGATGAGAGCAGAGAGAGAGGAAAAAAGAAAAAAAAAAAACAAACAATCCTGTCGTTCTTTTTTTTGTACTAATTCAAGGACTACTTTGACAAATCGGTGTGAATCCATGTAGTGGGAAGAAGTAGTGCATGTGACCACCTTTTCTTAATTGATGAATAATGTGTCACTTGGACTGTGTACAGACTGTGAAGTCGGGTGAGAATGCGCCGGGGAGGAATTTGATATTGACTGTACATACAGTATGTCAATCAGGACGGGACTGACGGTGTCTTCACTGAAAAGAGAAATACCTTTGTAAGCACTACTTCAAATAACTGTCTTCAAAAATACATGTTTTTTAAGAACGGGCAGTGTATTCATTCCTCAAACCATTTTATTTCCAATTAAGAATGGCTTTAACAAGAGGTTTAAAAGCAATTGAATACATTTAGGACTTCTTTTTATTACTCAAACATCTTTCACTAAAGCATAAATACAGTGTTTTAAAAATATCAAAGCCGTGCAGAAGCTAATGTCCTGTTTGTACTAACACCAAGGGGATTTTCTTTAGATCTCACTGGATAGTAAAGAACATTCTTCTAAAATTTTGAAACATCTCCAGCGAAACACAATGCATATCAGGAACAAATCCAGCTCTCAAACAACTGGATGCATCCACACAAAACAAAAGAATCTGGAGTAAAAACATTGTATGTGAGCACAGGAGAAACAACATCGCATGTTGACAATCACATTGGTTCATAGCGCAGGGTGACCTTTGGTCACCTCCAAACCTGGATCCATCAGGGGAAAAACAAGGCGTGTAGTCCTCTCTTCACACTCTGGATCTCTCCCTCGTGCTACGAAAAGATCATTTAGAACATGATGAATCATCTCAGACGATTCTGTTTACAACACTGGACGTCAAAGTGGATATTCAGAGTCCAGGCGTCCTTTCTAACATTTTTGTTTTTCATTTGATTTGGACAGAATAAATGTCACACTGAAGGTGGAAAACAAAAACAAAAAACTGTCTGGAATTATCCGTCTTGCTCTTATTTTCCTACGTGACAAAAACCTGGTGTTTTAATGCAGGTGTGTGGAGCTTTTACATTTAACTGAATGCACGTTCTCAGAGGTAGAGTGAAAAGTAAAACATGTAAGCCAGACTTTTAGGCTCAGCAGTCACCTGTGTTGGTGTCAACTCACCATTTCACTGAGAAGCCTGTCCTGAATCGTCTTCATGTCTTTTTTTATCAGGCACATCTGAGAGCAGCAGCCAGTGCAAAAAGATTTTATGGATATGAGACACAATTTGGTCTGTGAGTAAATTTATGACATGAGGAGAAAAGAGTAAAAATTCCTGATACCAACATTGACGCTTAAACAGCGATTACAGTCCTTGACAGGAAGAGGCTGAAATGGTCTACTTTGATTTAAAACTAAACTTTTTCCTCTTGGGATTTTCACAGTTATTACCACAGAAGCAACACAATAATAAATCATGCAGTTTATATGGATGTGAGAATCATACCTCTGATTTGAACACCCCGTCTTCGTAATCCCAGTTGTGACCGGTGATACTTTGTAAGGTTTTCTTCAGTGTGTCAGTTCTGGAAGGAAAATGCATACCAACAAAAAAAAAAAAAAAAAAAAAAAAAAAGAAGGGAAAAGATTGTTTGTGAAGATTAAAAAAAAATGCAAATAACACATTTTTGACGTCAAAAATTATGGATTGGTTGACAGAATGACTTCAAATTCAAAATTATGTATAGAAGTGAATAAGTTAAATGGAGTAACTTACTTAAATGGGCATAATAATACAGCCACCACAAGTTTTGTTTTGCTTATCAGAATTTGGTGACGATTAACACACATGCTAACAATTTCACAACACACAGCATCAAGATGGATAACTAGTTTAAATCAGTAAAAACTGAGTGCAATTCAACAATGATAACACGGTCAAATGTTTTCAGGTAGTGTCCAATTTTATGTGTCCGAGGAAAATACACATTTGAAATAACTATTGATCACAGAGATGCATAAATAATTGCTGACGGCAGGGGAAATGTAATAAAAATTAATTTTTCCGACTATTTCAAAGACAAACACCTTTCTCTCATATATTATTACGGTATGGCAATTTGTTTCTTAATATTAATTGCATATGACTGCAGTCAGCTAATATGCTAACAGTGTCTTTAAAGCCTATGATGATAACATTGGGAGAACAATGACATTGTAACAGAAAGCACAGTGATGTGCATAAGAACGTGTTGCCACACAGCTTGACTAAACTTCAGAATCAAGTGTTAATTTAACTAAAAGGACATTGCTTGGATAATAGAGTGTGCTAGTTACAGCCTGAGAAGCGTAAGGTGAATAAGCCGTGGGGGTAAATCTGGCTGGATAACAGTCAGGCGCTGAACACAAGCAAATCATCTGTAAAACCCCTATTAGTTATAGCAGTGGCAACTTCTCTTCAGAAATAGCTTCTGCTGCAGGGAGACATATTTAGTTTCTGACGATAGCCCAGAGGGGGGAAATGATTTTCCAGTCAACCCCTTTAATCCTTGTTCTGTGGAATAAACAAGTGTGTTGCTCAACATTTTACAGAGTATTTTAGTCCAAACTTGAGAAAAAAAACAAACAAACAAAAAATACATAAACAACAACAAAACAATCAATGATCAGAAGAGTGTGGCTGAAGAACAATATGACTCTTTTCATAAGTCGTTAATTCACCTCTTGGTTTCCTGCTTCTGGTAAGTGTGGAAAGTCATCATCTGCTTTTTCCAGTATATCTGCAAGAAAGAAGGGTCCAAATGATGGCTGTCATCTGTTTAAAATGAGCTATGCTAAACATTGAAATTAAATGAAACGTTTCTACATTTCAAACATAAAACCGTTTCAAATGTTAGTTTTATGATCCTAGTTATAGGTGAAAACAAGCTTAAGTGACCCACAGTGATGTCTTTCTCCATGTTTTGCAGCATTTTGTCATCCAGCTCCATCTTCTTGATCTCCTCCAAAAGGACCTTTTGAATTTGTCCAACTCTCTGAACTCTGTGCAGAGCGGAAAACAGTTAAAAAAAATACATCTAAGAAGAAAAGAATACACACAAAGTAGGAACATTGAGGATTTGGAGCCTATAGTAGCATGTGAATATTCAATTACTGAAAATTTAGAGCATTGATAAAACAAAAGCCAGACAAGCATCCATATTTTACTTTATTAAATAGTAGTGAAGGTCAAATCATTTTCAAGTCAATTTGTGCATTTAACAAAAAGGTTAGAAATACATTTTTTAAAAAACCATAAACTCCCCCAGGACAGACCTTTTTTTGTTAAGCTGGTCACCAATAGAGGAAATGTGTTGCTGGACGGTTTTGGAAGATTGTTTGTTGTAGATTTCCATCATCTTGCAACGGTTCTGAAAACATTGATCACACGACATACAGTTGATCAAGACAAGTCAGAGAAGAGTCCATTTCTTGAAGGTAGTCACTGCTTTCTAAACTAAGCTCAGTTAATTACAGTTAATAAGAGTATTCCTGTTCATGGTTTCAGAAAGGGTATGGGCATAAAACACAGGATATTTTCTTATTTTGTTGCGCGTGTATGAATGTGTGCAAGTAAACCTGGAACTTGTTTTTCAGCTCAGAGCTCAGCTGCTGACAGAGGTCATTTGGGTTCATAGTTCTTGCTGGCAGCTCTGAATCCTCCTCCATGTCTTCAGTCTCCCAGTGACTGCAGCTTATGTGGCTCAGCTCATCCACCACAGACACTTCGGCAACTGTGAGCAGAACACATCCAGACGTCACTTCTAGTTTGAATCGCTTTTGTTGCTCCGACACAAACCCACCCCGTCTCACTCTCTGCTTAATTCTCACTGCAAAACCAGACGTTTTCTTTTTAGAAAGTTGCTGAGGCCCCAAATAAAAATGTTTGGTAAAATCGTGGTGAAAACATTATTTCATCATGTACTGTAGAGTTCAAGCGTTTAAGAGAATGACATGTCTCGTGGTGTCACCTGATCACAGGTCTTTTTATGGGGAATTACTGGCAGCCGTGTTCTGGCTTTTGTTAAAATGTATTTTAGCAAGAGGGCTATTTATTTTTTGATAGATATTGCTTACAAGACTTGAAAAGTTTTCTTGGCTTCATTCGAGGAGAACGCTGGCCTCTCGTCTTGCTCTTCTTCTTCTCTTCTTCTTTCTCATCTTCCTCTGAATTACTGGATGACGAGATGCAGCGCTTGCGAGCGGGTCCTAAAAGACACGTCCACCCATCAACCAGCCATTGTTTTTCTCTTTTTCTACACTAATATATAGCAGTGATTTATTTGTGGTGCACGCATTATGTTGTTAGCAACTTAACAAACCGAAAAATAGAAACAATGTTTTACCTGAGACAAAATGCTGTGTCAGCTCAAGGTTCTTGTCAGTGACCGGTGTTTTCTGTCAGTATCAACAGTGTTGCATTAGCCACTTATTTTATGGTCATATATATTCACCATTTGTAATAACATAAACCCTGCAAAGATAAATAAAAAAAATCTGATCTTATCCCCCAATTGTATCTACCTCAGCAAAAGTCGAAAAATCAACCACTGTCCTCTCCTCTATCCCATTAGAGGTTTGCCAAGACCGGCCCACCAGGTCACGTCTGCATGTTTGCAGTTAACAATAGTCCACTGTACATCCCACTGTATAGTCAGACTACAGTCAGGTTATATTTGTCTGGCTATATATGTCTGACATATCACTATATTTAGCAATATGTCAGACTAAACAAATCGGTCAAAATCAGAATTGGAAATCGGGGATCGGCCAAGAAAAACTACAATCGGTGCACTCTTAAAGAAATCCTCAAGAAAAGAGATGAAAACCTCTTTCATGTTTCTGCTGAGAACTGACGACTTTGGCGATGAATGGCTTAGGGAGCCCAGGGAAACTGACGACACTTTACTGAGGTCAAGGTTACAACCACTGGGTAAGGCGACTCCTGGAAGCGGTGACTGGGGGGCAGACGGTACTGGTGGCTTGTCCAGCTCCAGAAGAGTTGATGTCAAGAGTGGCTGTGTGGCTGGAGACAAAAGGGACAGAGGCGCTGGGGACAGATGTTGCTGGACAGCACAAATCTGAAAACAAACAATTAAGGCAGGAGAACATTATGACAAATTGTCGATCCGAGGCAATATTGCAGCTCATTTTGTAATTACAAATGTCTGCTGTGGATTATGAACAAGGAATGATGAGGGCAGTAGGAAGCAGATGTAGTAATATTATCAGCCTGGAGTTCGAAAGAATATTTCAATCGTGCTATTTCACTGTTCATTATCTCCTACGTAATCACTACGCCATTTTTTTTCAACTCGTCGATCGACTCTTTCCCTCTGAATGGTCTAGTTTCAGTTTTAGCTACATGGTCTCATGTTACATTATGATCTCTATAACTGTGGATTTGGCTGTTACAATAATGAGAACCTCTGAGTTTCTCTCTAAACTGTCGAGGTTTGTTTGAGTTCAACTTCTGGGAGTTCTAGCTCACTTATCAGACGGTCTTCAGTTATTTAACAGCTTACAGCTGATACATTTTTCCAGTGACTCACGACTGCCAACTAACGCCGGTGACTTTAGTTCATTACATGAGGTAATGGTATGTGAATCACATGAAGATGCTACATTTCTGACTGAGAGGGGAAATGTTGAATGATTGCCAAGATGAAGTGTTGCAAGACGCTTCTGATAACTGGAATAAAACATCATAGGTGAAAGTTTTACCTGGAAGGTAAAACTTAATATAGTAATATAGAATATTACTGAAAAAAGGTGATTTATATTAGTACATTTCTGAATTTATAACTTCTTATTAAGAATCTAAAAACAGCAACGTTTCTTCTTTTCACAGCGTCTTACATGTCAGTACAAGTTATTTGCAGGATTTTCAAACCTGAACAATTTCCCTTCCACTATTTCTTTTTTTGTTGTTGTTGGTCTACCCAGCTGTTGGTTGATTTCAACAGAATTTGTTAGTTTCTTAATTAGAATTCAAAGACAAATGGTTGACATTCCCCATTTATTAGATATTGTTCAATATCCTAAAGTAAGTTTTCAATGGGAACTACCTTCTCTCACAGATGCACTGATAATCGTTTTGCTTTCTCTGAGGATTCATCCATCAACCATCTGTATCAATTTGAGTAGATTATCAGGCCTGAACTTCCAGGTTTTGCAAATATTTGATTAAGAGTACATTGGGTTAACAAAATGGCTCAATCCAACCACAAATAGTATTATCAAAATGGAGAGAGAACACAGTCAAGAACTCTTCAACTTTTGAAGCAGAATATTTGAGCGTGACATACGTTTTCAGAGTTAGGAGGTTGACCAACCTCTGCAGCAGTGAGCCCAGTGGGGGGACTGGGCGCAGGGGTCTGACCTGCCAGCGAACAGGCAGACGGGATGGACGGAGTCTTCGAAGAGTCCTGGTTTTGTTCTACATTATAGAAAGAAGACAGCTTATGCTGGCCTTTGGTGCAGACTATGGAGCAAACTTTGGGTAGCAGCAGGATTGGAGAGGGGGTGTCCTGGCAGGACAGATCTCTGGAGGTAGGGAGTGGGGATCCCTGCGGGCTGAGGACAGTGGAGCAGGTCAAACCCAAGGTTGGAGCTGACCTCCCAGAGGCTGTGAGGGTCCAAAGCAAACACAGATGTTCTAACAGCTGGCTTCAGATATTGGTCAGAGCACAGAAGGTCAACATTTACACCCTTTCTACACACTGTTTTACGGGTAAAGGTTTGGAGAGCATAACATCGTTTGGAGCAAAGAAGCACCAAATGCAAACTGAGACTCAACTGAACATACACAATGACAAAATGTTAAGATAAATATCATAAGGTGCAAAAGTGTTGTTTGTATAAAAACATATTATGTGCAACTATTTCAGTCAAATTTTATACTCTAACCCTACTTCTGAAACAAATTGTCATTGTAATTGCTAACATTAATACTCCATGCTATTTACAGATTTAAAGACCGAGATGGATCACATTCACAAATAGCTATATCTGTTAAAATTATTAACTTTCCACTTAATTTAGCCATGCTGTAAAATGAGGAAAGCCTTACAATTGCCCAACTGTACTCAAATTAGCCAATTTGAATACTCTGAATCATTTTCCACTTCAAAAGCTGTCAAAGGGACTGCAAATAAATATATATATACATATAAAAGTGGCTTATGTGACGAAACGAAACCATTTGATCAACCATGAAAGATTTGACTGATGTCAAAGAAGTCAAAAGACTGTTGTCTCTCTCTGAAGTTGGTAAGGAGCTTTCCACTCCAACTTACATCTCATCTTTTCAGTGAAAGGAGGAGACGGACAGAAAGAGATCTGGCAGGCGGCCAAGGAATCCTTCAAATAACTCGTTTGTTCTCGACCTGGGATGACATTTTTCTTATTCAACATCAAAGTTTCCTGGAGAATGTTCCCCGCTGTAATCTGTTGGGAAATCATCTTTTCATTCATTCTGGTCAGCGGTAAGCATGAAATACCAAACTATTTATACAAAAAAAAGTAAATGGTTGAAAACAGCTGTTTGACACATATTGTGTAAAAAAAGACTTTCAACCCTTTTTTTTTACAAATCAAATCAAACAAAACTTTTCTTATTTTCCTTCAGCTTTACCAGTTGTGTTTTTGCTAAATACCAGACGAATAGGACAGTAATTAGTTCATCAACAAATTACTGAGAAAAGGTTGTGAATACTTATGAATATAGGATATCTTACTTTTGATGTACTTTCTTAACTCTTTTCAGGTTGCCTTTATGTGATGTTTGTGTGTCAAGTTAGTTAAGGCTGTAACATTACAAATATGGAAAATCTTTTTTCTTGAACAAAAAGAAATTTAAAATAAAAGATTAAATAATTTCTTATGAATTAGCTGTAATTGTTGTTTTACAGCTTTATTAGAGGATTGTTTATTACTCTTACCAACAGGACTACTAAGTCATTAGAGTAAACTAATAAACTGAAAGGCTTTATTCACAAATCCTATTTCGCAATATTCATTGTTATGACTGAACTCTCACCTTAAGATCGGCCTCCTTGTATTTGTCTGCCTGGAGGTCAGAGAGGTTTTTTTTACTCTTCTTTATTGGTGGATCATCTGCGCGGTTCTCCTCCCTGTTCCACTGCTGCTCAGCAGAACAAATCAAACAGCCAGACACACCAAAATGTATTATTATTCAGCTCTTTCTGACTTCTTTCTGAATATTTATACGCAATCATCAGTTAATGTGAGTGAAACTTGATCAAATTTATCTACCTCTACTTTGGAAGAAGGTTTCATTTTGATTGGTTGTTTGCTTGCAGTCCTTTTCTTCTTTGTTGGTGCAACTTCTTTTGTCTTTTCTGAATTCTTCAAATTATCGACAGAAGAATGCTATTTTAAAGAAAAAATGGCACTTTGTTAAATCTGAA
The DNA here is from genome assembly GCF_027474105.1 of Poeciliopsis prolifica. NCBI lineage: Eukaryota > Metazoa > Chordata > Actinopteri > Cyprinodontiformes > Poeciliidae > Poeciliopsis > Poeciliopsis prolifica. Next base: position 1,950,453 of record NW_026562404.1, read on the forward strand.
AAGAAAGAAAAACAGGTTGTGATTTACCAATCTCAAAATTACTAGAGTTGACTCGTACTAGTAACACACTCACAAAATGAAAGGGATTTTGGGTGAAATTTATGTTAAGTGTAAAAAGTTCACCCTATATTGATTTATAATGAAACTAGCCTTTTAAATAGAACAATGCAATGGTCATTTCTTCATATCACAGAAAAAAGCCATCAAAGTAGTTATGTATGCAACAAAAATATCAAACCCGAAACTTATTGGCTGCTGAGGTAATTCTTGTATGGCAGTTCTTAGGTTATTGAGGTTCTGGGGTACAGAGGGACAAGAATCTTCACAAAGTTTTAACTGCTCCAATAACTTTTCAATGGGATTTGAAGGCATAACTCCATTTGAGGTTATGCCTCAGTCTCCAACAACCGATCACTAACACAACCTCAATGTGCTGGAGAATTGATGTCCATGAAAGTAAAATTAGGCATGTGATCTTTTTCTTAGTCACATGAATGGATGTTATTCGCAGCATATATATTTGTCACTGTTTTAGTCACTAAGTGTACAGTAATTCTGTATTGACTATACACTCATACCCACACTGTAACACCACCAAAAGCTTGTTTAGTGACAACAGTGGCTGATGCACAGCGCTCTCTCGTCGCTGTCAGCATCGTTACTGGCTCATTTTTTGCTAACCATGAATCGACTTGATCAGAGAACAACACTTAGGCCCAATGGTCCCTTGTCCAGTCAGTGTAAATGCTCCCTGCTCAATGCAAGACAATTTGACCTAGTGGTGTGTTCAGGTGCCCTTGTGGGTCATCCAGCACACAGACCAGGCGGATGTCAAGTTTCGAATGGTCTGAAAGGACACTCCCTTGAGTATTCCTGGCATCCATCACGCAGTTCCACAATGAAGCGGTCATCTGGGTGGTGTATGCTCAGAAGACATCCACTTCTATGGCTTTCTGTGACCATTCCAGTCTCTCTGTGACACTAAAAGCTCAGTGGCAGCTTCCATCTAAGTACAAGCGTTTTGAAGCCAGGAGAGGGCCAGGTACTGCTAATTAGTTGTTAGGTGCTGTCTTGTTAGGTGTTGTTTGCATGATGTCAAAATGCAAACAACCTGATGAGGACTGTTCAAATACAAACTCTGATTGTATCTGGAAATTTATTGGTTGATTCATGGGCCAAACACTTGTGATGAAATTTGTTATTACTCTGGATGTTATAGAACAGAAAGTTGTGCATTCAGAAATTTTGATAAGGTCACATTAAGTTCACCTGTCAAGGTTGTAGTAAATAGTTTCGTCCTAAAATTTCACCTGAAAGCTGAATATCCCTATCTTTTTTTTTAGTAGTTTATTTACTTAGAAAGTTTAAAATTATATAGTTCCACATTATAACCAAAATGTTCCTAAAACTTTATAAAGCTGAAAGCCACAACTTTGTGTATGCTTTCAACAGACAGCTCTGTGAATTTGGCACAGATGAGTTTGCATTACTTGCTCAGATGAGTTGCTTAAACACAAAACACAAGAAAAAGAAAAAGCTCTTATGCCTTGGGTGACAGAGGCATCTCTGTTTCTGACGGGCTGTCATCTGTATCTGGTTCCTTGTAGCTCTTCGTAGAGGTGGCTGCCACTCTCCTGGGCCTCTTTGGAGCAGCTTGTGGTTTACTGGTGGCTGCTGCTTGCTTCACTGCCTTTGGCTGATCCATAGCCTCCTATGAACAGATTCTTGTTATACAACAGTGACACACAGTGGTAACATGGAGTACAGCAGCAGCAGTTTGTGGAGCAGTACTTAGATGCAATGTCTTACTTGAGTAAGTTTGCTTTTGTCCTTCCCAACTTTTGAAGATGATTGCAAATCTGGGTGTATGTCTGTAAGTAAATACCAAATGTTATAAGAAGCTATATGTATTGAATAACTGATGCACTCTTTTATTGAACTTTTTTGCAATAAGTTAAAGGTTATGCACCTGGGGACTGCAGAGGGACTTTTTTGGGTTTGATCTGTGCCTGTCTGGAGTATTTGATGACTTGGGGTTTGGGCTTCCTGGCTGACTCCCTCAGCCAGCTGACATCTGTTGTGGCATTGTCCGTGTCAGTGTCACTGAACAGATGCGTTTTCACATGCAGCTTGTTCTGCAACAGACATGTCAGCAAGTGACAAAAGCAGATGCATGTTGTCAGATCAGCCAATATGCAGCCATGCTGCTCCAAACTGAGAGACATCAATTATTTTGAACCACTACAACTCGAGCGTACTTTTGCCAGAGGTTGTGCTTTCTTAGATGTGATGAGAAATGTAGAGGAGCTGTGGATGTCACTGTCAAACAACAAAAATAAAATGAAACAACCAAAAAAAGAAATCTCAGAAGTTTCACATTTAAATAGTTGTGGAGTGAAACCTCAGAGGACTTGATGATTTTTTTCATCAATTTCTCATTGTATATGTTATTGTGGTTTACCTGGTTGATGTGACAAGTGATTTGGTAAAGGGTTGGTTCTCTTTCTAATGGGAAAGAAAACATTTATAAAACTTAAATATCTACAGTAGTTAAAAACATTCAATTGGAGCAGTGGCGCCCTCTCTTGAAAAATGTTGGCCACTGAATTACAGGGCAAGGCTCCGACACATTGTTGAAGTACAAAACAACCAAGTAGGAAAGTAAAGAAGTAAGGAAGAAAAGGATCCGTTACCCCGATGGAGAGAGGAGAATCAGCACTGAATGCAAAGGTATCTTTTCTAAGAAACAAAAGGGAGATTAAATAAAACTTTAAATAAATTACAACCCTGCAATTTATCATTTCCTCCCCAATTTTCCTAATTTCAACTCAAATGTTTGCATTACCCGTTTCCCACAGAGGCTGTGGTTGAGTTTAAGGATTTTCTAACTTTTACTGTTCTCAGTGTTTCCATCTGTAGCATAAAATATCTTCAGTTAAACAAGCAGGTCCCATAATGACTTTTCAGATAAAGTCAAGATATCAGCTAAACAAAGACTTACTTTACACGTCGGCATCTTGCCCATGTTAAAGATTGACCTACGACGACAAAAAACAAAACTAGGCAATATATGGTGTTTGTCTGTGCGAACTGAAGTATGTTTATTGATACCAAGAAAATCTCTAAATGTGCATACCTGTTTATAAGAGGGGGAATCCAGCTTTGAGTCATTCTCTCTGTGCTGCTTTTTCTTGTGGTTTGGGTTTTAGTCTCATAACGGCTGGAGATGAGCTTCATCATGCTAGCTGTGACCTCTGAATCTCTCTAAGTTGTACATGAGAACGAGGATAAAAATAATCACTGAAACCATTAATGGCTTTAAACAGCTGGTTAAGATGGATTGAATACACTGAATTCATACTTTGTCTCTCCTCGAAATCGCAATCTTTATGTCGTCTTTAACCTGAGATTGTTTTTGGTTCTCAGCAGTCTTATTTGTGACGGTCTTCTCTGAAGCTTTCGCAGTACCAGCATCTGCCTCCAGTGCTGCCTTTTCTGTCCCTTTCTCTTTAGATTGTTTGCTTCTCTGAGCCCTTTGCGTTTTGGGAACAGTCACAGAAGCATGCGTGTTTTCAGAGTCCGTTTCTCTGGAGCCCCGTTTGGTATTGGACGCTTTCCTGTGGTGACCAGCTGATTCCTGAGGCGGAGGATCTTTGCTCCTGTCACTGAGGAGCTTCTGCAGGCGCTCAGTCAACTCACTGTGGAACTGCTTGTGGAGAACGAGGCTCGACTTGGAAACTGACAATTTCTGGCCTGAGGAAGGGCAGCGCTGCTGAGGTTCCAGCAAACTTGAATTAGGCTCTAAACAGAGAAGAATAACAGCACATATTAACACACCCATGCTGTGTGTTAATGTATGTATATACATATTGATGTATATACATATAAGCTTTGTTGATATCAGTTATCAACTGTGTTTACCAGGTCTTGATAATGAGGTGACCTTCTGAGTTGGCATCCTTAGCATGTCAGAGCCGGATAATTTGCTCCAGTTAGAGCTGCTGTAGTTTGAACGAACAAGACGACTTCTCTTTATAGAAAAACTGTCTTTGACTTGAAGATTTGCAAACAAGAGTGTAAGTTTATCCCTTGACTTACATGTTACATGCCATTCTGGGTTGTGTGTCGGGTACAAAATTGTTTTCTGGAGGTAAAAAGGTGAAGAGAAGAGAACTCTTAGAGGCTAAAGAATCACAAACTTATGTTTGTATTTTTGGTGGTAAGTTCAGATCAAAGTCACCGTAGCAATACCCTGGGACTTTTCTTCGAGTACAAAGGAATCTTCTGCTGCTGCCACTAGCTGTAGAAACACAGAAACAACACATGAAAATGAATGCCATGCAGATATTGTTAGCATATAACTTTCAGTAAACCATGATACCATCGGTGACACAAAAAGTAATAATTTTAGAGACTTTTTGTAAACCAGCAATTAACTCTGTTGAGATTTTGTAGAGGTCATTTACAATCTACCAACACTAATTTTACTACCGAATTAGTGGACTGTAGAAAACAGACCAAGTTCAGGTTTATCATTGAAGTTTTCTTTTGTGACAAACCTGTTCCTTGTAGCCAAACACTCGAGTGCTGCATGGTGTTGTGTTGTTGCTACTGGTCCTAACAGCTGTACTGCAAACAGAGGCTTTCAGCAAAGAGGTACTGCCTTTGCTATTGGCTGTAATGTACAGAAAAAAAGAAAAGCAAATGGTATCAGGTAAAGGCCGACTCACATGCTTTGTAATAATCACTGTGTTTTAATCCTGACAGAGAGTTTGCTGTAAAAATGAGTCCTTCGGAGATAATAAATGAACTCAGCATTGGTTAATGAACAGGTGTGTGCTGCAGAGCAAAGTATCAACCATATGCCAAGTTGGAACTTGAGCAAAAACAATCTAGCACAACCACTAACACGTACAAGCTGGTATTTACTCATTTCTTACGCTACTAGTGATGTTACACTTTCAAGGAATTACTCACTTGATGTAGCAGGAGGAAAACGGACGACATTTACACTTCCTCTCTCACTGCTGCTAATGTAGATGGTGGACTCTGATGTACGCTGTCTGGCAGGGGTCACCATCTAGATGCAAGATAAAAGACAACCTGATAGGTTCACATTACTATTACAATATTAAATAACTGATTAGAGTACTTTTTTTTGATTTATGTAAAATCTAAAGGTGTTGCCTGTGCAGGTGCAGTTGTGGCGGTCAATAGGTAGGGGGCGGTGTTTTTCTCATTTTCACTCAGAGACACCTGGCTCTCTGGAACAACCTGTGTGAACACACACACACACAGCAACATCAATACATACATTTTTGGGTTTGCTAAGGCAGCTTGAAGACGCTCTGAGAAATAAACTTGTTGACAAAGGATCAACACACTGCATTTCATGTGTAAATATCACATTGAACATATGGCTGTAAATAAAGCCTGTTGTCAGGGTTTTGTTTACCTGGGTGCTGCTCCCTTCTACTGTGTGTTTAGCTTTTGTTTTCACTACATGGGTGCCCTGACAGAATAAAAGAGATTAGTGCCAGACAATTATTTATTATGACAGAAATGTTTCCTTTTCTCAGAGTCTAATTGACAGTATATACTAACATTTAAAAATGTGTTGTTTTGTGGAATGCTAGGATTCCCCACCTTAATGTTTCATCAGTTTTGCTCAAAACCTTTTCTATACCACAACAAATGTATTTATATATTGGATCAGTGACTAACTTTGTTTTTGTCATCTCCAAAAACATTGCAAGCAGCCTGCAGGATGTCCAGAGAGGAGCTGAAATGGATGATAAGACTGGATCCTTCCACTGAATCAACAACGACGACCTCTGACAGCTTGAGCAGCAAGACTTTCCTCTTGCCCACCTCTAGAGATAAAGAGCAGTTTTTATATATTGTTCATTTATCTAGCTTGCAGTAAACACCAACAATACAGTTATTTCAGTGCCATGGTAACCTGTCACAGTGTAGCTGAGGACTTCATTCTCATTGATACAAACTGTTTCCCAGTGGCCATCCTGGATAAAATGGAAAATTTGGCCTTGTTAGGCTCTAATCGAGGCTAACCTTTGATAAAACATAACAAACAAATTCTGTTCAGCTGATTTTGATTCCCACAGAACAAACTTGGTGTACCAGTACCTCTTCATCAGGCAAAGAGAAGTAAAAGGAGATGCTGCTGCTGCCCAGGTTGAAGTCAATCCAGAATTCCTCGAGTTTCTCGTCGGATGGCATCAACAGCTAACAAGATAAGCAGAATCTTTTTACAATAACTACTTACATAGACTAATAAATTTCACTTTTAACTCTATGTACTCAAAACCTAATGACAAGATAATCATTCACTACCAGAGTACATTCACTTTTGTGCCACAATCAATCATGTTTTAGAGTACCAATACATATTGAAGCTCTGATTAAAACCCTTGTTGAGACTGACCTCATACTTGCCCAGATACACTCTCAAACAGGGGTAAGAGTACACTCTGCGGCACAGGAAGGACACTGCTGTTCAGTTAAAAATACAAACTTTCCAAACACAGAAAACAAATATTCTACGTGTTTTAGAGAAGATATGGTTAGAAATCGTCCAGAAAGCTTCTGTGGTGTGACACAGCAAAGCAATGTGTTGTGCTCTCGTACCTTCTTTTGTCTCCCTGCATCCCGTTCACCATGTTCAGAAACCTTCTGCAAGCCTAAAATTACAAATTTATAGTTATTTTGTCTCTGAAAGATAAATAAAACAACATGTTAATCCAGTAAGTAAATATTCATATTAATTATTAGTACCGTTTCAAATTCAGAGTCACTGATCTGGGCAAAGCCACTGGCAACATGGGCCATGCTGAACCACTGGTCTGCGAGCTTCTTCCTCTGATCAGGAGTGGCCATTCTGCATAATGCTTCCATCAGGGATGACTGCAAGTCATAATCTGCAAAATAGGATGTTTCTGAATTTATTTTGGATGAAAAAGGCAGCAGAGTTTGTTTAAAAAATATAAAAATAAAATGAAATAATAACAATAATAATAATTTTAAAAAAAACTTACCACCACCCTCCACAATCCGACCTGCCAGTTTGCTCCTGCAGAAAAATAAACGCATGTGGGTAACAGCTAGCGTGGGAATTTTAGAAATCGGAACCACATCGAGAAATCTACAATTACACACATGATATCTGAAGCGTCTTGTGATGTCAGGATCCTCCTGTTTTTCTTGAACTCCACTGGGATTTTATCCAGAATGATGTTAAATTTACGAATTGCCTGTCAGAGCAACATGATTGCATTTATTTACAGCCAAAGACCTCCGTTTTTCAAACTCAATGTCATTCTCAAAAGAAGAAGTTACACAAATTCTTCCCCACCTCTTTCTGGATCAGAATGTTGATTCTGGGGTCTACTGCTAACTGACCGACAGGATACAGGAAGGACTCAGTCACTTGGGAAGTTCCTGAAAGGAATGTTAGGGAATAAAGTTTGAAGGGAACGAAACACCTTTAACCACTTACCATCATCTAATTTTATGCAAATAATACACAAGTGTCACAATTTGTCATGCAATACCAAGAGCATTAACATACTTGTGTAATTGAACAAATAGGATTTCTAACTCGGTATTAGCTTTCTCAATATTTCTTTCCCAACTAAAAGACAAATGAAATGTGAAATTTACAAACATACCCTCTTTACATGACTCATGAACTACCTGCAGCAGAAGAAACAGGAGAAAACATTTTAGGCAGAAAACATGTTGTTGCACTAAATGTGCTAACTCATAAACACAAGCTCACCGCTAAGGCATTCAGGAAATTCTCAGAGAGCGCAAACATGGTCTCATCCCAGTGAGGGCCATGTTGGATCCACAGCTTCCTGCATTTCTCAAACCACTGTATCATTTACTCAAAAAAACAATGATAATAATTTGAAACCTGAAAATACTGACTTTGAAAACATTGTTGCATATGTTATAGTAGCATATACTTATCTTTTTAATTAGTCCTTGAGATATTAAACCTGAAAGTCCTGCCCCACTCGGTAATTTAAAATTGTTCCCACATTTGTAGAGGCTGGCAAATCCCAAACTGGCCAATTTGGTCTCTTTTTGATCCAAGCCCTAAAGAGCATAAAAGTTCTTTTAGAGTTTTATAAAAATAAAATTAAACTAACAGAATGATGAACAACTATTTGGACCCAATCTTACCCTGGTGACAAGTTTGTCCAATTTATTGAGGAACTGTTGGGAGCAATTAATGGACCTGTCTTCAAATGTGTTTCTCTCTAAGAACAAGTCGAGAGGCCGGACATCTCCACTCTTCAACGCTGCGCTGATTATGTTCTCCAACTGCACAGAAACATTTAAAGCTTTAGAATACTGTTACTTTGATAATTAATACTTGAATAACCTTGAAATAAACAGATGCAGACACAACCTGAGGGCTCGAGCTTGGAGCCATTCTGGCTTCCTAACGAACACTTTCTGTTCTTGACCTGCTAAATCCTCAGGATGAGCTGAGAAAACATACACCTGTCAATCACAATGTAGGCAAGCATTATACATGTAGTATGGTGACTTTATGAGGTTACAATTAGAGATTATTTAAGCCCCACTCTAACAACTTGTTTTTTATATATATATATATATATATATATAGTAAACCATTGTCTCATGTGGGAAGCTGGCATCATACTGGCTCAACAATTAAATGGAAATGAGGTGGAACATATTCTAAAGCAATATACAAATAATAAAATTATTTATTCACAAAATTTGAGCATATGTATGACTAACTTATTCATAAATATTCTTAACATCTATTGATATGCAGTGGCTTAAGAAAATATGTTCGTTCGAAACGGAGGACACCGCTGTCTCGGAGAGACTGTTAAAAATGTCAGCTAATGACATTAAAAACAACATGTGTAAACACTAAGAAAGTAAGCCTACTTACTCTTAGTATGTTCCATCATTCACCTAGAGTAAATCAGCCTAAAATAATTTACTTAAGCGTACATAAAAACACAGAGCCAATTTAATATCTCCGAAACCTACTTTGCTAGCTTATCGACAACTTCTGACAGCAGCGCCTTCACCTTTTGGGTTAGATAACAATTAATCTAACCCAACAAGCATAACGGAACTGAACGGGTGAAAATACGTCGATAAAATAACCATTACATTGTGTTAATTGTGAGCAACTTACCGTACCGTTAAAATCACCCACACAAAAAAGAAAAAAAAAGTATATTTTTGACCGTTATTTTATTTTTATTTTTTTTTTTTAGCTCAAACGGCTATCAGGAGACCCGCGAAATCTACGTCAATCTCGCACGCGCGAATCGAGCAAAGGTAGGTGGTATGTCTATTTTTGTAATCCCTCGGATTCCAAGACTCTTGAAGGTAGCGACCAATGCGGTATGTTAGACACTTAAAAGTTGTGTTTTACCGCTGAAGACACCGTCACTTCCAACACTCCCACTCTTATCAACATTGACTTTGCTTGAGCGTATTCTCATAAATTTAGATATCCGTTAAAGATGTTCAGAAATAATTATAGAGTTTTGTTCAGGCACATAAAATTTAGGCATAATTTTTTTGCTTAGGGTTTTTTGTTATGATTCGTGACGTCAGAGTTAGGACCATTATAGTGTGATATTTCATGTCTATGGTCAGGAGGGGTATCTAGTAGCGAATGTCGTTAACAGAAAAGTAGGACGTATGTTGAGGTTCGAGTACCTTACCTTCGCCATATTGTGAGGGACGTGCAAATCTACAAGGTCACCATATTGTGATAGGGAGGTTAAAAATTAATACTGAAAAATACGTTAAATTTATTTTGATAAATAGCTTTTAATTATAATGTAAATATAATTTTTAGTATAAATAAGAGCGACGTTTTGACAAAGATAAGCAATTTATATTAATCACAGCAGAATATAAATGTGCCTAAAAATATCTTACCTTATTTAACTTCAGATAAGCAGCAAATACACTTAATTATTTTTGAATAACAGTAAAAGAGTGGATATATATATATAGTTTTGATCTGATAACATCAAAGCAGTATTTTTTTTTATAGATTTTTAATGTATTTATAAAAGTACCACTCACAATATACGGTCCAGCTGTCCATGCAGAATTTCTTCTTAGTGTCAGTTTTTAGGGATACATTTAGGAAGCACCATCATCTTTTACTCAATAATATATTCCAAGACAAACACAGACAGCATGTTTAATCAGTAAACATATAAAGAAAGTATTGAAAAAAAGAGCAACTAGAAAAAAAAAACTATTAGAATTTCATTGAACAGATAAAGTGTACGGACAAATGCTTCAATGAATCAGAAACTTAAAGCACTTTCTCCCTCTTTCATCCATTACTTTTTCTGTGCTTAGAACAAAAAAATCTAAATTGATCCAAAAATTGGAATTTGCAGGTTAGATCTGATATAAAACTGAACATCTGCATGTTGACCAGGGAAAAGTTGATTGTTGCATCTTTAAATTTAACACCTACAATTTTTGCATAATTGTTTTTATTTGGAAAATGCTCTGGACATTTATTTATTTAATGGGATCCAAGTTAAAATTTACACTGAGAGAATATTGAGCAACACATTTTGCAAGAAATCATTTATTCCATCAGATATCCAGCAAGGTGACCTCCCCTTTTAAAAGTAAATGGAAATATAGCATATATAGAGACACACACGTTTATCTATTTATTTATTTAGTGCAATTTTTAAAACTACAAATGCCTTAGTGCTCAATCTCCTCTACCTATAAAAGTGCTCGTAGCATAATTTTTAGCATAATTTTGTTAGCAGTGCTTAAATCAACAACATATCCTCTGTAGGTATTCTCAGTATGTATTGCTTCTAGATTTAAAGTGCTCAGATTGCATTCCCTCCCCCCCCATGTAGTTTGCATCCTAAATGAAATGCACCATGCTGTCTTCACATTCTTTAGGCACTGTTAGCTTGTAGTTTTGGCAGACTAATTTATAATTATTTCCATTGTTGTTGTCCCAATATTCAACCCCACAAACTTTGTATTGGATAGCAAACTCCAGCTGCGCTCCTGGTCGAAGCGAGGGAGGGACTGGTAGATGGAAACGAAATGTATCACAACTAATTTCCTGCCCTCTTGCTCCTTCTCCGTTGCAGGTTTTGGCGACAGTGGAGACCCAGGAAGCCTTAGTTTCCGCAGAACTTTTCCACTCCGTAAATGAATACCGAACTTCAACTTCTTTCTCAAAGTCTAAATTTAGGACTTGTGTGATTCCGATAATGCCCAGTTCAAAGCACAAGACTCTCTCCAGACACACTTTCTGTTCATGGAGACGCTGCAGGAACTCTGGCTGGTCACCGGGCTGTTGGTCAAAAACCGGCTTTAGGTATGGCAAGTTAATCTCAAGATGCCTTCCATCTGTCATCTCAGCACCCATCAGGAGTCTGAAGGTAACGTGTTGTGGCACAAATGGGTCCTCGCCTGATTTAAAAACCCTAACGTCTTCCAGGTCCAGTCCAAGAGAGTCGACAAACCTTACGCCAACACCTCTGCTCTGTTTCTTTTTGTTCTGGGTGGCAGAAGGCAGAGAGCGAGACCGTTGCCGGATGATGGGCTTCGGCGTAGGCTCACAGGTGAGGAAGCTGTGGGAGTCTTGTCCTTTTGGCCGAGTAACTCTGGGACTTGGCGGGCGGATTGGGACAGGCTTCCTGACGGTGTCGGGCTTGTCAGCTTGAAGCATTTCGTTCACCTTTATAGTCAAGAAGGACCGAGACCCACCGCTGCAGCTGGACAAAGGCTGTTGAGATTTGGGGGGGAGTATCCTCTCATGTCCAAGGAACCACCCTCTTTCCATGTTCTCTGCTGGCCTTTCTGACCTATATAAATACACACTATAATTAGTTTTGAAGCAGAATCACTTAGTGTGTCAAATTAAGTTTATAATTCTGCTCTAAGCAAAGTGTTAAGGATCGAAATTAAACTTTTTTTTTAAAGAAGTTTTTTTTTTATGAAACTGTACTGCCATAAACTTCGAGTGGGCGTGTATGCTGGTAGTACGTGCCCGACTGCACAATCTGTCTGAACAGCTGCAGCAGTGCTTGGAAATGCCCTTAATTCATAAGGATCAAACAAGCAAACGTGCATTAAACAAGCAAACTTTGACCTCACCTCAACACACACAGATGTGGAGCGTGTTGCATGCAGGCTGCAGAAACACTGTCTCTTATAGCTCGATCCTCCATTTAAAGGAATGCGTGGCAGAATTTCGGTTTGCGCAACGTCGTTCAGACTGCGAGGATGATTTCGAGCATGTTAAGTGTTAGTTCGACTTATAAACACTAACAGTTCGCGTGCGCCCAGCGTAAAGTCGATGGAGATCGGCTAACAAGCGCGCAGTTGGGAGGAAATATACAGTGCGCAGATTCATTGGGTGCGCACCATTTGCCAGCTGGCATGGAAAACGGTGCCAAAGTAGGCGTGGCCTGGGAGCATTTCAAACGAATCATAAACTCCTTGATTTTGATGTTTACTAGGTAATTTATTTTTCTAAGACAGTCGTAGAACAATTATATTATAATAATTATATCATAACTGTTTCTCTTTTCAAGTATGCACTCTCAAAAGGGGTTGGGTTGGAACTGCAAAACATATGATTCTAGCTTCGAATAACTTATTCATATGACTGTACGCATGTAGCCTTTGCATGTATGAGGCAGCATGCCTTATACATGTCAGATTCATTTTGATTGTCATAAAGAAAGTGTCTCTTCTAAAGAAAGCAGTAGAAAAATATTGAATCCAATTTCCTTCCTTGTACATTTCCCATTAGTTGATCAGGCCATCATAATGTCTCCTTTGGACCAGCTCTTGAGACAGCTGAGTACTGAAAGCCCGGAAGAGAGACACCAAAAAAAGCATGAACCAGCAAGGACCCAGACCGTGCAATGAATTTCCTACCAACTGGCAAATACTGGTATTACACGTTATCAAATCCAGAGGACTCTAAAGCATTCAGACAGATCCTAACGACATTAAATCATTTACCCATACATTCAAATGCCAATGGAGGTACGCTACAATGTAGCCAAAAAAGCACCAATGCTGCTTGGCCCTCTGACTACCACCAGCAGGCAAGGCAGGTCTTTAAGGACACAACAAGGACACAACGCTCGAGATGGATGGCGAAGAGGCTAAGCCCCATCGATTACAGGATGACCTCCTACCACCACCACCATACTACTGATTTGGTGTGTTTCCTTTTTAAAGCAGAAGTCTCTACATCTGTCACCAGAGCTTTGCCAGACAGTGTGGGAAGCCATACTCTTCTCAAATGACTTGTAAATGTCCACTTCTACCACATGACTGTGATAAACATAGCAGATTGTTTCCTTTCTTTCTTTTTTTTTTTTTTTTTTTTTTTTTTTTTTGCATAACAAGATAATAATTATCCAGTAAAGAATTTGATGTGTGTGTATCAACAAGCAGGTGAAACATAGTACTTTAGTTCAGGTTACTGCTAAACTGAAACTAAAGTAGCTGACAGGATAAATAGCTGACATTTATCCTGTGAGCTATTAATGATGCTATGAACCAAGATCCTTCAGACAGATCCTAACCTGACCTTCACTTCAGAGAAACCCCGCCCAAACCGCCCCGTTATGTCTTCTGGCCGAGTGATTCGCCGGCTGACTGTTAAGAAACGTGCCCACTGATGTTGCCTGGGTGACTGAGTAGCTCAAGACTGATTGCCAAAGGTGTGCATCTTATTTTTCTCTTCCTGCGTCTATTTAGGGGCCTCAAAATAAGATTTGTTGCATCTCCAGTGTTTTAAAGTGATAATTGGACGCTTTTAAACAGCACCCGTGGTGGATTTTGATCTCGATCACTGACGCTTACACTTCAAGTCCCATGATGCACTCCGGCGGCTCACTTCGGCACAGGCAGCGAGCCAGTCAGCAGCAGCAGGTAAACAAACCCATCTCACAGGGAAACAAAGCGTCTGCGCTGCTTCTGCTTTGTTGCATTCGTAATGATGAAAAGGGTGACATTGGAGTCGGATATGCCTTTCCTTGTCACAGGTTAATTGCGAGTAGAGCCAAAGCGGCATCGTGTTGGAGCAGCGACGTAGCGTCGAGGACCAAAAAACAGCAGTTCGTGTGTTAAACCTGCAGCGGAAGAGGAGAGGCTGGTGTCTTCGCATGATGCATTGCAGCACCTCGGAGAAAATGGGTGATTTTAGCCGCGTCCTCAGACGAGGCTGTCTGATCAGAGATGTCGGCTGGCTTCTTTAGCTACCGTGCAAGACAAGATCCGTGCTGGACTCCAGACGCAGCGTCCCATGTGGTGCAACATGGGCCCCATCATGCAGGAGCGCACGGCTTCCACGACACTGAAGCGCGTCGTTTCCAAGGAGAAGATACGAGTTAAGAATACCGAAAATAGCGGGTCACTTACCAGGTAGGCATTTTCTACACTGAACGGGACTGAACGTTATCTTATGGATTGTATTTTTCCTTAAAGACGTGCCTGATGCTATTTTCTGTTTCACAGCTCAAAGAAATGTAACAAGACCACGAAAGCAATGAGCCAAATGAAAAATGGTCTCCCGGGACCAGATAAGGATAAGGACACAGCAGCCCTACAGAGGGTATGTGACTGGCACCGTTACTAATTAATATGCAATAGGTATTAATATATTATAACAGGTTACTACTGTTATCACTGCCCAGCAGCTGAGATATACACAGCAGTGGGCCAGATTAGACTGTCCAAAAGTTACACCTTTCATTCAGCACAGCATTGGGTAAAAAGTAAGCTCAGACTAGAACTGATTATCTTAACACCTGTTTGACACCCACCTAAGGGTTTCCAACGGGCTTTGCTGAGTTGGTTGTATTAAGTCAGGTCACAGGGCTCTCATTCAAGAAGCCTGCATAAGGCCAGGAACAGGTGGTGTCCCTTCAGCATGAATGACATCCTTATGCAGCCAACAAACGCACACCGGCCGAGTAGTGCATAGTGTAGCCGCGCTGCCTGAATGAATTCACGCTTCCTCATTTTACAATCAGAAAACTTTATATAGGTTTTGAGAGGTTTTTTTGATACAAACATAAGGGCTTCACAATTGCATGTGAAGTGGAAGGAAGATTATAAATATTCTACCAGTTTTGGACATCTAGGGATTGATAGATGTGGTGACTCTTCCTTGTGATATCATTAAAAATCAGCCTGATTCAGTGGAAAGTTCTACCACTGGTTCTTTATTTATTTATACCAATAACCTTTGACCTTAAGCATTTAATTGTGGCTCAGACTGTATGTTTGGGATTGCTTATTCCACGTGTTTGATGTGTTTCCCAAGTGTTTCACACTGAATACACAACTTCTTGTGTATTCAACAATCACTATTTTTAGAGTGCACACATAATTGTTCACATGTCTACAGATTCTCCAACCTGAGCAGCAAATCCTTTTTTTCTCCTCCATGCAAGGAGATTAGTGCTCTCCTTGTCTGGTGTCTCAGTGTAGTGTTGGAATTGAACTGTACTCTTTTCATTTTCTGATAATGGATTGAACAGTACTCTGAGTTATTTGGAGCTTGGCATATTACTTCATAGGAGTGAGAATAATTTTGGGTTGTAATGACTTTTCTGCAGGGTGCTCAGTCTAAAGGTGGTAGGATGAAGTCAGGTGCGTCTCAAAATGCAAGCAAACTCACAAGGTAAGAGATGAAAGCGGCGTGTATAATTTCTAAGTGCGTTCCTTCAGGTACATTAAATCCCTAATTCCTCCAACGACTTCTCCCCCACTCCCTAAATCCATCTGTCTCTTCTCAGCCCTGAAGCAGAAGGAGACTGTAGACCTCAACTTCGCAAGCAGTCATCTACACACAGGAAAGAGGAGAAACGAGAAAATCAGCGACTGTCACCGTGCGGCAACGAGCTCCTCCCAAATCGCCAGGGGATGGGAAAAAGTCGTCGAGCGCTCTCTCTGCCTATTTCTCCAATATCAGGACTACGGATGTCGCCGTCCCACCCGCTAATGCATTCCCCGGCTCCGACCCCAGAAGCACTGCAGCAGCACTACAACAACAAGGAGGACGACTCTGACAGCGCTAGTGATCTGTCAGACTCTGAGCGGCTGCCTGTTTTGCCCTCGCCGTGCACCCCGTGCACCCCGCCCCACCTCAACCTGCGGGCGGAGATCATTAACACTAACGACTTCCTCCCAGATATTCCAGGACCCCATGGGATGGCGGGGGACGAAGATGAGAGTGAGAAACCCGCGTACACATACTCTGATTTCCTGCCTCCGCCCTTCAACTGCTGGAGCCTGAGACAGCTGGCGGTGTTTCTTCACACCGAGGGCCGCGGCGCCCCCCGGCCCAAGCCTGTGGGGTCCTTAGAGAAGTACCTGGAGAGGCTGCTGCACCTGGAGTGGCTTCAAATCCAAACGGTGCAAGCAGAGAGCAGCCGCCCTCCTGGGGGTCGCACAAGACCACAGAGCTTCCCTTCTTCCACGGCCGCGCTGTCGGCCAGACCTCACACCGCGCCATCTTCCCGACTCAACTCCCCCAAAGGGCTGCGGCACGGCTCGCGAGCCTTCCCTTTCACACCTGTTAACAACCCGCCGTCGCCTGCCTCAGCCCAGCAACAGCTCTCCCGCTTTCCAGTGTGTCCGCACTGTCACATGCGATACCCTCTCTGCAACGGAAGCTGCTCTGCCTACGCCTACCAGCGCCACTCGCGGCTCAGCCCATTACTTGAGCGCAAGGCGCGCCCAGGAGCGGCAGCGAAGCGGAGCAGCAGCGAGACCCGAGCCGCCTCCTCTGAAGGTAGGAGCCCTGGAGCACAAGGCGGAGGGGGAGGGGCCCGTACACCGGTGAGCCCCTCAGCTGGGAGGAGTCATCTCAGGCACATGCAGGCTGCGGGTAACGCCCGGAAACAACCGCAGGAAGCCGGCACTAACCAAAAGGGCAGAGGGCAGGTGAGGAAAAGCCGCGTCAGAGCCAACTCCGAGACAGATGTGAAGAAGGAGCCCAGCGGGATCAAAGGTGCAGCCGCCGAGAAACGGGGACATCCCGGAAGCAAGAGAGAGCTCATCGCTTCCAAGAGAGACGAGAGGGACTGTCAGCGGGCCGAGGAGGGAAGTCAGGCCTCTAAAACTGCCACGAAAAGAGCTGCTAAAGAGCCAGCGAGTCTCTCCAAAGCTCCAGCTAGCAGCCACAGCATTCCTAAACAAAATGGCAAAACAAAAAATGTGCACTTTGTTGCTAAGTAACCCCTATAGGCCTGAAGTATATTGCTTTAGTTAGTGGTTACTTGGTAAAAAAATCCTAAACCTATGCTTGCTTTGTGTAAAGTCTGTGTAAAACTAACATGCTCTAATCCTTATACAGCAGGATGCACACAGCCTTTAAACTATAGACATGGTCTGTCATTCATCAACTAGTAGATAACAATAGGATAGTACAGGTGTGTCCAAATACATTTTAATATCCTCAAAAAATTTATTTATTTCACAAATTTAGAAAGTAAAACTTATTTTATTAAGATTAATGACAGATTACATACATTTTCAAACCGTGTTCTTTGCTTCCACATAATTTTCCTTTTGTGTCTTTCCCAGAAGGCAGTCCTTCTGGTGGACTTTCTGCTGGACAATTGTCCAGTCGGTGGGCTTACCCAGGATTATGTTGTCTATGGGCGTCTATTTGAAAATAATTTCCTTAGCTAATATTCAGATTCTGTGAGAAACGGAGTTTTGAGTTTTTATGAGTTGTAAGCCGCAGTCTCTCATCATCATGAGTGTCGCTCATATAAAACTACTGAAATAAATAAACTCTCCAGTGATATTCTAATTTTATTGAGGCATCTGTATGTTTGGCATTTGTTTAAAAAAAAAACGGTAGAATTAAAAGCGTCATGCTGAGCTCTGCTTAGACATGAGGTTCAGTATCAACATAGACACAGCTCTGAATTTTAATGCACCGCACTGTCATCCCTCCGTTCTCTAAATGTTACAATAGAGATATAGGATAAATGAAAACAGATACAAGCATAAATACTGCATAATGATATTTAGTACAAGTCATAGCATTTCATAAAATACTCAAGCAGCTTTGGATGTTTGAATGTATTTTTGTTTTATGTTGCTTTTTTTTAACCATAATTCTTTTGTGACCCCTGTTTTAAACTTTAAACGTCTCTTCAGCAAAAGGAAACACACTGGATCATCTTGTGACTTTGAGATGTACTGTTTTTTCACCACTCTGTTACAGGTTTTTTTTTTTTTTTGTTACAAGGGCTTTGCATTGTCAAAAAAGCTTGAATTGTAGTTTGCATTAACTTAATGTATTTTGCATAGAGCTGAGGTCGTCTCGTCACTGAAGGCGGTGGATTGTTTGCTACGAATGTAAATGCGTATTTTTCCAGAATTTCTATACCATAGCTATATTTATGAGACGTCGTCGTGGTCGACTTTTATTTATTTTTGTCATCTACATGATTACCTTGTGACTAACCTAAAAAAAAAAGAGAGAGAGAGAAAGAGAAAAGAGGAATTGTTTTGTAGAAGAGCTGAATGTAATTTCTCTGGCCTCTGCAGTCATCCCAATTGTTTGAATGGAGCTTTGACACATGATGGCCGCTGGGCTGTAACTGGGTGATGGTGGACAGATCACCTCCACATTCCACTACATACTTAATGTTTGTAGAGCAATGTTAATATTACAGCGCTTTGTCTGTTTTACAGTTTGATTTAAATGGTCAAAGCACTAAAATTAACGTAAACGTGACGTACTATGACTGCACTCACTAAGTATATATTTATGTAAAATGTCAAAGCCATAGTGAAGGGGCCAGGACAGACGAATATTGTTCATGTGTACACTATACACTATGTTGAAAGATTGTGGTATTTTTCTCAGTGTTGGATGCGAGTATTTGTAAGGCATAGAAATAAATGTTTTGGAAGCGAGAAAACATGTCATGCAGTTATTTGTAAAATTTAAATATTTATTCAGTTATTATATTGACATTAACAAAGATCAGTATACAGGGAATTGCAAAAGATGGGGTTGGACATCTTTAACACATGTGGGTCAAACCATTCTATTGTGGTTGCATTTATATTTTGACACAGATAGATTCTTAAGAAAACTATTAGTAATGTATTTTATTTAAGGATTCAGAGTAAAGGGGGATTGAACACAAATGCACATCACACATTTCAGATTTTATTTGTAAAAACAAGACACGACAATCTGTTCCCGTCTTGTTAAAGCAACCTGTTTGTTGCACGTTCAAAATTGGTCTAAGGTTGAAATATTATTTTTGCATGCAGAAAACATTGGGGGAAACTGGGTCGGCGTCCTTTACCAGAAAAAAAAAAAAGTGAAGCCATGTTGAAGATACCGGACACAGACTATTAGGTCTTCCTCTGAAATGGTTTGAAAAGATGGCGAAGCTGCTTTTCTCTGTCATTCAGACACCCTGCAATAAAGAACGGGCAAAACCAGAGGGTCATAATTAATAGAGCGATTCAGACCGTAAAGCACACCCCTAGAAACAGAATGGTAATAATTGATTAGCGAATCACTTTCAAAACCAAAATAATGAGTCATCTTTTTTCCCTTATTAAGATTGCATTAACTTTGCTGCTAAGTTACCCAAGTATGTGTTGGCAGTGAAACATGAACTGCCAAATGTTTGTAGGTAGACATCCTCTCTATAGACAGGCCCATTGTTCCACATGAGATCATAGCCTCCCACTCTTTTCTCCTTGCCAGTCAGCCTAATGAGAAAAAAACAATCCATTAGAGTGCCTAGCATCCCCTGGACAGACTTTATCTTGCATGTCTAAATACATGCCAGTCCATCTTTACCTCTGTAGCATGTTCATTTATACCATACGATTATTCGATCTAACGTGCTTAACAGATAGTGAAAGCCATTATTTTTGAACTCCGCATTTAATGCAAAGACAGGAAGTCCCCCACATGTAGTTTGCTCATGTCAAAATATAATCCTCGTCGTGACGACGCCTTTTACCTTCCCTCCATGTCAACAACATTCAAAGTATCGTCCAAGAGTCTGAACTTCATCTCATAGTCCTCCCGACTGCTGGGGGTGTGTGATGGAGAGGCATTCACCTCAATCAACCACCTGCGAGGAGATGGAAGGTGGCATTCGGAAAACGTACACTTAGCCTTTGGAGCGAGAGTGACGGAAAACCTCAACACAATACCTTCGCATGGCATAAGGCCTGCTGTGGAGCTTCAGCTACATTTAAAATTATAATAGGTAAAGCACTTACGGTTTGAGGTTCTCGTCCAGTAGTATGTCGTAACCGTAGAGCTCGAAGCAGTGTTTGTCGTTTATAATGACCTTTTGGACACTCTGCAGGCTTCGAATAAAGATGTTATCCATCTCTTTGAAGAGGATTTCAATCAACTCTCTACCATGTTTGGCAGTCAGGTATCTCCGAAGCTGTTGCATCTGCCATTTGCATCCCTATTACATATCAAACAGAACAGTGACATACTGTGCCTACAACAGCATATGGTATGATATAAATTTTCAAAATGTCAGACATGTACAACGCCTCGTAAAGTAATTGCACTTTTTATTTAAACATCTTTACGTTTTGATACATTGCAGACTTCAAACTTGGAATTGTGTGATAAATCACAACAATTTAATTTAAAATTGTGGAAACTGAAAATGACTTTTTTTTTCTTCATTTTACAATATTCTAAGGAGCCACGATTGGTTCCTTGGGACTTTTCCTTGAAAATAATGTGCAGTCAGGTTGGATGAAGAGCATCTGGGAAAAGCACTTTTAAAGTCTTGCTGAAGATTGTCAATTAGATTCAGATGTGGAGTTTGAGGAGCCAACTGGAGGCTTACAGATTCAATTGGTGCTGCATGGGAAGCATATGGCACTTGATCCAGGTTTATGGACGCTCACCTCAGCTTCGACAGGAGTTCTCAAAATACATTGCTAAATTCATTTGGGTTTATTTTTAAAGCAGTTTTCACTTGATTGCAGCATGGTTGAATAATTCATCTATGACTGATGTCTGGTTGTCTCAATAGTTTAACTATACAGGTGATTTTAAAAAAACTGTTTTTTTTTTTTTCTTTTTGGATACATACCTCTTCATGATTATAGTGTGGAGCTGTTTTTTGAACAGACACATTAGTGAGGTGCATGTCTGGAATGAACACTAAGGACGACTCAGAAATCTCAGTGGACAGGAGCCTGACAAATGGGATTGTTTCAGTCACACTTGTGCTGTGGATTATTCTTTATACCTTCAAATACTGGCAGGAAAAACAAGAAAGGGATACACTTGTCGTCGATGGTGCTGAGCGAAAAGCGAGTTCCCGAGAAGCGAGCGAAACCATCTCTGTATAACCATGCCTTTAAGGGAACATACTGAAAAACAAAACAATATATATAAATATATTTATACACAATGTGCAGGTAAACAGCAATGTTAACAACTTAAATAAAAATGAATGACTTCTTGCTACATACTGACGTGACCAGGACGTAAACTCTCAAATCAAATTTTCTACCTGTGATAATAAAAAACATGTCAAGTAAGGATTTACAACATATGTAAACATATAATAATAGGATGTCTTATATTGATACTATATTATCTTATGTCAGTATTTCAGTTGATTACCATTAATCAGGTAAGGGTTCTCTATATATCTCTGTGCCACATAGTTTTCCACAGGTGCTGCATCTTTCTGCTCTTCTGAGTGAAAACTTTCCTGTGAAAAACAAGACATATGAGTTCAATTTAGTAACTGAAAGTACTCTAACTTTTTTCATAAAAGGAATAAATGTTACCTTCTTCCAGTCTATAATATCTTTCAGTTTCCTGAACAGGAAAATCCCTTTGCCCTGCGATTTTGCTACCTAAAAAAACACCAGAAAGTTTCAAAGTGAAATAGATTCTTGTCTTTTGGATCCTCCAAACTGAGGATAGTTTGGAGAATCTTTTTTTATTATTATTATTATTTGTATTTTTTGCACTGGGTCTATTTTAGCTCACCGGTTTCATAATCCAGATGCTGCCAGGGTTTCGATTGAACTCCTCTACAAAGAGATGATACTCGCTGGGCAGGACAAAGGTGCAAGGGAAAAAGTCACATTTAGAGGCTTCCTCGCGGCCAACTTCCTTTTCCAGATTCTTCTGGTACCTTTTGAGGTTTTTGACCATAAGATTTTTGCGGGACAGCTGTTTTAAAATACAAAAAAAAAAAAAAAAAAAAAAAAAACACACCAGTTTGTACTTTCTGTTAGAAAAAAAAAAGAAAAGTAAAATGTTTTAGTTTATAATCATAATGCACCAGAATTGAAGATATCTCACCTCGTAATGGTTACGAAAGTGATTTATTTTGACGTGTTCTTCCAGGTATGAGTGGTCAAAATTCTCCCTAAGCCAGCCCACATCACACCAGTTGAAGTCCCACTCTCCATCACTGGAAATGGGAGAAAACAAATCAAAACAAAGAATAAAGAGAAGAAGGATGCTGAGGTCTTTTTGCTTAATGACCTTCCTTACTGCAAAGTTTTTTTCTCTCCCCCAATATGTCCCTGAACTCACTCTTTGACTTCAGCCCAGTTTGGTCTTTGTTTCAGGACATCTTGTATGGTGCTGACTAAGCCGCATCTATAACGTACGCAAATTTTTCCTTCCCTGAGGAGAAGCAGCAACAACATCGCAGTTTCCAGCAGCTAATTTTGTCAGTTCCACATTAGCCAGTTTAGACAAAACACCCACCGTTCCTCACTTTTGCCACTATCATTTGAGGCTTTGCTTCCAGATGTCTGCAAAAGTAAGGAAAGAAAACGTTAAGATTTAACGAAAGCTCTTTTCTTATTTTGTAAAGAAGAACCGGCACTTTCTAACAGTGCTGGGAAAAACGATTTACCATACAAAAAAAAATACTAGGCTAACTGATCTAAAAAATAATAAAGATCATGATCTTAAAAAAAATAAAATAATAAAAAAAAAATAAATAATAATAATAATAGAAAAAGAAAATGACATCTGAGGAAGAAAAAGGGAACTTTTGGTGCTAAACTAAATACATTATAGAAAAAAAACCACACAATTCACATCTTAGTACATTCAAAATATTCTTAGCCAATTTAGGTTGGCTTTTATTGTTGCACCGTCCTTTTACTTGATTGATATTATTTCTCAAGTATCGTTACTCTTACTTGAGTAAAATTTCTGGCTACTTCACTGTCGCTTCGCTGAACACAGAGAAATGCTTAAGGTGACTCTTCTTTCTGAGCGACTAGGAGATGAAGTGAAGTCACAGTAAGCATTAGACATTTTCATTTGAAGAATAGTACCCCGTTCTAACGTGGCGCTAAAAAAAATTGAAAAAAAAAAAAGGTGTCCCTTCTACCCCAATTAATTATTTTGTATTTGTGTCACTTGTTTACCTTGTGCTTCGACATAGACCCGTTCACCACGAAGTAGCAGCAGAAGGCTTCGGAACTTCCTCTTGAGGTATTTGTGTGGAGAAAGCTACATTATCTGAAAGGACGTCAACAAGAGTCGTTGTTATGACTACCGAGGAACCAGCCGGAGAGGGGAGATTGTCCCGAAGCGCTTGCCGTAGTATCCTAGAGAAAATGAGTTTGTTTATTTATATAGCTTGTATTTGTTTGTTTTTTTAATTAATTTATTTATTTGGACGCAGTGGCCTTTACCGGTCTGATTAGCTTTAGACTGTCAAAATGCAATTGAAGATATAATGTGAGGAGAGAATAGAACAATCATCAGTTATGCCTTTAAATTGAATAACTTTCAACAGTTAATTACTATTAAAATGAACTTAAAATGGATGTCATTTATAAATATATTCGAATGAAAGTTGATTTCCAGTTTTTATCGAGCTTTGCTATTTACCACCTGATAACCACACGAGGGCACCAAAACCTCAAATGAGTAATATAGAGTTTTTGGTTCTTTTCTCAACATTAGAATTTTAAACATGAACATATACCCTTTAAAACAATCTAAACTTGTCAAATAATTTATATATCAATATATATGAAATAGTTCATTGCAGAGTCTAGCATTTTTTTTCTTTTCTTTTTTTTAATCTAGGACAACGGTTCTATTGAATAATAGGTGCTGTTCAGTGAGCAAGAACTGTTTAAAAGCAAAAGGTCCTGATTCGAGTCACCTAGTTTGCACTTTGATCTTTCATTCATGCCAAAAGATTAAAATTCTCTCCTCTGCTTATTGAGAAAACACCATTCTCTTCATATTCCCTCTCTAACCTGCTAAAACCAATGGATTTGAACAAATCTATATTTATTTTGTGACTAAGACACTCTGTTTTCCCTCTGTTTAGTACACCTTGCAGATTCTGGTTTTGTTGAGCATTTCGTTTTTCTTTGTAAGACCAGAAAAAGGTGGATTTAGGTGTACTGTTTATTCTGCCTCTGAAGTCTATGCACTGTCCAGCTCATAAAACAGTGTTGATTATTGTTTTTAACATATTGTAGTCGGTAATGTAAAAATATCTTATATCTGGCTTAGATTCTTGTGGAAAGATTAATAATAGGTTAGAACCTCAATCTCAGCTATGCAGTATCAATAAATGATCTATCATATTAGAAGCTAATGAAAAAATAAGGTTTGCCCATAATGAAAATTTATTTCAGTTAAATTAGAATGTGGGTGGTCAGCTACTGCCGTGTCTCAACTGGAAAGCAAAACAAGGCAAACCTCTGAGCCAAAGCTTAGTTTCACAATGTTCTCACAGAGCAGACAAATTACAATACATGTTTTTGTATGTCATTTGGACATGAGAGTTATTCAAGTGAGTTTGGGGAACATACCTTTATCATGCATTGACATATTCAGAATTTATTTTATTGTGAACAACATTGAGGCAAAAGAAGATATGGTAAAAGAAAATGTCCTATTTTAAATTAAAACAGATGATGGGAATATAGTGTCATTAAAATCCTGGACTGGAGCCTCTAATAAAAATGTTGTTATTTTGCAAATGAGCTTCAATGTGTTCAGACACTCTATCTATCTATCTATCTATCTATCTATCTATCTATCTATCTATCTATCTATCTATCTATCTATCTATCTATCTATCTATCTATCTATCTATCTATCTATATCTATCTATCTATCTATCTATATCTATCTATCTATCTATATCTATCATCTATCTATCTATCTATCTATCTATCTATCTATCTATCTATCTATCTACTATCTATCTATCTATCTATCTATCATCTATCTATCTATCTATCTATCTATCTATCTATCTATCTATCTATCTATCTATCTATCTATCTATCTATCTATCTATCTATCTATCTATCTATCTATCTATCTATCTATCTATCTATCTATCTACTATCTATCTATCTATCTATCTATCTATCTATCTATCTATCTATCTATCTATCTATCTATCTATATCTATCTATCTATATCTATCTATCTATCTATCTATCTATCTATCTATCTATCTATCTATCTATCTATCTATCTATCTATCTATCTATCTATCTATCTATCTATCTATCTATCTATCTATCTATCTATCTATCTATCTATCTATCTATCTATCTATCTATCTATCTATCTATCTATCTATCTATCTATCTATCTATCATATTTTGCTATGTTGCTATCTATCATTGTTCTCTTGTATGGCTTGCAGCAAAAAACAGTTTTTTTGTTTGTTTGTTTTTTAAAAAATCTGATTTAAATGTTTTTGTTCATCACAATATTTTCTTTTTACACAATAGTGCAGGTTGACCTTTCTCTTCCAACCACAAACTTGGTGTTTTGAACAGAGCATGTTCAAATAAATAGTTTTTTCCATTTTATAGGTCAGTGACTTTTAAGATCAAAGTTCGCCTTTAGCCATGAGTTTCCATTTATATGACCACAGCAGCTCTGGCTTTCCCATTTTCATGTTCAGCCTTTTATTTGATTTAGAGTGCATTACTTCTTCAGTTTTCAACCAAAAACTTTGGTTCTCAGGCATAACAGTCAGTTGAACCATAGGTGCCTCTCAAAGATCAATCTCTGAGCGCTATTTTTTATATGGAAACAGATTATCTGGGCTTGTTTTAGTGAAAATTTTTGGGTTTGGCATCCCTCCCTCCAGGGAGTTGCTATCTGTCTAGCAGCTGTACATGGTATACATATAATTTTGGCTGACCACTTGTTCTTATGCAACACGAGAAAAATGTAAACGTTATTTTCACCGGTATCTTGGAATAAAGATTGTTTTTGAGGACCAACCCGCAATGGATTTGTCTCTTTCAGACATGCAGCCCGTGTTCTCTGAGGAAATCAAATTGAATTCCAGCTTTATTGTCCAATTTAAATTGTCATATCCAATGCTGAATTTCATTTTGCACAGATTTAATGTTTGCCTCAGTCTGACAGTGCTGGCTTCATCACTGTTGAGGTTTTGCATAAATCTTCACCAATTACTGTGAGGTATCCCACAGGTCATACAGTTTCCAGAAGGTGAAAGTCATCAGTCCTGCAGAACCGTATGCTCCTCAGCAGCTAAACCACAAAGTAGAAAACTTATGGGATTTAGGGTATAAACTGCTATTTGTCTTCAAGTTACACTGCCTGCATTATAGTGCCTATATAGATGTTCTGCTTAGAAATATACTGTTTTGGTAGACGACTAAGCACTGCAAGATTTTGGTTTGAAAATTTTAGGTCAGTAATAGGAGTATGATAAAAAAAAAGAAGACCAAAGTATCCATATTGTTTTAGGTTAGAGAACAGATATTCAGTATTCAGTGGTATAGTGGAGATTTATGAGCAACAAAAATCACCTTTAAGACAAATTTGTCCAGAATTACAATAAAAAATATGCATAATTACAATTTTTTCTTTACTAATAAAATTGTATGCATATCGCCCTTTATTTAGATAACCCTAAATTAATTCCAGTGCAGTCAACTGCCTTCAGAAGTAAACAAATTGGATAATTGAGTAAATATGCCAGTAATTACAGTTATAAATCTAGATGTTCTGTCAAGGTCTCAGATGATTGTTACGGAATATTGGCAAACAAACATTACGTAAACTAGGGATTAAAGTAAACAGATCAAAGATAATGTTTTGAATATGTTTAAAACAGGTTTTGGCTATAAAAAAATATTCTGAACTTTGAATTTCTGAGAGAGCACTGTTCCAACCATAATCTGAAAATGAAGAATATGGCACAACTGTTCAGCTAACAAGACATGGATATTCCCAAACCGATAGTTGAGTGGCTGTGGAGGAGCTGCGTAGATCTAGTGGAAGAATCTTTTAAAAATGAAAGTCAAGTAAGTAGTCACACAGTCCTCAAACAAAACCATTGCACAAAGAAAGGCCAGTTTGCAGTTTGTCAACTGCCATAGAGAAGACACAGCAATCAAATTAGACCAGTGCTGATGTTTTTACCCTATAAAGCTTCACTTGTGGAGGAGGTAAAACATACCACATCCCAGTGGTTACTTCTTTCATGTAGTGAAATCTGGTGGAGGATGTGCAGGGATATTTTTCTCAGCAGGAAAAGAAAAGATACTGGACAGAACTAAGTATCTGTGGTAATCTTTTGTTTTTCACAATTATGTGTTGTTCTTTCAAATAAAATAAGATCAAGTTTGGGGTTGTAACAAGACAAAACGTACACGTCTTGAAAAGACATGGATACATTTATGACAGTCCCTCTTATCACAACCATTCGAGCAGACATTGTGTTAAGAGGTTTATTGTAAATTACTAGATTATTACAGAGACCCATCATTTAAAACTTTTATCCAGTTTACCATCACCAACCAACCTTACAGACAAAATCATGTCAGCTCTACAAGGAAAAAAAATCCAATCTGATCTCCTCTCCACTAAAAGGGGATATTTTATTTCCAGAATAAGTCCAAGATATTTTACATGTTTTTAGACTCAAATATGAGTCCCACCTGTTTATTGCTTCTCTGCTTACTAACTTAGAAGCAACAACACACTCTGGTATTGAAATGAAAATCTCTGGGTGCTGCACACAAATATGTTTTCTAATGAAACATGTGGAAGCCCAGAATAACAGGTCAAAGTGGGATCTGAAATACCTCTGCAATTTAATGCATTCCTTAATGTCTCCTTGTTCTTGCTGAAGTTTATGAATGTTTTCTTCTGCCGAAAGCCACAACAGAAGCAAAGGCACCAAGGCTATTGTCAAACAGAACGTAGCGTATTGTGCGAAAGCAAAGTCTAACTTGTTGAGTTGACGGCCTGATAAAACAAAAAGAATAAAGAACAATGTCAAGCTTAACTCTGTGGATAACATCTGATGTTTAAAGACTGTCATAATGAGCTAAGTTGCAAAATACAATTTAAACTCCTAAATGTGTTGCACAACACAAGGAGGAGGGAGACATTTAATTGAGATACGTTTATTGCTCTCAACCTCATTTTATTGCCTTAATTAGCAATGCCAAAACATGTTAACCGCGGAGATTGTGTTCCTTCTCTGTTTAGCTCTGACTCCCCACTTATGGTAAATAACTAACAATGAACCCACACTGAAAAAAGCAGACTGAATAGACCAGAATGTACAAGGTCTTTCGCAGCATGCACACATCCTGAAACCGCCAAACCACACACAGTCAACTTCCCTGATAGCGCTCTGTCTCCACAACTGGGTTGAGGAGAAAGAAAACAGAATATGGTCTTAATTTATCTGGAATTCTCTGTTTCCCAGCTTGGGGATTGTGCCAGAGGACTTGGGTATGGCACAAAACCTTAGCCTTAGGGAATTTGGAAGGGGACCAGAGGGCAGTTATGAGTCAGACAGATTTGGCTTCAGAGGATGCTTCAGTAGGACAGTTAACGTGTCTATTACTGGGACTAAGGAAGTAAATGGTTTCAGAGGCTGTAGATTATTAAACAAACAACAACAAAAAAAGAGTTTAATTATTTTCAGGAGCTTATACCTTTGGTTCATGTCAGTGTTCTGTTCATGCATTTCTATGTTTGCCCTTGGGTTTTGGTCTATTTCTTTCATCTTCAGGTAATTATTTCCACAAGTGAGACAGTGCCTTCAGACGTAGTTATAAAAAAAAAATCCAAATAACTCTGTTTCCTCTTTGTTATTCTGTTTCAGGCTGTCTGGCAGCTCAATATCTGAGCGTAATAAACACCCAACGGTCCAAGCAACTAAAGGGAAATTGGAGTTGCAGACTGGAGAGAGCAAAGTTTGTTTTAATAACACTGATTTGAGCATGATTTGGAGCAACCTCCACCTAAAAGTCACCCAATCTGTGCTCCAGAAGTGTGACTCATTTCTACTTCCACCACCTGCATCACTGCCTTTCATTAAAAAATATGTTCCTGTTTAATTGCTACATCTTTGGCTCCCATTTGTCACCTCAGAGCGTTTTTACTTTGGTGAGGTCACATCCATCCATCATGGAGTAACACATACGATTTCAGTTACTAGTAGCTATTTTATGTTTCACATGATATTGCAACAACAGCAATATAGCTTTCTTTGGCACACACCGTTCACAGATGAGATTACTCAACTAAAAATAATTGATTTCATAGATAATGTTCAATAAATCATTCAATAAAACATGCAACTTTTTGTAAAGCTTGTCGTAACCCCCCAAAACTATTTAATATATTATTCCATTCCAACTGCAGATTAGGTTTATTGGTAAAATATGCAAAAAAAAAATGTTTTTGCAATAAACAAATTACAAAAGAACAATTTAAATAACTGAACACAAGCAATAACACAAGTGCTTTCTTCAAATACCACACGAAATTATTTGAACTCCTTCCTTGTAAACGTCAGTGGAAGCAAAGCATCACTGGGCAATGCAGTGCTTCTTTGAGGATGTTCTTTTTTAGATAATGTTCTTCTCACCGCAAACACTCCAGGTGTTCAGGAGTTGTAACTCAAACACACCTAATGCAGCTATCATGTCTTTGATTGATTGCCCACACTATGAAACATTCTGTTCAGGTATTCTAATAATTCTAATACTGAATTGGCAATTAAAAGTAGAAGTTAGTCATTAATTTGGATCAAAACCTCATAATTAGTTCATTTTGAATTTTGTTCCTAGTTTGTCCCTGTGTAATTTATTGTAAACACCTGAGCAGTTTTGAGTTTTGCTCATGATCCTGTTTGCAGGAGGTTGAATGTTTTCAGCATAAAGTATGTGATGCCACATTGTTTTTGTTTTATAACAAATAATTGTATTGTTCTGTACTCACTTATCTACTTATTTCTATTATTTGTACCATTTTATTTCAAGTGTTTTTCTTTTTTGGCTATTTATAAAGCATTTATGTCATGTTCTGTTGTTTTCAAGAAAACTTTCTTTCTTCTTTCTTTCTTTCTTTCTTTCTTTTCTTTCTTTCTTTCTTTCTTTCTTTCTTTCTTTTTCTTTCTTTCTTTCTTTCTTTCTTTCTTTCTTTCTTTCTTTCTTTCTTTCTTTCTTTCTTTCTTTCCTTCTTTCTTTGCCAATAGGCTCCAAATAATTGTCGTTTCACTGACTTCTATTTTTAATGCAGTCTTCTGCATTTTGCTTAATGGAAAATGACAATCAATTAATCAAATTAGGTCTTAATATATATGATACAACTTGTGAGACTTCAGTATCGCACGTGCTCGGCAGTCTCCTGTTGCGTAAGGGTGTCGGGAGAGGTGTGGGCGTGGACCTTTGCCTCTCCACAGCCCCACACCTTTGATTTGGGCTTTTTTAGGAGAAGTGACATCGTGGATCATCGCCCCGCTCTTTGCGAACGTCGTTTTATTGAGACGCAGGCACGTTTGCAGCTGATATTAAGACGGGGAAATATTTACTCCCACTTTAATGCGCTTGCTCGGCATTAGATTTATGACTTCATTTCAAAGAGTGGGAAGCCTAAAAAGGCCCCCGCTGTCTGTCCGGACCATGTGAGCGCCGAGGATTTACAGCAAACTTAATGGATATACGTTCTCATCTCACTATGATTCAGTTTTGGAGAGTCTGACGCAGCGAAAATGCTGAGCTTTCACACAAGTATGATGGTTTTCCGAATCCTGGTTCTGATTATTTTGCAAGGTAAGTTTCCATTTATTTATTTTTTTAAATGTATTTAAAATATATTTATACAGTTGTCGCCCTGGGGTTTATTTATTTATTTATTTATTTATTTATTTATTTATTTATTTATTTATTTATTTATTTATTTATTTATTTATTTATTCATTGAACTTATTTAACATATTGTTTCGCGTCCTTTTAATAAAGGCGTTTTGATGCCCCACGTGAAATCCGAGAGCGACCCCAGAAGTGTCCCGGACTCCCAGGTGATGGGCTCCACGGGATCCGAGGCTTCAGAGCCGCCTGAGACCTCAAGGTCCAGACAAAAGCGCTGCACCTGTTATTCCTACACGGACAAAGAGTGCGTCTATTACTGCCACCTGGACATCATCTGGATTAATACACCTGAGTAAGATGGGATTCTCAGAAGAACTGATCTGATCACAATGTGTCTTTTACAAGTCGTTGCATCGTTTTAGACTAACACAATGCAGCTCATCATTTAGGAGAGAAAAAAAAGTGCCTGGCGTCAATTCGTTTTTATAAAGTCTAAAAAAAATTGAGGGCTGCATTTGTATTTATTCCCACCCTCAGTCAGATCTTTGCAAAACCACCATCCACAGAAGCTACAACGCTTTTCGGGCGTCTGCTTGGTGCATCCAGAAACAAAATGTTTTGTTATTTTCCTGTTTTGCAACCTGCAGCAGCGTTGCCATGAGTTGTTTAGCTCTGTTTGCGTTCCCTTCCACTCTGACCTGCTTCCCCTGTCCGTGCTGAGCTGAAGCATCCCCACAGCATGATGCTCCCACCACCGTGTTTCACAAATATACCGCTTTGTGCAGCTCCTCTAGAGTCACCATGTGCCTTTTGGCAGCTGCTTTCCCTGATGTTAGTTTACACACAAACAGATGATGCTGCATGACTTATAAAGCCAGTCTTTTGCATTGGATCTGATTTGAGTGAATCAGGAGTATGCACATCTAATGAGTATGCACATTAGATGTGCATACTCCAGGTTTTAATCTGTAAAAAGAAAACTAAAATGTATTCTTTTCCTCACAGTTATTTTCTATGCATTGTGTGAATAACTATGACATGAAATCCAATAAAACACAATAAAAGTCTGTTATTTTAGCACAAAAAATATGGATAAACCGGCAGATGTTTGAATACGTTTGTGAAGGCGCAGGATAACAGTGCAGCATGTGCGGCATAGTTTCTGCAAGCACCTCTAGACAGGATCCCGCCATATGTCAGTGAGGACAGAGTGAAGGAAATTATCTGCCGATTGGCTTGCGGTGGGTTTGTGCAACTAAGAGAGAGGAATCATTTATGTTTAGGGAACACGCTATTGTCAAGTCACACCCTGTCATATTCCCCCAAGGCGACGCAGTTTTAGTTCATGTGATGACAAGCCCGAAAGAGACATCTCGTCTTTCCCCAGTTTAAATTCACATGCTAAGTCTCTGTAGTATTGTCTAGTAGAGCTTGCACCATGCACCCATTTTTTTACTGGATTAGTATGAACTCAGAACTTCAACTGGGTCCAATAGTTTTAATAATCGTCTTATTGTAATTTGACTTTCAGGAGTCAGAACAAAAGTAATTTTGCTAAAGTTTAATGTTAAGAAAATAAAAGCCTTGCAATACGATTGAAGAGACAGCAGAAGGTGTTTTATGGCACAATCACATTTTGTCAAACTGCAGCCGTTCAATTTTTATTTATAGAGCACAGCGAAGGCGACACAAAGTGCTTCACAGAAAATTAAAAGACAAACCACAAGTAACCATGTAGAAAAAGTACAAAAAAAGTGTAACCATCACAGGTTTGAAGCACTGAGATTGGTATCTCGTGGTAATAATAATCATATGGAATTGATGTCAGAAAGAAGTGCATAATTGTAAAGTGAAGGGACAAGAATGCCTTGTCTGTATTTTACAAACTTTTATGGTTGGAAACTAACCCTTCGCATTAAAATTAAAACATTAACTCACTGTGAAGTATGGTGATGACTTCGTCACGCTGTGGGGATATGTTCTTCATCACAAACAGGGAAGCTGGTCTTAGTTGACGAGAAGCTGGATGGAGCTAAATGTAGAGCAAACCTCAAAAAAATCCTGGTAGAGGTTGAGAAGGACTTGAGAAAGTGGAGGAGGATTCCCTTCAATGACCCAAAATGCAGCCCCACAGGTAGAATGGAATGCTTTAGATGAAAGTACGATCATGTGTTGGCACTGGAGCTCTGATGACCTAGCCTTATAGAGGCTAGGAGATACCAATGCAATGCACATTTAAGTCAGCTCATAACTTTTTTCAAAGTTAGTTTTAAAATGTTGCTGCCAATATTGGTCTTTGGTTTGATGGTGGCATGAATCGTTGCTACCTAGTCATGCTAAATTTAGACTGAAAATAATTTCAGCTTTAATGTTTTTGATAAAGCAACAGTCATTGGTAGGAACATGACAGTGTGATAGTTGTTTTCGGTGGTTGACATTTTACTCTGTTACCGCAAAACAGTCCTATTTCAATCACTAAAAGTAATAAACAGAAGCCGTAAACAGGGGCGGTGACACATGCACGCCAGCATGTCGGGAAACTTAAATATCTCAGGCGTATCTTCCTGCAGCATGTTTTTTTTTTTTTTTTTCTTCTCCATGTTCTGAGGAAAACTGCTCTAAGCATTCAGGCAGTGAGACCACAAATTACAATCAACGTGTTAAAATATAAATTTCAACACTCAGCGTTGACACCTTTATACCACATCCCAAGCAAGAAATCAAGCAACCATCCATATTTTTCTTTTTTTTCTTCTTCCTGGCTTTGGTGCCAAGATTGCCACAGGCTGTCTCAGATAAACAACTAAATTTATTACTTCAAAGCATGTCAGGACAAACAGACATACTTCAAATACCCAATGAAGCAATGAAATGGAAAACAACAAATTTCTTTTGTAGGGAAATCTCTGACTAAACAATACAAAACCAGGATGAGAAAGTCAATCTTTCTTTGATACATGATTATCCAGTCCCTTGTGAAAAGTTTTATAGCCTTTTCAGCTTTTTTTTCATGTTATCATGACTATACCATTCTGAATACACTTGACTTAAACTATTTTGTTGTGGCTCTAACTGTATGCTCTGCGCTGCTATTTTGCTGGACGGTCAAATTTTGTCCTAAGCAGTTTGTAATAGAATAGAATAGAATAGAATAGAATAGAATTCAACTTTATTGTCATTGTACTGTCACATGTACAAGCAATGTCTCCATTGTTGCCGATTTAGCTCCATCTGTTATTCTTTAAGCTATGGCTAACTTCGCAGTACATATTAGAAAAAAAAATGTTCTCAATGACATGCGAACATAGGGTGTGTTTGTTTTCTGCACACACCGCATTTTACATAAAGGTCAAAAGGGTGAATTTCAGTCTTGTCTGAATGCAGCACATTCGTCCAACATGATGTATGACACATGGAACATCAAGCAGGACTTCTTATCGCCACCTTTTCACTTACACAATATTATTAGCTTTCCTGTTCACAGATTCTCCTGCCTAACTGGATGTCTGCAGCTCCTCCATACTTACCATGGACCTTTAAGATATTTATGAGTTGCTCATATACTGAAATTGACACAAAGTTTGAAGGGACTTTCAGAAATCCAGTTGGTTGCAGTTTATTTTTTTTTATCAGAGTAAAGGAGGACAAATCAATACTTGTTTTCAAACCTTAATTTGTTCAAAAGAATTTCACTTTCAGTTCATAAATCTGAAATACTCTGTGTTGGTTTATTAAATTATAATAAAATTCAAAAGGTGAATAAGGTTCAAAATGTGTAGTTAGATTGGCATGACAATGTAGTAAACAAAGCTTCAGTGAAGCTTTAGTGAGTCTACTTTTTAGTCATACTGACAAAGACTTAGCTAAAAATAATTTCCAAATTTAATGTTGTTGTACATGAAAGTGGAGACTCCTTATCTCCCAAACGTGAAACAAAAGGGGGTACGCTGTCTCAAAGCAAGTCCCTCCTCACCACCTTATTCTAGCATTTTCAGAACCATTTGTAGTTTATGTTAAACCATAACTCTGACACACAGCTGCCAATTTAGTCTTTTAGCCTAAGGGCAATCGGTTGCAAACTGGCAGACAAAGGAGGAGCCGAGCACTGCAAAGTGGAAGCAGTGGGAGACATGTCTTACACTGCAGGTAGACACAGACAGTTTGGCATATTCTAGCAAGTAAAGGAGGGAAAGTGATTTATTTTTCAAAGAATCTTTCACTTTTCATGATAAGTGTTGCCACAGCTAGTCCTTTAAGGACATTCACGATCAGGATATGACTCAAAATGAAAATGAGTTTGAGGCTCTTGTTCTATACTAAACATAGCACGTCATTTTGAACTTCAGTCCTTCGCCGCTGAATCCAGGTGTTTGTTTGCACTTTATCTTAGGCGCACTGTGCCTTATGGTATGTCTAACTACAGAGGACCAAAGAGAAGGAGACGTGATGCTGCTGCAGCACCAGCGCCTGAAGGTGGTCGAACTCAGATACGCCGATGTGTCTGTGCTGTGACAGATGCAGACCCCGGGTGTCAACGCTTCTGTCTGTCGAGGTACGCCTAACTCCAGCTTGCAAAACTCTGAAAGGTGATATGTTTGCATTACTAAAGGTAATTAGGAGTAAATATTAGAGTGGTTCCACCAGATACCTAAGATGGACATGAACCACAATAATTATTGTCATGAGTGGAAAGCAGAAAAACACTTTGACTTAAATTCACTTTAATTACACACTGAACGGTGCAGAAATTTCAACTTTAAATTTGAGTGCATTTTTTTTTAAGCACCAAAGCCATATATTACTTCCATAACTAAATGAATGTTTGTCCAAAAATGACAAATAAAACAAATAAAAATGTTTTACCCCTTGGGCTCCAACAAAAACTGTCAGCACTGAAATATTCATTACATATTTGCTATAAGGATACAGTTTTCTATCTGGTTTTGAACATATCTGTAAAAAAATCATAATTTCTTAATTGGTACTTATACTTTATTGACTGAAGATCTTTCAAAATTTCTTTGTCGAAATAAAGTGCAGTGTGCTGTTAAATCTGGTTTGGCCTGAGTTTTTTAGGTCGGATCTAATTTATTGGGTAAGAAGTCGAGCGCATGAGTGAAACCATCTCAATATCCTTATCTTTTCATGATAAACATTCTTGTTAAGTCTTAACAAAGTATCAATGGTAATTTAGTCAACTGATAATCTTGTTTAAATAATTTTTAAACATTTTTTTAATCCCCCAATTTTGCCTGAATTGGACAGCAGTCGCTGTTTCTTCCCATCGTTTTATCTTGCCCAGAATGATGGAAAATCTGCCTTACACCAACAAACTGGAGTCCTAAATTGAGCAGTCCTCCTTTTTCCTTTATTATGTAAAGGGTTTGATTGCATAAGCTTGGTTTTTGCCCCTGCAAAATTAATTTAAAAATTAGCTTGTCCCACTCATAAAAGTGTTTGTTATTTTAACTGGAAGAGTTTGGAACAAATAAAGCATCTCAAGCAAAATATTCATCTTAATTTTATCAAAACGTGACACAAAGCTTAAGATTGATATGAAATTGTATGTTTCAATGTCCTCATTTATTTTATTGCAGAAGAGCTTAAAGCATCACTATTTAAATGAGTAAGTGTCCTGCAGAGCACATGACTGGCAGCATCTGGAATTGATCACAGTGTTGTCTTTAACTGCACCTCTCAAATCGGTAAACTCTATTATGTATGCTTATAAGTATTCAGACATTTTTCCAGAATAAAGCATTATTATGTTTGGGCGTCTTGGTTTCTCATCTTGAGCATATGATTGGCCTTAATCCACAGAGCTCTTACACTCTTGGCAGCGGCCTCAAATTAATATTAAAAAATTCCTCCCGTCTTTGTTGTTGTTGGGTAAACTAAACCAGCCTTGTTATCTCTGCAGAGGAGTGTTTCTCCTAAACAAAGTGGCATAATTACTGGTTTAAAGCCTATGGTTATGCATAAATGTATGTGACTATGTTTCACATAAACCCATATTCACGTTTTCTATGTTTTTGACATAACTACTGTTTAATGCAAGACTAATTTGAGGGAATGTTCCTTTAATAATACTGAAATTTTCTCTTTAAAGCCCACATCAGACTTGACTATCCAGGAGTCTCCACAGAGTCCCCTGCTTTGGATGATGCCACAGCAACCGTCCATCTTCTGCTGTTCCTAGGTCAATGGATCTTTCCACTCCCCTTCATCCACTTCCATTTGACCTCCGTTTGGCTCCTTGACTCCCAGGTACAAACTGTAAAAAAGAACTTCGGAGTTGCATATTGCCAACATTCCTCGGCATCAATACTCTTGGAACAAGTTCCATCAGGCCAACAGGTTTCAAGAAGTCATCTGGAAAATTCGATGCAGACCTCTTGGGGCTATTCTTACTTTTTGCTACCTTTTTGAGAAAACCCAAGGGATTGTTTTTCACTATCAACGCAATAGCAAGTGACCTTGCTTATGTCAAGCTTAACCAGACCAACTTCTGGTTTTGGTTTATTTGCTGTTGACTGTAACTTTCAAACTTAGTTTTGTCTAGACCAACATATAAGCTTATAAAAGTGTATGAGATGGTTTGTTCCACAGATCAGGCCACAAAGCAATAAATGTCCAAAGAAATCCAGGAAACCCAGGGAATAATGGGGTGAGGGCTTGTCATAAAAATAGGGAAACAAAGGCTTGAAGTTGCAGCACAAAAGTACTGGACATACTGTTTTAATTTGATATTTTCCAGATTATTAATCATTGATAGGAAAGGCACTGAAAGCCCAATTTATAAGTACACCTTACTTGTAATGTATCCTTACTCCCCTTCAGAACTGCTTTGATTCTTTCCTGCAAAGATTCCGCAAAATGTGCCTTTTGTCAAGTAACAAGTCTGAGATTATTTCAGATTTTTGACTTAGGTAGGGTGTGCTGTTTAAAATTCGCACAGTTGATACTAAGGAACCCAAATGATGCCAGAAATGTTCCCCATACTATAACGACACCTATACTGGTCAGAACTGTTGATGGTGGATGGACTCATACTTTGCAGATATTTAATCCTAACTCTGACCGTATCATCCTAATGATGCATCAACATTGCTACTTATCTGGTCCTACAAAACAATAACAGTTTTGCAGTTTGTTAAAGTTCAGTGTTGGTAAGCATGGTAACTTCAGTTTTCTGTTCTCTCACTGGAGTGGTTTCTGATGTGGTCTTCTGCACTGTAGTCCATCTACTGCAAGTTTTGAAGACTTTTATATTCAAAAATGGCATTCCTTGGATGTAGCTGTTAATAATTTGGGCAATGAAGATTGACACGAACAGGTAGAGTAGAGCTGCATGAACTGTACTCAACTGTGACTTGAATATAACCATCAGACACTAATTTAACATTTCTTAAACTCTGAGGTGGTTAGCAGGTATGGTATGTTTTTTTATGTGGTAAATGGTAAATGGCCTGTATTTGTATCGTGTTTTATCAAGCCCAGAGGACCCCAAAGCACTTCAAACTACCTTCATTCATTCATTTATTAATAATACCACTTCTGATTTTTAAGTAAGACAGTCCTACATTACATAGAAATGTCCATTGGCATTATGCCTTTGGGTCACTCTGATTATTCTTTGAAAAACATGTCAATAATTTATGCAGCTGCAAGTGAAATCGTTTGTCCTCAAACATTGTCATTGAATCAGAAAAAATGGGCAAGCGTAAGGATTTAACGGTATTGAACATGGTTCAGATTTTCCAAGCATCTCTAAAACTGCAGCTTAGGTGTTTCTGGTCTTTAGTGGTCGGCGTTTCTTAAACTAGTCCAAGAAAGGACAACTGTAGGGTCATGGTCAACCAAGGCTTACCAAGTGAAAGTTGGCCCTTGTGTTCAGACCTAACAGACACAGCCTGCTTTAACTCAAACAGTTGAAATTAATGGTATTTCTGATACAAAAATGTCCAAATACACAATGCGATTTATTACATATGTCATAGCATACCTGCTAACCAGTGGAAACAATGTTTCCTTATAGATATATCTTCTTGTACTAGAGATGGCAACAAGTTTGAGCCAGATTGTCTGGCCTTAAAATTCCAGACAATCTCAATTCAATCAAACATATTGATTGCATTGAGAAGGTCAGACACTTGTCTTCCTTGTCTTTGTCTGTTTATTGTCTTCTTTGAATTGTTGTACTGAATTGAATTTTGTTGTGCTTCTGTACAAAACCAATACAAAGCATTCTGATTCTGATGTTTGGATTGTGCTGGACAAATAAGTCCAAATCATAGAGGTCACATCCTTGGATCTCACAAGACTGAAAGGACCTGCTAAAATGTGTTGGTACTAGATATCACAGGGCACCTCCAGCATTCTTGTGGAGTTCATCCTTCGATGGATTGGGGTATTTTCAGCAGCAAAAGTGCACCAAAATACTAACAGACACATGACCATGATGTTAAGCCTTATGAGTGTTTAGTTTGTCTACAACTTTGGGCATGACATGAAATACAACATCAACACTAATACAGAAATGTTCTATAGTTAATTGGAAGGAGCATCAGCCTTAAAGAAAAATAACAGTGGACTTGTGAATGTTGCATTCTTTAAAACTAAAGACATTGGGATTAAACCCATGTTTACAAAAGAATTCAGAGTTTCAGAATTTCCAGACGCAGTTATTTTATTATTTTGTAAACTATGTATAGCATGTATAATGTGTATGCATAACTTGTATGTACATTTCAGACGGCTGTATTCATACTTAACAAACACAAAACCACGTATACCAGGATAATCCTAATTGAATAATGATCAATGATCGTGATTTGAAGATTTCACTAATTTGTCTAGCCAATTGAACAGTTTTCATTGTTGGAGCAGATTGTGAGTTAAAGGTTGGGGTATTTTGGGGGAAATGAATTATCTTACTCTCTTGTTAAAACATGTTGCTCGAATCTTATTTGTTATTGTTTTCCTGCATCTCATCTTGTAATAAAGAATTTATTTCTTTTTTTGACAGTCTATTCAAAAGCGTTATTTTTGCTGTCATATGTGCACATAGGACATGGGTTTATATTGACCTTCCTTACTCAATGTGGAATAAAAGTGTACAACAACTGTAGCTGTACATGTTCTATTATTTTGCCACATCTTGTGAGAATATTCATTTGCAAAAACATGTACAAATATATTAAGCATTTCTTTTTTTGTGACTAGATTATAAACTGTCTTTATGTATTATTCCAAACAATAAAATATTCAGGTGTGAATATTCAGCAGCACCAGATATTAAAAACAATATATGAAAACAAGATGAATGATATCATCAAAAATAGTATCAATAATAATATACTGTATAATGTAAATACTCTACAGTTATTAGAGATAGGAATATTTAACTCGTGATCTAAGGAATGTGCAAATGAGTTGGATTACTTTTCAAAACATTTACATAATGTGCATGTGTTTGAAGATTTTAAAAATTCCTATATGTATATATTTTTTTTCCCCTACAATTTGCAGCCGCTTGTCATTACTTGGAACCACAGAATAATGCTAAGAAGAAAAATGCATAATACATATTGATAAAACGTCAGATGAGCTTGTGGTCACATTGCGAATAGTAAATTGCCTCATGTCAAAAGCGCTGCAAAGTACTTTAGCTCTCAAACTCAATAGCCTAATTTAATTGCATGTAATTATTTTACTATTAAATTAAGTAAAAGCAGATATTAGCCTCAACATTATCTGTATATGTGCTGAAGGCCAATAATAAATCAATGTAGGCAGGTATTTGTAGAAAAGCTCACAAAAGACATGCTGCAAAAATAAACCGTGGCTGGGATTTCCTCCTATCACCTGTTTATCTTGTAATTTTGAGGCAGGAAAGTATTTTAATCCTGAACTAATTTTGTATAATTTTATTTTATATTCACAAATAATATTGATTTCATGTAACAGAGTTGTTGTAATTAGTTTGAGAAATGCTCTTTTATTTGACCCCCAAAAAAAGTACTTACTAAAGACAAACTTTTTTTTTTTACTCTGTACATTGGCAAATTTCAGTTTTCTTGAGATATAAAGAACTAGACATTTCCAAATTTTGCTGTTTGCCTTTGGAATGTATAGTTTGATTATTTTTGCCTTACAAGCAGCTTT
This sequence comes from Poeciliopsis prolifica, assembly GCF_027474105.1. NCBI lineage: Eukaryota > Metazoa > Chordata > Actinopteri > Cyprinodontiformes > Poeciliidae > Poeciliopsis > Poeciliopsis prolifica. The sequence goes on from NW_026562404.1 coordinate 1,991,826, forward strand.
TCCCTTTCAGATGCATAACATAAGCTGCTGTCAGCCTTTGAAATACTAATACCGTTAAATTTTCCGGAATGTTTCACTATGTCCAGCCTAAATAAGCCTACCCTGGAGCCTCAAGCTAAACCCTCTCCAGTCAGAAAGGTCTCATTCCCACAGCACACCATGGGAAACACCTTTAAGCAGACATCCTGACCATGCAGTGGCAGGTTCAGGGCCTCCACTCTGGCTTAAAGGTTGTTGTTTGAACTCTAGTTTTGTAAATGAATAGATTCTTTGTTTTGCACAGCTAATATTTAATAGCCACTAGCAATTGAAAAGCACTGAAACACTTTCCTGATCACACGAGCATTTTCTCCATGACGTGATATGAATAATCTCCAAATTTGGTGTATTATGTGTCTTACAGGTTGAATTACTCCTTACATTTGTGATGAATTAACAAACTGAGTGCAGTCATTCCACTTTCATTATTTCAATATATGAACATCATAACTGCAATTTAAAGCAAAACACAATTTCACTGCATTGTGTTGGAGATTAGTACCAGTGATACTTTTATGCACAGTCTTGAAATTATTGTTCAGTAACTTTCAAAAAAGTATTTCCACTGAGTAAACCTTGTGGAGAGTGAGTACATTTTGAGTTACACCACAGACTTGAAACCTATGAGTTACAGTCGGTCAGCTCTTATAGGCTTGCAGCAGACTTTGAAGCCAGCAGCCATTATACCAATAAAATTTATACTACTGTAGATGACAGCATTAAGACAAAGGATAAAAATGGATCTTCAGAACTGAGATCCACTAACTTTTCACACCCGAATGGCTTGAGTGTCTGCGATGGACTGGCGACCCCTTCAGGATGTACCACACCTTTTGTCCACCATTGACCGCTGGCCTTTGACCTCGCAACCCTGCAAAGATAAGCGTGCTAATGGATGAATGGATGGTCTAAGTGCATAATAGCCTCTTGTACATTTTGTACCATGCTTGTCTCACCTTATATTGTTTCACAATTTTCCCATACAGTGACAATGCATGCAGGCTAAAAGTCGTACTATTTTAGCCATTCCCGAAATCCTCAATCTTTTGGATTATGACAATATTTTTCTTCCACTGGTGTTGAAAGGAATAATGATCTTGTTATACAGTGTACTGCAGAGGAATGCAGAGGGCTATGATTTTTTTTTCTTTTGGTCACACTTGAACGATAAAGTAAATTCAAAATATTTTTTCAAATGCTGTTTCAATCAGGAAATGCTTTGACTAGAATATGTCTAGGTGTGCTCATGCTCAAATCTAAAGAATAGGCAAGAAAGTAATTGACATTTATCAGTCAGGAACAGGTAACATAGCCACGTCTTAGGCTTCGGGACTCCAGTGAACAGCAGTGAGAGCCACTATCCACAAAACAGAAAACATAGAGCAAACATGGTTGGTCACTTTACCAACCAAAAGTACTCTAAGAGGAAACTTCAGCCAGGAAATCTCAAAAAACCCAGAAAAACATTTATAACAATTAAAGCCTGACTGACATTAGTTAGGAGCAAAGTTCATTTTTTAATAATAAGACAGAGGCTCTGCAAAAAAAAAAAGGCATTTCTCGGAGTAAATGCTATTTTTAGAAAATATTAGAAAATATTCAGAAAATATTTCTTGGTGTTTCCCAAGTCTTCCAAAGCACAACAAGTTCATCTCAAACTAGAAATATTTAGTATTGATTTGGCCTGTTTAAGCCTAGACTTAAACATGACTAAGTTCCTGTGGCATAATTTTGAACATTACACACATTACATTTCTGGTTAAAAACCCTCCAATTGCATTGAAAAGTTATTTACAAGGTTGTAAAATGACTCACTCCACATTGTTAGTAACTAGTAATTTGGCTAGTTACTAGTAAGGCTAGTAACAAGTAAGGCTAGTAACTAGTAAGGCTAGTAACTAGTAAGGCTAGTAACTAGCCTAACTTGTTACTAGTCAGGCTTATGGGGAAATTACTTTTTCACACAGGGCCAGAATGATTTACTCTGCTTAATTTTGTCTGATAATTTACCTTGTTTGATGATATGAAACATCTGACATTTCTAAAACCAGAAAAATGTCTAGTTATGTTTTTGCTTGCTTTGTTTGTTTTACATTGTAGGGTCTGGACAACAGGTAGGACTGGGCTGGTTGAACATTTGCTTTGCGTTCATTTTCAGCCAACGAAAGGGTGATATGGCAGTTCTGGAGGAAACATCACTTGAAATTTATCTCAGTGGAACCTACTGACCAGCGCATAACATTTTTTGGCTAAAACTGCAGATCTTTGACAAACATTTGAGCCAATGCTGTCAACCCAAATTCCTCACAAATTATTTTTAAGCGTTTTATTGTTACCAAACCTTTCTGAGAAACAGTTGCAGTTACACAGGACACTAAATAATATCTGACTTATTAGCAAATACCAAAAAATGACTCTACTTGGCTGCCTTGAATGATGTCTCCATCTGGACATGTTTGCTTTGCCGAGTTTACATTTTAGGTATAGACTGCTACATGATTTACAACTAACCCTAACATATTCTTTTTTTATTTGGAAAAATATATCTAAAGTGAGTTTGATCGTGTTTTCAGAAAGGACTAACTAGTAACTTTAATTTAGAAATGTTGAAATCTTGTACAATAGTAATCACATGTCTCATAATCATTATGAACAATTTAACAATTAAGCCATATTTGTTTAATTTGAACAACATATAGGAATACATGCTTTTGGTTATATCTGGACTGAAAACCTGTCTAACATTTTCAAAAGTGGTTTCCGTCCACAGCTGTTGCAGGCTGATGTCGTATTTTCTCAAAAAGTATTTTTTGCACTTTGTGATAGATGTTGCAGGTGTCTATTAATGTTCCAAGCTGGGTTTTGCAAACATAAAGATGAAGAAAGCAGCCTTGACAAGTGTAATGCAGAAGCAATAAACTGTATGATTTATTGCAGTCTGTCCAACTGAATTATGGCTGATGTAGACGATTAAAAGACCTGCTGAGCTGCTTTTCTGTATCACAATTTTTAAATAGTTTTTGAGTGACAGTTATTTATGTAGTGCTCCACAGGGAGTAGGCACAAAACTCTTTCAGCAACAGATAATACATTAATTGAGTAAACTCCTGAGGTTACTCAGCAATAATCCAAAACAGAATAAAGCAGATGGATATCTGAGCTTTCCAATCAGCAAATTAAATTGATGAAATGAGAAACTGACTAAATTCCATGCCAAAATTGCTTGCAAAATAAAACATAGTTTTGTCTATATAAGTTTATTCTTATATCTGTATGACATAAAAAAAGAAGAAAAAAAAAGAAAAAGATCAACAAGACTTTAATATGATTTTCAGCTAGTCTTTTTTTTTTGAGGCTGTAGAAACTAAGAAAATGCACAAAAGAAAAATCGGAATTATACTAACTTGAAGAAAGAACTACAGAGTTTATATTTCTACAAGTGTAACGTGACAACCAATACTGTAAAACCTCACTTTAAATTTGGACTTCCTCACAGTATAACCGTACCCTGTAAAACATTTTTTTTAGGTTGATATGTAAGTGTTCAAATAACCATTTAATGTAAAGTCATGAGAAAAATATGTGAACCAAATTCTTCTCCATATTCAAGTCCATAAATATGACATCCAAGTGAGCTGTCTCTTCAGAGAACAAGGCACTGGATATAGCATCTGGCTGGCAGACATTGAAACATTTTGCCTGGATTGGTGCATCTGTCTCAATGTATGCCACATCTGATCAATATTTTCAAACCTACTCCTCCACATGAACTTGAGCTTTCCCCAACAAATATTTGGTCATTCTCCAACACAGGTTTCAGGAGTCTGTCAGATGTCTTTATGTGTTGAGATGATTTTGATATGCTTTTTTATTATTATTATTTCTCTCATCTGCCCTATTTTCCTCCTTCTGACTTGAATCCCATTAACCCCAAATTCTTGACATGCCTGGGGAAAAATGTGGCTTTTTAAAACATTGCAAAATCTAAATAAATGCGCACAGCTTTGTATGTAGTTTTGACCCCTTTTTGTTAAAATCATTTAGAAAAAAAGCCTTAAAGGTTCAACTTGTAATTGGCAAAAAAGAAGCATGAAAGACAGAAAAGAAGAAAAAAAGAAAGAAAAAATAAATAAAGAAAGAAAGAGAGAAAGAAATCCATTTTAACTGTGTGAATGATTCTGCAGTTAAAAGGGAATGGGTGCAGAGCTGATCATCTATGGTTGATTATTAGGAAACATGGCCTCACCAAGACAGCTGCCATTTAAAACTATGTGAAGGATTATAAAAATTCTCTAGAAACATAATGTGAAGGAGCAAAATATGATTGTTGTATCTAGCCAGCTGCGTCTGGTGTTTGGAGCAATTGTAAATAAAGGTGAGGTTGTGAAAGAGAAAAAAAGAACAAGTATATGAACAAAGACATTTAATCTATAGGATAGAAACCTCAAAGTCTTATGGTTTGAAAAGTTGAAAATGTCCAACAAAAGGATTGATGGAAAATGGGCAGAAATGGAAGTCAACATTTGCGAGGGAACTGAAAGAAATTGGTCAGAGGAAACAGGATTCATAAAGTCAACTACAAACCAAAGTGTGTTTCTCACAGGAAGATAATTGAATATGCAACACAACGCAGTGACATTTTATTGCTTTCCAGAACAACAGAGTTACTTTGCAGTAACTCTACTGTGAAGTAGAGTTACTTCACTACTTCGCAGTTGGTAGTTACTGCTTGCAAGAAGGTCCTGGGTTTGAATCCCAGCAAGGGGTCCTTCTGCATGGAGTTTAAATGTTCTACCTGTGTATATGTGGCTTCTCCCCAGGTACTCCAGCGAGTCCAAAAGCCTTCCTGTTATGTTAATTGAGCTCTCTAAATTGTCCCTAGGTTTGAGTGTGTACATGTGAGGTTGTTTGTCTTGCCTGTCTCTGTGTTTCTCTGATCTGTCCAGTGTGTATGCCGCCTGTTGCCTAATAACCACCAGCGATCCTGCAAGGGCGAGCCTGTTTGAATAATGGATCGATGGAGAACAGCATTTGTGATTAACCCCTAAAGGTTTGGATTTTGCAGGGTCCCTTGGTCATCTTTCTGAAGAATCATACACCAGAGAATTGAATTGTGCTCAACAAATTTCTCACAATGCAAGAAGTGTATCTGATCTCACCTGAGGGAGAGAGACTAACGTGCAAAAACCGGTTTCATTCAAGCACGGAATGTGAAATGTTCCCATTTCTACTGCTCAACACATTTAAGATCATGCTAATCATCATCATTACAATCATTGTGATAATGTTAAAATCAACATTACCATTGTGGTTTCTACAACATCTGTGCAGAGAGCTTGAAGTAGCTGATTATAGTTTCAAGAAAGAAACAACTTTTGCATTCCTAAAAGCAAGAAGAGACAGTTATCACAACCATAAGATGTAAAACTATTTTTTGCCCTAAGCGTAAGAACTGGTTTTGTACTTACTTTGGATTAAGATATTACTTAGGTTGATGAAATGCTTAACATAGATGTAACTTTATTATTAGCAAAAAAAAAAATGATATTCTGAAAGTCAAAAACGCTTTAAATTCTTAGTAGCTATAAAGAAATAATATATTTAAAGAAAAAAATGACACTATTGTCATTAATTTCACTGACAAACAACTACAGTGAAAGTATGTTTTATAGGTACAATAAAAAGATGAAGATTTGCTCTTTATATATTGAGCTTGTCAGTCAGACCCATACATATGTGCCCAAAGGGAACTCAGAGGTGTTTAAGCCTATCAGGGCATGCTCAAACATCACACCTGATGAAAGAAGATGTCATTATGCATAATGGTTCTCAGCAAAAGTTAATAACGCTCTCGCTTGATTAATGCTCCCTCTCGTCTCCCCAGCGAGCTGTTTGTGTTCCACTTTGCCTCAGCAGAACACAGAGTGGATGAGCGCCATTTTCATTCCACTGCGGTGGAGTTTCACAGAGCGCCTCACAATTTTTGTGGAGGAATGTTAACAGTTATTGTGGAGGAGAGAGTAAAAAAAAAAAAAACTGTTTTTTTCCATCTCCTCTCCAGATGAATGGGAGCCAAGAGCGGTGAGTCTGGTTGCAGGCAATGAGTTCTTACACATGTGACAGTGATGGGAACTCGCTGATTATGCGGTCACGTGCAGATACGATATGCGGTCGAGGAGCAGCATGAAGGATGAAGACAGTTCTGCAGGAGTTATTTATGCTTCGAAAGCTCAGGGTTGATTTAGGGCCTGGGTCCTTAAATATGTGCGCTTTCAGGAGTAAGAATGACATCCTGCAGTGTGGAAGGGCCACCAGCTGGTTTAGAACACCAACAACAAACACACCCACAAGTGAGCGTTTTGTTTTACTGCTGCAAAATGAACTTCACACTCATTTCAAGGCAGTTCAGAAGAACATCTATATTATGTATATTGTCATATTAACTTATTTACACTGGTTAAACAACAAGGTTGACCAAAAATGTTTGTTTACCATTGAGAAACTGTGCAGTTTTGTGTGACATGGCTTAGCCACCATCAGTGTGTGAATGTGTGCATGAATGCGTGAATGACTGAATGTAGTGTGCAGCACATTGGGTCTTCTGAGCTTGATATATAGCTATACAAGTACAAGCCATTGACCATTTTATGATGACTTGATTTCACTGAGGTTCGTCAGAAACATTAAACGTCAATAAAACAAGCATGCAACAGTTACTGTCTGCAGATTTTTATTTTTAATATTTCATAAATGCCTGAATAAGCTTTTTTTTTCTTTTTAAGGGAAAGCTGGTTGTGAGTCTTGTGACTCCATACCTTTTTGATAATTTTATATTGTGATGCATCATTTTTCACCATGATACTTTTAGTCTTGCATAGCCTTTTTTCCATCATTCATTAGCAACTCATTCAGATAGTTGCATACCTCTGTCATTATGATCAGTAATAGTAGAAGTATTAATGTCAGTAAACTTCCAGTTTTTATGATCTTACAATTATTCTGTTTCGAAAGACTTTTCATCATGTATTTTTATTATTATTATTATTTTTACATTACACGTCACCTGAAGTGTCTGCCACCATGACAGTACCAGAAAGCTGGTTGTTTCCTTAACACATTCTTTCTATTTTAAACGTAAAAGTGGAAAATGAAGAATAGCTCAAATATTCTTCAAAGGTTGTTTGTTTTTCTTCCCTTTTATCTTAGGAGTTTTTTTTAATTGGTATTACCTGCAAGCTGTTGCTTTTTAGAGGAATGTCAGAATTGACTTTGAGCTGTTCCTTTTTTCTGCAAGAAAACTTTTTTTATGTGTCTGCTACACCTGTTCTATTTTGAGGTCAGATTTACTTCACGCTTTATGTTGTAGACGAAGCCTGTGTTTAGTTTTACCTCTTTCCTGGCACATCTCACATCTGCATAGTGTTTGATGATTTCCTCTCCTGTCACTCATCTTCAGTTAACTTACTCTTTATATTTTCTTTCATTGGGCTCAAATTTATTATTTTTCCCAGTCTGTCAAAATTTTTGGTTTGGACGTTAGATTCGATGCTCAGTATTTTTAAGTTCAACAGAAAAAAAACCAACAACCTTTTATTTCTTATTTACAACATTTATGTCTTGAACCTGTTTTTCATAGAATATAAAAAAAGCTTCCTTGAAGTGGAGCCATCTCGGGATTAAGTGGTGCTCAGGACGTAGAGGAACACCCTTTTCAGCAACGAAGGTTTGTCATGTCTTTCTGTCAAACTTCAGTGATATGTCTCAGATATCCATGGCAAACTTATTCAAGAATATGGTGATAATACCATGGCATTTTGGGCCAAAGGATTACATTCTCTTTATGTGTTTTGTAGATCCAGAGAAGGCTTAGAACTTATGGTTCCTTGTGAGAGTTGCTATGGGAGTGTGGGACACGATGTTGAGAGAGTCTTGTATGTCCAAAGGAAGAGCTGTGTGTACATTTCTAGGCACAAAGTTGAACCTCCTTTCGATGAGGATGACACATTGTGTATGATCCTGTTTGTGTTCATGGACAGAATTTCAAGGTGCATTTTTGGAATGGAGGGTGTGTGATTTGGGAACCTCAGGGTCTCTCATCTTTGCTTATGGTGGATGATGTGGTTACTGTAGCTTCTCCAAGTGAATCAAAACCTGTTACTGCAAAACACACGAGAACATCTGGCTATCGGTTTGATGTATTCAGGGTTGGAGTAGCAAATATAAACACAGGAAGCAGGTGCTGTGCTCTGAGCAAGTGGAAAACACAGAATTTAATCAAATCATTTGCAGTTTTTCTGACTTCTTTTTCAGACAAAATGATCTAAGCTGCTATGCTGAATGATTTTGAGAAGATGGCCTGGAGGTTGCATTAATGCTTAATGGAAACAATGCTCTGTGGCTGTTCATTAGTTTGTTTACTCTACCGCATCCCAGAATGCAGACGGTGTTTGGCTCAAGCTTGGAGCGTACATGGTAGTTGTGTCAGATTGTGGTCAACTCATGTCATATTCATCCCATAAAGGAACCCCTCAAGAGTTTGTTTGCTTCTGCACCTCCTACAAATGGCATCAGTGTGGTTATACTGATATCTGTGGTCAGATCTACAGAAATGAACTGCAACAAGAGGGTGGGGGGGGGGGGGGGGGGAGAGAAACGAGCCAATGGATAGATCAGACATTTCAAAAACACAAATACCAGGTGAGATTGCCATAAAAACAGAGAATGAAAAGCATGTCGGTGGAAAAGCATCTACAGAGCACTTTTAGGCGCTCTACAGATGCACCTAAAAGTGTATCCACAGCTTTGTTATGCTGTGGGCCTGCTTGTCTTTCAGGGAACCTGGGAACTTTGTAAGAGAGCACAGTGTCATTGAGTCTTTAAAATATCTGGCAATTGTACAGAAACATTTTGCGAGTGCTTTCCAGTATACGGAAAATGTGCAAACACGGTGTTCTATAATTTTTTCAAGGGGACTAACAAAAAATTTTTGTTTTTCCACCTTTTGCTAAACATGCAAATCAAAGGTTGGATATCTCTTTCGACATTAAATTTTATTATTGCAATAGAAGATAAATGAAGTTTAGTGAAATACTGAGGGTGAATAAATGAGGCCCTATTAATTGTTCAAACTCACTGCTACTGATCACATGCTCAGCACTCCAGTTTTTCTTTTGCTTTTACCTTCTTTGATGTAAACAGTCGGGGAGATCCAGATGTGACTCTAATTTGCATGAACAACCTTTCAGAGCCCCACTACAGTTCTTGTGTGTTTCCGGCTTGGCTTCACTGAGTGAAGCTGCAGTGAGAGGAGATGACAGCAGCCAAGAGACTTTGGCAGGCTGTTGCTCTTGAAATGAGGACACATCAGTGTCTCCCACCACGGTCCCTGTCAGACTAGACCCTGGATGAGCTGGAGAAACAAGTGGGCGTAGAGTGTGTGTTGCATGTTTATTTACACAGGTGGAGGAGTCCAGTTGGACAAGATGACACCTGACTTTTCTTTTGCATACACCCACATATGAAGTTCGTTCATTCCTCATCTGAACAAACTGAAACGTTGAATGTAATCTTAAACGTCCTTTGCCGCTATGCTGTGTAATCCTCTTAATGAAAGTTAAAAAACAAAATCACATTTGTGACAAGTAGAACAAAATAAAATGTGCTAAATCCTGTTAAACTTTCTGTGTATTTTATGACATGCCATGAGGGTTTAAGAAAATTTTTTTACTAGAAAAGTGTGGAAGAAGGAAAACACAACTGAATTGTGTTTAGAATATAGCAAATTTGGCCTCAGGGTTGAACGTTTCGCATACATCCAACTGGGACAGCTCTGACAGCAGCGTGTGAAAAAATGTTTTCAAAATGTGGCTGAAACTTGAAAACATATCCTCATTCTCTCAGCGGTAAACTATTCATGGGTGGTTTGACTTTTCTGTGTAGGGAACTGCTTTCATCTTGAGCTGGTCACCTTTTAAAAATATGTTTTTCATTAACAGAAATGTATGGTTGTCCATATAGCCACATGTCAGGCAGGAAGAACATTTTAATATGGGAAACATCCAAGAGGACCAGGCTCGGATCCACAGATCAAGAGGGAGAATATGATAACGAGCCAATTTTATGTGCAGGAAAGAAACTAAAAAAACAACAACAAATGAACGTCAATATTGATGTTGACAGATGCTCTCCATCCAAAACCAAATAGCATTTAATTATTAAAAAAGCTGACATTCTGAAATGTGTGGCCTTACTTTGATTTATTTTTTTGGTTGCAGTTTTAGCGTAGGAATCTTTGTAGCCTTTTTCCTTTATTATACAAATCTCTTAAACTTCAGCTTACATAGAGGCACTTCTAAAAAAAGACCATTGCCCAGCCTTTGGGGTAAAACGCATAGGTTAGGGTTTCCCCCAGTGTACCATAAGCCTGGCGGGCCACCAGGCTTTACTTGTGCCCCCACCAGGCTAAGCATTACTTAATTCTTTAAATCTCTTTAAAATGTTTTCATTTTTTAAGACTTTGTAGTTGGTGTTGGTGAATAAAAAGGTGAATGTGTCTTATTATTATTATTAGGCCCGAGCAGCTAAGCGCTGCGAAGGCCTATTGTTTCTGTACTGTTTCTTATTAGGCCCGAGCAGCTAAGCGCTGCGAAGGCCTATTGTTTTCCTACTGTTTATTATTATTATTATTATTATTATTTTTCTTCCCACCTCTTTGGGGGGCTTTTTGGGGGCCTTATCATATTGGAAACTCACCAAACTTGGCGGAGGCCTTAAGCCTGTTTAAAAATTTTGATTTTTAAGGTCATCACAAAAATCCCACAAGAAATGGCTCAATAGCGCCACCTAGAAATTTTCAAAGGACCCTTTGCTATTCACTTACTTTATCCTAGAGACATGAAATTTGGTACACTTGTAGAGCTCCCCAGGACGCTCAAAATTTACAATTAATGTCATAGTGCAAGTATCACAGGAAGTCGGCCATTTTGGATTGAAGGTCCAATTTTGAGGCCATTTTTGCCGTTTACAGCCTCCGTATTTGATCGAACTCCTCCTAGAGATTTCGATTGATCGGCTTCAAACTCGGTCAGTCTGTTCATAAGGCATGTCCCATCTAAAGTTATCAAAACTGTGAGTTTTTGAGTATGCTGAAGGGGGATTAGCAGGGGTCAAAGTTCACCTACTCGCCATAAAAACATAAACTGCTATATCTCCTACACAGAAACTCACAGAGGAACCAGAGTTACTGTGATTAATCATCATTGGCTGCCCTACAATACCCTATGGTCGAATGATGACATCACTTAGACCACGCCCCCTGAGAACAGGAAGTGTCATGTTTTACTGAGAACGGTCGCTATCTGACCCCTTTGACCTCATCAACATGAAACTGTGCCCAGACACAGAGAACATGTTGGTGTGTTGAGGATTCCAACCCCGACCAGCTTCGATAGAGCAGGTGGGCATGGGGGCGTGGCGAAGTGACCTGTAACGCCATCGCCATACGTTTGGCTCTCAATTCCACATTTTCAGGCCCAGCTGCTCCAAACTCACAAGGATGGTCCCTCATCAACTCCCCTACAGGAATCCATCACAATATTTGGTGGGCGTGGCCTAATTTCTCTATAGCGCCCCCTAGAAAATTTTAAATGATCAGCCCCAAGCCATGCTTTGACCTACAATTACGAAACTTTGTACACATTTGTATCATGTCAGGACTTAAAAGAAAGTCTCTTGGAGCCATGGTCTAAACCCCACAGGAAGTCGGCCATTTTGGATTGAAGTTCAGATTTTGACCCCATTTTTGCCGTTTACAGCCTTCCTATTTGATCGAACTCCTCCTAGAGATTTCGATTGATCGGCTTCAAACTCGGTCAGTCTGCTCATAAGGCATGTCCCATCTAAAGTTATCTAAACGGTGAGTTTTTGAGAATGCTGAAGGGGGGTTAGCAGGGGTCAAAGTTCACCTACTCGCCGTAAAAATAAACTGCTATATCTCCTACACAGAAACTCACAGAGGCACCAAAGTTTCTGGAATTGATCATCATCGGGTGTCCTACAATACCCTATGGTGGAATGATGACATCACTTAGGCCACGCCCCCTGAGAAAAGGAAGTGTCATGTTTTACTCTGAACGGTCGCTATCTGACCCCTTTGACCTCATCAACATGAAACTGTGCACAGACACAGAAGACATGTTGGTGTGTTGAGGATTCCAACCCCGACCAGCTTCGATTGAGCAGCTGGGCGTGGCGGCGTGGCGAAGTGACCTGTAACGCCATCGCCATACGTTTGGCTCTCAATTCCACATTTTTGGGCACAGCTGCTCCAAACTCACAAGGATGGATCTTCATCCACTCCCCGACAGGAATCCATCACAATATTTATAGGGTGTGGCCTAATTTATCTATAGCGCCCCCTAGAAAAATTTAAATGATCAGCCCAAGCCATGCTTTAACCTACAATTACGAAACTTTGTACACGTGTGTACCTTGTCAGGACTTACAAAAAAGTCTCTTGGAGCCATGGTCTAAACCCCAGAGGAAGTGAGCCATTTTAGATTGAAGTTCAGATTTTGATCCCATTTTTGCCGTTTATAAACCATTTCAGTAATTCGCCACTTGGGGTCAGTATTGCTCCACAAATGAAACAGCAGATAAACAGAATGAAGAACAATATCAGTATTTCGCCAGTAGGTGTCAGTGTTCCTCCACCAATGACAAACAGATCCACGGGCGGATGGGCGTGAAAACTTTGTGAGAGCGTTGCCATGAAATTTCTAAAAGGATAGAAATGTCTCAGATAATTTTTGTTGAATTAAATCATGCAGTAAATGTAGCGTTTTCTTACTTCTTACAAACCATTTCAGTAATTCGCCACTCTGAGTAAGTATTACTCCAACAATGAAATAGAGTTCTTTAGAAACACAGCTGAAAATGATGAAAAATGACGAACTGTAATACTTCGTCATGTGCATATGATCGGCTGTAAATGACACGTGGATCATCCGACTGACGCCATATTGGATACGTATGACCTTTGTTGACCTCTAAAGAGAACAACAGCATTGAAATATATTTTGACTCCACTGCGCGTCCTACATTAATCCGCCAGCTATATTTCCTCGCTAACCAATGAATCTGCACCACATTTTTTGCATCGTCAAGGAGCGCATCCGAATGCATCAGTGCGTACCGCCTGGTGGACGGGCGCGGAAACTGCGCAACAACTTCTGTGTTAGCACGTGGCCAGCGTTGATGGAATCTGAGCAACAGCTTCCGCGGTGCGGGCGGAGGAGCTGAAAACTGCGTGAGAGCTTCTGTGGTGGCTGGCGTGAGGCGGCGGTTGCTCGTACCCCGCGGTGGCAATAGGCCGGAGCGGCGCTTGGCTGCGAGGGCCATTCGAGGCTGCTTGCAGCTTTAATTATTATTATTATTATGATTCTCCCTCCAAATGAATTGGCTTTTTGGGGGCTTTATCATATTCAAAAACTCACCAAACTTGGCGGAGGCCTTAAGCCTGTTTCAAATTTACGTATTTTAAAGTCGTCGCAAAAATTCCACAAGAAATGGCTCAATAGCGCCACCTAGAAATTTTCAAAAGACCCTTTGCTATTCACTTACTTCATCGTAGAGACATGAAATTTGGTACACTTGTAGAGCTCCCCAAGATGCTCAAAATTTACAATTAATGTCATAGTGCAAGTATCACAGGAAGTCAGCCATTTTGGATTGAAGGTCAAATTTTCACCCCATTTTTGCCGTTTACAGCCTTCGTATTTGATCGAACTCCTCCTAGGGATTTCGATTGATCGGCTTCAAACTCGGTCAGTCTGTTCATAAGGCATGTCCCATCTAAAGTTATCAAAACGGTGAGTTTTTGAGTATGCTGAAGGGGGGTTAGCAGGGTCAAAGTTCACCTACTCGCCATAAAAAAATAAACTGATATATCTCCTACACAGAAACTCACAGAGGCACCAAAGTTACTGTGATTGATCATCATCGGCTGCCCTACAATACCCTATGGTCGAATGATGACATCACTTAGGCCACGCCCCCTGAGAACAGGAAGTGTAATGTTTTACTGTGAACTGTCGCTATCTGACCCCTTTGACCTCATCAACATGAAACTGTGCCCAGACACAGAAAACATGTTGGTGTATTGAGGATTCCAACCCCGACCAGCTTTGATGGAGCAGGTGGGCGTGGCGGCGTGGCGAAGTGACCTGTAACGCCATCGCCATACGTTTGGCTCTCAATTCCACATTTTTGGGCCCAGCTGCTCCAATTTCACAAAGATGGACCCTCATCTACTCCCCGACAGGAATCCATCACAATATTTGGTGGGTGTGGCCTAATTTCTCTATAGCGCCCCCTAGAACACTTTAAATGATCAGCCCCAAGCCATGCTTTAACCTACAAATACGAAACTTTGTACACGTGTGTACCTTGTCAGGACTTACAAAAAAGTCTCTAGGAGCCATGGTCTAAACCCCACAGGAAGTCTGCCATTTTGGATTGAAGTTTGGATTTTGACCCATTTTTGCCGTTTACAGCCTTCCTATTTGATCGAACTCCTCCTAGGGATTTTCATTGATCGGCTTCAAACTCCGTCAGTCTGTTCATAAGGCATGTCCCATCTAAAGTTATCAAAACGGTGAGTTTTTGAGTATGCTGAAGGGGGTTAGCAGGGGTCAAAGTTCACCTACTCCCCATAAAAAATAAACTGCTATATCTCCTACACAGAAACTCACAGAGGCACCAAAGTTTGAGTGATTGATCATCATCGGGTCTCCCAGAATACCCTATGGTCGAATGATGACATCACTTAGGCCACGCCCCCTGAGAACAGGAAGTGTCATGTTTTACTGTGGACGGTCGCTATCTGACCCCTTTGACCTCATCAACATGAAACTGTGCCCAGACACAGAAGACATGTTGGTGTGTTGAGGATTCCAACCACGACCAGATTCGATGGAGCAGGTGGGCGTGGCGGCGTGGCAAAGTGACCTCTAACGCCATCGCCATACGTTTGGCTCTCAATTACACATTTTAAGGCCCAGCTGCTCCAAACTCACAAGGATGGATCTTCATCCACTCCCCGACAGGAATCCATCACAATATTTGGTGGGCGTGGCCTAATTTCTCTATAGCGCCCCCTAGAAAACTTTAAATGATCAGCCCCAAGCCATGCTTTAACCTACAATTACCAAACGTTGTACACATGTGTACCTTGTCAGGACTTACAAAAAAGTCTCTTGGAGCCATGGTCTAAACCCCACAGGAAGTCGGCCATTTTAGATTGAAGTTCAGATTTTGACCCCATTTTTGCCGTTTACAGCCTCCGTATTTGATCGAACTCCTCCTAGGGATTTTGATTGATCGTCTTCAAACTCGGTCAGTCCGTTAATAAGGCATGTCCCATCTAAAGTTATCAAAACGGTGAGTTTTTGAGAATGCTAAAAGGGGGTTAGCAGGGGTCAAAGTTCACCTACACGCCATAAAAACATAAACTGCTATATTTCCTACACAGAAACTCACAGAGGCACCAAAGTTACTGTGATTGATCATCATCGGGTGTCCTACAATACCCTATGGTCGAATGATGACATCACTTAGGCCACGCCCCCTGAGAAAAGGAAGTGTCATGTTTTACTCTGAACGGTCGCTATCTGACCCCTTTGACCTCATCAACATGAAACTGTGCCCAGACACAGAAGACATGTTGGTGTGTTGAGGATTCCAACCCCGACCAGCTTCGATGGAGCAGCTGGGCGTGGCGGCGTGACGAAGTGACCTGTAACGCCATCGCCATACATTTGGCTCTCAATTCCACATTTTTGGGCGCAGCTGCTCCAAACTCACAAGGATGGATCTTCATCCACTCCCTGACAAGAATCCATCACAATATTTGTAGGGTGTGGCCTAATTTCTCTACAGCGCCCCCTAGAAAATTTTAAATGATCAGCCCCAAGCCATGCTTTAGTCTACAATTACGAAACTTTGTACACGTTTGTACCATGTCAGGACTTACAAAAAAGTCTCTTGGAGCCATGGTCTAAACCCCAGAGGAAGTCGGCCATTTTAGATTGAAGTTCAGATTTTGATCCTATTTTTGGTGTTTATAAACCATGTCAGTAATTCGCCACTTGGGGTCAGTATTGCTCCACAAATGAAACAGCAGATAAACAGGATGAACAACAATATCAGTATTTCGCCAGTAGGTGTCAGTGTTCCTCCACCAATGACAGATCCATGGGCGGATGGGCGCGAAAACTTTGTGAGAGCGTTGCCATGAAATTTCTAAAAGGATAGAAATGTCTCAGATAATTTTTGTTGAATTAAATCATGCAGTAAATGTAGCGTTTTCTGACTTCTTACAAACCATTTCAGTAATTCAGTAAGAATTACTCCAACAATGAAATAGAGTGCTTTAGAAACACAGCTGAAAATGATGAAAAATGACGAACTGTAGTACTTCGCCATGTGCATATGATCGGCTGTAAATTACACGTGGATCTTCCGACTGACGCCAAATTGGATACGTATGACCTTTGTTGACCTCTAAAGAGAACAACAGCATTGAAATATATTTTGGCTCCACTGCGCGTCCTACATTAATCCGCCAGCTATATTTCCTCGCTAAACCAATGAATCTGCACCACATTTTTTGCATCGTCAAGGAGCGCCTACAAACGCATCAGTGCGTACCGCCTGGTGGACGGGCGTGGAAACTGCGCAACAACTTCTGTGTTAGCACGTGGCCAGCGTTGATGGAAACTGAGCAACAGCTTCCGCGGTGCGGGCGCAGGAGCTGATAACTGCGTGAGAGCTTCTGTGGTGGCTGACGTGAGGCGACGGTTGCTAGTACCCCGCGGTGGCAATAGGCCGGAGCGGCGCTTGGCTGCGAGGGCCGTTCGAGGCTGCTTGCAGCTTTAATTATTATTATTATTATTATTATTATTACTATTATTATTGTTCACTCTCATTTTTGTGTCTCATTACACAACAGATCAAACACAGTAGAGATGAAGCGGTGCTCTGTCTAAAATAACAGCAAAAGTGCCACAATGCTTCATGTGAAAGACAGAACTTGCTGCTGTCACATTTTTCACACACGGAGTGCGGTCCAGGGTTTTCTCAGAGACTGTCAGAAGATATGACGAATGATCACTGAACGCAGGTGCAAAGCGAAAGAAGTCCTTTCAGGCATCCAACACGTGCTTGCTGTTGAGAGTGATGCATTTAAGTCTTGCACATTCCCCTCTGCTTTGACTGTCAGTGTGACGGCGGTGTGTGACTGCCACCGTGTGGACAGAAGTCACACAGCTCCACTTGGAACAACTTCGATCTGATGTGAAGTGAATAATCCATGGATGTCTTAAATTATTGGTTTGTAGTCATTAAAGTGTGCAATAATTTATTAGAGTTTTACCACATTCTGTCATATTCTGAATATGAATTCACGCTCTCTATGGCATAAGATTTTATTTTATTTTTTCTGCACATCCAGCTGAAGGAGAGCAAGCGAAGCGTGACAGGAATTGATTTTGCTGTATACATATTTGCATTTCAACAGAACACTTGTGCACGAACGCCAGAAAGGGCATTCATGCACAGAAGGTTCCTGTGAGTCACCGAAGCAATACATCATGCTCCCAGCCTTCATCCATTCAGCCCACAGCTTGCTATATGTAAGCAGCAACATGACAAATCTTCCTGGATCTCTCGAGTTAAAGATGGGCCGACATATGCATATGAATATGGAAGTATTCAGATAATCAGTGGGATTCCATTACATGGCATGCCAAAAAAACACGTAGACGTAAACAAACAACATTGTGCTGCACATTTTGTCACATTCTAACCACAAACATCAGTATATTTTGATAGGATTGTTTTTTTTTATCTCCTAAGTCTGAAGTGAAAGGACTGTGGTTTTTATTTATTTCTATACTTAACATGTGTTATTTATTTATTTATTTATTGGCATTTTCTCTGACTTCTCAGAGAAACATGGCGGTGGCAGCATCATGTCTTTCTGCTCAGGATTTGGACAATACAGGGAGATAAATAAAATGACTGACACATTTTTCAGATATTTGTTTTCAAAAAGTATTTTAAAATACCATATCTTCCTCTATTTAATTGGTTGCACCAGATTTTAGACTTTGACTGGATGGTAGGACAATCCCGAATCTGTTTCTACCCACTTTACATTTACTTTTGCAATGTGACAACTAATCACAATGAATGTTTCATCCATCATCTTAATTATCTTAAGTGAGTAAAATAGATTTTTTTTTTCCCAATTTCAGGAGCAGGGAAGCAAATGGCCAATAAGGATGTGAGTTTTCGGAGCGTCTTTTGCTGTGAAAGCTCGCGTCAGAGAGCTTGACCCAAAAAAACCACAAAAAAAAAACCCGTGAAGGTCTAACGACGCGGCGTGTCACGGCATGTTACGCACGACGTTGGGAGTTCCCCTTTCCTCCAACGTGAAAACGCCCCTCTCCTGTCCTTCCAGCCCTCCTCCTGATTGTTAGCCGTCGCTACCGGCTTGTGCCTGTCTGCTGTCCCAGCCTGCAGCGCTGCATCTCCCCGCGGCAGAGAGAGAGGCAGACAGAGACACACACAGAAAGGGAGAGAGAGAGAGAGAGAGAGACAGAAAGGGAGGAAGGTGCTCTCCGGGGCGGTGGCGGCGGTGTCCTGCAACCTCAATGACCAGAACCTTGACATCCGAACCTGACAGGGCAGGTAAGGCAGCTTTTAATTGCATTGTGAAGGTGCGGGGCATGCCGCACTAAACCGGTTATCGCGAAGTGACACTTCTGCAGAAACGGGTGGAGAAGAGGAGAGATCGCATCTCGCGCCGGTGATGAGCTTTGCTGCTGAAAGGGGCGTTTTGTGTGTGTGTGCGTGTGTGTGCGTGTTTGTGTGTGTGTGTGTGTCTTTCTTAATTCCGTGCAAAGGGATCGCTTTTGTGGCTAGAGGTCCATGGGCGGATGTGGCGGGTGTTACCATGCAGCGTTAACGCGGCCAATATGGTCGGCAGGCTGGTTGTAATAAGCAGCACAGAATGAGCGCATCCTTTATTTCACGCCTATCGGGGCCCAGTAGGAAGCAGGTGCACCTTTATCGTTTTCTGAATCTATAAACGCGTGAAGAGAGAGAGAGAGAGAGAGAAAAAGATCTGCATTTCTCCAGCCCTATTTCTGAGAACGTTTTATGCTTAAGGGATTTGTTGTTGTTTTTCCCCTTTTCCCCCCTCAACCTCTGTGTAGAGCCAAAAGCTAACAGCTGATGCTGAAGATAATGGGCTAATTGAAGAGGGGCTGTTTTGGTGCGGGCGTGGCACAGGGGCCATGCATGGGCCCCTCGGACTCCTCAGAGTGTCAACTGCTGCCGTCTGAAAAAGGTGGTCATTTTTTTTTTTTTTTTTTAGAAAGCCTCTTAAACTTGCGGAGTTAGTTTTTTTAAAGAACCTGCTGGTGCGTGTGTGCCGGAGCGGAAAAGAACCGAGGCGAGCTGACCATGCATAATCCAATTTATCAGATCGCTTTTCAGGGAAAACCAGAAGACAATGACGATGACAAATTAGCTGCTTAATAAGCCTGAGCAAGTGAGGGCTCCACTTTAATCTAATCAAAGTGGGTTTTTAAGAGTAGGCACGTTGGCAAAATGTAACAACAAAAAAAAAAGTTGAAGATTTACATAAGGGACTTTGACTAAACCAAGAAATTCAGGGTTGAAATTTAGCCCACAAGTTGAAATCAGTTAAATGATCAATATTTTTTCATGGGTGGTTGTTATGGTAATAACATCGTGCATATGGTGTAGTAATTAAAATGAATCTAGAGCAATCTTTTTTTTCTCTCGGTGCAATCAATAATCAACCCTTTGTTGATTATTATTATTTTTCCATGAACTTCATTTAAGATTTGAGTAAAAGTTTTGGAAAAATTACTTGTGGATCTCTGACGTAAGAAAAAACCCCAACACGATCTAAAACCTTTAATAGTTTACTTTGTATTAAAAAACGTTTGGGGATAATTATCAAAATGTTCTTCATAAACTTTTAAATATGCTTGACCTAAAATGACAAAAAGGCTCCATGTAATAAAGATGCTCCGAAGCTTAAGCAAGGTTTAATGAATTATCAAACTTTTTTGTTTGTGTGTGTGGTTAAAACAGAGGTCACTTGTAACAGTATGCTGTCACAAAGTCCTGTTTGTAACTGTATAATATAATTCTTTCATTTGACACATCATTCTGCTTTCCTCTTCAAAGAAAACAAATATGTTTAAACCCTTAATTTATAAAGTTATTTCTGGTTTTTGATGGAAATCTTGACCAAACGTCAACAGGAAAAGGTTGTTCTCACTGAGCTGATTTGGTTTGGTGAATAAGAGCAAACATTTTCTGCTACATTTTAGGAGAATAAATTACAGTTTTGTCAAAACTTAAGAGAAAGGATGGAAAAAAGATAAGCTGGTTATAGTTCCAGCTTAACATTATAAATTCTTTAAGGCTCCAATAGAGAATCAAAATCTGTTTTTAGGAGGCAGTACTAGTCAAGTGGCAGACACAAGTTGAGATGGTAACATAACCAATCATTAAATATATCTCTCATGTACCAAGTATTGTATTATCAGTTTTATGACATGTGAATAATTATCATTCGCTTAACAGATAATACTTTAAGCTGCATTTTCGAAAGGTACGGCAACAAAGCATGTTTCATTAAATAACGTGAAGTAGCAGAGCACGTTCGGTTTGGGCATCCAGCAGTTTGTGTTTCCACATTTACTGCACAAACAAGTGGACTTGTCGGTTCTCATCACTGATGCCCCCTTTTGTTCATTCTCCTCTAAGGCAAACAGACTGCAAGCCCTCGAGTATCTGGCTCCTTTGCAGCCTCACCACAGGCCACACTATCTCCCAGACTCCCGAGTTTGTTGAGGCAGTCAGAAAAAAGGAGAAGGAGATCAAGGGCGGGAGGCGGAGGGGTGGGGGGGGGGGGGCAAATTAGATCTGAAATCCATCCATCTGTCCATCTATGCCTCTGAACTCTCTGTGCATCCTCCCATCTCATTTTTCCTTTCACCTGCTCCACTTTTAACCTCTCCGATGTTCATTATGGAGGTGCAGACAGAGTGGTGCTCCTTTCTCAGAACCCTTTGCTAGTTTAGATGAAAAAGCACTGTGTCTTTTAACGGCATGCATTCTTTGAACTACTTGGTCAAACTTAGTCAGATAATTATATGGTAGATGTACGCAGGCAGTGATGCGCTTCAATTTTCCAGGCAAGGGTAGAGTGCAATCGACATTCCAGCCAATATATTCTCAGAAGGCAGCTTTGTTTTGCATAATAATTCAGCGACCATGCTTGTTTAAGGTAAGGCAACCTTAATACAGTTCCCCCCTCAAGGCCTTTGAGGAGGCATTTTATGATTGATTTGTAATACCTTGTTGAAGCAGAGAGCCTATCTGGAGCTCTCCACTGGATAAACTCAAATTACTTTCAAATCAGAGGAGCTTTCAAAGGCATATCAAAGATAACAGCATGTAATAAACTGTCAGTTGTGCATTATGATGCACAAATTATCATGCCCAAGTTATGAACGGCAACATGGGGTTGACACAGGAATGTTTATACGGCCAATCACATGCTATCACAAAGATGAGACACTCAGTTTTTAACACCTGCAGTAATGGATTTTATTTTATTTTTTTCTGAAGAATATCAACGTGATTGCTGATACCCATCATAGTGAATGGAAGTAAAAGTAATAGCTTTCAGTGCGTATGAGAGGATAGGAGTTGACTGCGTTGCATAAAAACTGTGTTTCTAAAATTGGTGTTGCTGGATTCACATTTTTAGAGAAAAGTAAAGTTGATTTTGTAAGATTAGATGTTTTATTTTCAGATGCCGCAATGCTAAATGATCTGTCTTTAAAATTCTTTAAGATAACAAAAAAATAAGTCTTTATTAAGCTCCTACTTGTGGAAAATTCTGCTGGCAGTTGTGAAAAAAATAAGTGAAAAAAAAAATATTTGGAACTAGGTAGATTTCTCAGGTAATCGTTGCACATTGATCTGGGTTCGTTCGGACTCTGATGCCTTCTTACATACTTCAGAAAGTATAATTCCACTCCCATCGGCAGCCACATTATCAATAAACACCAATGACCCAGTTCCACTGGCAGCATGCCCACTGCATCCCACTGCTCCCTGTTTAACAGATAAGGTGAACCTTAGCTGATGGATTCTGCAGAGTCCTTTTCCTTTCCATCCTCTTCTGTCCTAAATGCTCTGATACAAGTCAGTGACGGGTTCCTCTCTTCAAAGAATCTTGTTTCACATCTGAGAAACAAGTCTAGATATCTTCAAACAAAATCTTATGTTTCCTTTGTATAAAAACCACTTACAGTAAGAATGCCTTTAACTTATCCAGTTGTTGTGGAGGGAACTTTTTCATAATGGGATAATTTTCCTTTCAGCTTTTTGAAGCTTCAAAAGCGCAATAATCATCATCACAGGAACGATCCCGTTCAGCAAGCCTGTCAAAGTCTCTACATCATGTTCAAACCTGCACGAAGATAACCGGACCCCAAATCTACGAGACACTGCTTCAGATCTGACTGGATTTTTAAAGCGCAGATGGAAATATTTTTATTTGGATGGAATTTTGTTTTTCACTCCACAAACATTTGGAAAGAATATTGATTTGATTGTTTTTCATGTAAGCAATGAAGTTAAGATACTTAAAGCTTTAAAATTGTATTTCAAAGAATCAGCCATTGCTGAGTCAAATGATTGGATTACCTTCGAGTTTGCCATCAAATAACACTTCTTAATTTTTCCATTTTTTTTGTTGTATTGTACAGGAAAAGCAGATATCTGCCTCTATAACAGATCATGTGTCATTTTGTTCCATTTTCACATAAATTTGCTCTTCTCTGACCAAAGCAAGGACTGAATGCAAATGTATGTCAAATTTCTTAGATTTCATGTCTTAACGACAGAATATTTGAAGCAATTTTTGTTAATCTATTCATAGTTTACTGTTACAAAATGCAACCAGAGTTAAAATCTAAAGTTTTTCTCCTGGGTCCCTGAGTTTGTGGTGCTTCATGTTTTAAAATTACCAAACATTATTATTTTTTCTAAACCTGAGAGAGAGTATTTTTAACATCCATCAACACATTATTTAAGTATTGGTAGAATTTCCTTTTAAACTGTATGTCTATTTAATTGTTATTATTTTTGGATATTCTCCCTCTAGTTTCTTACAATAGTTTGCTGGAATTTTTGTCCCATTTCCCAAGACGAAACTGGTGTAACAGGTCAGGTTTGCACGTTGCTTTGCTCACGCTCTCGGAGCTTTGTGTTGACTGCTCCGCAAGATTTACTTTCTTGCTCTTAAGCAACTTTAGTGACTGTTAACTCACACTCTCGTTGGACAACCTGTTTGCATCACAACTTTAACTTCTTCACTGATTATTTAATTTCCTGATCTAACGGCTTTCAAATTCAAAATCTCAAATTACCAAAAATGCTCTGAATTAACCCATTAGTTTCCAACAAAGGAACATTATTTAAACTTTTTTTCAAATATGTTTAAAGGCATAGTAATCTCAATTCATACAAATTAAGGTGAAAACAAAAAAAAAGTGCAAAAATTCTTTCTTCCATCATCTAGGCTTTTATAAAACTGAAATAATTTGGGTAATCCTGACTGAAATCAGGGGAAATAATATTTAAAAAATAATGGCATGATTATTATAAGTGGCAGCCGCTTCATATTTAGTGAATTTAGTTTAAACAGATGTATTGTTCATCTCATTTTACATAGAAAATTCTTTTATAATATGAAACTGTTTTGAGGCAAAGATACTATGTAAACAAGTCTCAAATCTCAAGGATTGAATTCATTTTCATGTCTCTAACTTACCTTGGAAAAAAGGCAGACATGTTTATCAACCTATTTATTGTGGAGTCTGACTAGATTCGCTTTCTGCTATGAGACTGAAGGAGTGGTTGTCTGCTTCAACCTAAGTCTTGTTAGTTATGATGATGTTGTAAATGAAACGGCTAATTATACACAACCAATTCCAATGTATCCTTTTGTTTTAATTGGTTTGTAGCCATTTTTTTATTCTAACTGATCCTTGAACAGCATCTGTTTACTCTAAACACTGTCAGACATATTGTTCGGTTGTTTCAAAAATGTTTTATCTATTCAAAATTACAATCTTTTATAATATCTTTTGGTCATCTTCATACCAGCACCACTGTCTCCACCTTGTCACATCTGTGTGCCGATCTCTGCATGAACTGTCACATCCTTCAGCACGGTGCCGTGTGATGGTTCACCTCTTTCTCCCTCTTTCACACATGTGTATGTGTCAGCCCGCCAAATAAATCCCCACAGGCTCTTCTCTCTAACTCTCTTGTTATTTTCTTTATCTTATTTTGATATGCTTGACAGACGATGTTAGGCTGGAGTTCCCATGGCAACTGCATATTAAACAGGCTCGTCTCATGTCTTTGTGTTAAGTATTGTTGGTGGCGTCACTCCCGACTTTGGTCAGAAAAGGAGGGTGGGTGGGGCGGGGGGCATGCTGCCAGCACAGCATGGCGCCTGTCATTTTCCTGTCACTGGTTTAGAGTGAAGCTTTTCTTCCCATTTGACTTTGAAAGTGAAGGTTGCTAATAAAACACTGAAGTGTAAGAAGGAGCTGTTTTACTGCGAGTATGCAGGAAACGCCTCTTTTGTCCTCAGTTAAAGGATGCTCATGAATATTATACATTTTTAATGATTTCCTTCAATCACAAATTGCTGACTTGTTCTATCAGTTGGTAATGTTTCTAATAAACAAGCACTTAATGTCTGCACACTCACATTATCATTTTATCCACTGTAAAATTGCTTGGTAAGATTTCTGATACCTTTTTTAACCACCAGATGAGATCTGATGACGGCTTGAAACGTAAAATGGTGCAATATTTCGGGGCCATTTTGGATCACCAACAAGTTTTCTGTTGTCAGAAATATAACCTCCATTATGTACGGTTATGATAATTTAAACACTTAATATTTAATAATTTTGTGAATAGTAATGTTCAAAATTGGAATAAATGGTGAATAAGTACCTCTCCAGTTTGAAATTGGCTTTATATAAAAGTATTAATGCATTTGATCAAATAAATTGTGGTAACTTAAAGCAACAGTCTTCGGAGTTGAATTTCACTTTCTTTGCGGGGACTCACAAATACATTTTTGTAATTTCTGTACTTGTAATTGATGAATGCAGACTTGAATTATTTCAGCAAATGGCAATTGTTGTCCCCTGTTACATTAGTGCATACAAATTACTGACTGTCGTGATAACTTTGTGCACAGTAATCTTGGATTCTCTAAAATGTTTTACAACATTGCACGGAGTTAATGGCAGCTTCCAACTTCGTATCTTTTTGATTAATGCTTTCATTGACCAAGAATTTGCTGCAGCTCAGGCAGAGATGCTCGTAGTTTGCAGTGAAAAGGTGTGTTTGATTTATTACTCATGGAAATTTGAGGACAAAGAAAAACAAGCATTGATTTCCTGATGACCAGTCGCCTTTTCTTTTTCAGTTCAGTTTTGTTTTCTTCCTCTCTTCTTAATCAACAGCCAGCTAGCTAGCGCCCATGAAGAAGATGTGACAAAAAATGTATATTTGAGTGAGGTGACCCATAATAGGGTGAACATAAGTTTGCATGTGCCAATGAGGTCTTAGCAGTGAGAGCACTAGTTTGTGGAGACCATAAGCAGTTGCAAGTCATTTCTTGTCTTATCCATTTTGCGAGTCCATGTTTCCCCGATCTTGTTACATGTCCCAACACCATTTATTTTATGAAATGGATGCAAGAATTACTTTGTGAGACAGTGCTGAAGATGTTTGCTCTTTCACTTATGAGCTCATTAACATTTTGGATATTAGTCTCATAAATCAAATCATGCGTTCTGACAGCTCATTTTTTAAGGGATTTCACTGTCTGATTTGTTTTAATCAGATTAGCTCAACTTTACAGTGACCCACCTCAAACTTCCTGCTCTAGCGCTTTTAATGTGCACAATTTCCCCACCTTCTTTTGCTCCAGGTGGTAATGAAGCAGATAATGCTAAGTCCAGTCATCACTCAAACTGTCGTCTCGTTTGCGATTATAAAAGGACTACAAAGTATTCAAAATGCTGAAATATAATGACCAATGCTGAATATTTTTTGCATTCAGCATTTTACAGGTAGCTAGTCTGAGTAAAATCAGCCTAGCTACCTGGAACTTTCCCTGGAAGGTTGAAGCCTCATTGATTTCCATGTCATACAATTTATCTTGTTTACGGTAATTTAAGAGTTAGTTGTACTACTCGGTCCCCTTCGAAAACTGCTGAGGGCCACAGGTTTAATGAATGTTTGTATTTGGTTTATCTTGAACAAGGACATCTCTACAGTCATATTACCCCACCCCTCCCTACCAGAGTTCATCTGGGTTCACTGAGCTGTCAGGATTGATGAACTGGATGCTTAGAACATAAGCAAGAGAAGCTGATTATAAAACAGAGATGTGAAAGTCAGAGATTACATGAGGAGAAATTTTCAGTAATTAGTTCATATAATAGGCGACTTATATTGTGGTAGTAATTTAGTTGATACTATGTTTATGATATTTACCTATATCATTAGATATAGATGAGTATCTGCTATAAAAACACTCTTCTGATGAGTTTTTTTTATAGCAAATACTCATCCTTACTTATTCAGACAGGAGCTTTGATCTAAATGTGGTAATCTGAATCAGTCAGCTGCATCCAGTCGGTTGGATATGCAGATGAGAGATCTAAATTTAATAAAATGAATATGGGATATTTTAGGATCTCTGCTGGCTTACTGTTTTTGATCTTTGATAAAATCCTGCATTGTTTAAAATGCAGCACAGTTGAACAAATGAAGTTTTCAGAACAATTTGGGAATCGAAATGTTTTTCAAACGGTTGTTCTGTGACAACGGTAGAATAGGCTGTCGACTTGCGTCTGCAGACGCCACTTGCCTCTCACACGTGCGCAACAGTCTTATTTTCCTTCACCAATCAACTGTGCAAGGAGACAAACACTTTAGTTTAGCAACACATGCACTGTTTCCTGACAGCACTCTGTGTTAAGAGAGGTGAGAAATATCTACAAGCTGTTATATACATGTGGTACTCGTGCTCTGCTGTGACATATTTTTTGAAATGCTGCATTTGACAAATTTCTCCCACCATTTCACTGATGAAGGATGGGCCTGTGGGCAAGTGACGGCTGCCTGTAGACACATCAATTTTGGGGGGCCTCCTAACTGACAGAGTCTTTGTTTGAGAAATGACATGAAGACAAATGTGCTCAGGCAAGCCTCTAGTAAATGATGCATCATTGACATTATTTTGCCCCAGATGATCAGCCATCATGTGTTTTACTATCTGGCAGTATATCTAACCTGGCCTGTTGCAGACAATGACGGTTTTGTTGCACCATATTGGGCGCAGTCTGTTTCTTTATGTTCGTGGAGACTCCTGCAGTTGGAAGCCATTTTTTTTTTTTTGAGTGAGTGGTTAACAGACTTTACAGATGATTATAGACAGCAGCTGTTACAGAAAATGATTAATGTGTAAATTTACAAGAGAAGCCATATTTCCTTTTTTGACGTTCCTAAATATTTCAGATCAAACAAATTTTAATATCAGACCAAGGTGACCTGAGTTAAAACCTGTTTTTAAATAATGATTTCATGTATTGTGGGGCAAACGCTAGATAAACAGACTTGACTATTTGAGAAAGTATTCAGAACTAAACCTAGGAGGGTGTCAATACTTTACTGTACTGAGGGCTGCACAAGGTGCATCTGTAGTGGTAATACATAGGCTTGGCAAAAATAAAAAATGAAATAAATGTGACTGATCAAAAAACAAATCTAATATTTATAGGCATAGGGCTAATTGTAGCCCTGTGCAGTAGTTAGGCCTGGTTGCATGGTGCTAAATCACAGGAAGCAGAAATAATTGATGTGAAGAGACGATTTCCTTGACTGTAAAAGACACTGTACCGATGTGAAACGAGGTGGGAAAAAAGCTTTAAAGTATACACCAGTGTGGGACCATCTGTGCACTCCTATACAGAGAGAGTCAACACAGGAGGAGGGGGAAGTGACTCATGCTTACTCCCATCCAGAGTGACTTATGGGATGTATATCCTTGCATATAAGCAGATATTTACTCTAAACATGGCCAGGAGCTACAGATTATGCAGATATTTTGCTTGAGTTATTCAAGAGAGAGCACCGTTTTGATTTGTTGGCATCTGTGATAAAGATGTAGATTGGCTCAATATAAATCAGTGTTGTTGTTTTTTTATTTATTTTTTATTATTTTGCAGTTCCATAATATAACAGGGAAAAAAAAATAATGTGAGCATATTTATTCTGTGGAGTGAAATTATAATGCTTTGAAATATGTTAGCCATTTTCTCAAAACACCAACATTCAGTGCAAAACATGAAAACCCAAGTCCATCTGATTCAAGGCTGGACACATTATGCATTCACGGGTGCATTGCACATACTTTGGTTGTAATGATTTGATTATTTGATCTACTTATCCGCTGTATTCTAATGGTCGTGTGGTCTGTACCTGCAACTAGGAGCCTAAATTTGTTGAGTTGCTGCTGTGTGATTAGATGATTTGCATGTACCTAATAAAGTGGCCAAGACTATTAACTGGTGCATTGCCTTCTAATGATGGTTAAAAATCAGCTTCACAGAAAACATTGAAAAACCGAAACAGTTGGAGTGCTCTGTTCATTTATCCTATCTTTGTTAGAATCCTATCATCTGAAAATTTTAGCTTAGCTTTTCTAGCTTGGCCAGTGTCTGTCTGAGGAGAATTTCTTAATTTTCTCAAAAGCCTAATAAAACGAACAGGAGCCACAAAAGCTGGAAGGCGTGAGGTTCAATGTCCGCTCATTGTCTCAATGGGTCAAACTGTAATGTTTACAGTCTGTTAGCTTTGACTGGGTAAGGCACTGCTGTCATTAACCTTTTTGTAAACTAGGCTAGGTTCTGCTCTTGCTGCTTAATTTATTCATGTTTAACTCTTTCCCATGCTAGATTGATGTTTTTTTTAAAAGTCTTTTTAACACCTCACAAATCACAGATCTCTGATTTAGAACTGTCATCAAAAATGAAAACCCAGCTAATTTAGCAGTAGAAGACCTTTTTAACGGGAACCCGATTGTTGCCAGGGTTTTGAGTTTCGGCACCTCACACGTCTCAGACTCCATTAACTCTCACACAGACGATTAATTGCGCAGAGACCAGAACTGACCTGCGGTGACTGACTCATAAAGGGGCCCCAAAATAAAATAATTAATTAACTTTGCAGTTGCGACACGTGTGAAACGAGAGCTCTGAAGTCATGACGGTTTTACTCGAGTCTCGTTGAGATTCACAGGCGCATTGTTCTGGCAGCTGCTCCATTGAGGTTGACAATGAAAGCTTGTCTTACAGTGAAAATATCTATACCACTTGTAAAGAGTTCAGAGTTGAGATCGAAGATAAGTGTCACGATTAAACAATGGACTTGAAATTTACACTCATTGCCTCTGCCACTCACCACATTTTTGCCATTTTATATTCAGTGCTTTGCATAAATAATTTTTTTAAGTTTTTTTATTGATATGTGGTGAATCGGCACAACATTGAATGCAACCAATTGGCTACAAAAACCATTTAATTGGTAAACTGCGCGTTTCAATCCCTTCAGAATTTAGATTTTTCTCTGGCTTTTTTTAAATGGGTGATGGGTAACTGACACAACACCTTGAAGAGACCATTACCACTGTCAAACATGGGGGTGGCAGTATCATGCTGTGATAATGCTTTACCTTAGCAGGACTGAGAAGCCCTCGTCAGTGTCAAAAACGATGGACTGAGGTAAATGCAGGGCAAAGTGGACCATTTGACGCTCTGGGCTGGAGCTTCGAAAACAATGACCCGAAACATTGAGTCAGAGCAACAATGGAAGGGTTTAGATGAAAGCATAGTCAAGTTAGAATGAACCAGTTAAAGTCCAGACTCGGATCTAAGTGAGAATCATTTGAGGGACTTGGAAAATATGTTCACAGACTGTTGACCACTGACTCAGTCTCACATAAATAAATAAACATGGCACTTTCTCAATGTTCGGTCTTAATGTTGGCTTGTTGCTTCCCCATTTCCTAAATATATCAGTCTTCAGAAAAAAAAGGGGGGTTCTGTAATCGGCATCAGAAATGTTCTAAATCTCTGTGTGGAACCGACTTTCATTTGTAAGAATCATAGTGATTTGCAGCTAATTATGTTATTCCAAAAATAAATTAATCAAACAGGCTCTTTAAAGTTGCGAAGGAAATCTGAAGAGTGGCATCTGCTGCCTTTCAGGAGCCAGAGCGCTCTCAGCTTTGATGTAGCAAACTAAAAACTGATTCATCATGAAAGTAAAGGCACGCTGTGCTACAGCCCTGTAAACTACAAACAAACAAACAAAAACAGGTTAATGAAAAAATATTTTAATTGGGGCATCCTCTTTAAGAAAAAAAAATACCATGCTGTGTTATTGTTGACAAACTCTTACTGGCCATTATATAAATCTAATTATTTACCCTATTTGTCTCTTCTCTGAAATGTTTATTTGAAAGTTGTTGTTTTTTTTTTTTACCATCCACTACTTTTGATTTGAACTGCACCTAAAATTTAAGTTCAGATTTTCTTTTATGCAGACTTTGTACATAATGTAGCTTGATGACTCTATCAAGATACATAATTTTATATGATAGTCCTTTGGGTTATTCCTGTTGCACTTTTTCCTTTCACTCAACTTTCTGTGGATATGACTGAATGTGAACAACCTACTTACCTTACAATTACCTTCAAAGCCTTATCCTCATTCTTGATATTTGTCAAGTCAGCAGTCCTCCCCATGATGGTGTATGCATAATACACAAAATAATTTTTTAAAAATGGTGTAATATTCTAATTTTGTGACCGAATTTTGGATTTTTACTATTCGTTTGCCATAACTCTGAAAATTATAAAACATAAAAGCTTGAAATCTTTAACTCAACGTGTACAGGAAATATAAAGTTTGAGTTTCACTTTCTCAATTTAGTGACAAAAATTTGAAATTACTTCCCAACATTTTCATTCTCTGAGACGTGCCTGTACATGCGATGGCAGTGTGTGTCAACAAAAACTGTAAACTTACCCAGCGCTTTAAAACATAACCCGCTGACACATTTGTCAGGCTTGATTGAAAAATAATGTGGTTGTACGGCTTTTCTTTGAAAATTCTGTCACGTGGACCAGGTGTGAAGCCGAGCTTTACTTATTGTGTCGCACTCACACTGGGAGCTCCAGCTAAAAGAAGCGCTGCATGACTCCTAATTGATATCTTTCCCACTGGCTGGAGTGGAAAAGTTGGGACATTATGGAAAAGACAACTAGTGGGTGGCCACTTTACATCATCGTTGACTGTAAACTAATGATGCACACTGATGCAGAAAATTTATGTTGCTTAACAAAATGTTTTAGCAGGAACCAGTCATTTAAGAAGATTAAGTGTAATTAGTCATGGTTCCTTTTCATGCCTTTAATAAATATTTAGGTAATGATGAGGAAACTTGAGCTTACCAGAACAAACATGTACTGTAGGAATAATGGAGCACCAAAGTTTGATGTTTGTAACAAGATGTTACAAATATGAAGAATTTCTAAATGTTGAGATATATTGTTCGACTTGAAACATTTCTACTAGCAAACGTAGGGTAAAGTACTTAAATTGTTTTGTTTTCACTTTTTTAAATAATGTTATATTAAGAGAAAAAGATACTAAAACCATCCTGTTCCTATGTGAACAAGTAATAGCACCCTATGGCTAACAGCTGGTTGTTCCTCATTCCTCTGCCATGGTGTGATTTGCTAGAATTGGTATTTAGCCTTTATATTTTTGTGGAGGGCTTTTGACCCACTTTTTTTCTTTAAGAATTAACACTTTTAGCAATAAGCTTCTAAAAATGATGCTCTATAGTGAATCAGATTTCAGTCTGGAGTTTGAATAGACCATGTCAAAACCACAATTTGTCTTTTTTTTTAGCCATTTGGAAGTGATTTTATTTTGTTGTGCTTTCGGTCAAGTTCCTGGTGCATACTCAAGCATGCTTGAGATCACTAATGACGGGACATTATCCCTTACTATTTTGTAGTAGAGAACATATGTTTTTTTCAATTCTACCAAGGTTTCCGGTCCCCAGGATGCATTTTTTTAACATCTTGGGGACATTAAAAGTGTTTTTTTGGTCAACGTCAGACACGTTTTTGTGTTCTTGTGTTTTATCACAGGGCCAGTTTAGTTTGGATGACTCTTTTCCCTTTATTAATAAAATCCTCATTTCATAACCATGTGTTGTATCAATTTAGGTTATCTGTGTGTGACGTTCAAATTTGACAATTGGAAGCATTTAAGTTTAATGGGAATCTCTGAGATGTAAAATATCTTCACACAGCAGTATTTAAAAACTCCCTAAAGCCCGTGACCCTTTCTTCACCTTTTGTTGAAATGCTAAATTTGTTTTGGCCCTTTATCTGGCATAATTCATTTCTTTGGCCCATAAAAGCGATTCTGAATATCAGCCTTTTTTTTTTTTTTTTTTTTTTGCGTGTAACCTGGAGCAACACTGCTGTCCAAGAGTCTGGTCACCTTCAATGATAAGCCGCCTCCGTCTCCTCCTTTCCGGCGTGTCGCAACAATCTTATGCTTCTTAAACTCTCGTCTTCTTCGACTAAAGCTGTTCCCTCTATTCTCTTGTCTCATCCTTAGACACATTCCTGGTGTCCTCTCTTTCCTCTAGGTCTTCCTTTCATTCTCTATCTCAGTGTGCTGCTGCAGGGCTCTCAGGCTGATGTAATTTATGCTATCTCCTTTACGAGCGAGAGAAAAGAGCGTCCTGAAGCCAGCGCTCTTCAAGCTGAGTGCTCCTGTGGGAGGCTGCAAGCCAGGCCCGACTGAGCTATACACTTTAGCTAGGCGCACAATGCAATGACCACAGATATATTAGGAGACCAATACCAGATAGCGTTACGGGATAATTAAAGCCTCTCCAGTAGTAGCTGTCGGCTGTAGAGGAAATTGAACCAGTTGTCGCTACAGGTATAGTCTCTGCCGCGAGTCATTCCACCACCAAATGTCAGTGGAAGTCAAGACTCACTGAGCTGTCTGTTGATGTGAAAGCATTTGGCTCACGGGTCTCGAGTCTAATTGAGCTCGTCGGACGATTTGACTTTCCACAGCACTAAAAGCTTCACACTGATTTTAGGGACGCTGGAAAAGAGTTGATGTTGACTGTTTATGTTTTTTTTTATATGTGTTTGTGCGTTCGCAGGGCTGTAATCCATTTCTATGACAACGGAGGCGATTTTGGCAGGGGAGATGAAGACGGCAATGGAGGGTGACGCCAGGAGGACCAATCAGGTGGGCGCATTGTCTAACTCACGGCAGCTGTAGTCGTCTCAATCACTTAGGGCCCTTCCAGCTTTCTAGTTGATATGCAAGACAGCTCGCCCTTTCTGTCAGTGCCAATAACTAGCATCTTAAAGCAGTGGCTGACCTTTCCAGGCGTTTGCTATTCATCTTTTATGACTAAGACCAAATTGTTTGCTGGGAGAAATACTTAACACTTTATGCAAATCAAAATTTAATTTCCCCATGAAGTTTTTTCACATTAACTTCAAAAATTTGGATTTTATGCAAAAGACCAATGTGGTGGATGAGTATAAAGTAAAAAAAAAAAAAAACACGATTTGAAGGGTACAGTGCAATTGTTTTCAACACATTTTTTTTAGCTGTAGGTCTGTCACATAAAATTCGACGAAGACACCTAGCCAGATTATGGTTGTGGTACATCAAAATGTTCAATAGTTCAAGATGTAAAAAATATTTTTTCAAGTTACTGTATTTAGATGAATAGTGTTGGATCCCTGTTGTTTTTCTCAGGTGTGTCTTCTCTCTCCCAGGTTCCTGAGGACCAGGGCGAACTGGATGATAGCTCAGAGAAAACCCCCAGCAAAGCGTCCAGGTCGCCCCAGAAAACGACCAAACGGCTCAAGACTGTCCCTGTCAAAGTGACTCTCCTTGACGGCTCGGAGTACGACACTGCAGTTGAGGTATGGCTGCCCACTTAATTTAGACATGACATTGACCTTAATATATGCATTTTCTTTTAAAAATCAATTAAAAAAATAACTTCTACAAAGGGTGGGGTTAGGATTAGGGGATTTTCTGATATAATCCACTTACTTGGATCAGGAATCTTAAATGAAACACTTATGTGAAGACTCAGATTAAAATCTAAGGTCACCGACCGTTGTTGTATTGCAGCAGAATTTAAAGCTTTGTGAGATACTTGAAGATTTTCTGTGTCACAGAGGTGGTTCACTGCTTATCAAGACACACAGCCACCATAACTTGAACACAGTTAAACTGACCAGCAGGCTGTCTTACAGATAAAAGATGAGCCTGGATAAAAAGCTTTTCCAACCATTCAAAGCATTTTTTATTTTGGAGAAAAGGAACAGATTTAAAAACAACTGATAGAGGAGAAAAAAACGGGGCTGATGTATCTTCTCAACTGACCTTTCACTTGTAAATCCTAAAATGATATGAAATAATTACGGTCTTTCAGATGAGAAAATATGTTGTATTGCAACATCTTCAGACTGTTTCTGAATTTGGCTTATAATGTGTGTGTGTGTGTGTGTGTGTGTGTGTGTGTGCTCATCTTTTTTTTAATTTAATTTTATTTTTTTATGCATCCTGCCTTGGCATTTTATTTGATATTGATATTTAGTGCCGGGGCAGTCTTATGCTACAAAATGGATATCTATAGACGGGATTGTAAATTTTTTTTTATTAAATCAAGACTGCATCTAGTATTGCAGTAGACAACCACTTTACTGTAATACTAACATGTGTTTGTATGACCTTCAACAATTTTGATTATTTGTGCGTCAGTGCATGGGCATGTGCGTGTGACCATCTGTGTAGCAGTAACTGTCTTTGGGTTGAGTGTGTGTATGTGAGTGAGCGGTGAGTGGTTAGAACAGTAGAAAGCCTGCAGCACTCGACACCTGAGAGCAACAGAGAACAGGTGGACAAGGTCCCAGAAGCCTGCGACCGCCTCAGGCAGTCAGGTGTAGGCACCACCCCAGGGCAGCAATATGCACCGGGGTGGACTGGCTCCCTGGCTTAAGAACCACAGGTTGGGAGATAAGGCTCTGACACGCCTGACCTAACCACCTAACCATCTCCCTCTTCGAGGCAAAGCCCGGGGCCCAAGACTTTATTCCTAGCTGGAACTCATAACGACCAAGGTGCCAGGGAGGGCACCTAACCCACTTGGTGAGGTTGCCCCAGGAAAGTCAAGGGTTGTAAGCCCGCCAGAGCGAGCCCAGCTTGGGCCTGTCAGACCACAGCAGCCCAACGTGTTCTGTGGAACCGTAGGCGACACACCGGGACAAGCTTGTTCACTCGACTGAGACCACGATGTGTGTTTCCACACATTTCTTTGTTTTGCTCAACCACACTTAAAGCTCAAGCTTAGTATGATCTGACAACACGGTTCCAGTTTGAGTCTTAGTAGCATTAAATATGCTTAAGCATGGTAAAAGGCTTGTACTTGTCATTCTGTAGTATAAATTCATTGGATTGTGTATTTGTAATATCTCTAATTTAAAAAAAAAAAAGTTGGTTCTGCACTTTTTTAGCAAAATTATTCCAAGCCACTGTGGAAGGTTCAAAGATCCACCTGCAGAGATCTGCAGCCACAGGTTGCAGATCCCTGATCAAAACATTAGGTTGATCTTTAGTTGAAGAATTTGAAAGTACTCCACAGTTTTCATTGTCCCGACATTCTTGTGCACTAGTCTCACCATCAATTTCTGAATTCATGAACATGATGCTTCCACCACCATATTTGAGAGTTAGTGTGGTGTTTTTAAATTTGAAAGCCTTTTCCTCCTTCATTTATTTTAGTATTTTTCTCAGGTATTTGTCTCTAAATTTGTAATTTTATTAAGATGCATATGTAGCATTTGAGCTGTCATGACGTCCAGTTCTCTCTGGCATATAAGAAGCAAGTGCATGTGTCAGAAACCTTAGCTTGAGGATCAGAGCAGTGTTATTCAGAGGATGAAAATGCTGTAGCATTGCTGTTCTCATCAACTGGAATATGGGGGATGGAAAGCTTAACTAAGCAATCCCAAGCTTCCATAAATCGTGACTCCATGCTATAGCCTCATTGTGTCTAAACAGGGAGATTGCAGCTCACCATACTCTCTGCTTTCAGTTTATTTGAATTTCACAGCCAGCCACATGTTCGTTGTGACTGAGAGCTGAAGAAAATGAATCTTGTCAACAGAAATGAATTGTGAGGGATGTCAGGATGCCATGTGGGGTTTGGGGAGGGGGGTGTTTTCAAGATCCTGTGGATGCCTCACAAAGCTGCCAGATTCACTCTTAAAGCCTTAACTGGAGCCCCATTGACAGGAGCTGTTGATGAAGCGTAATGTGCTTG
The DNA here is from genome assembly GCF_027474105.1 of Poeciliopsis prolifica. Taxonomy (NCBI): domain Eukaryota; kingdom Metazoa; phylum Chordata; class Actinopteri; order Cyprinodontiformes; family Poeciliidae; genus Poeciliopsis; species Poeciliopsis prolifica. Next base: position 2,028,535 of record NW_026562404.1, read on the forward strand.
CAGATGAGCTTGCTGGTTCCTCATCTTCGCCATTCCCTACTGTACTCCATTAATCGCATACTGCCACACATCTGGTCTCTCATATGATACACAAATACCATTTTCCTTCAACTCAGCCTCCATAATTTGCTGAATTTTAGCCATATGCACACACACACACACACGCACGCACGCACACACACACACACACATCCGCACGCATTTCTGTAGGTCATCTGGGAAGTGACACTTGAGGTAGTGGGCTGTGACAGAAAATCCATACAGTTGATCCATGAGTGCTCTTATGTTTGACCGGGGGAGAAAATAGAACGAGAGGGGAAGAGGAAAAGATGAAGGGTGGACTTGGAGGTAGAGAGAAAGATGAGGAGGAGGGAAAACAACAGGGAGTGCCTGTTTGTGTGCTGTGGTATGGATGAGTGGCTTGATTTGGAATATCAGCAAACCGGAACTGAATGGCAAACGCAGTGAAATCATTACTTTAATTGGAGTCGCAATGTTCGCCGAGCAAGCTGGAAAGGATGATAAAAAGCGAGCGGGGAAGAAGGCTAAACCCCTTATTGATATTTGGCACACAGCATTATAGCTATTGACTGTGGTCAGTGCATTACTATGTCCAGTTATTTACCTGAGGCTATTTTTTAAAGCAATTATTTCAACATTTACATAACATACCTCACTTATTTGAAATCTTTTGTACTTTAATTACAATTGCTGTGTCCTCTTAACAGATAAACATTTCAGTAAGCAGATTATTTATTTATTTTTGTACGTCCATCCCATGATTCAAAGGTTTAACTTCTAAAACACACTCTTCAGCTCTTACATTATACAGCTCAATTTATAATTTGCCATGCTGTAGATAATTTTACATCATGCTGATCAACCGTGAAGGTGCCATAGAGCGCTGCCAGCATTTGTTCTGAATCAATCAAGGTCATTTTTAGATTATCTAAAACAATTGTGTTTTATAAGGACTCTCTTCTTTTTGCTGCTGTTCCCCAGGTTTCTTAATTTAATGTTTTGGCAACAACAGAAATGATCAAATCTTGATCACGTTTACTCGTATGGCGCTTGCATTAAAACTAACACGACTGTAAAATTGATACAGAATGTATAACAAAAATGAAAAGTCAATGCTGTCTGTAGAAGCTATTGCATATATAGTAATAAATGAATTATCTTATGAGTCTACTGCTCTTGTGTAAGATTCTTGCCTTATGTTCATGTAATTAGGAGACTTTGTCATTTAGTTTCTGAGGATATGTCAAATGTCCTTTTCTCCCAAATGTGACGCATGTTAAACTTTTCAATGGCCATCATAATGGCCTCATTCTGATGTTTTCCTGCCTCCAAAATCCTATTTTTGCCATTTTTATATGTGGTGCTACATCGGACATGTATCCCAAGAGTAAACAAAGAGTAAATAGAAGTGCAATAATTTCCCTAACAATAACAAAACACAAAGTCAAGATGTCAGGGTTCATCCTCAAAAACGCGTTTTGAAGAATTGTCATTGGTTAAACAAATTGAAAAAAGTTTACTTTCTGAACTAAAAACTTTTCACTGCACATACTCAGAGGAACTGTATGATTTTTATTGGGTTATTTTAACAACACTAACTTCATTTTGATCAAAATTTTTGCTTTGATCAAAGGAGGAATACTCCTTTTTCTGTAGCACTGCTTAAACGCGTGCTGACTGCCTGTCCTCTGCCTGTCTGCCCCTGGCTGTGGGTGGATTTCTAGAATTACACTAAATAGCTGATAATATAATCACAGCAAAAAAAACTAGTGGCAGAAAGGTGATTTTATCCAATTGGTGTGACGACGAAATCTAATCTGCAGTACCTGAATTGGTTCCTGTGCTTGGAGTTCCTCCCGAGATGTTTGCCTCAATTTCAATTTGATCTGAAAAATGCCACACTCACAACAAAATCTCAGACGGCACCGTTTGGCCGTTAATCAGCATTATTCTCTTTTGGTTCTCACACACGGCAGCATCTATGCAGCAAAATCTAATTTTTATTTATTTATTTATTTATTTATTTTTTCCTGACAGAGACAAATTACTCTGCACAGCTCAGTTATTCATCCTACTTGCATCTTTTAAGGTTATGCTCACTGTAATTCCAGCTTTTCTCACAACAAAGGTTAGCATTGGCCTCGTAGTAAAAGGAGATGGAGGAAGTGAGAGGGCGAAGGGGACCTATTACTCCTGTTTCCATGGTAACAACTGCTTGGTTGCCTTGTCGCCGTAAGAGCCAGGTCTCCCTTGGAGATCAGTCTGGTGTGTGTGTGTGTGTGTGTGTGTGTGTGTGTGTGTGTGTGTGTGTGTGTGTGTGTGTGTGTGTGCGTGTGTTTGTCTGTGCCAGCTCTGCTTGCTCAACCCACGCAGGCCTTCATTTCAGCCCTGAAGAGCCTGATGTAAGATGGGTGTGGTCTGTTCCAACGCCTCAAGACATAAAATGCTCTTTCAACCCTTATATGGTCATAGAGGCCCGGCCACTTGCTGCTACAACTCCGCAGGGAGGAAGTCGGACTCCAAGCACAGTCGGAGTAGATTGGAGTGGATCGGTGACGAAGCTAATTTTCATATTTGACCTAATAAAGATCTAAGTGGAAATAATCAGACGCATAATTTCCAACAGTTTTTTTTTTTTTTTTCAATTTTAATTTTAATTTCAATTTTACTTTAATTGTTCGTGTTTAGAAATGTTTACCTGGTTTAGTGTACAACTATTCCATCCATCTGACCAGGTCTGACCTTATTTTAACCCTTATTTTAACTCATGATGTCTTAAAGCATCATGTTGACATGATTACATGTCATGTAAATAATAAAAAAAAATAAATAAATAAATAAAAAAAGCATTAAAGATAACCAAACTATGGGAGAATAGAAATCTCATGCACACGTACAGGATAAGTGATTAAAATAAAATGGAAGTAGGCACATGAGGCACACAATAATTATTATATACAATAAGTATCTAAATTTGTATATAAAAAATGATCAAATGTGGATGTTTGAAAGCTTATAGAATATAGAAACAATTAAAGAATGAAAAAATAAGCAGGTTAATTGGGATTAGTATAACTGTTGTTCACCACCACTTTTTCACATTTAACGTACACAGTGGGAGGAAACAGTGGGATATGAAATCTTGTATATATATAATCTTGTAATATAATTGTCATCATTATTAATCTGCAAAGTGAATACTTTAAGTTCAACAGAATAACAGTTTGTACCTTAAAGTATAATAGTTTGGGGTAAATTCTGATTAACTTAACAGGAGGTGAAATAATATTTATACAAAAGGCTGCGATAGAGTGTTTTTTTGTTGTTTGTTTTTATTGATGCACATAATATATAATTCTTGTGGTGCAAATTTTCTTAGAAACTACAGCAAAATTTTCAAACGAAACCTGAGTAACAAGATTTTCAGTGAATAGAATTATGTTGCGTCTACAATACTTATTGATTCTGTAAGAATTGTAAAGTTTGTTTGTTTCTGCTTACATAATATCCAACTGATTTACAAATGCCTTTAATGTGCAACAGTTTGTCATTAATATGCTGTATTATGGGGACGTAGTGAGGAAAAACTACATGGGATATGCGTCACAAACTCTCTGCTGAATATGTAGTATTTGCAAACCCGTAATTTCAGCCTTTTGGTCTTTGCTCCTTTTCCTGTTTTTAAAAGAAATTTGCCAAGGGCCAGACTCTGCTGGACATGGTGTGTGGCCATCTGAACCTGCTGGAGAGAGACTACTTTGGTCTGACTTTCATTGACTCTGATAGTTCTAAGGTATGACACAGAAACATAAATATAAACGTATGCAAAAAAAAATAAAAAATAAAAAAAATAAAACCTTAATGTATAAAAGCTGTAACAACTTAAACCTGTCAAAGGGTGGGTTGGGGGAGTGTATAATATAAAATCGACTTTTTTGATATTTCTATCATATTGTAATGTTCAAGGGTACCTGAAATGTTGCTTTGATTATTTTATGCACGTTCGAAAAATTCTTGAATTTCCTATGACAACCATTCGGAGTTGCCTAAACTCCCACTGATCTCCACCAGACTGGCGGCAGCAGTAATTGGCAAACACCTAGTGGAACTGTGAACCTGCTGACCTTTTCATACACAGAACTTCTCAGTCAAATGCTCTTAAAATGGTAACATGGAGAAGCATTCCTCTGATGGCATGCTGAAGGAAGAGTGTCGGAAAGAGCAGGAGCTTCTAAACAAGACGGGCAAATTTCAAGCCGTCAAAGTCAATTTTAGACATATCTGATATATACTGCATTTTTTATAACAACTGAAAAATATTTTCATAGTTTCATTTTGCTACAAACTCTATGATATAAACTCGGAATTGAATTAAGCACCAGGTGCGTTAGATGATTGTTTTTCCTTTATAACAAATATTTTGTTAATAAAAGTTATCTTCTTTCTAGCCTTTTAAACTGACTAGCTCACCTGTCTCATTTGTCCAGTATTAGAGCACTAAGACCCCACAGCTCTTTTAACAACAATGGGCTGCTAGTGTGACACACATGACCTTTCATGTTTTAAAATGTGATCAGGCAGCTTGGCGTTTAAAAAAAAAAACTGCTCAGGATCAGCAGCGCAGCATAAAAGCCTCAGTGAGATAGCGAAGTGACAAAATTGAAATCGGCTTACGTTTTTAGTCCAAGTATTGGCACTTTCCATGACGATAGAAGTCTTTATCAAATCTCGAGCATTAATGTATAGAGCTTTCAACAAGGGAGACATATTTTAAAAGGGAGCAACAGTGAGGGAGCTCTATGAATATGGATGAATCTGGGTGGGTCACATTTGTTAAGTCTTTTCTGTACTTATCAGAACTGGCTGGATCCATCCAAAGAGATTAAGAAGCAAATTCGGGGTAAGTGTTGTGAAAATGCCGTTCAGATATGCAAATACATCAAAATGTGCACGCATTGTGTTCAAGAGCAGATATCTTCATAAATATATATCTGCTGCTGGTTTCTCCACAGTTGGTTCGTGGACCTTTGGGTTTGCCGTTAAGTTTTATCCTCCGGACCCATCTGTTCTGATTGAAGACATCACAAGGTAGGTTGGAAGTGTATTTGCCTTTGCTAAGCGATTGTTCTTTGAATGCATTGAAGCTCTCTGAAAAAAATGTTTTTTAGTTTTTAGACAAGTACAGCTCAGAAATTTTCAATGATGTGAAAAAGTTTGATATTTTCTCTTGCTCTGTCTTTCACTTTCTTTTCAGAAAGTGAAAGTTCACCATTGTATATATATATATATATATATATATATATATATATATATATAAAATAAAAAAACAAATTTCAGGTCTCAGAAAATTTTAATGCAACAGAAATTATTTAAGCTCTAGAATATTCTCAACAGAGATATCAGGAATCTGAAAAACATGTTCATGTTGATGCACTCACTGCTTGGTTGGGCCTCCAATTGCATGAGTTACTGCATCAATGTGGAGTGGCGAGGAGTTGATCAGCCTGTGGTACGACTGAAGTTTAATACTTTTTCAGTTCACTTGTGAAGCTCAAGCAAGTTTTTGAATACATTCTTCTTGACAATCATTTTGCAGTTATCCTTCTTGCCAATGCACCTTTGTGCTAAGATAAGAGTCGAGGATTTGATAGTGGTTGATATGCTTAAAAAAAAAAAAATGTTTTGCCTGAAGTGACATAGACACATTTTTTTGCTGCTACTTTTACCAGTTTGATAAGCTGCCTTATCTGTGCACAGTTGCTGGGAAACAGTGGTATGTTTAACTTCGCATGACGAGGAAGACTTTTGTCTTCTTCCACCTACTTTATCCAACTAAATGACAAAGGAGTAGATCAGGTTTTAGTCCAGCCCAGAGATTTTTTTTGTATTTAGACTTCCTGAAATATTTTTCACATAAGTTTTCAGGCTCTTTGTTTTGTTACAGCTCATCAAGCTTGTGTCCTACTTCTGTCAGTAGTATTTCAGTTTCTTCTGAAGTTTGATGTCAGAGCATTTTTGTCTACCTGTATTTATGGGCACAATTATGAAAGTTTACGTGGCCTGGGATGTTCTTGTGTAACATCAAGTGAAAAAGACTTACTAAAATAGAAATGAGTGTGGATTATGTTAAAAGTTGTTCGCCACTTGATCTTATATCGTCTCACAACTTCTCAAAATTAATCTAAAAAGTGGACTCTTTGATTTTCCAGAAAACCAGACATGTCACTAAAACTTTGTAAACTGATGGCAATCCAAACACATGCAGACGAGATTTGTGTATTTAGCAAAAATAGGAACACATTTTAAATCATTCGATCTTTACTAGCATCGAAGCAAATCTTTGAACTTCAGGGCTTTTATCAGAGAAGTTGAAGGGAAAGGAAGAACTTGGCTTATTTCTGAAATATAAATAAGGCTGTGATAATGAAAAATCTTGTGTTGGCATATTGGTAAATACCAGTTGTGTTATAGGCCAATAGTTTTTCTCTCTTATTCGTCTTTGCTCCACTCTGTGACCTTCAACATTAAAGGCGACATGCCAGTGAGCATCCACTGCCAATAAACTCGGTCAACTGCCTAAATATTGCATTAGCATGAAAAATGCAGGCTTGAATCTTGGCATATCTGGCCAACTATTATTGCAGTCCTTTGTGATATGACTAGTCCACACACTGGTTTTGCAGTTATGATTAAAATGCGTTATATTGTGCAACACTGATTATAATAGCTAATCCTAATTTAAATTGGGAAAAGTTGTGGAGGCAGCTGGAATCAAAAGTCTGGGGACCACTTTTGTGGTCAGCCAACTGAGCCAGCTCCAGACTGCAGTCACAGTTGAACAGGGAGAGGCTTACTTTTACTTTTTCCCAAACTCATCATAACATAATTAACATCTAATTAACAGAAAAAAACACATCAATATTTACATCTACTTGCTTTTTCCTTGAGGCAGGTGTCGCATTCCTGGATCGACTCTGAATCATCTCTGAAAAATAGATGGAATTTAAGACATTATTCCTCGAAATTATTTCAATTTCAAAGGAGTCTGAATTAGATGAAGCGCCCCAAAATCTCCTCACTACAGCAACTTTCCCCTGGGCCAGAATGTAGCTATGTGATGAGCCATCTGCTCTTTAGATTTTGGTTTTACTATGAGTCACAGTTTCGGGGCTCTCTCATTATGCAGAAACATAATGACTTGTAAGATGTATGCTACATAATCAGTTAAACCACCTTTTTAGGGCAAATCAGAAATCTAGCATTTCGTGTTTGGATATAGTAACTCTCTTGTCTTACATTGAAGTTTGTTGATGCTAAAAATTATACTGCCTTGATTTTTTCATTTTTTGTTTTGTTTTAGGGGGGATCATGCTGTTTACTTATTTCATCATCAATTCATTTGCATTTTTTTGCATAACATAAAGTTGCCTCACAGCTCAGTAGTTACTGGTAAATTAACTCCCACAGACCTTCAAAAGAAACAGATGGAAGTCAAAGAAATAATAAAATTTTTTACTAATGAGCCACATTGAGATATCTGCCTCTTACAGACAGACGGGTATGCGGGTGTGAGCTTTAGAGCAAAATGTTTGCATCACTTTGATATCTTGCACATATTGAAAAGATGTAAAATGTTTATGTGCCTCATTTCTGTTTGCTGACCAGCCCTAGTTTCCCTAGTGCCACACAAAGCCCTCGCATTCTCATTCCAGATCAACTAAAATCAAGTTGCTGATTCTTATAGCTTTGATCATTTGTTTAGAACAAAGTGGTTTCTGAAGCTTTTATTTTACCTGCCCTGCTGGCTATAAGGTACTACCTGTGTCTGCAACTGAGAGACGACATCCTTTCCGGCCGTCTCCCATGCTCGTTTGTCACACACGCACTGCTGGGCTCCTACACCGTCCAGGCCGAACTGGGAGACTACGACCCCGAGGAACACGGACCGGACTACGTCAGCGAATTCCACTTTGCTCCAAACCAGACGCGAGAGCTGGAGGAGAGAGTGATGGAGTTGCACCGTAACTACAGGTCAGAAAAATAAAGCTGCGATTGCCACCATGATTAAAGTGTTTGGATCTGAGGAGTGAGTTTGAGGAGATGAGAAATAAGCGATCCTCTTTTGGGATTTATTCCACAGGGGCATGACTCCAGCAGAAGCAGAGATGAACTTCCTTGAAAATGCTAAGAAGCTCTCGATGTACGGAGTGGATCTGCATCATGCAAAGGCAGGAGGAGATTTCTCTCATTTTCCCTGCTGAACTCCTGCATCCTATGACATTCTTTTTTTGATCTTCTTTGACAATCTATCTACCTTCCCCAGGATTCTGAGGGAATAGACATAATGCTCGGCGTTAGCGCAAACGGGCTGCTTATCTACAGAGACCGCCTGAGGATCAATCGCTTCGCCTGGCCGAAAATTCTCAAGATTTCTTACAAAAGAAGCAACTTCTACATCAAAATCCGTCCCGGAGAGGTAAACAAATCTATGAATAATTTTGTTTTTTCATCTCCACATTTCTGTGGTTTAACCAGAGTTCACTACACCATTACTGCATGCCCAGACTCACAATAATCCCCCCTTACCCCCTAAAATAAACCACAGACACTGATGCAAAGCTTGTGGATGGAGAGATCATCAGGCAAAGAGCCAAGATCATTTATGTATTTATTTATTTTTTTTTATTTTATGGGTTCACAGTTGTTACGATTGCATCATTGCTCTTCTTGACTGGTGCCAAGCAGCATAAACACTCATTTTATGGTTGCTTCTGTGATTTATCTGGCACAAACCACCTTAACCACTGAGGGCATTATTTATCTCCTTTAGAGCTTCCTCTGTGAAGATGGAGTAGTCGTGTCTTGTTTTTCTTCCTATAACTTTAAATGTAATTAGGTTTTGGAGTCATCAGAGTTTCCCCCATTAAGCTCACTTAAGTTATTATGATTTTCCTTCACGCCTTGGCCTTTTAGGACACTCCTGACTTCTTTTTCCCCACTGTTAATCTGCTACTGACATCCTTGCGGTGAAAACCAGGGCCATTTTATACATTCACTTTTTCTTCACATCTATCCTCTTAAGTCGGCTGTCACTTCAACTGTGCCTTGAGGATTTATTTATTTTTTTTGTATATGAAGGAATTTTTATTCAAGGCTGTCCCTGCTGATTTATTTATTTATTTTTTGCATGGAAAAAAAGGTGACCTTCTCACGTGAATGGATATCTCTCAGCCTTTGAAGACCCGTTATTGCTAATAACTATTGATTTGACAGTATCTTCTTCTCTGCACGCCAGTGAACCTCAGTGCTGGATGCATAAATGGGTGATTTATAAGCTGGCTTTAGATGGCATTGCGCCGAGAGACAAGCGAATACAGTTGCACGAGTAAATAAAAAAAAAGGAGAAAAAGATTGATTTTTCCATTGCTGTGGAGTAAACACAATTCATCCGGCTGCCATTCTTCCACCTTTCCACACACCTGGTTCCCTCACTCTCCTTTTCTTCTTCACCTCCCTCCGTCCCCACTGTCTTCACCTCCTCCACTTATCTCCCTCACCACTCAGTACGAACAGTTTGAGAGCACCATAGGCTTCAAGTTGCCCAACCACCGGGCCTCGAAGCGATTGTGGAAGGTCTGCATAGAGCACCACACCTTTTTCAGGTAGGATAGACAGATTCACTCTCTCAGCACTTAATTCTTTGCCGACTGCATGAACGTTAACGCCTGGCATGCCGCAGCTCAAAACACCGTTGACTACGATTTCAGACGACTCTCTGTTCTTCGTAGCCTGATTTTTGTATAGTCTTGTTCATCAGTACTTCTGCTTTTACAAAAAAAAAAAACAAAACAAACAAAAAAAAAACATTTGAAGCTTTATTTTGAAATTGTAAAAAAAAAAAAAATGTAAAAAATTTTAGGCTTTTCTGCACATGACTTTTCGGAGATTTGTAAACAATCCCTGTAAGGAATTTGAGGATGAGTAGCTACTTAACCCAGGAAATATTTGGCTCAAGGCACAATTTTTATCTGGTTTCTGTATGATAAAAATAATATATTCAAATTAATCCAACTCAAAGTGATAAGAGTCAGTCAAGCAGATCAACTGACTGTACTAGCATCCAAGAGCATTCAGAAAGAGCAATAGCTCATTGTTGAGGATTCTGAACGTGTTTTACAAACTGATTCCAGAACATTTTCCCACCACCAAGGTTCTTTTCAAACAGCTATTCGGTGAAAATATCAGAGGATGGAGCATAGTGTCTAACAAAGCCTGTAAGAAAGAGTTGACGTGTGTTGGAGAAACACCCAGGAGGGATCTTGATCAAACGCCCAAACCACCTCAACAGGTTCCTTTTGATGCAGATGTGCACCAGCTGTACTCCAAATCCGCAGTGTGGAGCAAAGCCCACATTGCTGCAGGCGAGGCCTTAGTCAATCTGTTCATCTTCTTTCCATCCTACCATCAATGTGAGGAAGACACAAATAGCCCCTGGTAGAATCTCGAATGGCAAATTGGACTTTGAGAAGGACTCGGACTACAGGGAATTTGAAAAGTCCTATTGGAAACTGAACACTGAAGTAGGTGAACCTCACCCAGAACGGAGAGGCTGGACTGGGGCATCCTCCTGCAGCCAGGCTGTCTGGGTAACAGGCTGGTGACTGATTGGTGGTGGAGCCTTAGTTCCTGAGGGAGCCAAAGGTCAAAGTGAAATAGCTTTGAAAGCTGTAGTAACAGCAATTAATCCCTGTCAAAATTAAACTGTGAATAAAAGTAAAATCAGAAAACATCCATAGATTAAAAAAAAAAAAAAAAAAAACGGTTTTTAATATTAACTCAAAAATATTGTTAATTTACTGCTGGGTCAAAACCTTCAAACAATACTATATATTATACAGGAAGTGAAATGTAGACATCTTATTTCTTAAAGGATATATGTATTCTTTTGTTTTGCTCACCACAGTTGTGTTAATTTCCATGATCAAAATTTTAGAAGTCTGCAAAAGTACGGAAAGAAAAAAATGAGCACAAGAAAAACATGCAGGCCAGAAGTTACTCAAGAGAGTTTTAAATTGGGATACCAATGCATAACACAAAGTCCAACAAGGAGGAAGGTAAGGGCAGCAAAGTCTGCAGCTCAATTGAATTTAAACTATTAAAAGGAAAGATTTAGGAGATCAGGAGAAAATACTGTCCTGGATTTGCTTCATGCTGTTTTTTATTTAATAAAACAGCATGAAGGGATTAAAAAGCTCTCTGTCCCCAGCCCAACTGCCTGTTAATCAGCACAGTAATGAAAGGCTACTTGTAACTTGCTCCATATACTTGTAAATGCTCCAAGCAGCATTTGGGAAAAAGTCATTTCTGCTCCAGTTCTGACCAGCAATAACATGATAGGTGACACTCTATCAGGATTTGCATCAAACTGTCACCAGAACATTTTAAAAAAGGATCCCTGCACATCTAATGTTACATGCTATTTGTTACACATTTAGTTAAAATCTAAAATATATATATATTTTTCAAAGTAATTAATCTCCAAGTTGTTTATATAAATAAACTGAGGTTTATTTCTACAGGTTGGTTTCCCCAGAGCCACCCCCGAAAGGCTTCCTCGTAATTGGCTCCAAGTTTCGCTACAGTGGGCGGACCCAAGCGCAGACGAGGCAGGCCAGTGCTCTGATCGACCGCCCCGCCCCGCAGTTTGATCGGTCCGTCAGCAAGCGGTACCTGCAGCCACGGAGCATAGATGGAGGTTTGAACTCCAGCTCTGTCCCTGTCTGTGCACAGGTTTGTGTTCTGGTTGATTGTACTAAAGGACATTTATATTTTACTGTTCCTCTGCACTTCCTTCTCCACAGCCTCAGCTTTGGGTGACAGTATGGATCAGCTATCGCAGAGAAGCTCTAGTGAACGCACACAGTTTATGTCCAGGGAAGACCTGGATCAGGAGGGCAGCCTTGACCTGGACCATGATCACTATCTCTATCAAGACCAGGACCAGTACATAGACCAGGAAGCGGAGCACCAGGATGGACAGAAACAGCCAATGGGAGCCATCAGCTCAACGCCCACAAAGGCTTTGGAGCTCAAGGTAAAAAGGTGGATTCAAGGCCAGAAACCACAGAGAACAGAGAACCATTTCCAGTTTCCGCAGCTCCCAGTTGTCAAAAAGCTCAAACCTGTGGATGCAGTGTGAATTAATTATGTCAATCCTCGAGAAAGTTCTCATTAGCTACCGCCTGTCAGTCTGAAGTGGAGATGAAATGATCCGTTGGGTAAAACACTGAAGCTTTGAGAGCACCACTGAAATACCATTTGAAAAGCTTTCTGCAATTTTGCCCATTGGTTTTAAAATACTGCATGAACTTCTCATTTTCTCCTTCACAATCCTTTTTATTAAAGACACTAATCACCATCCTTATTATTCTCTTCTCAGCTTAATATCCTATATTCTTATAGGACCTTTAAGTCTTCTCTGCTCACTATATTTTTTTTATTCTAACTTGACTTCTTTGCTGCAGATAATATTTGTCACACTTGCACCCTGCCTCATGAATCTTCTTCTCTTGCTGCTGCACTCCTAACATACCTCACTAACCTCTGCTCCGTTTCTCCTACATTTCCATCCTCTACCTTGTCTTTGCACCCAGGATGAGGAGCCAGGCTTTCCTATAGACACAAAACCAGAGGTATTTTGGTCATGTATCTGTCTTTTTGTGGTTGTTTTTAGGTCATGCTATGTTACTCTGTGCTTACGCAGTTAAATGCCTGTGGAAATATTTCTGTTTAGGTCTTTATGTCCAGGATTCAACTAACTGGAATCTGTGGAAGCTTTCATGAACTGATGTTCAGAAGAGCAAAAAAGTTATTGATACGCACTTATTTATATTCCTCTTTATATATTTTTTCTCCCTGCGGTGTAAGAGTTTCATTGGAAAGCAAAGAAATTCAAACAAATGAATGTTTATGCCACAAATTCAGCAGTGGGCATCTTGACTGGGGTTTGTGTTCATTTCTAATGAACACAAACTGCTGAGTCATGTCGCCTTGCAAAAACTATTTGTGTCGTCTTCCACTTTTTTCACATGCAACAACTACAAACTAAAGTCTTCAATAGGATTCTGTGTGACAGACAAACACAAAGCAGTGCAAAATTTTGAAGTGTGAGGGAAACCATTCATCGGTATGAAAATAACTTGCAAGCAAAATCATCCATTTTTAGTTAACAGTGCAACATATTTGCTCTGACATTGTCTGGATCATAAATCCAGCTAATTTGTGTGTAATTTATTCTCAGTATTAAAACAATTGTCTTTGTAGAGCACTTGTGTTTTTACTTGAGCAAAAATGAACAATCAAGGCTAGTTTACTGAGGTTATTATGTCTCTAAGCATTGTGTGATCAGTTGGAAAATAAAAAAATGGAAAAGGTATGGCACACCAACAGATGGCTTTAAAAGTAAGACTGAATCAGAAATGTTTCTGAATCAGACACACAGCTGAGAGAGTTATGAGTTGGGGAGAACTAAAATTGGAAGCTCAGACAACAAAGACAAAAAAGTGCAAATCAGTCAGAGGAGGGATTTTGGTGAACCCTGGGTATGAAATGTGTTGAAATTTTGTACATTTTGAAAATGGATGTTTTTATTTTTTCAACATTTTTTTATACATATTATTTCGAGTGAAATCACATTTTACTTTACTGAGATTTTAGTTCAGTAAAGTAAAACGTAAAGTAAATAGTATAAACTGAGTCAGACAGGCGCCCTCAGTCCAATCAGTTTATACTATTTTGTATTGAAGAATTAAATTCCACCACAGTTTTTAGAATTTAAATTTTAAACGCATTTTAAAACGCGCATCCTTTTCCTTCTACTTGCGCAATATTCAATGCTTTGTCTTAGTCTGTCACTTAAGTACATGTAAATGTATGCTTGTACCATGTCAAGATATGAAAAAAGTAGAAGGACCATGAATATTTTGCCAAGGCTCAGTGTGTGTTGTCGTCTTTTGTCAGACAAACAACCATTTGATTAGCACATGATTGGACATTATTGGACTTCTCATTTTGTGGTTTGCTCTCATCAAATCATTGGATAAAGAAGCACGGGAATAATCCTCTCTCAAACACTGGAATCAATAAGCGACTGCATTAATTATCATTTGGCTGACACTGAAATGGATTGTCCCTGTCTTCTTGGCAGAACATTATTCAGCTTAATAGTCTCGAGTCAGAAGTCCTCCCTCTGCTGCCAGATGGTGCCAGCTGTTTCTGTCTGTCACTCTGTCTGCCCGTTTTCACTCACCTGCTGCATTTTACCTCTTTGTCTCTGCACACATCTGTTCCCACGCGTCGCCCCTCAAACTCTGCTGCTTTGCCCCTAAAACCGCTCACTCCACCTTGCTCGCTTGCACCCTCCCTCCCCACCTCATCTATCGGACAAGGATGTGGTGCACCTTCGGCCCAAACAGGAGGTACTGCTCGTCCTCTTATTTCTGGCATGTGCTGTGTATGAACGTCGTCGGGAGTTCTGTGTTGATGAGTTTATGTCTGCATCTTTCACTTGTCAGAACACAGCAAAATAAAAGGAAGTCCAATTTAAAGCTCTACCGCTGTGGTCCACGTAGTTATTTATTGCATCACTTTGATTTATAATAATGGCTCTGAATGTCAGTTTCAGAGATGTTTGCGAATTGGAAAGCTCTTTTGTTGAATAATAGACATGAATTTTTAGAGAACTCAGTTAGCTGTGGCTTTGTGTAGCAGAGATAACTTATCTTTTCAACTGCTGAAGATGTTTACTTTTATTTTAATTCTGGCTGCTATATTAAAATTCATAAACTCATTTTGACTGAAAACTCAAACAACAATCCCTCAGTGTTTTTTTTGTTATTTCATGTGTGATGGTACATAGTAAAACCATATCAGTCATTGGTCACGTATCAAATGTATATAGTTTGCATATTTCTTGAAGAACATGATGCAACGACCTCTGTCGTTTTAAACGTGATATAAAATTAAGTTTGAGTTGAGGAAATGGAAGTTCAGTTTCTTTGTTTAGTTTCTTTTTTTTTTTAACAAATATTTAGTTGAGTTTCGACATGCCAACTGTGTTTATATTTCTAGCAAGCTGGGTTAATTTCTGTTCATGTTGTCCTTTGCTGTCCGAGCAGCAGTTTCTGGACAAGCCAGAGGACGTCTTGCAGAAACACCAAGCCAGCATCAACGAGCTGAAGAGAGCTTTGAAGCAGCCGAACAGCAAGAAGGCGCCAAGAGAGAAGCGCCTGCCTTCAGGAACTCCTCCTGCAGGAACCCCGGAACGGAAAACGGTAAGACTCACTTCCTGCTCTTAGCACTCTCTGTACGCCTTTTATTTCCTAATCATGTGATCTTCAGTCAACTCACAAAAGTCATCTGATTACATTAATTGCAGGTGTAAATGTCCAAAACCGTCACAACTCTTTATTACAGCACTGATTCAACTAAGCTTAATTTAAATATTGTCAATTCTCACTCATAGTATTTTAATAAAGCTCCTTCTAAATTTTTTGAATGCCTGTAAGTAGTTAGTTATTTGCTGAATTAATCACCAAGTCCCTGCTGTGTGAGTCACCTCGAGGGTTCAGCAGGCTGTGGTGAGTAAACCTTCATTAGTGCAGAGTGTTCGATGGTTGCAGACTCATACCGAGTTCTTCTAGGGTTTGGCCACCACTTCTATTGTACAGTTTGTAACAGTTTCTTAAGTCTTGGGGCAAAAATTCATATTTGTAGTTGACAAAACTCCATGGCAGCCGGGGTATTGGAAAAGATTTCACTGTGACTACTACAATAACTCTAACACACACATGTGGCACTGTAATAATTTTCTACAGCCACATCTCTTGATGTACCATATGAATGAAAGACAAATACATTGGTGAGGGTGTAAGGCCATGCTGCTGCTTATAACATGAAAAGAAATATTACCTTAATCAAAATGAAAACGAATGAAAGAAAATGAGGAAAATTTTTAAACTTGAAATTTTTTTTAAATTTTTTGACAAGTTATAAAGTCTTTATGATAAACAAAGTCCAGTGGGAAAATAAACATTGTGTAAAAAACAGTTACTTTGTATAACGTTCAGGTTCTTTGGGTTATTGCGACCCTTATTCTAATAAATTGATTTTGAAATTACAATGTTTACACTTATTTGGGAGCTTGACGTAGAGAAATATCGGGTAACAATTTTATAGAACATGTTTCTATTACTCTCATTTGGGTAACTGGAAATTTTGCACAGAACTTGAAACTTGGGGTGAGAGAGGGATTAACTAATAGAGGCTTCATTGTTAGGCTAATACAAACTGTCTACTCTGTCAATTTAGGCAACCAGTGATGCCAAATTGATTGAGAAGCAGGATGGTTATGAGACCACACTGGATTCTTACTTCAGTGCAGAAAAAAGTGAGACCTCATCAGGGCCTGATGCAATTACGAACTATTGCCAAACATCCAGGGAATCTTTAACTACTAAGCCGGGAGCATCTATAACTGACTCAGCAGGACGGAGAGATATGAACAAGACGGAGGATGCAACTAATGGCCATCGTGATTCTGCGTTAGTGAGGAATGTGCTTCATGAAAATGGATATGGCTCTCCACCTGACAAGATGATGAATGAAATGAACAAAGACACAAACATTTCTCTGTATGAGCGTCGAGAGAAAAACAAACCCTTTGAATCTTTTGCAACTGTGGAGTCTTTCCCTAAGGGCGACAGACCTAAAAGTGAAAGTGGCACAAGGCAGAGTGATGCTCGGAAAACGAAAGACCTGAGCCCCAGTTCAGAGGAGAAGGATGGGAACAAAAATGTGAACTCGCATTCAGAAGTCACCAAAATAGCTCCGCTCAAACCGCAAAGATCAAAGAAGTCTTTGAATAAGGAGAACAAAGTTGTAAATCCTCAAACTCAAAGCCAGTCTGACAAAAGCACAATTGGTGCTGCTGGGAATGGACAGATGAATAAATTGCCCTGCGAATCAGGAAGGAGACACGATGATGCCACTGTGCTGCAGTCTTTAGAGTTGTATCGGCAAACCCAAGTTTCCCATCAGACGGCGAGTGCGTTGTTACCGCAGAAGGAGCTGAAGGACTGCAGAGATTCAGCAGGGACGAGAGGGAGTTCTCTACATGAGGACAATTTTCCAAACATCTTAGAGTTTAGTTCCAAATTTCCCACAGCTCCCCCCCGCAGCCTCCCTCTGAAAACACACTGGTCTCGAGACAGACCAAACAACATCGACAGCAGCCATATCCACTACCGGACCACCAGCCAAGAAACGGCCAAGAGAAAGCAACCGGTAAACCGCCAGTTCCTTCCAGCCTGTTTATCCATCATCGGAAACTAAAGCATTGCATGAGCTTCAGCCAGTGTGGTTTTCAGATCTTGTTTTCTAGTCATCTGAATACAAATAACATCACACATGCATAATCCTTCAAAAGTCATGTGGCTGCTAATGAGAAAGCAAAAGTTCACGTCCCTGCGCATCGTACCATTGACTGCCTCAGTTCACGTCCATGGGATCAGGAGCATTTTGCTTTCGTCCCTCCACCTTCCTCCCCGTTTCTTCTGCAGAGCTTCACATTTGCTCGGCCGTTTGAGAACGCTGTGGGCCTTTAAGCAAAGCTCATATTGCTTAAGCTTCAGGCGTCCTTAACTCTGTCAACTTAACACATACTTGCTCCTTCCAACATCCTCACAAAGTGAAGGAGGTCGTTGTTGCAAGGAGTGCAAGACCTTTTCACCCTTTTTTCCCCCCTTTTTCTTAAAGCCTATTTTCACATAATTTCAATCCCTTTTTGCAAAAAATAATTAAAAAAAGCTTTGAGCCTCGGAAGCAAATGTTCTACCTTGGCACCTCTGTAGCAACAAGAAAAAAAACTGAAAAAAAAAAAAAGGTTATTAAAAGTAATATCCTGCAGAACTGCCAAGCCGCCTCAGGGCTGGGGTATTCATATGCTGCATTTCCAAATATGAATACATCTTCCCTGAAAGGGAATTCTTTTTTTTTTATTTTTTATTTTTATCAGACCTCTCAGTGCATGGCATTACCATTGCACTTGCAATCATTTTTGTTGACGTAATCCACAGAATGATACTTCAAGTGCATGACAGCAGCTCTACTTTCTAAATTCTCAGACGTACATTTAAGGAGTTGTGTGTTCATTTACTGAAAAGGAACTCACCCTTACCCCGCATCCAGCGCTATGAAAGCTTACTGGAGAGCAATGAATAAAACAAAAAAAAGTCACATTATTTGCTAGAAATTCTACCTGTTGCAATATAACTGCTGAGATTCATGTGGAGCCTGATTAACAAAAAGCTTCCCAGCTTTTTATAACTTCCCTTTATGATGTTCTTACACATTTCCATGACCAGTCTTGTTTTAATGTTTTGCTTATTGTTTGTGTTTCTACTTTCTAGGACACGCCCCCGACCCCTGCCATCCACGAGGAGCATTTCAGCGAAAGTTCGGTGAGTTCAGCAATTTGATTTGTTTGGCCGTATGTTAGGCGAGAATGTTCACGCAGTTAAAAGAACTGCTTGTGAGTTTTAATCAAACCAGCACAAAAATGATGTCTTGATTTAGTCTTTTTGCAGACTCAGATCCACGACCTTTAAGAATACTTAAGCCTATTTAGTCACTGTGATACACGATCAAAACTTGTGGGATTTAAGTGCGCTGAAACATGACATTTCTGACTCGACACGTAAAGCTTCGACAAACCAAATGAAAACGGTCGATAGGAGCCAGGTGTAAGTTTATGAAAGTGCAAATAAGCTTTAATAAACTTACTGTCTTAATAAGCATGTTGTCTTTCTGTTCTGATGATTGCTTTTTGAACTTTTTTGAGTGCATATAGAAATTGGACACCGGCTTCATTAATGTAGCGCTTTGCTTTCAGTGTCTCAAAATTTAATGACTACCTCTACTAACTGTGGATATCAAACATCAGCACAGAACAGGTCATGTGACACATACATATCAGCAGCTACTGCAGTCAATACTCAACATTATTATAAAGGGTAAAATATACTGGGCTGGTAAGAGGAAAACAATTAGATTCCTTTATATACACTATGGTGAGATTTAGGTGATGTTTCCTCATAAGATAAGAAGCACAATAATAAAACCAACTGGTCAGAAATAAAAATTTATGACTACTTATGGGATGGCCTGCTGAGATTACTTCAAGTTTTCAAAAAACACATCCAAACTTACAGATAATTTCAATGTCTTTTTTTTTGTTTGTTTGTTTATCTCAACAGAAGGAACCATGGGAGAGACGCCTAGGCTCTGTATCTGAGGATGACCAGGATCATGACATCCTCTACCTGAAGGAAACCCACCTGGGCATCGAGCGCAAGTGTTCCAGCATCACTGTGAGCTCGACCTCCAGCCTAGAGGCTGAAGTAGATTTCACCGTCCTTACAGATCTGCAAACGGGCATGGAGGAGTTCTCCAGGGGTATGTCAGAGTTGGGAGAGAGAGATCTTTCACCCGACGGGGGGCTGCGCTTCGGGATCGACTTGCTCCAGCAGCAAGGCCCCCCCGAGCCACCGCCTCCGTTAGTGTCCGCTCCTCTCACCAGAGGAGCGAGTGGTAGCCCTCCGGCCAAACTCATTCAAGCTGAAGAAGTCCGACCAGAAGTCCGACCCGAGGTCAGACCAGAAGTCCGACAAGATGTCAAAAGACCCGACGGCCAGGTAGGCTTTTCAGAAGCTTTATGCATTAAATATTGCACTTTCATATTGTTTGGATAAAATTCTTTAAGAATCCTCAGCATTTTAAATAATTGAGAATCAAAAGATTTTTCTACAAGAATAAACCAAACGAAATCTGTTTTTTTGTTGTTTTGTTCTTTTTTTTGCAAGCCTGTTGTGCCTAAAAAACCAAAGAGGTCAGTGCCAGTGTCGTCATCAGTGGACAGAGATCAGTCGCACAAAGAAGCCAGTCGCCTCCCTACAGTAGCGCCTCTGAGCAGAGAGGCTAGTGATGTCATGCCCACCCCGACAGTGAGAAAAACCGACACCAGGACAGAGACTCAGCCCAACGGGTCAGAGCTCACCACCACCATAGTGGAGTTCACAGATCAGGTTGGGCTGATGGTGTTTTGACGCAATCAGAGCTTGAAATGTAAAGTTAGCCGCTTCGAGCAAATCGCGTGAGAGTGATCCGGTCTCTGTTCCAGGATCATGGCATCACGTCGCTAAGCGAGGTCTCTTACTCTACGAGACAAAGCGTATCTCCAGTGAGTATAAACAGGACCTCGACTGTTGAACCATTTCTATCCAATCACTTCAAAAGATGACAGACACGAATCATTAAGGTCATTTAAATAGATTGAAACATGTGTATCTTACACACACAATAGAGGGGAGATTAGAACAAAAACATTTGATAGCTTTTTTTCATCATTATGGAAACAAACCAGACTCAGAGTTTGACCTCAGCGATGCACTTATCAGGCAGCTTGTCTTGTGATGGAAACAGTTGTTTTTTCAAAATTTTGATTTATGGTGTCTTGTGATGTTTTGGAAATATTTGTATTTATTATGAACCCAGAAGCACTTTGTGAAAGCATACAAATCTGTTTATATTTTGTCATTATAAAATAATGAATTATTAGTTGAGTAAGATGAGAACTGAATGCTGTGCTGCAGCTCTAGCTGCCTTTAGGGCTTCTGGTCCAAACATCAGAGGTGCCTCAGCAGGGGGGACGCTATTAAAGCTGCAGGAGGTAACTTTTATAAAAATATATAGATACTTTTACTTATTTATTGAAACTTTCACAGTACTCTGAGAGCATAACAGGAGACTGCTGTCTGTGCTCCTCTGACTCCTCAATGTCTGCTATTGCCATCTGCAGAAATGCACCGTTTCTGGTCAGAAGCAACCAATCAGAGCCAGGAGTAAGGTCTTAATGCTGTCAAACACAATTGTGCATGTGCTGCTCACAACTTCCCTTTCCCAGCACATACAAGCTCAAGCTTGCCGGTTTGCAGCAGCTGCGCTAATGGTAGAAGAGCTCACATTAGGCTCTGGAGGGGGAGAAGATGTCTTGCAGCAGAGAGCAAGGGAGAGGGTGTGAACAGTGCGTACACGAGCGCCAAGACATTCCTCCTGGCTCTGACTGATTGTTACTGACTGGGAGCGGTGTATTTCTGCAGATGACTGGAGGCCCACAGACAGGAGACATAGGACCTAGATTTTTGCAAAGATTCACAGATCATATCCCATATTATAAAGTCAGGACATGGTGACTTTAAATTAACATGCAACAAACACATTTTTCTAAAAGTTATCTTCTTAAAAGCCACCCTAACTCAGGTCAAGGATGTTTTTTTGTGAGCTCAAACTCACATTCTTTTGGAGGAACGAATCAACCCTCTCTCATCCCAACTAAACAGTGTTCGTTCTGAGCAAGGTTCAGAGATTTGGCTGAAAGGGGCCTCCAAATATTCATCAACAATGCCACCATCCTGTTAGGAGAAATAACCTGAAGGACTTTGGGGAGAATCAAGTCTGATGAAGCTGCAGAAGCCTGGCTCCATGACAGCAATCCTGATTCCTGACACTTCACTAAGAGAAAGAATGACACGCCTCTGTCTGGAAAATATGAAGGGCACAGCAGACGAATAGGATGAGGCAGCTTGGTGTTCGACGTCTGACCGAAGTGTCTGAGAGCATTTCTATTCATGTTTCAAAGGAATGTATTAATAATAAACATGAATATGTTTTACCTTTCAGCATAAATTCTGGAATTAACAACCTCACTGAGCATCACTCTATTATTTCTAATACACTCCTTTGAAATAAAGTTTCAATAACAGAATTAGAACATGCATGTTATGACTGCTGGGCTTTTGGGCTTGCTTGTTTGCCATTTAGGAAAATAATTTGCTGTTATTTGAACACAGATGTAATTTTAATATGCATTTGGCTACTTAGCTATAGACAAATGACTCAAAGAGGCTGAGATTGCCAAGTTCTCTGGAAAGTCGCTAGCAAATGGGACAGAAATTTCAATAGTATTGTGCTAATTACCCAGTAATTTGTGCTTGGCTGCGTTTTGCTTTATCAGGTGCACAGAAGCGGTTTTGGAAGAGAGTCGGCTGGTTCGCCTATCCTTGTCGCTGAAAACGTTACCTCAGCAACCACTCACGTCTCAAAGGTACGGAGGTAGAAAAAAAAAAAAGAAAAGAAGCCAAAGCACATGCAATCATCCCGCATTTGTTGAAAGACTTTTTATCTGCTACTCATGTACCGAGGGGCAACTCTGTGTTGCAGACAGTGAAGGGTGGATACTCTGAGACGAGGATTGAAAAGAGGATTATAATCACTGGAGATGACGACGTGGACCAAGAGCAGGTGAGACAGGAAAGGGTTAAATAAAACAGAATCCAAAAAGAAGGAAAGACTTGTGATCTGTGGATAGGTCAGACTTCAAAACCCAGTTCAAAGTGATCAGGAAAAAAAAAAAAGATAAAATTGTCCATAAAAGTTTTTCTTTAAAATATATCCGCATCTTGACCACTTATTATTTCAGCTAAATTTGGAAGAAGAAATCTTGAATAGAAAGTGGCAACATTTTATTAATTGCAGAGAAACAAGATTATGAAAAACATTAATAAATTACTAATTAATGTGCTTCTTAAAGCAATGGAGCTTTATCAAAATTAATTAAAATAATAATGGTGTTTTAAAAGTAAATGGGCTGTTGCATGCTAACCTTGATGTGACGAGGCTTTGCTGAAAATACTGCGACAATAATAGCTTCTTTAAAATAATTAAGAAACAGAAGAAACAAAGTGTGCATCCTGTCAATGCCCATGTGTTTCTTATAAACTTTAAATGTATTTTGAACCGAAGCTGAAAATCTTTGCCGTCTTGAGTGTCTCACGAGGCTCCTGCTGTCCTTGCAGGCTCTGGCTATTGCAATACAGGAAGCCAAGCAGCAGCATCCGGACATGCAGGTGACCAAGGCGGTCGTCATTAGGGAAACCGAACCATCTGCTGAGGACCGACATGGCACCACATAGGTACAGCTGCTGTCTTGGCTCTGACTGACGCCTCTGTCTTGAAAGGTTGTGATTGTGGCTCTTCTCATCCTCAGTCTCGTTTTTTTACTGGAGCAAGAGTGCCCCCGTGTGGACCAGAGGTGTCAGTGCCGGAGCTGAAGATGCCACCCACACCAACCCCCACTACATAAGATGACGGTCAGCAGGGCTCCGGACAGAGATTCGCTTGTACAATGGTGAAATGGACCTTTTAAACTTTTAGATTTGCATTGAAGCATTTCCTGTCATTTTGATCTAAGGAGCCACTCTTAGTCAAGCTGCAAAAATGCTGTATGATTCACGCTCTTCAGACGACGATCCGCCTGGAAACCCAACAAAATACCAAAACACAATGAACAATTAAAGTCATGATCCGACCAAATTCCCCTGCAAAACCTCTCAGGACCTTGATGTTCAAAACGCTCGGTTGAGTATTCCTTAAAGGAAGATATAGTTTGAGAATTTCTGTTAAATGAATCACTGTGGAATAATCAGACCTCATCCTTCAGATTTCATAGAACGAAATTTGGGAATATCTTCGTGATCAATAATTAATTTAGCAATGCTAATGTGTCTGGAACTGAATTTGTTTCTTTGTTGATCTATGAAGTAGCCAATAACAAATTCAGAAAAGAAGGTTTCAAAATAATTTCCTGAAAAGTTTTCACTTCTCCACTTCTGCCTCGATTGAAGGAGGAAACGTCTTCTTTGAACGATGATGATCACGCGTTGATTAAGGGGAATTCTTGTCTCTGCCTGATCACTTGAAGTCCCTTTGTCTTTTTCAACCAGCTTATTTTCCGCGTGTTTTTTTGATGTGACGTGTGGGTGGCGAGTATGCAGGGATGCACACATGCTGCAGGAGCTGCTGTTGCACTGTGGAGCTGTTGGATTGAATCAGAACAGTGTGAAAAGTATTGATGAACCCAAGTTCCTCTCCTGTCCCTGCCTTTAGATAAGCTTTCACAGTCCGTCTGGATGTAAGCCACTTTGGCTGTTTTGTGTGGTGAAGCTCATAGAGTAGACTCAAAACACAGCTGCATCGGTAAAAGTAGTATTTGAGATAATGTCTGCATGATATAATTTCTTGCATTACTGGATTGTAATAAGACTATAAAAATGGATGCTGATGCAGAAGGAGGAAGCAAACTGACAGATCATGAAGATTTAGGCTCAAATATTCGCAATTATGTTTCTTGTGAAGGAACGGGAAAATCTGTTCTACTCTATAACTGAAAACTCGGAGAAAGTGAATCATTACGGTTGAGCCTTTAAATTTTTAATCCATTTGCATCTCATTTTGATGGTGCTGTATAAGATATCTAAACATATCAGTTCACTTATTTTATTCAAATCTTAAGGAACGTCAAAGGTTTTGCAGGCCCGCGTTTTGTTGCACTGTTTTTTTTTTTTTTTTGTTACTGACTTGCAACAATACTTTGTTCTTCTTCCAAACTGTTTTGCTTACATGGTATTATGCATCTGAACTCTTCTGATGTGTCATGTAAAGTACGCCGTCATAAGTAGAATACAGTGTAGGAGAAACATCTCTGAACCTTTAGCTGTGTGGGAATTAGTACTTGAATGTTAGACGAATGCCACAGACGTGTAATGTGCCAATTGAGATAGCAGTAAAATTGTACAAATGCCGGTTTTGTATTGAAAAAGAAAAAAAAAAAAACTTTTTTTATAAATGAGCTCCTTTTAATTGTATAAGTGCCAGAGAGACAAATACATAAACTTGGCATGACAAGGTTTCCCTTTAAGTATGCTGTCTTTAAGATGTGGAGAAGAAACAATTCATGAATACAATTTCTGTCTGTTTGCCAAACCCATATTGTTAATCAAATTTATGCACCATGGAAAGAAAAAAAAAATACATTCAGCAAATTAAAAATAAGACAATGCAACACATTGTCATGTCAGGTTTATGAATGCACTACTGATAATTTTTGCTTTCAAACACTAAACTTTACAATGTTCACATGTGTGGTGTAACTTCTGTTGTGTTTCAGATTTTGGTTCTGTATTTTTTAAGAGTAAAAAAAAACAAAACAAAAAAAACATATGGCAGTGTGCAGCTGGAGGGTTGAAGGAAAGAGAAATGCAGCCTTTTTTTTAATCCCTCTTGCTGTTCTTTTGATGCCGTTTGGTGGATTGTAGAAGACGTGAAGTACGTTAGTGAATGACTATGGGCAGGATGTGCACTAGGGGGCACCAGTTACCTAAAAGTATCGAGCTTTGCATCAACACTAAGCGAACCCAGCTGAAATACTTCTCACCATTAACATTGACATTCTGCATAATCCTGTTCGGAGCAGCCTGTTGGGACAGACTGACCAGGATAGGCTGAAAAAAGGGCACATTTGTGGAAGTTTGATATCCAGGAAGAATCAGCTTGGGGAAGCCGTGTCCGATTAACTCCGTGTCTCCGCTCCATTTCCTCTGCTCTGCTGCTCTCCATTGCTTGGTGCTGTGTCTATGCTGTACATTGTGCTTCATCCAAAAAACAAATAAAGACCGACAGAAAGCTGAAGATGAGTCCTGTTTATTATGTGCACCAGCTCTTTCCCTTTTGCTTAAATTTGCAATTGCAATGCAAGAAAGTGAATCTAAATTTCTTAATTTTAAAGAGCTCTCAGTTTGCTTGTAGTTGCACTCTTATGCTGCATTCCAGTTTCCCCAGAAATCGGGGTTAGGTTTGACATAACACCTAAGATAACACCATTCCAGTTAACAAATTGGGATTTTAAGTTTTGAAATCCCAACTTTCAACAGCATGTCAATGCCTATAGACATTGTTTACAGTACATCTTATGAACATCATTTTAAGCTTTACTTTCTATGAACAAACACCACTTTTAATTTGGTTTAGAGTTTCAGGAGCGACATGTAACATTGATTGTAGATGGACCTGCATGTTTGTCTTGTACTAAACATGTTTCTACCACAGCTTACAAATGTTGATGTGAGGAGCGGCCATATTGAAAGGCAAAGTCAGCCTTACATGTTTTTAACTGAAAGAAATTGGAGTTACTCCCATTTTCCCAGTGGGAAATTTGACTTTTGTATTTATAAAGGGACATGAAGACAAATGACTCATACTGTCAAATTAAAAAGAAAAAAAAAACATTTTCCATCCACTTTATATAAGTACTACTTTTTTTTTGAAAAACTATATGAGCTAAATGGAGTAACTTTTAGGTCAACAAAGGACATTTTTATGTTGGTGTAATATTTCAGAAGGCAAAAGGTAGAGATGAAGAAGTGATGCAAAAGGGCATCCAAATCTTAACCGCATGAGCAAAAAGAAAGGCAACACTTTAATTTAAAGAACATTTTTCCAACGTTACAATGGGGGACAGAAATGAGGAAAATGACATGATCTTTATTCAAAGCAGACTGATCCTTTCAAACCGTGTGTGTGTGTGACCAAGACACACACACTGACCAACCAACAGTGAAACACTGAGCTGGATTTGATATAAACTATGCTAGAAAAGTCAGAAAACAGGACCACGTATTGTATAACAATGCTCATCAGGACAAAAAGACGACAAAAAGTATTTAGTTTTCCCCTCCCCCAAGTTCAAAACATTCAAAGATATGATTCAGAGAGAGCTAAGATACAAGGTGGATAAACAAAAACAAATGTAGTCCTGATTGATAATTCGGATGGTAATCATAAGACTTAAGGCTCATTTGGGGACCTGAGGATTTCATACATGTATGTCTTGGTTATACACTGATGATGGAGCAAGATGGGACATTTATCATTTACACAAGCCAGCTGCTTGATAGAAATTAAGCAACGTGAGTACAGGCTGCCTCTTCCCACGATGCAGCAGGTAGAGCTGCACTGTGGCAGCCACTTTGGTTCCAGTCAGTTTTATGGCAACTTGTAATGTTAGGAATCGAAGCAGGAAAGAACAGAAAGGTCCCAAATTCTGTCCTGTGTTAAAGCAGTGAAGCTTAATCCCCATTATTTTATTCCATTTGATGGGGATGATCATTTCCTCTCAAAGAGAACGGCTTCTTACCTCCAAACAAGCGTAAGCAGATCTCCACTTTAGATAAGCAAGTAAGCAATGTGGGTCGCCTCCACTCTCAGTTCTGTTTTCTGAAGGAAAATCTCAGTGGTACACACACTAAATAACTCCTTTTAGAAAATAACCCGCACAATTCCTCTGGGAAAGCATGTACATGTCCTAATTTATCCTCCAAGGTGAAAAACATACAAGAATATCCACTAGTTAGAAAGTAGATGAGAAAAACTAATCTTCAAAAAAAGGCTGGAGTCAGTCGAGTCAAGTCGGTTTCTTAAAAGCAAATTCCGAGAAGCGGTGCTTCCTTTCAGCAACCACTTTAGAAAAGTGAAGAAAAGGATCTTCATCACAAAGAAGACCTTTTGTGGGGCAGAGAGGAGAGACATAGCAGGGTGGAGAAGGGAGCAGGAGGAAATTAGGCTTTAAGCCTTGTGTCGTCTCTGACCTGCAGTCCTTCCACTCTGAATAAGAAGCTGCAATTTCTGGATGTTTGTCATAGCAGCATTCTGCCTGTGAGAACTACAGCTCCAATGCTCACCGCTGAAAATCCCAAGGACTTCGGAGCTGCTCCCGTCGCTATGGAGCCTGGAATACAGAATCAGATAAGAATTAAACAAACCCAAAGGTTTGTTTCTGTGATGTACAAAATAGTTTTATCTAAAAAAAAAAAAAAAAAAAAAGAAATGTAATCAAAATGTTTCCTGTACAGTTATTTGAACTGTTTGGTGTGAGTACACCTATGTGTCACTAGATGGCAGTAGCACAACAAGCGCGCTCAGGAAGACTGTGGAAGAGCTTGAAGATTGACACGAGCAAAGCAACACAGTTTTGATCAAAAGCAAGTTTTAAGTGCATGATGGAGACCATTCTGCCAGTTGATCATGTGTGGAAAAGCTGCAATTTTAACGGCTACTGTGTGAGAAAAAAAAAAAAGTTTTGATAAAAAAACAAAACCATTTAGTAGGATTTTCAGTGAAAAATGACTTGTACAGAAGGATGCAGTAATTTATTAATCAAATGCAACTGTGGGATGTGTTTGGAGGGCTTAAGTGGATGTTCACACTTTCATCAATGAGATTATTCAAAGTCACCGTCTTACAGCGTAAAAATAGAGAATAATAAGCTACAAAGCAGCAGATGAGAAAAAAATAAAACAGAAAATCCCTAGAAACCAAAGGAGGACCATAGTTATTTGATTTCATATATAAACAATAGTATAAACAGGCATTTTAAAGAGACTTTTGTGGTGATGGCCGCCCTACCTTCGACTTTGGGGATGGTAATCTGGCGACTGCTGATGCCCTCCCCTCCCTCGCTGAAAGGTTTAATTTGGATGACATAGTCTTGGTTGGTTGGGAGTGATAACTCCAAGGAGGTGTTGTTGGTCTCCACCACGCTCGGGCGGCTGTGTTTGTCCTGGCTGTACATCACCTACAGGAAACGGAGTTTAAATGTGTGCGTCGTTGCTTCACGTCACTCGAGGCCCTTGGCATCAAATGAAGGGGTCATGTTAATGTCTAGTGATCAGATTTAAACAAATCTCAATCATACGCTGCAAACATGCGCAATGGCCTCTTTAGTAAAACTGTGAAGACGCGTTCTCATGAAGGTTCGTTAATACGGACTTTTTAATTACTGCTTGTGCTACGGATGCTTTCTCAGTTTTATCACCCGCTGACTTCGGCTCTGTGCTGTAGAGGAACTTTTTATTGTGATAAAACACTCTCTGGATCATCGACATTAAACAGATATGAGCCACTTTTTCTTCTGCTAGAGGATTCTTCTTGTTAAAAG